>NC_040886.2:16816142-17416142 GCF_900634795.4 Betta splendens | reverse complement strand
AATGGGTTACATACAAACTCGTCAGAGCGCCCACATATTTCACCAGCTGCATCTGTTTGGCTCAGTTTCTTCCCAGGAACTCGTCCTCGTCCAAGCGATGCTGTCCATCAGACTGACTCAGGTGTTCTTCCTCTTGGCCTTCGTCTACCTCACCTCTTCACTTCCTGTCAGGTATAGTAATAAGTTCAAGACTTTTACTCCTTGTCTTTACTTTTATGAACGTGTTGTGTTTGTTAATATTGTCTGGCCTCAGAGATGAGGATGAAATGGAAGGTTTCCTGCCTGAGATCAGACACTCGAATGACGCGTGGTCACTGTCAGGGCTGAACTCTGCAGACGCTGTGCTCGAGGCCAGACTCAGGTTGGTTTATGCTTTAATGATAATGAATGAGATGGAAAGCTGGCCGTTGTTTAGTTATCGTAGTGTTAAAGTGCTGCTGGTGTGATGCGTTGCAGGCAGCTGCTGACTACAGGACTCGAGCGCAGGAGGCAGCTGGGAGACATCGAGTTCTCCAATAAATATGCAGAGTACCTGCGTTCCAAAGCCAAGCACAGCTCCTTCTGCGCCTTCCTGCGCCGCCGACAGGGCGTCAACAAAAGGTGAAAGGCTGGGACGCAGCGGAGACACTGGGCGTAACTGAGGAGCTGTCAGTGTAGAAATACCTGCTCACAGGCTGTTTAAGGAACGCAAAGCTTGAGTGGAATCAGTTTTCTCTCAACATACGTGTCTTTGCTTTTAGGCTTTTATTGTGAAACATTAGAGGGAAGTGTGTGTCTGAGGTGTTGACGGTGCGTTCGCTGCCTGTTTACGCCTGTGTCTTGCGTCCACAGTGGGGTGATGGGGGACCCAGAGAGAGTGAACCAGCTGATGAGGCAGTACATGTGTCCGCCCGCATACAGCGACTGGGCGACCGACCTGTAAACGGAGCAGAGCGGAGCGGTGCGTCAGCTGCTCCCAGCTGTTGTCATGCTGTTATCATGCTTCATGTGTTTTTAAATTTGTTATTAAAATGAGTTTTATGAAGCCCTGTCGGCGTTAAGTGTCTGTTACATGCACTCACGAGCAGTGAAACGTCAAAAGCAGTTGTTCTAATTATAAACAGACAAAATGGAAAAATGTTCCCTTTGATCTACACAAAAGTTTTTGCAATTTAATTATCATCAATCCAAAAGATTTAAACACATCTGGCAGCTGTAAGCTAAAAAAATGTACCTGAAGGTTTTATTGATTTATTTAATAAACAGCTGCCAAATAAAAGCCTGATGAATCAACTGGACCGATCCTGCATGAAGCTGTAGCTGCTCAAATGTAGAACAAATCTTCAGATGTTGTAAGATCATTATGTTTTATAGATAACATGATAATATGAGAACATTTGATTAATAAAAGTAACATTGAACATAAAATATCTGAATCTAAGGTCATTATTAATCAAAATGAAAACCTCTAGTTATATCTGTAGCACCATATTTTCCCTCCTGTGTTTGTCCTCTCTGTGTTGTCAACCATAAACGTGACTCAGGACCCGTGACGTTCAGGGGTCATGCGATCACGGCTGACATCTTCATCCTGCACCAGAACCTTAACTCAGAAACATGCAATGATCTGCTCTCACATACAATCACCAGTCGAGCCAAACGTGTGAAACCCGTCCACTCACACACACGTCTTTATATGATTTTCCAGCAAACAGACGTGTTTGATACGTTTTTATGGTGGGCGAAAGTCCACTGCAGCCATAAAGAGTGGCAGATAAGCCGGAGCAAAGACGAGCGGCGATCAGAGCGAGAGGAACCAGCGCCGAGATGGACGTGGACCGGTCCCGGCTCGCCGCCAGCGCGCTTCTCAGCTGCCTCCTTGTGCTTCTGCTGCAGTCGCCCACCGAGGCCCAGATCCGTGAGTACCGAGCGCCCTGAGGCTGAGTCGACCGTCAGAGCTGAGCTAAAAAGGCAACGCACGCGCTTTATACGATCAGAACATTCAAAACTGTGTAAATAATGAGCAGACGCAGACGCAGACGCAGCGTATGTCATAAACCACTGTATGATCCCTCTGCCGACCGTCGGTCCAGTAGAATGAGAACAGCTCAGTGAGTTATTACTTGGGTTTGTTATTATATTTACCATAAATGAGGGAACCGTGGTCGTGGTCCGTTTCCTACTTTGACCTGCAGGTTTGTTTCTTTTTCTGTTTGTACATGAAATGATTTTATCTCCCTCACAGTCTGTTCAGCCAGAACCGACGTCTACGTGGCAGAAAACCTGACGGCGGGCGTCGTCGTGGAGACGATCGCCGTGGAGGCCGGAGTCACGCTGGCGCTCAAGCCCACGGCAGCGCAGGCCCCGTTCGAGCTGGTGCAGAACCAGCTGAGAACCACGGAGGTGTTGGACTTCGAGGTAGCGCTCGGGACGAGGGAACCTGCAGAACGCGGGCGAGAACCCACTCAGCGCCTGTTTTTGTTTGCAGGTCACACCGAGGTACATCATCAACATCGTGTGCTCTCAGGAAGAAACCTCTGCCACGGTACGACTGACGCATCCACTGACCCACAGAACCAGGAAGCAGAACAGTCTTCAGGCTTCAGGAGGCGCTTGGTTCTGTTCCCAGAGCTCAAACGGCCTCTTGAAGCTGAAGTGCTTCTAGGTTTTAAGGCTTTTTCAGTTCTTCCAGGCTTAAACCTTTACTGGATCCTGAGGATGTGCTGGGTCATATTATGTGTATTTCTCATTTGGTGTCTTCTTCCCAGCTGGACCTGGTCATCATTGTATTGGTGACCAACGTGAACGACAACCCTCCGGTCTTCAGTCAGGGCCTGTACCGCGCTGACGTCAGCGAGGTGAGGCTCCGATCCCTCGCGCCGCGTCGCGTTTGCTCGGTGGATCGCGTGCTTCACTCTGGTTTCTTTCCTCAGATGTCTCCTGTGGACGCGCCCGTCGGCAGCTTCCCTGCTACGGATCGGGACAACCTGGGTCCTCTCTACTACACGCTCACATCCGGGGCAGTGAGTCTGATGAGCTCGTGTTGCTGCTCAGCTCTTCACTGGAGGCTCAGCCTGTTTTCTTCCTCCAGGACCAATTTAAACTGAGGTCGACCACGAACCCAGAGGTTCTGGTTAACAAGCTCCTGGAGTACGACAAGGTCAAATCTGTCCAACTAGTGCTGGAGGTTCAGGTAAAACAACCTGTGGTTTTAAACAGCTCAACCAACTGTGACCTAGACAATAATTAACCTGTTGCTTTTATTTGCCGGTCGTTTGCAGGACACGCCGCTGGCGCCGCCGGTCGAGCCCTCGTTCTCCTCCACCGCCACCATCGTGGTCACCGTCACCGACAGGGACGACAGACCCCCGTGGTTCCAGCCCTGCAGCAGGCAGGAGGTGGGGGGGGCGGTGGTGTGCCTGGGCCCCGGCTACACGGGCAGAGTGGACCACAACGAGCAAGCGGTGAGTCACTTCACAGCTGGAGGTCCAGCCCAACGGATGACGCTCAGAACCTGCTGCGCCGCTGCATCACCCCCACCTGAACGCCGTGTCCCCTCCTCAGCCTGGAGTGCTGCAGCTGAAGCCCGGACCCCTGTACGCCGTCGATGGAGACTCTGGAATCAACGAGGGCGTGACCTACAGGTTCCTGAGTGGTGAGGCGCCGCCACAGCACCGCGCTCGACCCGCCGGGCCGCGACCCGGACGCAGCTCAGTCTGTGCGTGTTTCAGGGAACGACGACGGCGTGTTCGCCATCAGCCCGAGCACAGGAAACATCAGCATGCTGAAGCCCAGTGGGGCGCTGGGGACCGTCACGCTGACCGTGATGGTGAGACGCTGCGACCGCGCGTCCGTGCGTCCGTGCGACCGCGCGTCCGTGCGACCGCGCGTCCGCTCGCCCGCTCGCAGCTTCACCGCATGTCTCTCTCCCAGGCCGCCCAGACCGTAAACACTCATCAGTTCTCCACCACCTCCGTCGCCATCAGTGTTCAGGTGAAGAGCCTCCACCCTCCACAGTTCCAGCAGCCCGTGTACGAGGCCGTGGTCACTGGCGTCGGAGCGATGGCCCTGGACCCCAACAAGGAGGACGAGCCTCTGCGCATCGTCGCCACCGACGGCGACTACGGCTCTGGGGTAAAACCGCCCCGGCGCTGATACTGATGGACGTCTGCCAGTTAAAGTTCAGCACTGAGTTTCCTGTCTGCTGTAACAGGGTGTGAATCCCCACCTCTCCATCTCCATCAAAGGAACCAGTGACTTCGCCCTCATTGACGGCTTCCTATTCATGATGAAGGACCTCCCAGACGCCACCTTCACCCTGCAGGTGAGTTCACAGACCTGAGGTCTGTAACTGGGCTCCAACGTTCCCTAAACAGAGCCTTCACACTTCCAGGTGGTGGCTCTAGACGCGTCTACTGATGAATCAGACACAGCTGATCTCACGGTGACCGTGGCAACAGGTAGGAACAGAACCGTCACTAGCAGTGGGCCAGTGGTTTGCTGGGACCCAGAGAAGCTCCGGCACCGTCCAGCTCAGAGTCGGTGTGTGACGGCGGCTCCCGCTGTGGTTGGTCCACTTTGATCTGAAGCAGCCGTGGTTTGCTCTTCTCCCAGGTCTCACCACCACCACTTTGCCTCCGAGCACAGACTTAACCAACATGACGACTGTAGGGGAGTCCACCGCCTCCAGCAGCGCCGGGCCGCCCACCGAGGGCGGCGTGACGGGCCCGGGGAGCTCCAGCGCTCCGCCCCCTGCAGGTGGTGCTCGCTGCTAGAAGCACAGAGAACGACCAGGACGCAGCCTGAACACGAGCAAAGTGACCAACCACAGCGGAGCCGCGTTCACAGGGCTGCGGCCCGAACCCCGCGCTCCAGGCTGTGCAGTAAAGCACTAACCGCGACTCACCTCCCCTCTGTGCTCCCGCAGAGATCGCGCCGTCGGGCCGCTTCGGGGCCGCGGACATGGCGGCGCTGGGGGCCACGCTGGGGGCGCTGCTGTTCCTGTGCGCGCTGGTCATCGGGGCGCTCGTCCGCCGCACGCGCAACGACAAAGCGGCCTGGAGGAAGATCCACGAGGCCAGCGCGTTCCGCAGTTCCGTGAGTCAAAGCGCGACCTGAGTGAGCGCCGGTGCAGGCTCTGACCCCCGTCTCCTCCACAGCTGGGCAAAGGGCCGGGGGCCGACAACGAGGGCATTCAGTACAGCAACGAGGCGTTCGAGGGCGACGGCGACGGAGGCAGCAGCTCCAGCTCCTCCTCGGAAGGAGGCGAATCCGGAGACGAGTGGCGTCAGACGCCCGCGCAGCTGCCGCTCAAAGAGGCCGCCGCCCGGTCCGCGGCGCCGCCCCGCCACCTCCTGCCCGACGACGGCAGCCAGGCCGACTCGGACGCGGCCGACAGCGAGAAGGGGGTGAAGCCCATCCTGACCAAGGAGCGGCGCCTGGAGGACGGGTACAAGGCCGTGTGGTTCAAGGAGGACATCGACCCCAACACACGGGAGGTGGTCGTGATCCCGGACAGAGAGGACGAGCGCGACGAGGAGCAGAGGGCGGATCTGGACAGTGGGATCGGAGTGAGGATGGACGAGGCCGCTCAGGACTTCACGGGCAGCAGCGACGACCTGTAGGAGCCCTGAGACACACAGGATCCACCCATAATAAAAGCTAATGATGCTTTATCAGCAGGCGCCTTATCGCAGCTTTCTGTAAATACTCACTGTATGTGTCATAACTATTGTCAGGCATCCGGATTGGTTATTTAGCTCTGATGGTAGACTAGTAAAAGGGGTTTAGGTCAGCCATTATGAAGATTATGACTTTCTGAACTTTGATTAAACTGTAGACGCCTGAACTAACAGAAACTATTGAGTAAAGACACAAGTTTAACAATAAACCAACTGCAGAAACGTTTTAAATTCCCACTTTTATTGATGCCTGTAATGCAACGTCATTGTTTGACAAGTTGAACAATCATCTGACTATTTATGAAACCAGGCTGTTTAACCAATGATGCACTTTAATATTACTAAAAATATTCATTACAATTAAACAAAAACTGTAAAACTTTGTACCTATTTGTACAATCATTTATAAAAACCTTTTAATTTGAAAGTCAACAGGTCGACAGTAACAAAGAAACAGATTCAAGGCTACGTTGACGTCATTTAATGAAGACGACTAAACGACCTTTTGTCTTTATATTTTAGATTGGTGCGACTGATTGTCATGATGTATCACATATTAATGGATATTGGCACATCAGAGATGGAGAAAGTTTAAAACTAGCTGGAAAGAAGACGCTATCAACCATGAATGTAGCGTGAATGTAGCCGCATCTGAGGCAAAGAACATCAGGCAACGTCTGAAACGCAGAGCAAGGCAGCGCGGCGAAAGAATGAAGAGCGACAATGTATTTTACCAAGAAAACTAAAGATTTGGCAGTCAAAGCTTTGCATGGTAAAAAGTTAGAAACCCAAGAAGCGCATTTGATTCTTTACACTGAATGTTACACTGTTCCGCAAATGAAAAATAATGTGGACTATTTCATGATGATCTCAGGTGTAGAACTGAGCCAAAGCGTCCAGAACCCACAGTTGAATTAACAGAGGTTAAAACAGAGGCACCGTTTCCCAGTGCCCACGGTTATAATGAAGAAGACTATTATGGGTAATACATGCTGTCAAACACGTTTAAATGATTCAGAGGAACCGGGAAAGTAAATGCTCTATAGGAAATTTAAAGTAACACCTAATATGTTGTGGTAAAGCTTTTTATGGGCTCTGAAGTAAAACGCACCGTCACACAGAACTACAGCAGCTTTAGCCTGAACACGGAGTAGGTTCATATAATATAAACATTTATATATGGAGTAATATCACCTGTAATACCTAGCAATACAACACAAAGTAGTAGTTCCCTGCAGACGCTAATGTCAGTTAATGAGTTAAACATGCTTCAGCTAATACTGGAAAACACGTCCTCTCAGACGTTTGCTGGGTTTGTGTTTGGCACCAGCGCTCAGTGTGTCCATCATTGGTGGAAGCAGAACGACTGCACCCACAGCTTTGACTGGCAGACGAAACTCATCCATACTCAGTCAGTGCTAAACACTCAGGGGGAACAGATCTGCACCGGAGACGTGAGCGGCTGCTGGCTCCGAGCTGTTTGGAGCAGGGCTCCAGGAGGAGCGTTTAACTTGGTGCCGGCTGATTGTCGTACATTTTCAGGAACTTCCTCTGTGTTTCAGTTTCTCTTGATCGGACCTTTAAACGTTCAAATATTTATAGGAACTCATTGACTGGTTGAGGTGAAACCAGTGAATGGCCTCCTTTACCGTTCGACACTCCACCGTAATGACTGATGAAGAGGAGCAGCTCCTGCCTGGAGGAGGGTTGGGAGTCCTGGTGAGGGGGCGGAGGCGCTGCTATGTCTCCGGGTGGGCGGCCGCCGCCTCGCCCAGGATCCTCCTGTACTGAGTGTAGATGGCGTCGAAGGCCTCGTCCCTGTGGATCATTGCCCCGAACACCATGGGCTGCAGCGAGAGCCAGGGGCGGTTAGTGTCGGCAGATGCTGCTGAGCGACTGATCGCACTTCAGCAGCAGCTCTTACCTTTTGGGTGGTTGGCGTTGCTATGGAGATGCCCATCCCAGACCCAGGCAGCACGGACAACACTTTGTACTGTGAAGGATGTGGAAACAGGAGACTGTCAGCAGCAGCGATGAGGAGGACCAGTCCCACAGCACACGCGTTACCTTCTGGATGTCCTTGACGTCCAGCAGCTTGATCACCTTGTTCCTCTTCGTGGACCCAGACCTGGAGCTGGAGCTCTCGAAACACAGATGACTGAGGAGAAGGAGGAAGTCGGGGTAACAGACTGTACAGAGCAAACCCTTCTCAGCTGTAGGCGATTGGAGCTTCAGAACTCGCATCATTATCACAGGATTCTCTGGTTAGTGCTGTTTGCTCATGAATGAAGTGGAGGCGACCTACTTCTCCGTGACGTACAGGACGCCGTGGCGAAGGTAGTCCGAGGGCGTCTTCTTGTCTCTGTTGATGAGACAGCAGCGCCAGCCGTTCACACACTCTGCAACAACAACAACAACAACACAACTTGACTGCCGTCCTGCTTCCTGGCTCTCATCCGACCTCAGTCTGAAGGCTTTGACCTGAACCTGAACCTCCTGCAGGTCCTCACACACCTGCCAGGGGGCGCTCACTCTCCGGCAGGTTGAAGACTTCGTGGAAAGCTCCTCTCTTGGTGCTGTAGTAGCGTCCTCCGTCCTCGTCCCTCATCGAACCCGGAGAAGCGGCAGCCGTGAGGTTTCCCCGACTCCCCGCTGCCTGAACCTGAACATGGCGGACGGGCGGTCCAATAAACCAGCAGCATGTTAATACGGGCAGAACTCACCCGTCCAGATTTGGGTCAGAACCAAAGCGTCTACTCACAAAATCAAACACCAGCTACATTTTCTAATGTGAGAGCTGTGCTAGAAAACGGTTACAGTAATTTAGACCTAAGAGAAGCAGGTCACTGCTGCTACTGAGCATCATCTACCCACAGTGGAAACGCCTGCTCTCTACATCAGGAGCCAAAACTTTATGACCACTCTGGAGTCAGTCATGGATGTTAAAGGCAGAGCTGGAGACTGGATGGAAAGACGGGCCTCCAATAAGAACTGCAGCCAACTGGGTCCTAATATTTTGGCTCATCTTCAGCAGAATAAATAACCACACGGACAGATTCCTACCTGCTCACACTCAGATGGCTGAGAGAGAGAAACACAGAGAACTGAACCCTGACAACAACGAAGCAGCATCCGGGACCGGTTGGTGTGTTAGTGCTGGATGTACTGACCCGCCGGCTCGGCGCCGGGTTGCTGCGCTCCTTCAGCTGCAGGTCGGTGGGCAGGTTGGTCCAGATGATGTAGGGGGTGTCGAAGCGCAGCCTCAGCTTGGGACAGCTCTTCAGTATGAAGTCGATGATGAAAAACTTTATTCCTAGATACACGCCTGAGGAAGACGAGGAGGAAACACCCCCTCAGTAAACGGGAAACTGGATTCTAAACGTTCAGCTCTAGTAAAGTGCGAAGCAACTTCTGGAACGCACCGATCACAAATCCCAGCAGTTTGTACGGCAGCAGGCAGGAGGAGATGAAGGCCACCCACAGACCCACGTACAGCTTCCGAGTCAGCTCCGGGCGGACCCACATGAACAGACTGCACACGCACACGCACACGCACACACACAGACACACACACACACAAAAACACAGACACACACACACACACACACACACACACACACACGCACACACACACACAAACACAGACACGCACACACACACACACACACACACACACACACACACACACACACACACACACACACACAGAGTAAACATCTGTTCTGAGCATCTGTTGTGTCTGCAGCCCTGTGACAGACTCACTTCTTTATTTTCTCCAGGACGTTGGCCATTCTGCCGAACAGATTCTGTGAAGAAAACAGACAGTTTTCACTCCTTCCTGCTGCTGTGAAGTCAAACCTCCGACTGCCCGTCATGTCTCACCTGAGCTCTCTGAGCGACGTCCAGAACCAGCTGGAACTTCTCCGACACCGTCAGGTCTTCCTTAGGCGGCTCCTGAAGAAAAGGAATTTAAGGATTCATTGTCACAGTGTGTTTCCTCATCACCTTTATCTTCTTGTTGGGTTCGATTGGGTGAAGAAATGACGCAGATGGAAAATCACACCTGTCTCTGAGACACTAAAGTGAAGTTTCTCACCAGGGGCTCGGAGACGTCAGGTACGATGCTCCACTGGATCCTCCAGCCTCTGAGATCGGTGCATGATGGGAAAGATCAGATACACACAAAGCATGTCACAAACCACCAAACCGTTCAATGATGAGGAGAATGTTCAGTAGGTTCAGGTCTGTCTGGTTCTGGTTCTGACTTGGCAATGAGGTAATTTAAGGAGAGACGAAGGATGGCGAGGAACAGGAACATGGGGATGACCCAGCCTTTCCACGCCGCATACATGTAGACCTGAAAGCACACACACACACACACAGAAAAAAAAGTTGCATATGTGAGTTAATTTACAGTGTGTGTGTGTGTGTGTGTGTGTGTGTGTGTGTGTGTGTGTGTGTGTGTGTGTGTGTGTGTGTGTGGGTGTGTGGACTCACAATGAAAGCGATGGCTGACGTGTAGACAGAGTACCAGCTGGACAGAGCCGACAGGTTCCTCATGAAGTTGGTCACAGGCCTGAATCCTCGTTCTAGAAACGCAACAGAATCAGACTTTCCTTTACAAACGGCATCAACTATAAACTTTACTGTGTTTTGACTAAACTCAGATGTTTAGATTAAAAAATGGAAACTTAAATTCCATGAAAACACTGATGTTCTAACATTGTTCTTCACACAGAATCTCCTCGTATGGAGGACGTGGGAATGTGTGGATGTAAAACGACCATTAACCAGTTTGGGGGAAACAGAAGTAAATACTCACTGAGGCGTCTCATGTTTTCAGTCAACCTGTGGATCAAAGCCCAGACAGTGAACTCAGGTCAACCTTATACCCTTCCCCGTACAGGACTCAGTGAAGCCCTCCTCACCTCCTGGCGCTCAGCGGCTCCTCCGTCTCCACCGTCGTCTCCTCCGGCTGGAAGCGGAAGTCCTCCACGTAAACGGCAAAACGTTCGTAAATCCATTTCAGGAAGCTGTTGGAGCCAGTGCCGTCTGAGGGACGAAACCAACGTTCACCTCAGGATTCCAAACTCAGACGTGTTGAGTCCAACATGGCACAGGAAATGAATGCGTGATGACACTGAAGCAGATTTGTTAACTGACTGATAAATTATTGACATAATTCATTATTTAAAGCCGCTGCCTGAGTTTGATGTCATGTCATCGATCACTCCGCGGTCAAGTTCATATGGTTTAAATGAACCTGGACTAACTGGAGACTAACGCGACTGGGTGCAGCTCACCTGGACCGCTGCCTGCAGGTGAAGGAGGACACGGCGGTTTGGGCGTCCGTGAAGGCGAGTCCTCAAGTCTGACAAAGACAAATCCCAGCAGATTGAATCCCACAGGAAGCGGCCCCTCTGAGTGTGTGTCTGTGATGAGGGTTCTGCTGCCATTACCTGGACTTCAGAGCCTCGTTGATCTTCTGCTCCAGCTCGACGCGTCTGCACCGTTCCTTCTCCAGCTCCTGCTTCACTGAGTCCACGTTGGACTCCTCTCTCAGCTTCCTAAGCTCCTCCTCTGAAAAGGCACATAACATGTTGTCAGAGGAGGAGACGCGTGTTCACACACAGTCAGATCAGTAGACGTTTTAGTTGGATGTGAAATCTGAAAAAAGAGACAATGAACTAACTGTGTATCTGATGTTTCAGACACACCTGTAAAATCAGTTCATCTTTCTTATTTATTGCAGTGAACAATGTGTGTGTGTGTGTGTGTGTGTGTGTGTGTGTGTGTGTGTGTGTGTGTGTGTGTGTGTGTGTGTGTGTGTGTGTGTGTCAGATGGTGTCTGCAGGGTTATTAATAGCTGTGTGTGTCTTACATAAAGCAGACGGGCAGATATTGACGGATTACCCAGCATGCTACTGTGCTGTGGAGCGTTTGAGCCTTGTTGACCTGACAGCCAATCAACACTTGCATTGCCACAGCACAACTACTTCTGGGCCTCGGATGATGTGAAATGCAGACCCAGTTTTACTGACGTACTGGATGTTACATCAGAACACAATATGATTGCTATGGAGTTTACTAAACTAAGCAGCTCACAGTCACAATACTCACGTAAGAAGTGTTTTTCTAACAAAGCAATTTCCAGATGCCCTTTGACCTCGTTCAGATCGGTTCGCGAATCATCGTTGAGAGCTGCAGAAAAGGCCCCTGGACCGGGCTGAGCATAAACACACAGATAATTAATACTCGGTCCCCAACATGCAGCCGTCCTGCTGTCCATGGCAGCTGACGCACCTGAGCGTCGCCCGGCTCCGCCTCCGCCTCCCGCGGCTCCTCCAGCTCTCTGCCGGGCGGCCGAGCCTTCATCACGACCTCCTCGGGGCATTCTGTGTCGGACGTGCTGGGCGACTCGGGCGGATCTGGGAACTCGTC
This sequence comes from Betta splendens, assembly GCF_900634795.4. Lineage (NCBI taxonomy): Eukaryota > Metazoa > Chordata > Actinopteri > Anabantiformes > Osphronemidae > Betta > Betta splendens. The sequence goes on along the minus strand of NC_040886.2, from coordinate 17,404,041 downwards.
GCGTCTCGGGACCTGGCCTCGGAACCGGATTTTGTCCAGACGCCTGCGCATGGTGGACGCCATGGTGCTGGGCTCTAGGTGAACATGACCAGTGACCGAGCTGTGGAGGCAACAGAAACACGGATAACCGAGCTTGTCTCACCGTCAGGTAACACGTGTTGTTTACTGTAGGTTCATTCCAGCAGCTGGAAACACCTGCACAGCTGGAAAACTGTCAAGACAATCAAAGCAAGTAAAACTCCAATCCATTCTGCTGCTGAAACCACTGAAGCTTGAGTTAAAGAGTGGTTCAGATGAGGAACATTCCTCCTCTGGGTGGCATGAGAATCCAGTCTGTGCCAATTAAGTAGAGAAACCTTGACTAATTCAGTGATATATGAAAGTGTTTGACCTGCTGGTTGTAATATCCCGTTTGTGCTTTTCCATTTTGCAGCAAGTTGACAAAAATCTCTGTAAAGACCAAACTGAGTGTGAACGGCTCCACGCGGTGTCGGTGGGAGACTGCTGAGGACTGAAGGCGTGTTCAGTCTGAGCTGTCAGACCAGTCTGACTGCTTCTCCTGAACAGGACCAACAGTGACTCTTCACCGCATGAGAACTGATCACGCACTGCTTGTTCCCTGGCTGCTCTGACTGCTGATGATCATTTCTGTCTGATACCTCTGCACACAGTGTGACAGGTGAGACCGACTGACAGCTGAAAGCTTGTTGGTTTAACGGGTCTCTACTGACTTACTGACCTGCTGGAGTAACCTTGTTTGGGGTGGTTTCTGAATGTACCAAAGTGCTAAAATGATCATTAGTGGACTGAAATTTAATGGCATTTCACAATTCATATTAATGGTAAATATTTTTCGATATATTAAAATCACATATTTATACATATATAAAAAATAGTCTTTTTGTGCGATAATCAAGCTTAAGTAATCTCTTAAAAAACAATTTCACCAAACCAATAACTACAAAAAGACAAAAAACAACCAAAACCAACAATCGACATCGGAGAAGATAATTAAAATGTCTTCAGAGAACAACTATATGAACCTTTTTACCTAAATGTCCGTCACGTTTTTGTGTCCCCCTAAGAAACCCTGTTGCTGCTGAAACGGCTACTTCCTGGTGGGTGGGGCCCTAAACATGACAAACACTGCTATGCTGCTATGGCTTCCAGTTGCTATGGCGACGCATTAATCCGAAGAATTAAAGAAAAGGTATATTTTTAAAGTTTTGTTAGTGTTATAAGTGTTTATTTTATCATGTGTGTGTGTGTATTTCAGTTGTGTTTTTATTGGCCCTTGAAAAAGTTTCCATTGTCATTTTCATATATAAGTTGTTACTCACGAACCACCGCAAGCAAAGTGGCTGCATTCGCCATTCATTCATCGCCATGAAAGCTGTCGTCTCTTTTTATTTCAAATTCAAATATAGTTTCTTTCCTAGAAGAAGCTTGCAGGACAGCTTGATAATTACAGGGAGTGTTGCCTGTGCTGCTTATATTGATTTATGTTTGCATTGGCATGACAAGCATGCCATCTTATCACTTGAGCAAATAGAAGCTTTTCAGTCGAACGGCTTCCAGAACTCAACCTAACATCAGCACAGACTGTGGAACACGTTCTCACATAAAAACATTAGCAGCCAGTATGTCACATCATGAAAACGAAACAGACAAATCAATTATTGTGAATGAATAAAGATGATGCTTATATAAACAAATGAGCACCTGGTAGAAGTTAAATATTGTAATTACCCCGTTAAAACCGTTTGTTTATATAAAAGGAAACTGAGAAACAGTGAATTCTTCATATTTATAATAATCATATTAATCCTCGGACAGTAAATTTACATAATGTTAGATTGTGTCTGTGTTTTAGTTAATAATTAACCTCTGATTAATCTCACCAGTGATTTTAATTACTCGCCTTTACCTGCAGGCCTCGAAGTGGATCTACAGGAACCCGGTGCCGGGTCCGGATGGGACACACCTGAACCACCACCTTCCGAAAAGCGGGCTAAGGAAGGTGGGAGGGGAGGGATGGGGCAGAGCAGAAGTCTCGACTCTCGAACTTTCCTTCCTTCGCTGTTTCCTGAGCTCCAAACTGGACCCGGTCCTTCCCAGAACCGGTCCACTCCAGGCTCCCAGACTGGCACCAGACTGTTGGTCCAGTGTGTGTTTGTCGGGCTGAATCCGGATCGCCGTGTCTCACCCGACACAACAATCGCAGCTGTGGGCTGGGCGAGCAGCTGACAGGGGCGTGACGTCATCACGTTGGGCTCTTAAAGTGAACGTGAGATTTGGCGCCAGGCGGAACAAAACACTGGTCTGTGTTTCTGGGGGAACTTTTTGACCCACTCTCGGGTAGTGACATTCACCCACTGCAGGAACCTGTAACCGCGGTGAACAGGTCGCTGGTTGCACCTGTGGCAGCTGTGACCTGAACCGAACCGAGCCGAACCTAGCCGAACCGAGCCGGGGCGCGGACATGGTCTCCACTGTCCAGAACACGGACGTGAGGCAGGTAGGACCCACCTGTGCTCGTTTATGACTCAGGTTCAGCTCAGGTCACCTGCAGATCTTCAAACTTCCTGCCACAGCGAGAGGAAACTGAAAGTGGCAACGAACATGATGTAAAGTATGTCTGACATACGCCGAATTAAAGAGCGAAGAACTGACGAACGTTTATCAAAAAGCACCGCAAACACAAAATGCACATTTTAAAAGGAATTCCGCCGAGAAGTTAATTGTTTCCTCCAATTGTTTTTATGAAAATGTTAAAACTAAATGGTAAAGTGCAGATTTTACTCCTAAATGGATTTTGTGTTCGTTTGGTTTCCGCCCAGTTAGGTTCAATGGTGGTTTTTGATGCTTTTATTTACTGTAAAGTTCCTCCACTGATTTATTTCTGATATAAACAGACTTACCTCGTGTGGCTCATTAATTCAAGTGCAGTGTTATATCTTTATGTTTTAAAATGTACAGATGAAGATGCAGGTGTCTGTCCTCTGCAGAAAGATGCTGATGCTGTGGTGGTCGCGGTAACGTCTGACGCAGTGTTTGACCCTGGAGCTGATGAAGGTGATGCGTTCAGAGTGGGCCTGGCTTTCCCACTGCTGCAGGTCAGAGTTCAGCACACACATCATTAGACCCATTACATAGATACCCACAACTGTTTTTGTTAGACTGACTAATTTAGTAAAAGCTACTAATTGTTTCAATTTTTGAAGAACCTAAGCAACAGCTATGAGAATTACGAGCTCAATATATTGAGTCAATAGGCATACAAAATGAGATGGGGTCTTATACCATGGATGGTTTTGTTGCTTTTATCTGGACTTTACCAGGCGAAATGCAGAACAGCTGACTGAAAACAATCTTGGTACGTTTCACATGTTTGTTTCGACGTAGGCACTGCAGAGGGTCAATGAACGTCTGCTGGAGCAAAATCCCTCAGAGTCACTGTTGTTCGACATCATCCTCATCACTACCAGCAGCCAACGGCAGCAGCAGAGCTCCCAGATCATGAGGAGCACCAGGCATCACGGTGATGAGCCTTCAGCAGACGCATCACCGCTGACTGACGGGTTTTGGACTTTGTTGTCCCGTTGTCCTGTTGTTCTGACTTGGTGCTTCTCTGTTGCAGGTCTTGAGGTCGGTCGGTTTTGTTTTTCCAGTGAAGACAATTTTTTGGAGAGTTTACTGGAAAATAATGTGCAGCTCTTCCTGTCGACGGATAGAAACGAAACATCACAGGCATCTCAGAGGGGTCAGCGACATCATGATCAAGAAAGCGAACATGACGCAGACAAGTGTATTACAAGACACTTCTTGTCTTTGGTTTAGGCGTTCTCTCTGCGCTGCTGGATCAGCGGGCGGCTTCTTCCCCCTCAGAACAACTCAGAGTTTTGTTCTGCGGAGACACTGTGGTCCAGCCCAACGCCGCTGGTCCGATGTCCACGATCCAACACGATGCTCAGGTACAACTGAGCTTTATTGTTTCTTTTTTTTTTACAGTTGCAATCAGCAGCACTTAAGATTATTAAAAGATGATTCGTGTTCCTCCTCTGCAGAGTTTCCCGGCACAGCTGGGTAAGATGCGGCAGAGGTTCGGGATGCTCGATAGCCCCCTCGTCATCATCTTGATGGTGTCACAAGGCGGCAGAGACAGTTGCAGCAGTGCCCTGCAGGTGCTCCGGTCCTGTGGAGTTGGTGTGGATGAGGCGTATTGTTTGGCCGGAGCCCCACAGAGTCCCATCTTATCCCTGCTCCATCCTCACTTCCTGCTCAGCGATGACTTCGGTGAGTTGGAGGAGTGACAAGATGGACAACCACTGACTTAAGTGTGTGCTGCCAATTCATGAACTCAGGGTTAAACATGTTTGTTTGAACCAACGGTTGCCTTCAGCCTTAAAGGGACGATAGCTGGTCCTGATGATGTAGCACCAAAGTCAAACCACACATCTTGATGCTTTGGATAATGATTTTTATTCTAACAGTGTTTTGTGATGGCTAAAGAACATTTGGTGTATTTCATTTATATTGTGTCTCTATTTGTGTTCATGATTTATCTTTTTCCCAATTAAAAATACAAAAATAAAGACTGAGTAAGAGCAGAGCTCAGGAGGTCCCTGGAGGTGTGACATGTTCCTCAAAGGAGGCTTGAATATGTAACAGGGAATCTTTTGACAGCCCAGGCTATGTTGGGGCTGCAGTGTTCATTATTCAGATTTAAGAGGTCCTTGAAAAGCTTTTAGATAATAGGAGTAATCAGAGCTGCAGCTTGAGATTTGCTGCACCTGTGCACTTTATGTGGTCAGTTTGGTCATCGGAAGGAGCTGATGTCGAGTTAAAATAAGAGGAGCTCAGTGAGGACGAGTTCATCTGTGTCGCTTTACTGCAAACAGCCTAAGAGTGAAATGAGTGAATGGATTGGACCATAGCAGTCAAACATTTGCCACCTCCTCACCTAAGCATTTATCATCACAGGTACAACCTGGCAACCAGCTGACCGTGTACCATGACAACAGCATAGCAACCACTCCAGTTAGTGTATCAACTAAGTTGTAGAACTGTCTGCAAACACCTTGGACGCTCAGTAACACATTAGCAGCGTCATGTTGCTGAGACTGAGGGGATTCCTCCTCTCTGCCTCCAGCTGTTCTCTAACCCGGTGTCACCTTCACTCCTTCAGTCTACACTGTAAAAACTGTCCTGCTAAAATGTTTTTGTCTCCAAATCTCTGCTGGGCTTTTAAATGATCAGGGAAACCGTCTCCTTCAATCCTGCACTTACTTTATTGCAAACCTTGCCCACTAGTGTTGAAACTATAAAAAGTCTCTAAAATTACATTTTGACATATAAAATACAGTGCAGCCCTATTTGTAATATTACACACACGAGGAACAGAAACGGAGCCTTGTTCAAGCGGAGGTCGCCGCTTCTGTACCTGCGAATGGAGCTGTTTTTTGCAGCGGTCGCTGCTCTTTCACAGACAGATGGACAAACTGTCTCCGGCTGCAGCTCGGGGACTGAAGGGCAGCGTAAAGCGCGTCTGATAAGCGGCTTTACTCCTCTAATTGTGGCCTCTGGGCGGCTGCAGGTGGACGCAGCGGACCGCCGCCGGAGCCTCACCTCTGTGACCGGAGGAGCGTGTGACCTTTTACCCGAGGACGCACGGGTGTGCGCCGCGCTTCCGACGCCCGAGGCTTCGATTGCGGCTTTTATCAACCCGTTCTACGGCTCTTCATCGTGGTTCTGTTAACCATGCGTTAAGCGTGTGAATGACCCCACGTTCTGCCTGGTTCAGCCCTGCTTTGCGTAAAGCGCGCACCGGAGCGAACCCGGACCCGCCGGAGTCTGACCTGGTACCTGGCGCCATGCGGAGCCCACAGACAGCGAACCCGAGCCCGAGCCAAGCTTGATGCCGGTCCGGTGGCCGCGCTGCTGTGGCTCGGAGCCGCGGCGGACATGGCGCCGGAGCCGCAGGGACACGACGTGGCCGCGCTGGTTTTCGGGGTGCTGCTGATCGTGGTGATCGTGTGCGGAAACCTCCTGGTGTGTCTCAGCGTGTTGACGGAGAAGGCGCTGAAGACCACCACCAACTACTTCATCGTCAGTTTGGCGGTGGCGGATCTGATGCTGGCGGTTCTGGTTCTGCCGCTGTTCGTCTACTCAGAGGTGAGTGGGACACGTCGGACCCGACGCTTTTACGCAAAAGCGTCTGATTTAACTTTCTGTGCTGTAAACGGTGCTTCTTTAAGCGTTAAAATACGATTCATCCCCAGAATCTACCTGAAACACTGCTGATGTTACTGTAGCAACAACTTTGTTCATTGATTATCTTCTCATTACTTTCAATCATTATCATCTGTTATGGGATTTCATAGGATCAATAAAAAAGGATAAGTATCTCTAAAAGAGTTGCATTTTGCTTTGACCAGTTCAGCCTCTGATGTATATTTACTGAATGTTGGACCCAAACGCTGTGTGCCCTTCAGTTCCAGGATGGCGTGTGGACCCTCAGCACCACCGTCTGTGACGGCCTGATGACCATGGACGTGATGCTGTGCACCGCCTCCATCTTCAACCTCTGTGCCATCAGCATCGACAGGTCAGTGCTCGTCCGTCCTCACAGACAGAGGAGACCAGGAAACGCTGCTGTCGCTCTACATACATTTACTACTACATTTATATCACCTCACTGTTTTGCAGGTTCAGATTATTTTTTTGAGTCGTACAGGAGGGTCTGACATGTCAACGTGTTATTGTTGGGCTTATAGACACACAAGCTTCCTTATGTTAAATGACAGCATTAGCCTAAACCCAGAATATCAGTGAAAACCCTGCACGGCCGATTAAAAGCAACAAGTCACGAGCCAAAGACCTTCAATCGGCCTCAGGTCACTGTCGTCAGTGAATAATCAGCCCTGTAATCAAAGTCCTTTACTGAGGTTCACCACAGTTCACCCTGATGAGAAAATATGACAATGACCTTTACATCTGGAAAAGATGAAAATCAGAGTGGACAGATCAATTTACAGCCTCCTATGACGGATGCGTCGGTGGCGATGAACTGCCAGCTCCGCTTTGCTCTCGTTAGTTTGACTAAATGAGATTATCCGGACCTTCGGTGGATATTGGAGGCCGCTCTTCCAGACCGATGTCCCGTCTGTGGGAAATATGATTGCATCAGAGAGCGATGGAGGCAGCGAGGCTAATGTGGACTGATGGTGGTGCTCTCTGAAGCAGTCGGCAGCAGTTAGAGTTTAAATGGAGGACGGAGTCTGAATGATTCACCAGACCTGGCAGGAAACGGATGGTGGAGGTCTGCAGACAGCCACCTGCAGGTGTCCACAGGAATCTACTCCTTCATCACGTTTGACAGCAACCTGTGTGATTATTAAACAGGAAGGTCAGGAGGTCGTCTGGTGCTGGACGGTGTAGCGGCGCCGGGAGGAAGATTTGATTGGGCGTTTTCACATATAGCTGTAAATGTCGTCTGTCCTGCAGGTTCATCGCTGTGCTGATCCCTCTCAACTACAACAGGAAGCACGTGGACCTGCGTCAGGCCGTGCTGCTGTCGGCCACCTGGATCCTGGCGCTGGCCGTGGCCTCTCCCATCATGTTCGGCATCAACAACGTGCCGGGCCGCCGACCCACGGAGTGCAAACTGGAGAACGAGGACTACGTCCTGTACTCGTCCGTGTGCTCCTTCTTCATCCCGTGTCCCATCATGCTGATGCTCTACTGCGGCATGTTCCGCGGCCTGCGGCGCTGGGAGGAGGCGCGCAAGGCCAAGCTGAGGAGCAGCATCCAGGCCTGCCGCAAGCTGCAGGAGGCCGCGGCCGCGCTGCCGCCGCTGCTGCCGCCCGTCATCGAGCGGGAGGTGACGGACGCTCCGGACGGGCCGCCGGCCGCCCCGGACCCGGACCCGCCCTACAACTCATCGGAGTTCATGGACGCGCCTGTGCCCGCGGTGAGCTACGCGGAGATCAGGTTCAACCCCGACCCTCACAGGAGGAAACGGGCCAAGATCAACAGCCGGGAGAGGAAGGCCATGCAGGTTCTTCCAGTGGTTGTAGGTGAGTTCCCGCGTCCAAGTCACTGAGAACTTGGTCACAAGCTGAAACATATCTCACTGAGGCAACGGGCGACGCTGCAGTTGCTCCTCACTGAACTCAAACCTCCTGCTGTCATCTGTCCTGTGTGTATACAGCATTAACACACAAAGTCACAGTAATGTACCTGAACGCCTCATGGCCACCACTGATGTCTGTTCAGAGGCACTAACCAACGAGTTAGGAAAGGTCGCTCTATTAATAGCGTCCGGCGTCAGTCTTAATGCGTAGAAGTGCTTCTCTTTAGCACACAGCAGCTAATCCTGCTCCTTAATCTGAAATCCAATTATTGCCTAAGACTGGCTCTGACACAGTTCTCAGAGTCCAGGTAATTCTCACAAATCTCTGCTCACCTGAAAGGTCAGGTGAGCCAACAGTGATATCAGGTAGAAGAAATGATTGCACTTGTGTAGGTTTGTGGAGGTGTTCTCTTTAAAAGGACAGAACAGCAAAGCTGTTTGACACGTGTACAGATGGATCCATGCTGATGCTCATTGTTCGTGTTCTAAGGCCACCGCAAAGCTCAAAGCCAAGTTCTGGTGAAAACTGTCAAAGAGCAAATTAATGCAAGGATCGGGAATTCAGTTATGATGATTGACATGGAGCAGCTTCTGGGACATGAATCTGGAGGCTGGAGGTGTATTGGTAAAGTGCAGCTGAATCTCCGCCTCATTAGGTAATCAAGCTGCTCAGCTGCAGGTTCAGTAGATCGGAAGGTTTGTGAGGTGATAAGAGGCTGAGCTGGTGTCTGATTCCAGGCCAGCTGTTCTGAGGTCAGTGGACGCGTAGGAAGGCGTGTTCACTCGTCAGGTGTCTCCGTCGCTCTGACTCCTCTCCCTCTCTCTCTCTCTCTCTCTCGCAGGCGTCTTCGTGTTCTGCTGGACGCCCTTCTTCGTCCTCCACACGCTGCGAGCTCACTGTCAGAACTGCCACGTCCCTCCGGCCCTGATGAGCGTGGTGACGTGGCTCGGCTACGTCAACAGCGCCCTCAATCCTGTCATCTACACGGTCTTCAACACGGAATTCAGGAACTTCTTCAGACGCTTTCTGCACCGCTGCTGCTCCTAGAGCATCGGTGTGAGCAGCTGTTTCCTTCCTCTGTGAGGTTTTTATTTTTCTACTTGTGAGGACAGCAACGTTTTACTGTGGAGAGCAGACAGTACAGAACTGGCAACTAACGAGGCCCATTTTATATGATGAAATTCTTCTTTTCAGAATAAAAGGTTTTACACAAAGGGAGGTTGTTCAGTCACTAAAGTGCTAACTATTGTTTTAATTATAATGAATTTGTCTTGCTCCTGTTGCTACAGAAGTGAATAAAGCTTGTCGTGGTCGGTCAGTAAGACTTTTCAAACAAAATGAAAACACATGTTAACATTATTATTGTTTGCATTAGATACATTTACTTTTGACCTGGCTGTAAATAGGAAAAAAGGTCCTGTTGAAGGCAGAGGGAGACGGGGGAGCAGAATCAAACACCATCATGTCTGAGGTGGTTTATTACAGGTGGCTTTGGCAGATCTGCTGACAGTCAGAAACAACAGACAACAAAGATCTGTTCATAATAGACAGAAATAATTCAAATGATAAATAAAAACATGAGATCCACAGTCTGAAACCTTCACGCGTTAAAAAAATGCTGGGTCTTAAATACAGTTTCAGCCACAAGTAAAAAACAACCTAAACCTTTTCAATACAGGACGAAATGGCAAGGGCTTCATGTACACCGTCTCCAGAGGCAGAGGCTTTACTTTAAATGCTGCAGCTCCTCCACGCGATGCTGCTGTGAGAGACTGACTGTTTTAATCTGACTTCTCTCATCTAAAACAAAGGCAGCGCAGGAGACCAGAGATTCTTAGCACCTGCTTGTTCTGACAGTTCATTCACAAACATAATAAGTCTTTTGTGTTTAAAACAAAAACGCCTTCATTTCACCTTCTCCAAGTCGATGGTTGTGATTGGCCCGTCGTCCTGCAGAGCCCCGCCCCCTGAATGACAGCAGGTGTGCTGATGATCCTTCCAGTCCTGCAATAAGAGCATTTTTCCTGAAAACACATCAGATACATGCATTCCCATGCAGAAATCCACCTCTGAATTAAAAGCACACATGCTTTGGTGAAGTGAGGTGAGCGCTACCTTTCTCTGGCAGAAGGCGGAGCAGTAGTTGACTTTGTGGCACCCGGTGCATTCACTCGTCGCCTCTCGGCCGCAGTTTACACACATTTGCTGCAGAGTTTCCACCAGAGGAGACGTGATGAGACACAAAGGAAACGGGTGACGCACAATATTTGACTGTTAATAACTGACTAACTCAAAGCAGTGGGTTTGGCAGCAGACCCTATTTATTTTACTGAACTGGTTCTGACAGAGCAGACGTGTAGATGCGACATACGTTGATGATGATCTCGGTGATCTCAGAGTTTCTTTTGACGTCATCGTCCGGCTGCTGAAACGAGATCTGGTTCTGGAACGACTGATTGAGGACACACTGAGAACAAACACAAGCAGTATCTCGTTAATGTTCTTCTAATTATTTAACTTCTGGTTGACACTGACTGAGCTGTGAGTGTTCTCACCTCCTTCTGGCCTTTCACCTGGGCACCGTCACCTGCAGAGTTCTTGGCCTGTTCGATCAGAGCCTTCAGCTGCTGGACATTGCTTTGCAGCGTGTTTGCCAGCTCCTCCAGGTACAGCCAGATGTTCTTGTGCCCCTCACTCACCACTGGCCCTGCAGCGCCCACAGGTCCCACCTCCAGCTCACTCACCAGCCCCCCCGACGGAGACGGCACAGCTGTCACGGCCACCTTGGCCTGGATTGGCTGAGGAGCCACAGCCAACGCTGGCAACGCTGTCAGCACTGAAAGAGGGGACGGGGAGGAAGGGTACTCTCAAATCCCCACAGATGGTGGACAAAAGATGAGAAATAGCCTGAGTGAAGGGGGTGGAGGGTACCTGCTGTACCAGCAAACACGTCGCTCTGTGCTGAGCCGTCTGAGATGATGGTAGCGGTGGCAGCGGCGGTGGCGTCGCCTGATGGAGTCCGGTCAAAAGTTAAGGTGCCAGATGTGGTGAACTGTCCTGATGGGGACACAGTCACTGTTGGAGGACAGACATGTTTGGACAGTCGGTCACCTCTAAAGACAGAACCTGACTGAAGCAGGAGCTAAAACTACTTCACAACAGTATTGTTATTTCACTCATTTAAATAATACAATGCTCAGGGGGACCGGTATGTTTTGAGCAGTCAGTCTGATCCTGGACTATAAACATGGAGACAGCTTCTCTCCTCCAGTCCAACGTACGTGTGGTCCCGGGGGTCAAAGTAATGCTTTTAGTTGCAGGCAGCTCCTTTTTGGGTGAAATGACCAATGTCTCCGTGTCCTTCTTTCGTCTCTTGTATGGAACGAAGAGGCGAACAGGACCCGTCTGGACCAGGGACGAAGGAGACAGATCAGATATTCATGACAGATGTTTAAACCCCAAAGCTTCACTATGTAAATAAGGAACATATGAATCTATGTAAAGTATTAATGTAAACAGTGGTTAGTTACAACAACTAAAGAATTGTCTTCTTTGGAAGATTTTTTTTATTTACCATAGTGATGTTTTCTGCTGCCAGAGATTCTCCCTCCTTAGAACTCTGAAGAGAAAGACAGACAATAACACAGAGACAAACACAAACTGATTCTGATGGATGGAGCTGATTTGTCTGAACCACATTAATTCTGTCTGCCTCAGATCTTTCCATGGACTTAACAAATTACATTGAATTAAGTTAAGCTTATACATAAAGAAATCAGCCAAAACAAAACTGGACCTGAAGACAAAGATGGCATCTGAGACGAATGACTAACAGACCAAACACAGCTTCAAGAAGCAGATTTGCATTTACTAATGTGACCATCAGATGTTTTGAAGTAAAGAGGTCCAGGCGAAGCTGCTGACTCACCTCTGTCAGGTCATCACAGCAGGCTGCACAGGTGCAGGAGGCAGCGTGGGGGTTCAGGATTCGCTCCTAAACACACACAACCAACCGCGTTTAACCTTCAGACATGATTTAAAGCTCCTCATACTGCTGGAACATCACTACACCGCAGTAGTACCTGTATGAGGCAGAGCAGAGGCCTGCCTGCATATCTGATGCTCCTCTTCCAGTCTTTGCTGCTTGCTCTTCCAGCCCGACCTTCAAACTCAGTGGGAGTGAACCACTGCTCGTTGTGTTTGATGCAACGTCCCTTACCCCCTGAATACAACACAGCTCTGTCAGAGTGGGTACTCGAGGTATAACAGAGGCTTGCATTCAAGACTGCTAATGGCCTGTTTTCCTTTTTGGGCTCCTAATATTTACTTATTGTAATATTTATGCCACCTGATCCCAGACGGCTCTTGTAGAGGACTCCACTGGTGTTCCTGCAGCGGACTGGCAGCTCGTTGTTGTAGACCGAGGGGTCCCAGTTGTACTTAGAACAGGATTCTTTGTCCTGTGGTGGGGTCAGTGGCGTTGGTGGAGTGTGTGGACCTATGACACGCACAGTAGGACAAAATAGACACAATGAGGACTTTTCTAGGAAGTTTTTATGTTTATTTTTTACAATACTCCGTAGGATACAAGTACATACCTGACCCGATGGCAGTGGCAGACTTGAGTCCAGCCCCAACAATGCTGCCATCAGTGTGCACTACGATCAGAGTGGTCTTCTGGCTGCTTAGTCCTTCTCCTAGTTGGAGGGTGGTCCTTCCACTCTGCAACATGCACAAACAAAAACATTATAACGGCTCTGTGTGCTGTGTTTGTACTTTGGGAGTAAAAAGCAACATCAGTTGGTGTAGATCTACCAGAACATGCTCAGGAAGGCTTCCTGACGTGGCCACGGTTGTGGTGAAAACGTTGTCCTCCGTAGATTCTCCAACTGTCACGGCAGTCACCTCTAATCAACAACAAGATGCCCATGTTAACCTTCAGGCTCTCCGGTCTACCTGCTGCTAACACCGCCTGGCCAGAAGGGGGAGCTGTGACGGCTAAGTGAGCAAAGTACAGCCAACGTTTGTTGTTGTAGTTATTAAAGAAAAGATTAAGAACCACTTCATTTATTTATATTTTAGAAATATAAAAAACACAAATTAGTGTGTAAGTCCACCAAAACGTTTAAGAGTCACCGTTCATTCAATAGTTTAGTTAAATATAAACTTTACTAAACCGTAGTAGTAGCAGACGTGAATGCATGACTGTTAACTAAAGGTTAAAATTTAACAATGCTTTTTTGGCAAATATCGCTACATTTTATACAGCACTAAGTGGTAAATCTATTAATCCACTAATGTATTAATCGACTATTAAAATGCTAAAAATCATCATAGTGCACAATAACTGAACGAAGTCTGATAACTTATGAGCAGGAGCAGCATATGGCACAGAAGCGTGGGTTGTTTACTTATTGGTGTTTACTATAATTGTTTATTTGTATGATAATTACTAATTTAGTTTCACCAATAAGACGCAATGTTATGGTTTTAGCGCCACCGCACACCATAGCGGCTAGCTAGCTAGCTAAAGCCAGCCTTGCCTGCAAAAGCCGCCTCAGCCTCGTCAGGATTCGGCAAGGACTCGGCTCCCATGTCGATGTTTCCCGGGTCCGCCATCACGGCCATCGTGGTGACTTCGGCCTCCGACTCGGTATCCGAGCCCACTCCCTCCACCTGCGGCCCGCCGATGGGCGGTTCAACCAACCCGAGCGCCTTCGTCGCCGAGTCCGCTTCGTCCATTCTTCCGTCGAACGACAACAGCCGAACGCGACCGAGCAGCAGCACTAGCGGCCGGAACGAGGTCCGAGAGCAGCCGAACCGCGAGAGCACAGACCCGGGACGCGACGGCGACGGGAAGAGAACGTTACCAGTAGTTTACATGGAATTAGGCAAAACGCCGAGCTAATTCAGACAAAGGAAGCCTGTTTGCTTTTTTTCACGTCTCAGGAACAGGATGCACCGGAAACCTCCGAGAAAAGCCGAAGCGACACGCAGCGGCCGCTACACATGAATTCAGCCTCTATTCATTGGCCTGTCAAAAACTTTTCACACAAAAACTGTGGAATTGTGTTCAGCTTATCAATAACCCACCCACCCCCAAAAACTAATTGGTTCATAAATTGATTTAAAGAAATGACGAGAAGAGACTTTTATTGAATTAATTCTTATTAAAATAAAACATTTATTTTCATACTACGATTATGCCCCCAAATCAGTTAAATTTACAATTATCTAAACAAGTAGAACATGTATTCATGTATTGCATACTCTCTCCCATTTGTGTGTGTGTGTGTGTGTGTGTGTGTGTGTGTGTGTGTGTGTGTGTGTGTGTTTGTGTGTGTGTGTGTGTGTGTGTGAAAAGAATAAACTGCTGTAAATTTTTACCAGCTGAATGAAAAACATTTTAAAATATTAACAAAAATAACAAAACTGCAACCCAGATGACTCTGAAAACTATATACAGGACACAATGAAATAAACCTGCTTCATTTTAAATACACTTGCTACTGCTCAGTTTCAGTAAGTGGTGTGGGTCTTTACCCTTTTATTCTCTTAACTCAGCTGTATAAAGGTTTATTAGATTTCAACAAAAACTTTGCCAACAGTCATTTGTTAGGATATTAAGACGGCAGCGTGTATGTGATGTATATTCATCTGTTAAAATGTGTTTTTGAATAACTCCTGCACTTTCAGCTTCATGTAGATTTTTTTCTCATGCGAAACTGAGACACCTACTGTTTTGTACTGTAGAAGGTTCATCAGCCAATGAAATTAAGTTGTGCTCTCTTCCTCTCTTGGCCTGGGCTTCATTTAGCCTTTTTTGCCTAACTTAAGTCTGCTTGGCTCACAACAGGTAGGACCAGTGAGCAGAGGAGAAAACCCCATTGTCAGCAGTTTTTTTCCCTTCAACATCTTTGGCTTGACCAGCACAGCTAGTCTTAGTAACAATTGTTCAGTTTCAGAGTTCAATGTCTTCTGTCTACTTCTTTTTTGTTGTCTCAATTAATTTCAAGAGTTTACATCAGATGTAATATCAGCGTTGAACTCTCGAGATCAAGTAGTAGAGGAGGAAGAAGACCAGGACCAAGCCAACGGACACGTAACAGAGAATGCGGCGGTTGTCCCTTCCTGATCGAACCATGGTGGAAAAACGCTTCACACTGCCAGTCAGTAGGCCCGTCGCACTCAGAAAGTTAGAGTCCTGAATGTGAATAAAATAATAATTAGCATGTATATTAATAAGTCTATTACTCGTTTCTGTATTTTGTCATAAAAAGAAGGACTGACCATGTTGTCCAGATACTCATTCTGATCATCAGCTTCTCTGTCGATGTCATACGCCAGCTTTCAGCAGAAGAAATAAGACATTTTGAATGTGTTTGTATTATTGACATTATTGACATTGTGACATTATTATTTATTTACAAAGGTGTCACTCACAGATTTCAGTCTTGAGACTTTAGTGGCCAGGTTCTCAGCTATCCGTTTATTTTCAGCATCCAGCATGTCGTCCACAGAGCCATGACCTGGAAAACGGTGAATCCATCAATAGGTTTCTGTTTTCCAGGTTTTTATTCGGCACTTCAAGTTTGTGAAAACAGCGAAAAGTAAACATAAACACGCTGCTCACTAACAAGGGGCATGCATGAAGTGTGCTTTCTACAGCCAACTTGCATATTTACTTTGTGAATTGGCCAACTGTTCCATCCACAGTATAATAACTTGTTCAACGTCAAAGAGAAAGAACCCAACGCGGACTTCCTAACTCCTGATCTACTTAGCCAGCTAGCCAGGCCTTAGCCTTGTTTTAGCCTCAGAGTGCAAAAGTGCAGCAGAAGACCCGCACACTGAACACCTGGTTGATCCAATTCAGCTTTAAGATCATACGTCATCTAAGTCATAAACAAGGCGAATTCTATACTGAACACCTTCAATACATACAAGTGAATACGTGTCAAAAATAATACCTCTATTCCAGTCAGCCATGTTGGTGAGTGACGTACCGATCAGCTGGGTACTGTTGACAGCCGCACGTGACCTCGTCCGTCTTCCTCTTCTTCTGAGTCGTTTGCTGTTTCCTGTTTTACTTGGCAGTTGGCAAGCTTAGTTGCGCATTACCGCCACCTTTCTTGGTGAGTATACATTGCATCACTTTCTTAAATACAGAATAAAAACGTTCTTCTTCTGCATCTTATTCTTCTTCTTCGGTTATAATGGCGGTTGACCAAGCACGTTACAGTCGCGTTACCGCCTCGTTATGCACTGACCGAGGACTGGCCACTAGGTGGTGACACTCACACAGAGACAGAATGGTGAGCTAATCTGAGGTCAGCATGATATCTTGATGGAATCATTATCAAGGAATTATGTTTTGCAACTTTTATTCTTTATGATGAGTGTAAATTAAGGTTGAGATAGTAATACAACCAGAATAGGCAGAGACGGGGCTGAACAACTTTAATTTATATATTATAATTATAATAATTATTGTCAGTGTATTTTAACATGCCTTTCTGCTCCGGCCAGACATGATGAAAACTTTAGACATGTGAGAAATGCTGCCCTAAGATTTGGACTGGCCATCAAACTAAATTAAGCTAAAATTAGGCCCAGCTCTAAAATTAGTCAGGGCGACTGATTCAGGGCCTAATCTGTACAATGTCTGTCGGCTTAATGCAGCCAGAGCTCAGAGAACAGCACAGACATTGCAGTTATGTGGTTGCTAGGCTGCTTCATACATGTAGTTGTGCTTCAGAGTTATTCCAGTAGACCCAGGGTGCAGACCTGATGTGCGTAGACCTTTGTATTCAGAGCGTGTGTGTAGACCCAGGGTGCAGACCTGATGTGCGTAGACCTTTGTATTCAGAGCGTGTGTAGACCCAGGGTGCAGACCTGATGTGTGTAGACCTTCGTATTCAGAGCGTGTGTAGACCCAGGGTGCAGACCTGATGTGTGTAGACCTCATATTCAGAGCGTGTGTGTAGACCCAGGGTGCAGACCTGATGTGTGTAGACCTTCGTATTCAGAGCGTGTGTAGACCCAGGGTGCAGACCTGATGTGTGTAGACCTCATATTCAGAGCATGTGTGTAGACCCAGGGTGCAGACCTGATGTGCGTAGACCTTTGTATTCAGAGCGTGTGTGTAGACCCAGGGTGCAGACCTGATGTGCGTAGACCTTTGTATACAGAGCGTGTGTAGACCCAGGGTGCAGACCTGATGTGTGTAGACCTTCGTATTCAGAGCGTGTGTAGACCCAGGGTGCAGACCTGATGTGTGTAGACCTCATATTCAGAGCGTGTGTGTAGACCCAGGGTGCAGACCTGATGTGTGTAGACCTTCGTATTCAGAGCGTGTGTAGACCCAGGGTGCAGACCTGATGTGTGTAGACCTCATATTCAGAGCGTGTGTGTAGACCCAGGGTGCAGACCTGATGTGTGTAGACCTTCGTATTCAGAGCGTGTGTAGACCCAGGGTGCAGACCTGATGTGCGTAGACCTTTGTATTCAGAGCGTGTGTGTAGACCCAGGGTGCAGACCTGATGTGTGTAGACCTTTTCCTTGCATGACGTGGTGTGGGCAGACCTTGTGTGGCGCTCTCAGCAAGAGGAGCTGCAGCAGTAGTCTCTCTGGCACTCAGTGGAGCCACAGATTGTCTAATTAGATTAAGCAAGGCTTTCCTCAGATAATCATTTAGCCAGCTCCTGTTGTTTCCAATGGCTCGCTGCTTGTGACTGGGAGCTTGTTGAAGGTCATAGTGAATGTCTGAAGAACAGGTGCGTTTTGGTGTTTTGTGGTCTTGGAGCTGCTTCAGACTGCTGGCTGAGGACCCGTGGCTTCTGGTTATGGGCTGTGTCTGGAGCTGTGTGTGTAGCGCTGCTTACAGCAATTGGACAGCCACTAATACCCGGTGCTGCTAACAGGAGACGATGGGGCTAGTTTCTGTAAGTAACTTTATGCTTCACCTCCGTACTGCAGTGATGTTTGATTATAAATTACTGGCTCAGGCATCTTTCCCGTGTGGCTTCTTCTTGTGAATTTTAGTTGCTCAGTTTATTCAACTCTTTCCGCACAGCTGTGTTTGGCTTCTGTGTCCATACACTTTAAATCATTTGTTGATGGAGTAACCATTGTTAAAAGCACATTTTCTACTGCACCATCTTTAAAATACAGATTCACAGACACTGTTCTCTATTTTTTGTCAGTTAAATCCCTCTGTGTATGTTTTGCCTATTGGTTGAAATTGTTAATCGACTAAACAGGTTTTGCGGAGCCAGAAGGAGTTTTAGTCAGTGTTTTGTTCACGCTGTTCAGCCACAGCTCAGTTCTTTCTCTTCCTCAGCCATAAACTAGATGCTTCTTCCTCAGATTAAGCTGCAGATTACATCTGAAGCCACAGAGGTCACAACCAGCTTTCAGTTTTCACATCAGCAAACACAACACATGGTAGAAAGATCTACTCTAATGATTTATTCAGCAGTCTGGTGGACTAACATACTACTTTACTGACCTTTCCCTTTGAAATAATAGTTTAAAACAACATGAAACCCTTAAACATTTCTTTTTAGCTCATTACAGCTGCATTTATTCCTTTACTGCATGTCTGGAGTGTCTGTGAAATATAGTCTGTCCTTTTGCAGTCAAAGAGTCTCCATAAGCCCAGATTCGCCCCTCAGGCCGACC
Organism: Betta splendens; assembly: GCF_900634795.4. Lineage (NCBI taxonomy): Eukaryota > Metazoa > Chordata > Actinopteri > Anabantiformes > Osphronemidae > Betta > Betta splendens. Next base: position 17,385,223 of record NC_040886.2, on the reverse strand, counting down.
ACTGACTGTGTTTCTCGGGGAGGCCTGTGTCGAGTCCCAGAGGAAAGAGCCATGGCCAATAACTCCCTACGCAGGTCCAAACATGGCCAACATGCAGAGGCCAACCACGAGGCCGAGTTCAGCTGCTCCCTCATGGAGCTGCGTTCGCTGATGGAGCTGAGAGGACCGGAGGCGCTGAGCAGGATTAAGGAGAGTTACAAAGATGTGACGGGACTGTGTGCCAGACTGAGGACCTCACCTGTAGACGGTAAATGTGTTCAGCAATCTTTTCTGTCTCAGTTTTACATCTGGACTGGACTAAAAGCAACAGGGAAGTATTTGCAGAACACCACAACACCAGGAACACGAATCAAACCATAACAATGAGAGCTTTGCCTTCATATTCACCACTTCAGCCGAGTGGGTGATGTTCATAGTCCACAGCCTCTGTTCATTACCTTCAGGACAAAATGACACAGTAAATACTACATTCAAATTTCTGGGTTACTCACAATAGCACAAACAGCTTAGCTGATGAGATTCAGTGTGTCTCATGGTGTCATGCTGATCTATGGACAGGCTCTCAATGCGTCTCAGACATTTCCCCTTCATCACTAATTCATTTCATCTGTTCATCTTGCATGTGTATAATAACGCCCTTAGCATTCCGACTCCTGCTGACAGACGTAAAATGTCAGCGGCATCTTGACATCAGCTGTTTCTCTGTGTCTCTCGGGTGAAAACTGAATGGTTGGATTCGTTAACTTTTATTGTTATCTCTGACCTGGAGGTTAAAAACCTGACTGACACTGCTCGACGCTTGGTCCCACACAAACAACAGCACAGGACAGATGACAAAACACAAGTCCCATTCTCAGAGGTTTAAATGGATGTAAATAATATTTTGTTAGATGCCGACTTAACACCAGTTTGAAACATCTCATAAGTTCATTATAGGATAGAATAAGTGATGTAGTTACAGAGGATGGATGTAAAGTCACGGTGGCCTCGACCGTTTGGAGCCAGAAAACAAGCACATAAACAAGCTGCAGACGAAGCCCTGCAGGAAGAACAGCTCCACCGGTTCATTGTAAAACATGAAGCAGGATGTCATATGAGCAGCAGCTCACATAGGCTGACGCTCTGTGTCCCGCTGCAGGTTTAGATGGAAACTCCGAAGATATTAACAGAAGAAAGGAGGAGTTTGGAAGGAACCTCATCCCTCCTAAAAAGCCAAAAACCTTTGTGCAGTTAGTGTGGGAAGCCCTGCAGGACGTCACGCTCATCATCCTGGAGATAGCAGCCATCATTTCACTGGGCCTGTCCTTCTACCACCCGCCAGAGACCAAGAGACAGAGTGAGTTTCATGTCCTTGTTCTGATCAAATGTCACCTCGGCTTTGTCTTAGTACACAACAAGAAACTACCTACAATATGTTTTACTTACATGAAACAGAACCTAAGGAACAGGAGACTTGTGAAGAGATGCATGTATTGCACTAGTTTGGACCTGCAACTTGCGTCTTCTATTGTAGATGCGTCAACTCATGAACTAAAGGCCAATCGCTCATCATCTAATGATTTAGGCGCTCTAAACTCTCCATCTGTATCACATCACCGAGCACCATGTTATTCATCATTGTGTTTCCAGTTCTACTTGGTGCAGCCGTGGTTTCATTTCTCCTCCCTGTCTGGAGCAAAGTCATGCAGTCTGCGCTGCTGCCGCCTGAGCCTCAGATGCAGAGCCTGTCACTTCCAGCCTCCAGCGGAGGAGACGCTGTGCTTCACATTCATTAAGAGTCCACCAACCCCCCGTTACCTGTTTACCGCTGCACAGTGTCACACAACAGCTCATATAACAAGCGGACCTGCATTTAGTGATGATCAGACAAGATGTTGTTGGTGTGAGACCATTCTCACCTCTGCAGGTCTGCTACAGGAAGCTAAAGACTGTTGGCTTTGGCTTGTTGGCGTTGATGCTGTAGTGATTTAACGCTTTGTGTGTGACTGTGGGCGCAGGTTATGAAGGCCGTCAGCCATTAGGGGCCCAGCGAGCTCCAACTCTGTAATCTTGGTCATCGATCCGTGTTTTCACCTTGGTTCAGTTGCTGTATATGTTGATGATTATATTAAGACCGTCTCCTCCTGTGCAGAAAGGTTAAAGGTCATCCGAGCATTTACAGTAGTGAGCGTTCACACCCGGCCTGTGCTGTCTCCGCTCAGACTGCGGCCGGGTGATCGGCGGCGTGGACGACGAAGGCGAGGCTCACGCCGGCTGGATCGAGGGCGCTGCCATTCTGCTGTCGGTCGTGTGCGTGGTCCTGGTCACGGCCTTTAACGACTGGAGCAAAGAGAAGCAGTTCCGGAGTCTTCAGTGTCGCATCGAACAGGAGCAGAAGTTCACGGTGGTCCGAGGGGGGCAGGTCATTCAGGTCAACGTGTCTGAGCTGGTCGTTGGAGACATCGCACAGGTCAAATATGGTGAGAGGATTTTGTAGCTGAGCTTCGAAGCCAGGTTTGCCCTGAATTTCAACAATAGGACTGGGATCTGTGACCTGATGAGACTGACCCTCGCGTTTTAGGCGACCTCCTACCCGCTGACGGTGTCCTGATTCAGGGAAACGATCTGAAGATTGACGAAAGCTCTCTTACCGGAGAGTCGGATCATGTGAAGAAGAGCGTTGACAAGGACCCCATGATGCTGTCAGGTGCTCCTTCACATTCAAGTTCAGCCTGAACTGAGCTTTGGCTGACACATCTACAGTGTCATAGTTTTCACACCTGCACACAGCACCACATGGAAATAATTACAGATAAAGGTTTTCGCACTGTGTTTTTTAAAGCCTTTAGTTTGTATCATGGAACCCTTAACGCTGCTCTCTCAGGCACTCACGTGATGGAAGGCTCTGGCAAGATGGTGGTCACCGCTGTGGGGGTGAACTCTCAAACCGGCATCATCTTCACTCTGCTCGGTTCAAGTGAGGACGGCGACGTCGATGCTGAGAAGGAGAAGAAGAAGAAAGAGAAGAAGGACGATGAGCGGAAAAAGAAAGAGAAGAAGGACAAGAAAAGTAAAAGTGCATTCAAACTGAAGAAAAGAGACAGCTGGCTTTTTTCTGTAATTCTGTAATAAAACGCTATTATAATTCACTCTATACGTTATAGATATTTAGTAATATTTTAAATTTTAAAGACATTTTTTATGTTTTATTTATGTTTCCTTCTGTAAGTACAGCTGATAACTGACCTGTTTTCTGTTTACAGGTAAAAAGGACGACAAGGGCAAGAAAGGTGAGTCTTCACTGCTTCAGTACTGAGTCGCTCGTTGTTCGTGTGAGGAGGAGAAGACGCGTTTATTAGCTGGGACCGGCTTCAGCTCGTCATTGTGGGTTTGTTCAGTGTATTGAGCTGAGGATGAGCTTTGATGGGAAAATCTGTGGGTTCACGTAGAACCTGCTCATTTGCACGCTCAGCTTGTTTCGCTCCTTTCTTCTATGATGAGTAGAATGGAACGTCACAGATTAGTGCATTTCTGTCAGCCAGCTAAATGATAGTTACTGGAACGGTATGGCTCAAGACGTCTCCTGGTCGGTGGCCGGGCCTCATTGACTCACTGTGGCCCCTGCAGCGAGTGTCCCTGTGGCTGGAGCAGCAGCAGGTGCTCCTGACTCTGTTGATGGTGATTAGGACCAAGCAGATTATTGGCTTAAGCTCAGCAGCTGCTTTCTTCTCCTGCCTGCTGCTGCCGCCTGCCTGTCCACTAATAACCTCATTACTGAACTGGGATCAGCGGACACACACACACACACACACACACACACACACACACACACACACACACACACACACACACACACACACACACACACACACACACACACACACACACGGTTGCCATGGAGCTCGTTGTCACTTGACTCAGTGTGTAGTGCTATTTATTGCTGCTTTAATGATCCTGCATGAACGGAGATGAGTCAGTGGGGTTGGCAGGTTAGCGGGTTAGTTAGCGGGCTGGTTAGTTAACTAGCAGCTCTGCTTGGACTCTTTTACTGCATGAAGTTGCCCGAAGCAACGCAATAAACCCAGGCTTAAAGGAACACCATCAGCGGTCTGACGTAGCTCATGTCTCTGCTGCCACTCGTTGTTGTTCCACACTTATTAAAACATGTTTGAGATTTAATGAAGATTAATCCAGACCCAATATTTACTGTAAATGTTGTTTTTCTGATTTCCTGCGCTGTTTGTAGGGAAAAGCAAAGATGATCCCAGCGTGGAGATGCAGCCCCTCAACAACGAGGGAGAACCGGAAAAGAAGAAGCTACCGAAGAAGGAGAAGTCGGTTCTCCAGGGCAAACTGACCAAACTGGCCGTGCAGATCGGCAAAGCAGGTAGAAACGGACGAATGAATGAGCAGCAGCTCCAGCACCGCGCTCCAGCTGAACCGCTGCTCATCGCCTGGTCTCTCTCTGTCTTCCACTCAGGCCTGTTCATGTCAGCCATAACCGTTCTCATTCTCATCGCTCGCTTCCTCATTGATATCTTCGCCATCCAGGGAATCCCAGTGACCTCTCACTGTGTGCCCATCTACGTCCAGTACATGGTCAAGTTTTTCATCATCGGCGTGACAGTGCTGGTGGTGGCCGTGCCTGAAGGCCTTCCCCTGGCCGTCACCATCTCCTTAGCTTATTCAGTCAAGGTGTGCTTGTAGCGTTCCAGTTCCTTCAGAAAATGCTTTAGTTCAGCACAATCCAAACTAAGTGAGTGTGCTCAGACTGCAGTAACTGCTTTCCCCCTCAGAAAATGATGAAGGACAATAACCTGGTCCGCCACCTGGATGCCTGTGAGACGATGGGCAACGCCACGGCCATCTGCTCCGACAAGACGGGCACGCTCACCATGAACCGCATGACCGTTGTACAGGCCTACATAGCAGGATGCTACTACAAAAAAGTCCCAGATCCGGACCTGATCCCTGCCAAGATCCTGGACCTGCTCGTCCTGGGCATCGGGGTCAACTGCGCTTACACCACTAAGATTATGGTGAGCTGTAAAAATAGCCGCCCATTCAGGAAGCTCTGTGAGCTCAGCATTTGGCTGAAACACCAGCAGCAGCTCGGGCCTCGGGAAACGGATCCACTGGATCCACTGGATCCACTGCTCGGATCGTAGCTCAGTGGAACTAAAGCAACCTCAGCTAAAAACAGACAAAGATTTATTTCATCACCTTTCAATGTCATCCAGTAATTGTTAGTTGGGACGACAGAGAAAAGCTCCGGTTGAATGTGACATTTTCAGCCTTTGTCCTGCAGAGATGTGACGTAATCAGAGCAGAAACTGCATGTGCTGTTTTGTGTTTGTTAGAAGTTAACATCCTGTCTGCTGCTGCTTCCTGCAGCCCCCAGAGAAGGAGGGTGGGCTGCCTCGCCAGGTGGGAAACAAGACGGAATGTGCCTTACTGGGATTAACCCTCGACCTGAGCCGAGACTACCAGACGATCCGCAATGAGATCCCAGAGGAGAGGCTCTTCAAGGTCTACACGTTCAACTCGGTGAGGAAGTCCATGAGCACCGTGTTGAAGAACGCTGATGGCAGCTATCGAATGTTCAGCAAGGGGGCGGCTGAGCTCCTGCTCAAGAAGTAAGTCTGTGGCTGGAGATGACGGCTCTGGTCAGTCAGATCACGACTATACAAAAATCCCACAGTTTAGCACTACAGGACTTTGTCGTGTGGGTTCAGGTGCTGTAAGATCCTGAAAGCCAATGGGCAGACCAGTATGCTCAAACCTCGGGACCGAGACCACCTGGTGAAGAAGGTGATTGAGCCGATGGCGCTGGAGGGCCTCAGAACCATCTGCCTCGCGTACAGAGACTTCCCCAGCAGCGAAGGAGAGCCCGACTGGGACGACGAGGCCCACATCCTCTCTGGCCTCACCTGCATCGCTGTGGTCGGCATTGAGGACCCTGTGCGACCTGAGGTACGACAGCTGCAGTCCTGTACGTCCACAGGGACGCATGCAGGTGGTCAGATTAGGCCACGCGCATGCAGTTCCAGTGTTGGCTGCACTCTAACAGTCTGACACAGAGCAGAATCCAAACCGCCCTTGTCCGTGTTCCCGTCAGGTACCGGAGGCCATCAGAAAATGCCAGCGGGCTGGCATCACTGTCCGCATGGTGACTGGAGACAACATCAACACTGCACGGGCTATAGCCGTCAAATGTGGCATCCTGCAGCCTGGAGACGACTTCCTGTGTCTCGAAGGCAAAGAGTTCAACCGAAGGATCCGCAACGAGCTCGGAGAGGTCGGTCAACGCCTCCTTATACATGATACATCCACTGCTTTTATAAACCGATGTTTTAATTTTTCTAAATGTCTCCTATTTTCTGCAGATTGAGCAGGAGCGCATTGACAAGCTTTGGCCCAAGCTCAGAGTCCTCGCCAGATCATCACCAACAGACAAACACACTCTGGTCAAAGGTAAAGGCCAGATAAATGTGGAGCGGAGTGTCCAACCTGGTCCTGGAGAGCCACAGTCCCGCTGGTTTTCCAACTCTCCCTGCTGATTAGCTTGATCAGGTGTGTCAGTTAGCTGCTGATTGACTGAACACACCTGATCTGGGTAATCAGTGTTAGCTGGGGCAGAGAGAGTTAAAAAACAGCAGTAGAGTAGCTCTCCAGGACCAGGGTTGAAGACCTCCAATGTAGAGGTTAAGCAGATTAGTAAAGCAATGCACATGAGAGTAAATGAAAGGACATAAGAGCAGTTCTGTGATACAGTATGCAGTTGAAGCAAAGACAAGGTGTCCTGTGTGTGTCATTCTCTCAGGTATCATCGACAGCACCATTCTGGAGCAGAGACAGGTTGTTGCTGTCACTGGGGATGGAACCAACGACGGCCCTGCCCTCAAAAAAGCAGACGTGGGCTTCGCCATGGTAACGTTTGTCACGGCTGTCATCCAGCGGCTGATTTACTTAATCCTGTGAAGATTTCATCTAATGCAGTTATTTGAATCATCATTAATGTGTGAAGCGATAATCTATCACGCTTGAGGTCTAAAGAAAAGGGCTCCTTATCGGTGTGCAGGGCATCGCGGGGACAGATGTGGCGAAGGAGGCGTCCGACATCATTCTGACTGATGACAACTTCAGCAGCATCGTCAAGGCCGTGATGTGGGGCAGAAACGTCTACGACAGCATCTCCAAGTTCCTCCAGTTCCAGCTGACGGTCAACGTGGTGGCTGTCATCGTCGCCTTCACCGGAGCCTGTATCACCCAGGTGAGGGTCGCTCACTGTGCCCACAGACCCGCGCGCTGCCACAGACGCTTCACGCTCTGCGTGCGTGTGTTTGCAGGACTCGCCTCTGAAGGCCGTGCAGATGCTGTGGGTCAACCTCATCATGGACACGTTCGCGTCGCTGGCTCTTGCCACCGAGCCGCCGACGGAGTCGCTGCTGCTCAGGAAACCGTACGGCCGCAAGAAGCCGCTGATTTCGCGCACCATGATGAAGAACATCTTTGGACACAGCATCTACCAGCTGACCGTCATCTTCACCCTGCTCTTCGTCGGTCCGTAAACATATCACAGGTGCTGAGTGAAGGGGCGCGCTCTGTAATCTGTGCCTGTCGCTCCCCCAGGTGAGAAGCTGCTGGACATCGACAGCGGCAGGGACGCCCCCCTTCACGGACCCCCCTCTGAACACTACACCATAGTCTTCAACACCTTCGTCCTCATGCAGATCTTCAATGAGTTCAATGCCCGTAAGATTCACGGGGAGAGGAACGTCTTCGAGGGGGTCTTTCGAAACCCTGTTTTCTGCTCCATCATTCTGGGGACCTTGGTCACACAGGTAACCTTCGAGGACTTGAGGTAATTGTCACATCTGGCCAGAGAGCTCATCAAACAAACCAACTCCTCGTGTAGGTCGCCATCGTGCAGTTTGGTGGTAAACCCTTCAGCTGTGTGGGTCTGTCCGCTGAGCAGTGGCTGTGGTGCATCTTACTGGGCCTTGGCACTCTGCTATGGGGACAGGTCAGAACCTTTACGTCCAGACGTGCCACCAAGCTTTGTGCTCAACTGCCAACTCACAAGTGCTGTAATATTGGTATTGTTTGCTCTGCTCAGCTGGTGTCCAGCGTCCCCACCAGTTGGCTCAAGTTCCTGAAGCCTGCAGGCCACGGCACACAGCAAGAGGAGATCCCTGAGGAGGAGCTGGAGGAGATGAACGACCTGGATGAGATCGACCATGCTGAGATGGAGCTGAGGAGGGGACAGGTGCTCTGGTGTCGTGGCCTCAACCGCATCCAGACGCAGGTAGAGTTTCATCCCACCTGGGAGGATTATGAAAGTCTAAGTGCTTTTAGTGGACCCTGAAGCGGTTTCTCTCCCGTTTATCTCTCAGATCCGGGTGGTGAACGCCTTCAGAGACAGCGTTTCTCCCTACGAGGGTCTGGAGACGCCCGAGTCTCGCAGCTCCATCCACAACTTCATGACGCACCCGGAGTTCCGCATCGAGGACTCGGAGCCTCAGATCCCACTGATTGATGAGAACGACGGTGAGGACGAAGCCCCCACCAAACGAAACTCCATCGCCGTGCCACTGCTGCTGACAGAACATTCCACTGCCCCACAAACCCCGTCCACGCCCCGGCTCAACAACAACGCCCTGGACCACGTCCTCCCGCTGCATAAAGACACCTCCAGGTCTGGCCTCGTCCCGCCCAACTCAGCAGGTCTGCCACCCTGTCCTGGAAGCCCCCTACACAGCCTGGAGACCTCACTGTGAAGCCTGGCACCAGACCGGACGTATTTTAAACTGGTCGATCTGGTTCAAGAGATAAAGAGGAAAAAAACAGACACATTGGTTCTCGTCAGGAGCTGACGTGCTGCAGGCAGAGACTGTTGTCTCTCATGACGTTAATGAAGTGTACAGTTGACGTGAAGGTAAAGAGGTGGTCACTGGACTGTGATCTGTAAATATTCATATTGATGTTCAGACATTCAGGGCTTTAGTCTGCCGTGTCTCTGAGCATCATCAGACACGTTGATTCAAGCTGCCATTGATAACAGGTAGGTTTGTTCTGTGAAACGTCTAGTCAGTCAGAGTAGGGCCAGTGGGATTTGTGTTTGTAGACAGAAGATCAAGGACATTTTCCAACAAAGGGCAAATTCATTTAAATATTTAAATGTCTAAAATTACATTATAGTTTAGTATTTTTGTAAAAATGTTTTAAGATTTAAAAAAACAAGCACAGCAGGATGTTTGTCACAAACTTCTTTTATTTATTTACTGTAAAATTACTTCAAAGAAGTCTTCGCCTCAACATACAAGGTTTCAAGAGAAATAAACTCAGTACTATAGGTATTACCTATTAATGTAGGTAATTGTCAAATTATAAGAATAAATCAATAAAAGCTAAAATATTAATGCTTAATATTGTAATATGCTAATGCTTAGAAAGAAGTTTGAGGAAAACTGTTTAATTGGAAATCTGGTTAAAACCTGTACATGGACTAATCTTCCATGTCACCGTGGAAACGCCTGAACTGTACCTGTCCTGTGAGTTTACTGTCACTGAGATGGAGGAACAAGAGCCAGTAAAGCTGCCTGGCAGGTGTTCCAGCTCCTCCTGGTGGGGAATCAGCTGAACTAGTTCCTGCTTCACTGAAAGACTGCACTGTGGAGGATTTTCTACACGAGCTCAACTTCATCGGATCTGTACTGCTGTTTGGACTCACTGATCTGAACTGAGCACATGCACCTCACGTCACTGTGATGGCAGTGGTCTCTGATACATCCTCTCAGGCCTGTTAGATCAACTCCACTACACCTGTTATTTATATAATCTGGGTTTTATTTGAGACAGTGAAGTAAAAAAAATAGATACTATTAATTTAACACTTTCACCTTTAGTTGTTGTCAATTTTGTGTTCATATAGGACATATTAGTTGTGTCTGTAGGAAGACATATTAAAATTCATGAAATAATTATTTTTCACATTAAAATGCTTCAACAGATCAATTTGTTTTGTAGATCATTTAGTTAAGACTAAAAGCCTCTCACAGCTTCTAAATGATTCCATGAATAATGCAGCCCAGTCATAACACTAGCTCTCTTTTCTCATAACCTTTGGTTGTGTTTCCTGTTTTACATTTAAAAGGTTATTTTTTCTTTAAAATTTTAAATTTTAATTTACGTTAAGACAGTAATTCTACTATATTATAATTATAATTAAGACCTTTTAGGACCAAGAAGCAAAACTCACAGATAAAATTATTAATTAATTAATATAAAATAGTGTTTGATATTAATAATACTATAAAAACCGAACCGTTTATAAAATTGAACTAATTTATATACATGTTCCTCTTTCTCCCTTTTTTGTGTGTTCGTGAATTTTGCTGATTTTCTAAAACTTAGATGAAAATTGAACATTTATAAGGTCATGTTTTAAAATTAAAAAGGAACTATGGCTAAAAAATATGAAATATTGTGGTAAATGTATTAGCGACTCATTTTGTGCGGTATTTATTATTGTTGCGTAATTTTTAAAATTATTTTTAAAGACTGCCAATCCGCAAATTGAATTTGAGTCGTTGAACTACACTCCCACAATGCACCATAGTAATTTGTCAACCAATGGCTGAGCGTGCCTCGGTCACGTGGTTGCCTGTGCAGCAGATTTGAATTGTTAGCGTGGTTGTTTTTTTTTCTCTCTCATGTCGCAGCTTGAATGCGGAGCAAAAACTATTTGAGTTATTGTGGGAACTTCAGGTTTGCAGCTTTACTCATTAAATTTACAACGAGCCCGAGTTAAATGTTGAGAGAACTAAATTTAGATGTTTAAAACTACTTTTAAACCTGGCTACTTTAGCTGTAAAACCAACAGTCTAGCATTAGCTAGTTTTAAATAGAGCGAATTACTTGCACCAGCTACAGTCTCCCCGCTGTTTGTCAGTGTTTGTGTATAAACAGTTTTATAGTTTATATCTGAATTGGGTCCGCTGCTGATCGACAGCGACTTTTCTCCCCAGAGAGGAACTAAGTTCGGGATGGAGGGCCGAGCTAACAACGGTACGTTAACAACACTGACAGATCTCGAGCAGCGTTAACAGCCTTGTCATGTGTTTGCTCATCTTTTATGGATGCTAATTGTGTCTTTTAACAGGTGTGTTCTTTCTTATTGATGAGGAGTTCGATTTTGATGTTTCTCTGTCCCCTGCCAGGTAAGCAACTCATCCAGTTATTCTGGAGGTTCTCTCCACAACCCAAATAATTTCTCCTGCTGAATCTAATGGTGTTCAGACTTTTTAGCGCACTGTCATGTACTGTAGGACTTACGGAATCGGGCTATAACTTCCTGTTTGCTTTTGTTTTCATGTATATCTTCCTTTCCACCAAAACTGTCAGTTTGGTATATTCAACCCATTCCCATCAGTTGAACGTCTGGACCTCAGGAGCCAGAGCAGATGTTATAATAATAATAATAATAATAATAATAATAATAATAATAATCTTTTTACTTGTATTACATATTCTTTTACTAAAGTATTAAAGAACTTGGGGCTTCACAATAAACAGAATAACAGGACGCAACTCATGTTAATGTTTGAAAATGGTTAGGTTTATGTTTTGTGTTTATTTCCTTTCATCTGTAATGTGATTATGGCTTTTTCTGCTCTTCAGTTCCACAGGCGGCGAAGATGAGGATGAGGTGTTTGTGGGTCCAGTGACCCATAAGGAAACATGTGTCTCTGTTCACGTGTCATCTCAAATCCAAGACGGTGGTGGTGTGCGGGTGAGCTGGAGCCCACTCACTGGAGATCAGCTAGATGCTGTGTGTCAGGAAGCCCACAGACTAGCTACCGAGTTGCAAAGTGGAGAAACCAACACCTCGCACACCAAAAATGAAGAGACCACCGACACCATAATGGACAAAGAGGAGTTCATCCAGGATGCGGCAGACAAACTGGGGATGCTCACTCAGGCTGCCAGAGCCCTCAGCCCCATCAAACGTGAGACTTTCTGTGTGCAGGACAGTCCCATGAAGCAGTTGCCTCCTGCTATCCAGCGCCACCTACAGAGAGGAAGCAAAACTAATACTTCGTCCTCCTTGGCCACTGCCACCAGCACTGTTTTAGCCTCCAGGGCTAATGTCAGGGCCGCAGCCTCCTCCACACGACTAACGGCAAGACTCAACACTTCCAGCCCCGTAACCGTGAACAAAGTTCAACCCAAGATGTCGCTGCGAGGGAAAGCATCACTTGGGGTCGGTGCTGTGCTGCCCAGCAAACCAGCTGTTCTAACATCTTTATGTTCCACCAGCAAAAACAAAGTGGAGAAAGCCAGACTGCAGCTACCGAGCAAAGTATTTACCTTTCCTTTGTTTTTACATCTTAAACTTTTCAAATTTAAATATATCATGGTTGTCATTTGATGTTTGCCTGTAAAAATAGATTTTTTGGAAGATTGTGCCTAACTGTAAGCTTTTTAGTAGTAGTAGTACTGCAGTACAAACAAGTGAGCAGTTATTGTTGTAGCTTCTGTTTAGGGTCTCAACAGCACAACATGTCCATCTCATCCTGTTCTGTCGAAAAACTGCAGCCTTAACAAAAGTGTGTTCATGTCCCCTTTTCGCTCTTTCCTTGTATCTTTTAGTCTGTTGGGAGTTTGAGAGGGAGCCCAGTACGTCATGCCTCCAGCAGGGCTGAGTCATATGAGGATCTGCTCTCTGATTCTACAAGTGTTGCCTCAGACATTAGCGATTCCTCCCTCAACTCCAGCCTAGTGGGTAAACGCACACTGGCTCCCCCGACCAAGGTAACGCACCTATTCTTTCTCACACAGGCATAGATGTGCTAAGTACTTCCTGAAAATAACAGGGAGTGCTGCTCAGTCACAGCAGTAAAATATGAAAATGCAATGGCAATTTAAGATTTTTCTTCTTTAGGGCACGGTGAGAAAACCATTAGGTGTGAAAGCTCCAGCTCTACAGAGCAGGAGGGTGACAGACAGGAAAAACACCTCCTCATCGTCATCCTCGGTCTCTAGTTTCAACTCCAGCATATCTCTGTCTCCTGCTAAAGGTATGCTAACTCCTATCAAAAACCAGCTGTTGATAGCCAATACCTTTAGGCTGGAGTGGGTCCGCCTGATAAATATTAGCAAACAACTAACTGCAAACTCTAGATTATCCAGTCAGAACTTGTTAACATAACATTTTGTTTCCTGTCAGGTAAAATCAACTCTTCTCTCAACCGGAGTCTAAATGGCTCAACTTGCATTACCAGAGCAGCCAATCCAAGCAGGCCACGCCGCTCCACGGTCAACGTTACCACTGAGTCTGTGTCCTCCACCATCAGTCGCCGCTCATTCTCCACCCAAGCCAAGAAGCTGCCTGAGGTGGAGCGTGCTAAAGCTGCCCGGTCTACACCACTGAAGAGAGCGGACGCTGTGCCTGTCCAGGCGACCCCTCCCAGGAGGGTTTTGGAGAGAACCACAACAATCCCCCCCACGGCATCAGTCCGAATGCAGAGTGCAATAAAGGTCAAACCTCAGCCTCTGGTCATACCGACGCCCACTGGAGGAGTCAAGGGGGTTCGCAGTGGAGATGGTAAGGCACTCTGGAGAGTTCGCATGCAGAAACAAATACGAATTTTGATTTGATTATCCTAAAGCATTGTAGTGTCCTGTTAGCAGATGCCTTAAAGATGATGAAACCAAAGAGACTAATGTCAGCAGGCTGTCTGAGCAGGTAAATGACTCCAACTGTAGCAGTTTTAATTGAAATAATACTAGTAAAAAAAAGGCTTTTAATATCACCAAACAATTGACATTTTCACTCTCCTGTAGTCTCCCTCAGAAGCCTGCTGCTGCTCTGCTGACTCCTTCTGCTAGCGAATCCAGGTTGCTGCAGGTGAAGGCACGGCGTCCCTCTGGCCTCCCGACTCCAGTGAGGCACAAGACATCAGCTATTCCAACACCCACAAGCCACAAACTGTCCCCCAGGCTGCTGCCTGCCTCTGACCCTGCCCCCAGCTCCGCCGGGAAGAAGAACAGCTGCAGGTGAGATGCTCTGAACCGCTGCTGAATGTGAAGTTGTAGGAGTTTCTAATCTGTTCATGAACTGACTTACGCTCTCGTTTTTTGTTTGTTTTTGTGCAGCCCTGTCCGTGCAGAGACACGGGAAGTAGAGACTGGTGCCCCTGAGATCAAGCCCTTCTCCCTTGAGGAGGAGGAGGAGCTGACAACGCTACCTGCTGCCCCATCTCACTGCTCCCCAGAGCCTGAATGTTTAGGCAGCACAGATTCTGACACTTTGACTCAGAACCAGACAGAGCCTGCCAGAAACCTGATTGAACTGGAGAGTACAGAGGAAAGCAACAGCAATACACAGGAGGTCAGAGGTCACAGGCATTATGGTGATAAATGCAACCCTGGATTTTAAGACTTGCATGTTTATTAGCTCACCACTACTTCCAGATGCTACTACATTGTATACAATCCACAAAAGATGTCTGAGTTGATGTTCATTCTGTTGTTGGTGTTGCAATGCTCTGACCAGAAGAACGTGATCTTCTTTACTCTCTCCAGGTTCTTTTGTTAGATCTTCCAGCTCCAGCTCTGCATCTTCAAGAGAAACTGCTCATTGATTTGACCAACACCCCTGACCTGATTCGAACCAGTGGCAAGACCTGCACCACAAGCCAGGTAGCTCTTTCATAGAAAGCAAAACAAAGTGAAATAAGGTTTAAGACTTTATTCTCCATTTGACCCTAGACTCTATTTGTAACCTTTTTAATTTTTAACAGTTGATCGACCTGAGCTCCCCCCTTATTAAGTGGAGTCCAGAAGACAAGAAGGAAAACAACGCTCCGCTCATCAACCTGTCATTCTGATCCACAGCTGATGGTCTCTGCACTAAACTGCACTCAGCATCTTTAACTTGAAACTGGTTAAGAACAGACTGTCCGTTTTAGTCTTCACTGAGAGTAAAAGTATTGTTTTAAATAATGAAAAATTCTCAGAGGCTGCTGATCCTCTGCAGCTGATTGTAATTTTAAATGTTTGTTTGTGTTGCTGCTCTTAATGTTGAAATAAATGTATCAATCAAACCCTCATTGATACGTGTTTGTCCAGGATCACAGTCCATGTTTTATTCTCACAAAACGTATTTAATCAAAGGTGTGTAATTGTGTTTATCTATTTATATATTATCTGAGGATAATATACCAATAGCCTTGATATAGTGAATATGTTTGATAGTCAGATGTTATTAGAGCTGTACACTGTACACTGTGCTTCTTCAACTCTATTACTACAGGGAGGAGACATGTTTGTCATTTAAAGACTTTTATTTTAAAATTGTTCCCACAGAACATGGCTTTAAGTAACTTCTCACAACCTCTCCAACATTGCAGAAGAGCTGCTCACACGGCCTCGAAGTCTGACTATTAAAGATATTTTTATTGGAATTATGACTTGTCAAAATGTAATAGTAGTAGTCTTTAATTGCAGTTTGGACTTCTCATAAATACATTATCGACATCTGTAATGTGAAATCTGTCTATCTTATAGATCATCTCCGGTCCAGTCTGTGTTGAGTAGGTCTCGCAGTGGACATCTCTACACACGGGTGTAGGACGAGTAAACCAACACAAATGATAAAATTGTTCATTTACAACCTATAGTTATAAATTTATATATATGCAAATATAAATGGAACAATCAAACAACAGTTAGATGCCAATAGCTGTTTATTAAGTTCAGTTAGTACTTATTGAAGTACATTTCCTTAACAGAATAAACAGTTAAGATACTTGAAACGTGGTCAGATCAAAGGGAGCTCAACGTAGCTACTTGGAGCAGTACAGCAGGTTGATGCGGTTGATGTCGTTCTGGCTCATCTGTGTGGCTGTGCCAAACACAGTGTTGGGGTTGGGAATAGCCACAATAGTGGGATTAACAAAGTCTTTGGAGAAAGCCAGTCTGTAGGAACGAGACAACCACAGTCAGGGATGAATGGACCAGGTGATGGTAGAAGATAAGAACTTCTGTCTGATTAAACTAAAGAGGCCTCACAGTCACACTGACCTGTTGTAGTGCATCACAGAGTTGTAGTCATAAGGAGTTCCCAGGTTCAGAGTGTTGATCTTGTAGAAGTTTGATTCTTCACCTGCAGCGAAGGAAGCATTACAGTTATTCATTGTGCAGCATGTTATGAAGTGTTAGTGATGATTTGTATGCGATACGTCAGGAACATTTGAAGTGAGAAATAATCTCCAGTGTTCAGCGGTGAGCTGATGATCAGTCCAGGGCTCTGCAGCGTACCAGAGATGACGTTCTGCAGCAGGATCTGGACGTGCTGGTCCCGGTCGGAGCGACAGTGCTCATGGTCAAAGCCCAGAACGTGGAGGAGCTCATGTTGGGTAACTCCAAAGTCAACACATCCTAGAAAGCTTAGTGACACGGACTGTTCACCTCCAGTACGACCCACAAAGGAGTAGCATCTACAGAGACCACGGAGAACAGGTAGAATCACAATAAACATGGTTCATCCTTACAGCTTCAGTGAAGCAGGAGGAACTGAACACAACCTGGAGCTGCTCATGTACATGTTTTCACTTTATTCATTTGTTATTCTGTCTTTAAAGGCGATGTGGTGATGATGTAGCGCCAAACAGGGATGAAATGAAGCTCATAAAACTTGTATCTGATGGTGACGGAGGTCAGTGGAGACAAGCACGTGTTAGGTAGGTTTAGTGTTGGGTGTATGAGGTGTAGCAGTGGAGAAGCACCAGAATAAGGTTTACTGGTGTTACTGGTCAAGGACATAACTATTCCATCACTTACCCTTCAAGAGGGTGTATGTAGACGTAGTCTGTCTGGTTCGTGTAGGGGATGAAACGAATGCAGGTGGAGTTGGAGAAGGAGTTGAGGCCACTTGTGATGATACTGACCTGCAGAGTATCTGGAGGTGAAAACGCAAACATAAACCACACTGGTATTAAAAGAAACAGTATTTCCAGCGTTGAATTGATACACCTTTAGTGTTGAGTCATGCAGACTTACTGTAGACGCTATCAATGAGGTAGGGAATGTAGACGTTGCCATCACAGGCTTTAGGCCACATGCAGCCAGTCTGAGTGCAGGGGTCAGCGTTCCTGTGGTTGGGAACAGCGATGTCGCCTCGCAGCTGGAAGCCATCTTGGATGGGGTCTGCAGAGAGGACGTGGACATCACACACCACAAATGTCAGGAGCATTAAATAACAGCTGGCTTCCAGCAGCTGCTGGTCTGTTTGGGATTCGAACCCTCACCCACAAACCTAGACCTCATGGAGCCAGTCAAAAACTGAATCTACATGTGATGATGTAATGAATGAGACTCACTGAGGTTTCTGTTGGCTCTGCCCAGCAGTTCTGAGACGGACAGGCCTCCCTCAGCTTCTGTGTCACTGTCTGCACCTGCTCTGTTCACAACCTGCGCCAGAAAAGACACAAAAGTGTTTCTGTGGCGTCGCTGAACAACCAGAGCAGAACGTGTTGGATCTCACAGACTCACCATGGCTTTGGTCCAGGCTGAGACTGCAAACAGAACCAGGAGACCCAGGATGCTCTTCATGGCTGCCATGTGACCAACGAGCTGCAGAGTGAAACACAACAGTCAGGTTGAAGCAGCAGCAGCTGTAGTAGTAGGATCAGTAACAGTCACTGAGCTTCAGCTCTTCACTGCAGGGAGCAAAGTAGGAGATGTGACGTTGAGAAGGCTCTGCTCATCCTCTTTTATAGCAGAACCAGCAGAGGATGAGCTGTGCAGGTCAGCAGCACAGCCTGATGTTTACTTCCTAACTCACACCCTCAACACACAGGTACTAATCTACAGACTCATGGGAGGAGGTCCAGGTTGGGAGCTGGTTTGATGGACAGACGACCCCTCAGCAACTGGGACAAGATATGAGTCAGTGAGTTATTGTTGCTTTTACTTTAGAAGAGGTTTTATCTTTTATCAGTTTGATTCTGTTTTTAATAACTGATTAAATGTAGAAACATGACTGTTGTTGTACTACTTGTTCTAGTAGGTTTGTTAAGTTACAGTAGTTAACAAACCTACTAGAGGTTTGTTAGTTTGTTAATTAGTGTTGACTCAGCTCTTCTCCTTAAAAACACACTTTTAACAATTATTCTACAAAAACAATTGACCTGAGCCAACCTGGACCTCCTCCCATGAGTCTGTAGATTAGTACCTGTGTGTTGAGGGTGTGAGTTAGGAAGTAAACATCAGGCTGTGCTGCTGACCTGCACAGCTCATCCTCTGCTGGTTCTGCTATAAAAGAGGATGAGCAGAGCCTTCTCAACGTCACATCTCCTACTTTGCTCCCTGCAGTAAAGAGCTGAAGCTCAGTGACTGTTACTGATCCTACTACTACAGCTGCTGCTGCTTCAACCTGACTGTTGTGTTTCACTCTGCAGCTCGTCGGTCACATGGCAGCCATGAAGAGCATCCTGGGTCTCCTGGTTCTGTTTGCAGTCTCAGCCTGGACCGAAGCCATGGTGAGTCTGTGAGATCCAACACGTTCTGCTCTGGTTGTTCAGCGACGCCACAGAAACACTTTTGTGTCTTTTCTGGCGCAGGTTGTGAACAGAGCAGGTGCAAACAGTGACACAGAAGCTGAGGGAGGCCTGTCCGTCTCAGAGCTGCTGGGCAGAGCCAACAGAAACCTCAGTGAGTCTCATTCATTACATCATCACATGTAGATTCAGTTTTTGACTGGGTGGGTGAAGGTTCAAATCCCCAACAGACCAGCAGCTGCTGGAAGCCAGCTATTATTTAATGCTCCTGACATTTGTGGTGTGTGATGTCCACGTCCTCTCTGCAGACCCCATCCAAGATGGCTTCCAGCTGCGAGGCGACATCGCTGTTCCCAACCACAGGAACGCTGACCCCTGCACTCAGACTGGCTGCATGTGGCCTAAAGCCTGTGATGGCAACGTCTACATTCCCTACCTCATTGATAGAGTGTACAGTAAGTCTGCATGACTCAACACTAAAGGTGTATCCCTCTAGTGCTGGAAATACATTTAACATTAGTGTGGTTTTGTGTTTGCGTTTCCACCTCCAGCCGCTAAGCAGCTCAGTGTCATCACAAGTGGCCTCAACTCCTTCTCCAACTCCACCTGCATCCGCTTCATCCCCTACACAAACCAGACAGACTACATCTACATACAGTCTCTCAGTGGGTAAGTGATGGAATAGTTATGTCCTTGACCAGTAACACCAGTAAACCTTATTCTGTTGCTTCTCCACTGCTACACCTCATACACCCAACACTAAACCTACCTAACACGTGCTTGTCTCCACTGATGTTCTCCCTGTTCTCCATGGTTTCTATAGATGCTACTCCTATGTGGGTCGTATTGGAGGTCAACAGACCGTGTCACTAAACTCTGCAGGTTGCATTTATTTTGGAGCAACCCAACATGAGCTGCTCCACGTTCTGGGCTTTGACCATGAGCAGTGCCGCTCCGACCGGGACCAGCACGTCCAGATTCTGCTGCAGAACGTCATCCCTGGTACGCTGCAGAGCCCTGGACTGATCATCAGCTCAGAGATTTATGCTCACTTCAAATGTTCCTGACGTATCAGAAGGAAATCACCACTAACACTTCATAATATGCTGCACAGTGAATCTTTATTGTTAGTAGTGATACTTCAGTACATGTTGATGAACTACTCTGTGCTACTGTGTTGCTCCCTGTGCTGCAGGTGAAGAATACAACTTCAACATGATCAACACTCTGAACCTGGGAACTCCTTATGACTACAACTCTGTGATGCACTACAACAGGTCAGTGTGACTGTGAGGCCTCTTTAGTTCAATCAGACAGAAGTTTCTATCTTCTACCATCACCTGGTCCATTCATCCCTGACTGTGGTTGTCTCGTTCCTACAGACTGGCTTTCTCCAAGGACAATGTGAGTCCCACTATTGTGGCTATTCCCAACCCCAACACTGTGTTTGGCACAGCCACACAGATGAGCCAGAACGACATCGACCGCATCAACCTGCTGTACTGCTCCAAGAAGCTACGCTGACCTTCATTTGAAACTGATTATCATCATGAGTTAAACATCATGTCACTACATGACATGAAGATGTAGTAAACATATTACAATAATTACTCATTCTGTTGAATAGTGTATTTTTGTGACTGATGGCTTTAAGTAATTACATTTTCATTCAATAAATAAAGATTCACTTGCAATATATGTGTGTGGTGTTTTTACATGTGGTTTGGTCTGTGGACCAACAAAGTGGACGTCCACCACAGAGGTTTTCTGTTGTTTTGTAGAGGTGGAGAACGAAAACAAACAGTCTGTAGACATGATCCAAAAATGCAAACTGTAACCACAAGCATGTAGCCACAGTAATATTAAACACACAAGCTCAGGGGGTTGACCAAAACGATCTCAGGTAGAATTTAAGAATGATAGGACACTCATATTCCTCCATATTTTCTTTGCTGAGAAATTATCATTTATTCATTCCTCCTCCAACACACCCTGGTGGATTGTTTGCTCTGGGCTCACAGACTACAACTAGTGCTTCCTGGTTTTCTCTGTACCTGCCCCAGCAACGGTCAGGCTGAGAGGGGCGGGGCTAGTCTCGGAGGGGCGGGGCTAGTTGGACATGGGGCGGGCCAGTCATAGAGGGGGCGGGGACCTCCTGCTGGAGCCCAACTGCTCAGTCCACCATTGTTTTTCCTCGCATACACTTACAGTACTAATATTCAATGGCCAGAGGTCCCACTATAGATTAATTTGAAGACAGTGAGTTCTACAGCACTGTCTGATATTCGTGGTTAGCTGTATGAGCCAGAGTTTAGCGCAGACCAGTTCAACGTATGGAGGACGAGGCCGCCCCTGCATCCTGCAACAGCCGAGAGCCAGATGCATCATGTTTCTGCACTAAGAGAAGCACAACAGAATCTAACAAAAAAACGTTCAGACATTGCTTTACATTTTTACCATAAGGTTGTATTCTATATATAATATATATATACATTCTTGGAAATTAAGCCTAAAATAAGAGCAGAAAAAAAGGAAGTTAGAATGAATTAAGCTCATGTAATGCTTTATTGTTGGTAAGGTCTCTAAAATCTCAGTGTCATTTGATTCTGTCACACCTTTAAGCAGCACATGAGGTTTTCTGTCTGTATCACAAGTGCAACACGAACGTAAGTGTTTCAGTCCCAGTGTGGCTCAGTGTTAAGTTTGTGAATGAAAAAAATCGTGAAGTACTTTTTGCTAGAGTTATTGTAGGTATGTAGGTGCATCAGCTGGCAGCAGCAATTGTTACAAAACCAGTCTTAGTACTGGTACCCAAGGGAAAAAAACAATTGGCTTCCGCTTATGGTGCAACTACTCACCAGCGACTGGAGTCCGTCTCAGTCGCGGTTTAATACCAGTCACATAATCACCCACATAAAGTACACCTGCCACCCATTCGCACAACACTCCAGGCGGTGGTGATGCCTGTTGGACGGTGGCAGACTACACCTGTGTCACAGCAAGGTCTGCTATAGCTTCATTATTTGGTTGTCTGAAGTCATTAAGAAGTCTCCGAAAATAATCCTATTTACTGTATGTTTCACAATTAAAAAAAAGTGAAATAACCCAGACTGAGGAATTTGCAATTTTTAAACTCAACCATGATACTAAATCATGAAAAATGCACTTAAAAGAGGGCAGAACTGCACAAGTTATTTTAATGTGATTGTTGTAAGATGAAATAGAGAAAAATATTAATGAGGACAAAACTTTTTCCAGTTCAACATTTATTGAAAAAAATGATCATCAATGGGACCAAATTCTTGAAAACTTTTCAGCCAATGAATCATTAGAAAATAAATATACCTTTTTTACTGGGACATAATGTTCAAGCCATTATGATAATCAAATGAGTCAGGTCAAAAGAAGGTCAGCGTAGCTTCTTGGAGCAGTACAGCAGGTTGATGCGGTCGATGTCGTTCTGGCTCATCTGTGTGGCTGTGCCAAACACAGTGTTGGGGTTGGGAATAGCCACAATAGTGGGAGTCACATTGTCCTTGGAGAAAGCCAGTCTGTAGGAACGAGACAACCACAGTCAGGGATGAATGGACCAGGTGATGGTAGAAGATAGAAACTTCTGTCTGATTGAACTAAAGAGGCCTCACAGTCACACCGACCTGTTGTAGTGCATCACAGAGTTGTAGTCATAAGGAGTTCCCAGGTTCAAAGTGTTAATCTTGTTGAAGCTGTATTCCATACCTGCAGCACAGGAAGCTCAGGTCAATTGTTTTTGCAGATTAATTGTTAAAAGTGTGTTTTTAAGGAGAAGAGCTGAGTCAACACTAATTAACAAACTAACAAACCTCTAGTAGGTTTGTTAACTAACTTAACAAACCTACTAGAACAAGTAGTACAACAACTGTTGACACTGTCAGCAATGACACAGTCATGTTTCTACATTTAATCAATTATTAAAAACACAATCAAACTGATAAGAGATAAAACCTCTTCTAAAGTAAAAGCAACAATAACTCACTGACTCATATCTTGTCCCAGTTGCTGAGGGGTCGTCTGTCCATCAAACCAGCTCCCAACCTGGACCTCCTCCCATGAGTCTGTAGATTAGTACCTGTGTGTTGAGGGTGTGAGTTAGGAAGTAAACATCAGGCTGTGCTGCTGACCTGCACAGCTCATCCTCTGCTGGTTCTGCTATAAAAGAGGATGAGCAGAGCCTTCTCAACGTCACATCTCCTACTTTGCTCCCTGCAGTGAAGAGCTGAAGCTCAGTGACTGTTACTGATCCTACTACTACAGCTGCTGCTGCTTCAACCTGACTGTTGTGTTTCAGTCTGCAGCTCGTTGGTCACATGGCAGCCATGAAGAGCATCCTGGGTCTCCTGGTTCTGTTTGCAGTCTCAGCCTGGACCGAAGCCATGGTGAGTCTGTGAGATCCAACACGTTCTGCTCTGGTTGTTCAGCGACGCCACAGAAACACTTTTGTGTCTTTTCTGGCGCAGGTTGTGAACAGAGCAGGTGCAGACAGTGACACAGAAGCTGAGGGAGGCCTGTCCGTCTCAGAACTGCTGGGCAGAGCCAACAGAAACCTCAGTGAGTCTCATTCATTACATCATCACATATAGATTCAGTTTTTGACTGGCTCCATGAGGTCTAGGTTTGTGGGTGAGGGTTCGAATCCCCAACAGACCAGCAGCTGCTGGAAGCCAGCTGTTATTTAATGCTCCTGACATTTGTGGTGTGTGACGTCCACGTCCTCTCTGCAGACCCCATCCAAGATGGCTTCCAGCTGCGAGGCGACATCGCTGTTCCCAACCACAGGAACGCTGACCCCTGCACTCAGACTGGCTGCATGTGGCCTAAAGCCTGTGATGGCAACGTTTATATTCCCTATGTCATCGCCAAGAGCTACAGTAAATCTGTCTTGACATGATCCATCACTAAATGTGCATCACTCTACCGCTGGAAATACATTTAACATTAGTGTGGCTTTGTTTTTGTGTTTGCGTTTCAACCTCCAGCCGCCAAGCAGCTTAGTGTCATCACAAGTGGCCTCAACTCCTTCTCCAACTCCACCTGCATTCGCTTCATCCCCTACACAAACCAGACAGACTACATCTACATACAGTCTCTCAGTGGGTAAGTGATGGAATAGTTATGTCCTTGACCAGTAACACCAGTAAACCTTATTCTGTTGCTTCTCCACTGCTACACCTCATACACCCAACACTAAACCTACCTAACACGTGCTTGTCTCCACTGATGTTCTCCCTGTTCTCCATGGTTTCTATAGATGCTACTCCTATGTGGGTCGTATTGGAGGTCAACAGACCGTGTCACTAAACTCTGCAGGTTGCATTTATTTTGGAGCAACCCAACATGAGCTGCTCCACGTTCTGGGCTTTGACCATGAGCAGTGTCGCTCCGACCGGGACCAGCACGTCCAGATTCTGCTGCAGAACGTCATCCCTGGTACGCTGCAGAGCCCTGGACTGATCATCAGCTCACCGCTGAAAACTTAACTCACATGGAGATTTATTCTCATTTCAAATCTTCCTGACGTATTAGAAGGAAATCACCAATAACACTTCATAACATGCTGCACTGTGAATCTTTATTTTTATTATTGATACTTCAGTACATGTTGATGAACTACTCTGTGCTACTGTGTTGCTCCCTGTGCTGCAGGTATGGAATATAACTTTAATAAGATCAACACTCTGAACCTGGGAACTCCTTATGACTACAACTCTGTGATGCACTACAACAGGTCAGTGTGACTGTGAGGCCTCTTTAGTTCAATCAGACAGAAGTTTCTATCTTCTACCATCACCTGGTCCATTCATCCCTGACTGTGGTTGTCTCGTTCCTACAGACTGGCTTTCTCCAAGGACAATGTGAGTCCCACTATTGTGGCTATTCCCAACCCCAACACTGTGTTTGGCACAGCCACACAGATGAGCCAGAACGACATCGACCGTATCAACCTGCTGTACTGCTCCAAGAAGCTACGCTGACCTTCTTTTGAATCTGATCATCGTCATCATGAGTTAAACATCGTGTCACTACAGTACATGAAGATGTAGTAAACATATTATAATATTTACTCATTCTTTTGAAACGAAATATTGAGCTTTTTCCAAGTTTTTTTGCCCCACTGAAATGAATAGAGACATGCACAACGCCTTATTGGTAATGCACCCTAACAGTGTGTTAAGGAGTTATTTTGCAATGATTGATACATGAATTTGCAATACAAACGTTTTTACAACAGTTACATTAAAGTTGTTAAAGCTTTTTCCTGAGGAATAAACTCAACATTAATGTATTCAGAATGATTTGCAAATTCAGAGCGCAATGCACCATAACATAAACTTGCATGAGAACAAGTGACCCTTGCAATTATTAAAATTGTGAAGTCTTTAAAAATCCGCATTTCAAGGTGGAAATTTGTGATAATTACATTGTCACATTATTATGTGAAGGTACAGTATAGTGGTGTTTCATTTTATCAGCCTTCGATTTTTTCTTGTCTGAAATAAATATGCATAATCACATAAGCTTTGTGCTTCAAGCTGTTAACCTTTGTTCTTCTCTCAGATAAATATATTCAGCTATACTTCTTGTTTGTTCATCGTGTTTGTTTTAAAGTCTCATTATTTCTTGATAAATAAATTAAGCATTCAGCATTACATTCAAATCTAGACAGCAATGGGTAATGCGCCCCAACAGAAAGTGGTGTCAGAAGAAGTGACCCTTGCAATAATGAATGTATGCTCATCTATTAGCATATGCAGTTTTACATTAGATCTTCAACTTTTGAATTGTCGAAATATAATATTTAGCTGTTTGTGTAATTAATCCCATATTAAAAATGTTAATACTGTTAAGTTTTCACAACACTATGACAACACAACACTAGGAGAAACCTCAAGAGCTTTCTCTAGATGGGGACATCTAGAGAAAGCTCTGGAGGTTTCTCCTCTCTCTGCTCTGATTTCCTGTGGGTCAGTGTCATAAATCACTCCCTCTGGAGTGGGAGACCTGAGTTCAAATCTTCTCTGTGTTGTGTTTATGTATACACCTTTTAACATAAATATATGGGTTTCAAATGTACAGCTCTAATTTAAATCTTTCAAGAATATTAAGGACTTTTTAGTTTTTGCAAATAGTTTCTATAGTGATACTTAGAGAAAGGTTTTCAGGAGTCATTGTGGCTCACCAGATAAAGGTTTGACTCCCACCCTGAAGACACTGTTTTGAGTCTTGATTAAGGTAACAGAGAAGTTATATGTTTTGCATGAACTTATTAAGAATATATGCAAAACAGTTCTTTATATATATTTAGCTATGCATTCAATTCCTCAGCTGTTTTTGATGCTTAAGATACTCTCAGCAGTTTTTAGCAATACATTCAGCATGGAAGCATTCACTGTGCATTTTCTTCTGGAAATGCTTTTTCTAGTTAGTATTAGAGTTGCTGCCAGCCATGCTAATGGACAGGCTAACATTAGCAACCTAAACTAACACTAACCCCCACAGTCCAAAACACGAGAAGCAGCAGTTCGTAACTTTACTCAGACTTCACAGCGCCAGCTAAAACAATACACAGTCGAATATATTACTTACTAAGTGCTCATTTCACCGTTCTGCCCAGCTGCTTTTTCTGGTTTGTCCTTGGAAGCTAGTTTGGACTGCTGCTTCGTTTACATGCAGCGCAAAACTGATGATCCATAACACACGTTCCCCCATCAGCAGTAGACCCCACAACTTCATTCAAGATGAATTGGCAGCGTTGAAGCAGATAATGCCTAAAAAATAAAGGAGTAATATTGAATTAGTTGTTGCTAGCCACTCAGAGCTAATATATAAGCTAATGTGAGCAACAAAGGGTAATGCTATTTTACAAGCAGCAGCTCGTAACTTTACTCAAACTTCACAGCGCAAGCTAAAACAATAAAAGGTTAAATGTATTAGTTACTCAGTGCTCATTTAATCATCCTGTCCCACCTTTTATTTCTGGTTTGTCCTTAGCATCCTGAAATTAGTTTCTAGCTCTTCTGAACTAACCCAAAAGTGATTAAAACAAATTTACACAGTCAGCAGGAGAATTTTCATCAACTTCAGAGAAACCGGCAGCAGTAGAGTCATTGCAGCACTGGGACATTCAGTTGTGCTTCTATCGGCGCAGAGACACAATGCATTTAGTGGTCTATCGCAGGATGCCGGCCTTTGGTTCTGCCTGAAGCCGGCTCTGGGCTCCCTACTGCGGGTGCTGATTCCTTAACTATGGCGGACAGAGTATTTGCACTCCAGCAGTCTGGCTCCGCCCCCTCTCAGTCTGGCTCCACCCCCCCTCCCAGCCTGACCGTTGCTGGGGCAGGTACAGAGTAAACCAGGAGCACTAGTTGTAGTTCTTGAGCCCACGGCAAACCATCTGCCTAGGTGTCTTACTGGAGGAATAAATGATAACTTCTCTGCATCGAAATTATGGAGCAATCATAGTGTCCTTTCATTTCTAAATATTACCCAAGGTTGTTTTGGTCAACCCCAATTGAAAATCGATAAAGTTTCCCTTAAATCATCCCACAATCAGCAACAAGCAATAATGAAAGGATTTTGTGAAAGGAATTGAGAAAAATGCATTTAAAAGTGGGCAGAACTGCATAATTTGTGTTAATGTGATTGTTGTAGAATGAAATAGAAATTATTAATGATGACAAAACAATTTCCAGTTCAACATTCAATGATAAAAATTCTTGAAGCTTTTCAGCCAATGAGTCCTGCAGGAAAACTGGACTGGAAAACCAGTCTGCAGGAATGAGACAACTACAGTCAGGGATGAATGGACCAGGTGATGGTAGAAGATAGAAGCTTTTGTCTGATTAAACTAAAGAGGCCTCACAGTCACACTGACCTGTTGTAGTGCATCACAGAGTTGCAGTCATAAGGAGTTCCCAGGTTCAGAGTGTTGATCATGTTAAAGTTGCATTTTTCACCTGCGGCGAAGGAAGCTCAGGTCAGTTGTTTTTGTAGATTAAGTGTTTTTAAAGAGAAGAGTTGAGTCAACACTAATGGACTTACGTAACACACCTACTAGAACAAGTAGTACAACAACTGTTCACACTGTCAGCAATGACACAGTCACGTTTCTACATTTAATCAATTATTAAAAACACAATCAAACTGATAAAAGATAAACCCTCTTCTAAAGTAAAAGCAACAATAACTCACTGACTCATATCTTGTCCCAGTTGCTGAGGGGTCGTCTGTCCATCAAACCAGCTCCCAACCTGGACCTCCTCCCATGAGTCTGTAGATTAGTACCTGTGTGTTGAGGGTGTGAGTTAGGAAGTAAACATCAGGCTGTGCTGCTGACCTGCACAGCTCATCCTCTGCTGGTTCTGCTATAAAAGAGGATGAGCAGAGCCTTCTCAACGTCACATCTCCTACTTTGCTCCCTGCAGTGAAGAGCTGAAGCTCAGTGACTGTTACTGATCCTACTACTACAGCTGCTGCTGCTTCAACCTGACTGTTGTGTTTCACTCTGCAGCTCGTTGGTCACATGGCAGCCATGAAGAGCATCCTGGGTCTCCTGGTTCTGTTTGCAGTCTCAGCCTGGACCGAAGCCATGGTGAGTCTGTGAGATCCAACACGTTCTGCTCTGGTTGTTCAGCGACGCCACAGAAACACTTTTGTGTCTTTTCTGGCGCAGGTTGTGAACAGAGCAGGTGCAGACAGTGACACAGAAGCTGAGGGAGGCCTGTCCGTCTCAGAGCTGCTGGGCAGAGCCAACAGAAACCTCAGTGAGTCTCATTCATTACATCATCACATGTAGATTCAGTTTTTGACTGGGTGGGTGAAGGTTCAAATCCCCAACAGACCAGCAGCTGCTGGAAGCCAGCTGTTATTTAATGCTCCTGACATTTGTGGTGTGTGATGTCCACGTCCTCTCTGCAGACCCCATCCAAGATGGCTTCCAGCTGCGAGGCGACATTGCTGTTCCCAACCACAGGAACGCTGACCCCTGCACTCAGACTGGCTGCATGTGGCCTAAAGCGTCTGATGGCAAAGTTTATATTCCCTACGTCATCACTAGCAACTACAGTAAGTCTGCATAATTCAGCACTAAATGTGCATCACGCCAATGCTGAAAATACTGTTTGATTTAACATCATTGGTTTTGTGTTTGTTTTTCCACCTCTAGCTGCTCAGCAGGTCAGTATTATCAGAAGTGGCCTTAACTCCTTCTCCAACTGCACCTGCATTCGCTTTATTCCCCGCCATAAACAATCAAACTACATCAACATAAAGTCTCTCAGTGGGTGTGTAACAGCTGTTCTCAAACATCAGAAAGAGCTTTAAATCAAATCAAACAGCTTTTCACCACAGGAACCTACTGGTTTTTGTAGCTGTAGAAGGATGAACCATGTTCATTGTGATTCTCCGTGGTCTCTGTAGATGCTACTCCTCCGTGGGTCGTGTTGGAGGTGAACAGACCGTGTCAATAAGCCTTCTAGGCTGCGTGAACTTTGGCATAGTCCAACACGAGCTGCTCCACGTTCTGGGCTTTGACCATGAGCAGTGTCGCTCCGATCGGGACCAGCACGTCCAGATCCTGCTGCAGAACGTCATCTCTGGTACGCTGCCGAGCCCTGGACTGATCATCAGCTCATCGCTGAACACTGTTCCTGACGTATCACATGCAAATCACCACTAACACTTTATATTATCCTGCACAATGAAACTTTTTTTATTTATCCTTATTCCTTCTTGATGAACTACTCTGTGCTACTGTGTTGCTTCCTGTGCTGCAGGTATGGAATATAACTTTAATAAGATCAACACTCTGAACCTGGGAACTCCTTATGACTACAACTCTGTGATGCACTACAACAGGTCAGTGTGACTGTGAGGCCTCTTTAGTTCAATCAGACAGAAGTTTCTATCTTCTACCATCACCTGGTCCATTCATCCCTGACTGTGGTTGTCTCGTTCCTACAGACTGGCTTTCTCCAAGGACAATGTGAGTCCCACTATTGTGGCTATTCCCAACCCCAACACTGTGTTTGGCACAGCCACACAGATGAGCCAGAACGACATCGACCGCATCAACCTGCTGTACTGCTCCAAGAAGCTACGCTGACCTCCCTTTGAATTCATAAATATCTGCTCAGGGCTTTAACATTTGCTCAACATTGTTTCATTCAATTAAGTTGTATTTACTCATTAAATTTTCATCTGAAACATCTCATTGTGTAATGTCTATTTGAATATTGAAATATTGTCATATTTTTGTGAGGTTTCTAAAATGTAATATTCTAATGGAATTAAGCAAACCTGATATTTGCATTATGCAGGTCAGGAGCCATATGATAAACCAGGTGTGTCTAGAGTCAACATTCTCACAACGTGGCCTAATGTTTTTTTGACAATGATTTTCCCTCCACAGGCAGATTTGGTTTAGTTAAGGTGGGAACCGGCAGCATGTTTTCAAGGCAGTGCATAGGTTATCTCAGCTGCACACAGATACACAGGGTTTAAAACAGCAGCCGCGGCCGGGTCCAGGTGGTATCACTGTGAACATGGCTTTGTTAAAGAGCGCGCTGGGGCTCCTGGTTCTACTTGTGGTCTCTGACTGCTCCTGGGCTGAAGAGGTGAGGATATATTAAACATAAAAACACAATACTGTACTGGGCTCATGTCTTACTAAAGTCCTGTTTGTGTTTTTTTGTCACGTGTTTCACTCAGTGTAATCACTTTTTGCACATTGCTGACTTTGTGCTCTGTGTGTTTCAACTACTTCTGTTTCTTCTGTTGCTTTTCTACTTCTGTTCCTGTGCACTTATAATTATATTTGATGATATTAACAAATTATCCACACATACAGTACAGAATCTCTGCCACTGATACACAGTAGAATTACTGCCTTTATGACACCTGAAACTTGAACACTGAATAAATTAAATTAGTTATTTAATAATTATTAGTGGGAGAACTGCTGTTCCTAATAAAGCGGCCAGTGAATGTATAGATGTTTCACATATCACCCCCTTGATGTAGGAACTGTCCGTCTCTGAGCTCCTCTGGAGAGCCAACAAGGATGTTGGTAAGACACTTTATGTACTCAGGCATGTTCATAGGTAGACACATGACATATAACCAACAATCCTTCACGTCCTTTAACAGTGCATGGAGCGGATGAGCCCTTGGTCATGGATGACATCGCTTATGACAATGAAAATGAGAGGAATGCGGATCAGTGCACTTCCAGTGGCTGCATGTGGCCCAAGTCTGCTGACGGAAAGGTCTACGTGCCGTACGTCATCGCCTCACATTACTGTGAGTATCTGTGTCCAAAGTGTCAGGCTGAAAACTACGCAGACAACCATGTGCACCTCTGTTTGGGCCGCCAGCTGCCCGCGAGCGCTCCATCATCGAGCGCGGGCTGGAATCCTTCCAGAGCGTCTCCTGCATCCGCTTCATCCCACGAGCCAACCACAGAGACTACCTGACCATCCAGTCCATCAACGGGTAACAGGCCGCTGCACCAAAAACACTCACAGATCACTCTCCACATTTCTCACATTGAAATTAATGTGTCCACTAAAACAACCTCCAAATGCAGCTGTTACTCCTACGTTGGCCGCCGTGGCTATGCCCAGCAGGTGTCCCTGGACCGGCAGGGCTGCCTCTACCACAGCACCGTCCAGCACGAGCTGCTGCACGCGCTCGGATTCAACCACGAGCAGTGTCGCTCCGACAGAGACCAGCACATCAAAGTGCTGTGGGAGAACATCCAGAGAGGTCAGCATCTCACACGCACGCGCGCACGTGCACGCACACACAAAGACAGAATGCTTCCCTAGCCCTTCACTCAAATGTGCTCTCACCTCTAAAAGATCACAAGCCTTCTGATTCTTGTCTTGTGTTGTTTCAGGTTGGGAATACGCCTTCGACAAGATCAACACGATCAATCTGAACACGCCTTATGACTACAACTCCGTCATGCAGTACCACAAGTTGAGGACACTTCCACCTCTTATCTGTCTTACATATGCAGGAAACGTGCCTTTAGAGGTTACCACATATAATAAGCCCATATCCATCCCTGTATACTTCCAGATATGCCTTCTCTGGTAACAACAAGCCCACCATGCAGCCCATACCCAACCCGAACGTTCCATTTGGCCAAGCCACCGAGATGAGCAGCAATGACATCACCAGGCTGAACAGGCTGTACAAGTGCTAAAGGGTGAGAGAAGTTAAACACAGAAATTGATGAATGTTTAATTTCACCATGAAAAAAGTTACAGTTGCCGTCATTAACATGTTTCTGTTTTTCCACCAAGTGCTGAAGATACTCAAATTCAGGCTTCAGACCAGCTGTGTCCTACTAGACAAGGCAGATGATTGTATTCAAATGGCTTTGAATAAACTTTTAAGTACTCTTGGAAACCATTTTTGTTGCTAGTATCTTTTCAAAACTGTGTCAGTGTCTTAACAATTTTATGAACAACTCTCACTCTCATGACAAACGCGTTTCCCAGCAGCACAAACCTACAGTACAAATGTATTTGTTGTACCTGACGTCATCTTCCACCTTGTAGTGAATGTGGAGTGTCCTTTGTTGCCACTAGAGGGAAGCACGGCTGTGGATTGGCTGCTCTGTTGTGCTGACTCACTGTCAGACACCTGTTAAGAAATGATACATGGCTTATGTTGAGCAGTGAAGGCTGTTGACTTTGGTCACAGGTGAGTGGAGATGATGATGCTCCGTTAAAACGCCAATATATACTGTTAAATAAATTATTGAGATGTTTTACCTTCATTCCTGGCAAAAACCCATTTCATACATGTGTACAGATGGATGCAGCAGTGTGTTAAATCAGTGATGGGTACACTAAAATTAAAGACCTGATTATTATCCACTCTGTGTGGTGCTGATGCTTCACACTGAGATGAGCTGAGCTCAAGGTTAACGAGGAGAAGAGATGATGAGAAGAAACAGGCTTGTTTAAGATTATTCTGTTTGCTGTGGCTTCCTTTAGCTGTGTTTGAACTTAATTAATGTTAATGGTGTTATATATTTCTGTTAATAAACAGCAAAATGTCAAAAGTCAAATAAATAGGTAATTATGTAATAATTATCTTATATGTATCAATCAAATAATTTAATTAATCAGTAATTATGTAATAATTATCTTATATGTATCAATCAAATAATTAAAACATTGCAAATTATTATGCAATATTTATACTTCATTGGTATTATTGCCCCCATGAATTTGATTATTTTATAATTAAAATTTTATAAAATAAAATATTAATAGTTTTTCCATACATGTCTGTTATTTTGTCCTATTTATTTATTTGTTTTCTGTCTAAGGGATTCACCAAGTGTTCAGTAGATGTCATTATGCTAACGACTTACAGGGTTTAGCACCGTGGGCGTGTGATTTGCTTTTTACAAAAATGTTCCAGAACCATTTGTGAAGTCACACAAGTAGCACAATAATACACAATAGCCACCAAAAGGACCTTCAGAGCAACGAACCTCTGTTCACAGGCAGGACATTAGCCAGACTGTGGAAATGACAACTGTCCCTGAATGCGCCACGTAAACGTAAGATTTAAGATACTAGACGAATTTAAATGTCTGGTAGTACGTAAAATGTTTACGTGCACACTCCGCTAACTGTTATATGTTAATAGTCTAAATAAAAGTGCACTAGTTAAGCTAGCGTTAGCTCCAGAGAGTAATGCAGCAAAAACATATACCTATTCTAAATCTAAGCGAATATTTTGATCCTAGTTCATTTTTAAACACTTAGGTTTTTGGATTCTTATTTAAAATATATTAGCGATATTCTATATTTAATTATATTCTATTTCCTGTTCAAAGAGGCGCTCTTATTTTGAAAGCTTCCCCGGAAATAAAACTTTGCTTTTGTTGTTGCCCAGTTAACACTTTCTCGCGTCCCTTCCCTCCCTCCTCTCCCTCACCTCTCACCACACCGGTAGTTGTCATGGCGATGGAGTCAGCCTCGGCGTCGGCTCCAGGGGCTGTTGCCATGGAGATCCCGGCGAGAGGTGCGCTCCCGGTGGTGGAGGAAGACGAGGACTTCAGCGCGCCTCCGCCGGGGTCCGAGGAGCGACTACGGCATCGCCGAGGTGGCGGGAGACGGCGACGCGGGGTGCCGTTCAACCGGGGCGGCTACTATATGCTGATAGTGATCGGGGAGATCGGCACGGAGCACCAGCTGGAAGCCGCCAGGGCGCAGATAGAGCGGGGTGAGTGATGGACGAGCCGCTGCTGCCGATCTGTGCTCGTTGTCTGTGAGACTGAGTGAGTCGGTGTTTAGCTTTAGGGTGGAAAGTCACGCTGTAACGTTTAATTAATGTGGAGTAAACAGCGTTGACGCAATGCCCAGGACGGTGTCCGTAGGCAGGATGAGGCAGTTGCTGCAGCATTGCACCATGGGACACCAGGCATTACCCACTGCGCCCTGTTTGACTCCAAGTGCTGCAGAGCCAAGTTATATATGCAGCAGGAATGTGTTTGCTTCAAAGAGCAGTCTCCTGACGTACGACGCATGAATGCATCACCAGGTGAATCAATGTCAGCGGCTTAGTAAATGACCCCAGGTGTGTTTTAGTGTGTGGCTCTATGTGTGTGGGTGTGTGTGTGTGTGTGTTTATTACTAAGTTATCAGGCTCTGACATCATTACTCAGCTGAATAGGTTCACGCCGTGGGAGTTGGAACTCTGCTCCTCCTCTTGGTGAAGGCGGTCGGCTGCACTCGTCCCTCTCCATTTCAACTCTGAGGCTGTAAACAGATTGTGGAGCAGTTGTGAAAGATGTTGCTGTCGGCAGAGTGTTGTGCTCAGCAGTTTTCTCTCGCGTCATTGTGTCTGAGCTGGTCCCCGTCCAGATCATCAATCACACTTTTTTTCCCGATGCCCGTGTGCTGCCATAGCAACCGCATCCGCCCCCCTGACCTCCTCCTTATCGCCTGTCAGGGAGCCGACAGCTCTGCTGCTCGGCTGCAACTTCAGTATCACACCCACTCGGCTCGTTGCAGCATCGATTCTCTGGCACTGGTTGGTGTTTTAAGAGTGAGACCTCTCGTCACACGTCGGCCTGCCAGTCGCTCCTGCAGCGTACACACCGAAACAGGTCAGAGAGGGTTTAATGTGGACGGAGAGTTACCAGATCCTAAACTTGCAGAATATGCCCAACCTGCAGCGTGGCTCCTTTTCATGGGAAAGAGCATTTATGAGTGCTCAGTGACTTTACATTACTCAAGTAGTGAGAGACAAACAGGCCTTTACCAGTGGATCTGATCAACCCCCATGAGCTGAAGTTTATTGAGTTAGTGAAGTCAGAGCTGTGTAGCTCGTTGATTTTGCAATGGTAAATTGTAGCATGCAGTATTTTTGTTAATGACAGTTAAGCCATAGTCTGACCTTAAACGGTGTTTACGCTGCTCTGCCACCCCGGTGGCAGAGCAGCGGGGGTGGATGAGATCCGTCCTGAGTACCTCAAGTCTCTGGATGTTGTGGGGCTGTCTTGGGTGACACGCCTCTGCAACATCGCGTGGAGGAGGGGGACAGTTCCTCTGGACTGGACAACCGGGGTGGTTGTCCCTCTTTACAAAAAGGGGGACAGGAGAGTGTGTTCCAACTATAGGGGGATCACACTTCTCAGCCTCCCTGGGAAAGTCTATGCCAGGGTACTGGAGAGGAGAATTCGGCCGATAGTCGAACCTCGGATACAGGAGGAACAATGTGGTTTTCGGCCTGGTCGTGGAACGCTGGACCAGCTTTATACCCTCAGCAGGGTGCTTGAGGGTTTGTGGGAGTTTGCCCAACCAGTCTACATGTGCTTTGTGGATCTGGAGAAGGCATTCGACCGCGTCCCTCGTGACATCCTGTGGGGGGTGCTCCGGGAGTATGGAGTCCGGGGCCCTTTGCTAAGGGCTGTTCGGTCTCTGTACAACCGGAGCAGGAGCTTGGTTCGCATTGCCAGCAATAAGTCAGACCTGTTCCCGGTGCATGTTGGA
This sequence comes from Betta splendens, assembly GCF_900634795.4. NCBI lineage: Eukaryota > Metazoa > Chordata > Actinopteri > Anabantiformes > Osphronemidae > Betta > Betta splendens. The sequence goes on along the minus strand of NC_040886.2, from coordinate 17,349,618 downwards.
CTTCGGCAGGGCTGCCCTTTGTCACCGGTTCTGTTCATTATTTTTATGGACAGAATTTCTAGGCGCAGCCAGGGGCCGGAGGGGGTCTGGTTTGGGGACCACAGGATTGCATCTCTGCTTTTTGCAGATGATGTTGTCCTGTTGGCTTCATCAGGCCAGGACCTCCAGCGTGCGCTGGTGCGGTTTGCAGCTGAGTGTGAAGCGGCTGGGATGAGAATCAGTTCCTCCAAATCTGAGGCCATGGTTCTCGACCGGAAAAAGGTGGTTTGCTCTCTCCAGGTTGGAGAAGAGTTCCTGCCTCAAGTGGAGGAGTTTAAGTATCTTGGGGTCTTGTTCACGAGTGAGGGAAGGAGGGAGCGTGAGTTTGACAGACGGATCGGTGCGGCGGCTGCAGTAATGCGGTCGGTGTATCGGTCCGTCGTGGTGAAGAGGGAGCTGAGCCGAAAGGCAAAGCTCTCAATTTACCGGTCAATCTACGTTCCTACCCTCACCTATGGTCATGAGCTTTGGGTCATGACCGAAAGGGCAAGGTCACGGATACAAGCGGCTGAAATGAGCTTCCTCCGCAGGGTGGCTGGGCGCTCCCTTAGAGATAGGGTGAGGAGCTCTGTCACCCGGGAGGAGCTCGGAGTAGAGTCGCTGCTCCTCCACATCGAGAGGAGCCAGCTGAGGTGGCTCGGGCATCTAGTTCGGATGCCTCCTGGACGCCTCCCTGGGGAGGTGTTCCGGGCATGTCCCACCGGTAGGAGGCCCCGAGGAAGACCTAGGACTCGCTGGAGAGACTACGTCTCTCGGCTGGCCTGGGAACGTCTTGGGGTCCCACCGGAAGAGCTGGAGGAAGTGTCCGGGGAGAGGGAAGTCTGGAACTCTCTGCTTAGACTGCTGCCCCCGCGACCCGGCCCCGGATAAGCGGATGAAAATGGATGGATGGATGGAGAGCTGTGTAGGTTGGTTCCATTCATAGCTTTAGCTCTCATCCCGATTGAGCATCGCTATGTTTTTTGTATTGTCCTGGTTGTGTCAGGGTGTAATGAGCTCATTAGCGCTCGTTACTGAGGCTGGAGAAAACATCACTGCAGCAACAGTTGCAGCATTGATCGGCCATCACCAGCTGCACAGAACCACACTTTATCCCAACTGTTTTCAAATTAAAGGATGTTGATGGAAAGTAGCTGGTGTTTGAATGTTTGGCTTGAAAAATCAGTAATAATTGCGTTTGACATTCTAGAGCTGCGCGTCATAAGAGCTGGAGGTTGTGATGTTTAAGGTTCAGTGCAAGGACGGACGATTGCCTGTGAATGCCGACAAAACGTTGGTTAGAGTGACACAGCAAATCCGAGAACAGGCTGCAGTGTAGAAGCTTTTCCTCCGCGGTTAAGGGCAAACGAGGAGACTTAAATGCAGCTGTGTGGATTTGAGAAATTAGAATAATCTGTCTCTCTGCTAAAATAATCCGCAAGTAGATAAAGTAGATAAGACGAGAGAGGTGCTGCATGTGTGCTTTTAACTGGATGAGATCTGACACAAGTTTCCTCTGAAGTTTTAGCCTGCATGGTGTGTGTGTGTGTGTGTGTGTGTGGGTGTGTGTGTGTGTGTGTGTGTGTGTGTGTGTGTGTGTGTGTGTGTGTGTGTGTGTGTGTGTGTGTGTGTGTTCTGTACTGAGTCATTGTACCATCTCCTCAGACACCTTTTACCAACAGCAGCAGAACCCACCAGTCTGCACAGACTGTGTAAAGTAAAAGAGGTCACTGAATATTGTAATTGTCACGTTAGTTCCCTTCAGCTTTGTACAGCAACCGCCATATTAGTTTTAGTATTAGTTTTGATGCAGCAGGCACAGAAACTGCTTCCAAACCAACTGTGATGCACAGTGGAGCATTTAGCAGCTAAGGAGCCAAATATTTCCCTGAGGAGCTGACAGAGTAGAGTAAAATAGAGCAAAAACAACACAGCATGAGCAGAGATTCAAAATAAGAGCTGGTGTTTCTAAATGTGAGACAGTATGAAGGTATCTGTTTCCTCATCGAGGGTAAAATGAGTTAAACCGAACAGAATGATGCAAGTTCTATTTGAGGTTGCTGTATCTCTGTCGGTCCCAGGATGTGTTGAACCAGTAAAGTTTCCTGCTCCGTGACCTTCCCTGTAGCTTAAACAGCATCTGGTGTAAGGTTACCTCAAGTTCACAGAGTGAGACTCCTCGCGCGGTAACCTGCAGATGTTGGTTCACTGGTTCATCAGAAACCAGTGGAAGACATTTCACTCATGCTGTGGTCGGTCATGTTTTTGTCCTCACGCGACCTTTCTCTTTCTTCCTGGCAGGAATTCGATCCTGGGAAATCAACCTCAAGTGCTGCGACCTTGATCAGCAGCTGCAGCTGTTTATAACCCGTCACTCCGCCCACTTCGAGGTCAAAGGTCAGTGTGAGGATGATGCACCCCCGAGTACAATTAGGATCTCATATTCTGGATGAACAAAATCCTACAATATATGGATGAAAGATGAAGCGACATTCTCCAGACGCTTCCTAGTTTATCACTAGAATTAGAGCAAGTACTGACCTCAAACATACTGTACCACTTGTACAAGTTATATGTCTCATTCTCTACTCGTCTGTACAGAATTTTAGTTTTTGTTTTTTTGTCTGACAGGCTTCTGACTCAAATGAGTAACTCGGTTTTATATTAACTAAAGCAAAAGAACTCCACTGAGAATCTGACTTCCCTGGCCATCAAATCTGACGAGCTACTGAATAAACACTGTGGGCTAAAAAATGAATTTAATACTTTTGATAACGTGAATGTACTAGTCTAGTTGCAGTTGCAAAGCAAATTCTCATTAACAAGGTTTCTGTACAGATCCGCTTGAAATGTCTGATTCATGAGATTTTTACCAAAGACATTTAAATTCCTCCATCTTGACATTTGGAAGCAACACATCAGCGAGCACGTCCCATCACTGCCTCCTCCCGTCACAGAGGAAACGGTACATTGACATGTGCATGAGAGAAATCAGGGACGAGCTGTAAAAGAGTCATGGGATGAATGTCCCCTCCGCACTGGTGCAGGTCTTTGTTAGTTTTCTTATCAAAGGAGAACAAGAATGGCGCTGAACATTTCAGGCCTGGCAGCACAGAATGAAAGTAATTTGTGAAGAAATAAGCTGTAGCACCTGAAGGCCTTGGTTGCTTCTGTTAAAAAGAAGCATTAGACTCTAATAATGCTTAAAGTACAGTGAATTGTTATTATACCATTCAAACTGAGATACAGTCCTTTATGCTTTTCCCTAATACGACCTGAATCCAGTCCATAAAACCCAGATGGAACAAACAGCAGAGGTTTTTCTGTCAATCTACTGTATGTCTGCACTGCAGTCGCTGGATTTCTACCCACTGGCGTTCTATTGATCTGCCTCGGATGCTGACAGAAAACAAAGGGGTGTAGTCCAGGTATCACCTCATTTCTAAAGAGGAGGAAGCACTATCATTTACCTTTCAATACAATGTTCTTGAAGTGGAAAGGCTTTGTTCCAACTGCGCTCGTACTATGGTGTGGGTGGGACGGGCGTGGGCACAGAGGTAAACCTATGGTAAGTAAGGATGACTCTCACGTAAGATGTAAATGCCACCAGGGTTCAGGGAGCATGAGACAACATTTTTAAATGGATCAGAACCCAAGGCTCCAGACTGTCGGAGTCGTTGGGATGTGCTGGACAAGACATTACGCAGCGGTCGATTCCTCAGTCCACACAAGTCCTTTGCAATAAATGAATGCATCATCAGAGCAATCGAAACAAATTGCTTTGACTGTTCTTGTGCCAGACAGTTACTTGTGTTAATTGTATACAACCTGTTCAATGTCTGAGGACCAGATTGTTCACTGATTTTATTTACCGATACATAGCTTGATCCATTGAAAACTTTTTATGAGCTTTTCATAAAATGTGCAGTAAATGTCAGCTACAGTGTAGATACGGTATACGTAGAAACACAGGCCTGTCTGCTCCATCGATCCAGCAACACATCTGTACAGAGGACAAATGGTCTTTGTTCTATCACGTATTGACCTTACTGGGTTTTATGTCTGTCCTTTTAAACAAGGCTCTCCATACACAGCATTTAGTTTTTCCACAAGCCGCAGGCCTCTCACTGCAGGTATTTGTCTATGAAGCCGAGCACAGAAGATGCTAATTGGCACTACAGCAGCCGCTGGTTTATGGGAAACAGGCTTTAACGTCCCGAAGGTCCACAAATGCTTTGAAGTTAGATGTGAAGCTTCACATTTGTCTTTTCCTTTTAACTCCATCTCTGTTTCACTGAGGACGACGTGGGTGGAGGGAATACGAAAAGGAAAAGTCAGTCAGTGGGAATAAACTCGATGTAATCGTTATGCATGGATCCTCCCTCCTACACACGCACAAACAGGTTAAAGTCAGTCAACCTTCACTGCTTCAATTATCGACAAGTCCAATAGAGGTGATTTAAAGAAGATGAATGAAAGGCAGCATTACCCGTAGAGAGCAAGTAAGGAATGGCTGGAAAATGCTAACGCTGTAGTCTGTTCACAGCTGTTTTATCACTGCAGCCGTGTAGGAAATTGGACTGTGGAGCCGCTCAGGCTGCAGAAAAATCCAGCTAATGTCGCTGAGATGTATCCTAATTCTAAAACGAGTCAGTGACTGGCCGTAGTTCCTCCAGTAAGATGGCTTAGACACACAGGTAGCTTATCAATCTGTAGACTTCCAATCCCTAATAAGAAGCTTCCAGAACAATCTGCAGTGAGCATTGGCTTAACTCTGCTACACTTCTATAAGACGGCTGAAAGGTTCTATAAGTTTTCTGTGTGACCTCTGGAAACTAAAGTCCACATGCACACAATAACATTAGTAGTAGTAGGTTATTCCACTGAATCAACTAGATAATAAATATCATGACATATGTGCATGTTCTAGGTCTGTTGAAAGGCTGGATGATGGTTCTGGTGAGCTGACCTGTGTGTTGCACATTCACAGTACAGACACACACTCACTGTGTGACATGGATGCAGAGGTGAGACCAGCCCTTAGGGCAGCGTTGGATTATTAGACATTCACTGTTGATGGTGAACAGTTTGCTCTGGGGACCCAGCGGTTGTCATGGCGACCTTGCTATCCAACTCTGAGTGGTTGAAGACCCTGAAGATGTCAAAGATGAAAGGTTAAAGTATTTGCCTGCCCTGTATCAGTAGTTCATCACAATCTGTGCCATGACCCTAAATACAGTACCTTCATACTGTAAGTACTTATTCAAATTGGACGAATCAACTTACTTTGTATTATTCTAATCTGTCTGTTATCACGGTAACTGCAGCTTCTAAATGCTCCTGAGTTCTGAAGTTCACCAACTGATCAATCTGCCGTAGGAATATGCATAGAGCACTTTAAAACTGTGAATGTAGATATGATAAGTAGAGATTGATGTTTAGTACAGTACATCACAGAGCAGAACGTGGTTTCCCAGATCCCTGATCACAAATCCTTCTCCGCTTATTTCAGAAGCCAAGACAGAATTTCCTATCTCTACTCTAAACTCTCATTATTATTTATCTCCCTTCTTCCTGTGTCGTCATTCGTTTCTCTGTCTAATGTTCTTACACCTAAAGTCTGAGCAGAATCTGACTTGACTTGCTTCTGGAAATCCTCCTTTCTGCTTTTGATCCTGTCCTCTAACATATTTGCTCCTTGTTCCTGGCGGAACTTAGAAACACATACTGTATTGGTGACATATAAGGCTGAGGCCTTGGTCTCAGCATCCATCTCCACCTTATTGATGCTGCTGGTGTGCACAGCATCCGGGTCATGACCTCAAGTGCTGCTCATTCTGGGCTTTGGGTTTCTTAAGCACCAACAATATAATTATTTTCATGGTTTTCTTTGTGAGAGTTTATTGAATTTGTCTGTTTTCTGTTTTCAAATGAAGAACACGTCCCCAACCACAATTTCTATGTTTTGCACAGATGGGAGAATAAATGAGTGAAAATGTGTCATAGAGACACAGATGTGGGTTTTGACTGGATGCACTGCTGTTGTGATGAATAAATAGGCAGATACAGCAAGAATTGCAATGAATGCAGATACATTCACGCCGTGTGAATACGGATTTTTGCCACAGATCTGCGATGGTCATATGTTCATGTCTGGAGCCACATGGTGAAAATACTTCCATCGTTTGTCTTTGATTCTTTGCATTCCCATCACCCTTTGCCTCCGGCCTCCCTCTTAATATTTCTTGTGTCCCTCTCTGTATCGCCTCCTGTATTGGATGGTGGGAAGGAGTCATTTTCCTCACTGTTAAGCTCTGCTTGATCGCCCAGAAGGAATCGATTGAGCGCAGCGGCAGCAAAAGTTATGGTTGGGAAAGTGGAAACTCTTTTCCCCAGGATACTGTGTCAACACTTCCTGTTTTATCTCCTGTGTTTTCCATCAAAGAAGCACTTGCGCCGCCTGCATTTTTCAGATTGCATGATGTTGCAGTGTTCAGTTACATAAATGTCCCCGTTATTCAACTCACAATCAATATTCAGCTCACACCCTACGAATCAGTTATGCCAGAGTGAACATCTTATTAATGTCCAAATACAGAAATAGAAAGTTATTAGCTATAAATGTAGACTAAGACTATTATGTGTGTACAATAGGCGAAGCTGCCCGTTAAGGATTGTTATAGGCCAATGGGACCTGAACCCATTGAACCTTTCTCATCGCCACCATTTTGATTTAGCGTGTGTGACACAGCACTTTCTCTCTGCTTGTGTGTGTGTGATGGTGTCATCCTGCGAGATTTCAAGCCAAGGTCACGGAAACTCCCTGCTGAGACATTTTAACCTCCATTATCACTCACCTCCACGCGTACCTGCGTCCTGCTGTTGGTCTCTTGGTTTCTTCAGAGGAGCTGTCGGTTTGTGTTTTGCTGCGTCTGAGCTGAACCGACACAGAGCCTTTACCTGAGCCGCGTCTTCCTGCCGCCTCTCTGCACATCGTGTTGTCCCCGCTTTCTAGTAAAACAGTTCTGTGTCTGGAAGCAGCAAATAGGGTGAAAAGTTTAAATTCCCTCAAGACTAATGCTAGTTGACACTGATTAGTAGAATTAAACATCTTGTCTCTTGTCATTAATTAGCAATTGTCTTTATTCAGAACTGTTTCCTGTAATTGTAAATGCTAAAGATGCTGGATGGAATTTATGAATAAGTAAGATACGTGTATTTTACTGTTTTTGTTGTAGATCGGTGGCATTTGAGTACTGATTATTGCAGTAGAGTCTTTGGTTGGAGGGTGATTTAAGAGGGTGCGTGAGTTGAAGGGACTTGACTGAACCTACAACTCTGTGGACACTAATGCTAATCCAACAGCGCCTAAACTGCAGCGTCATCATGGACTCACTCATAATCTCTCAGATGGCTCAGCCACTGCTCCAGCTCTCGCTGTGTGGGCTAAACAAAAGGAACATATTTATTATGGTGTGATATTTCAAACAACCAACACGCGGAGCAGGGAAGAGCTTTTCACCACCATGGGGCGTGACTGGTGGCGTCTGGACCAACCTACATGTATCCAGGTCAAGTGTTTGCTGTGATGCTGGTGTTGGTGATGTAGGTGGGTCCTGAGCATCCACTGGGATAAAGATGAGATGAAGTCATCTATTTTACTGCTTCAAGTTCAAAATTCTTCAAGCAAAATGTGCAGAACGAAATAATGTCTTTGTCCCAGGTCGCCGTCCTCAGTGCTGGATTGTGAATGAATCCTTGCACTCCCACAGTATCTGCTGTGTGGCAGTGCCGGATGCAGAGGTGAGGCTCGATGATTCAACAGGCTGGTGAATCATCGTACGTTTTTTGATGCTCTCTGTGACATTTAGTCTAGTCATTATGTCGTCGGAGGAGGAGGAGGAGCGTGTTTCAACGCAGTTTAAAGGCTGATCTGCCTCCTTAAAATGGAGCTGTGGCTTCTCAGAAGACAAATTGGAGACTGGCCACACGTGAAGTCGTTTCCGTTCATTGTTTGAACGATACGCATTTGTTATACAGCGCCATAGATCTGCTCGACTTCACCTGGCGGAGACGGAGGGAGGCAGAGAGAGAGAGCGAGATGGAGCCGAGAGGCAGCAGAAGGGAGGGAGACGTCGCTTCCAAGTGGCTCGTTGCGTCATACTTTATTGAGGCAGTTGCTGAATTATGCAAAGCTGTGATATTGATCCCAGGGCTTGCCATCGCTGCAGTCTGAGGGATGGGGGGGCGCAGGACGATTGGCCATAGAAAGAGAAGTAGAGGATAGTGAAGTCAGAGAGAGATGAGGACACTCTGTTGTCATGACAGAGCCGAGCGTCAGCACCAGTTTCCATCCTAATGTTTTCTAGCAGTAAAAGCAGTCACACACTTATTTATAGGTTAAATGAGGTTTCTGTGCCTTCCTGCGACTGGTAAAGAGAAATCAGACCTGATCCTGATGGGTCATGGCCGTGTTTTAATACTCAGCACTTGATTGAAAGGTTGTTGGAACAGGATAAAATGTCTCCTCTGACACAAGATTGTAATTTACATTTAAATAAAGTCTCACCTGTATAAAGGGAAAACTGCCTCTACTGCAATAACCTGCCCAACAATACAATACAACCTTGACAAGAGGCCTCCAGTCCTCTTTAGTCCAAGGTAAACACGGACATCATTCACCTTCATGATCAATTTTAATCCGTTTTTATTTTAGAGAAGGAGAGAGAGAGGTACAGTAAACAACACATGGAGGAGAGGGAGGGTCCTGGTGTCACATAATGCGACTCTAAGCCAACAACTAATCAAGTTGTCAGTGCTGTAGGCGGATGTTATGTGCTCAGTAAGTGCAGCATTAGGATTAGGCCTTTTTACCTCAGGACAGTGCAGTAGTTTGTTTGTCTTTGGCCTTTTGTAATGTAATTAAAACAATTGGCCGCCGTCTTCTTTTGCTCCTCTTATCCAGAGTGTGTCCTCACGTTTTCTGTCTCCAGTCGAGCCCTTTTTGCTCCACGGCGGCTGATGGAGACACAGAAGCAGCAGCACCACCCAAGACCTGCTGGTCTGGTTCCTTCCAGTGCTGCTCAGAACTCCAGGAACTTCCTGTTCCCTTTAGAGTGCGACGGACAGTCTCTGGGCAGTTCACTGCCTCTAACTGGTGTGACAGACTGGGCGTACCCTCCCTCTACCCAGTCGCCACTGGGATGCCTCACCAGAATAAGAGGCTCAGAAAGAGGATGGAGGAATTCCAACAGTCCCGTTAATGGTATCTGTGTCATTGTCAGCCTTTCGTTTTACTGCTCTGTGCCATTTATATAATATCAGGGAAATGATTACATGTACTGCATTGCTTTGAATTTCCGTTGCTGGTATTAAGCTGCTGGCCTGGGATCCAGTTTGACACAAACCTGCTGTAAATGTTCTCGCGTCTCTGACCGATGTCTAACGTCGGATGTTTTTATTAAGAGACGTGCGGCGTCGGAGCGCAGAGCTCCTCTCAGCCGCTCCGCCGTGGCAGTGAATGAGTTACTGAGTTACTGCTGGCGCAGTGTGAGCCCGGTGCGCCCCTCCCTGGCCGCGCAGCTCGCCGCTCCTCCACCGTCCGCAGACTGATGCTGCCGCATCTCGACGCGCTGCGCTGCGCTCCGCCGGCGGGCTGCGTTCCAATCCAAATGTGCCAAATCTCCTCCTCTGTCCTCCCGTCTGCGCCTGACGCGCACACAGACGCACACGCACCGCCGACGCTCCTCTCCCGCTTCTAGACACACAACTCTCCGGCAAAGTGGCGCTTCAACCCACAACGGTACGTAAACTGCTCATGAAATCTCCCATCGGACGCGATACGCGTGTTTTCTGCGTTTTGCGCGGAGTTGCTCGCGGCTGCAGCTTTACGGAGTGAGATGCCGAATCGACCGCTGCGTATTTTGCCTCTTTTTCTGCTGTCTCCTCCGCACAGACGTGACGTCTGTCTCCAAATCAGTGCCTGTCACTCAGGTTTTCTTTCCCCCTGCCTTTGTTGCGCCACATCGTCCCAGCGTCGAACACCCGGGACCGAAGCGTACTTTTATGCGCAGTGTTTCTGACGGCGCGCAGCGGGAAGAGAAATGTCTGGAAGAAATTGGGGCATGAGACAGCATTACCTGGTTAGACAATCAGGCCTCTTAAATCTACCTGCAGATAAGAGGAGGCACGCCAGGTTCAGTCAGAGGATTTCAGCCGGTCCCGTCTTTATCCAGGTAACTGGATTAATGATGGTGCCCATTTAACCTCTTCCCTGGGAGCCTACATCAATAACAAACGGAACCCGTTTCTGCTCTTATCAATGAAAATACTGAAAAGTTAGTCAAAGGTAAGCGTTCCGAAGCCGGTGTGGCGTTTGCTGAGGCAGGTTTGATTCCCACGCTCGGCGTCTTTCTGCCCAGTCATTGTGAATGGATCTGCATAAATATGAGGAGTCTGTGAAAGCCTGGTGATGCAGATGAACTCAATGCTCCTCACAGACATGTAAAAAAAGGAAAGAGCAGCTGTGTGTTGCTTGTGTTATCGCTATGGTTTCCAGTTGGCATGCTGGGATGTGATGGGATGAGGTCAGTCTGTGTGTCTGGTTTTTGCCCAGATTAGGACAAATGACCAAACAGGTTCAGACTCGAATGTGCACAAAAGGGATGAAGCTATCGTTTTCACTCCATAAAGAAAGAAAGAATCTGATGCTTCAGTCGTGCTGAGAATGTGGTCATTGCCCACCCAACCCGTGTGTGTGTGTGTGTGTGTGTGTGTGTGTGTGTGTGTGTGTGTGTGTGTGTGTGTGTGTGTGTGTGTGTGTGTGATCTAACCAAGCATGTGTCTGCCTCCAGGATTGTTTGGGCTCTGTGAACTGAGTTGGTCATCGATGCTCCATGTCTGTCTGACCCTAGCGTACGTCATAACAGTCTGCATTAGGCTGAGTCCTGCTGTTGGATTATATTCTGTGATGACATGAAGGACGTTTGGAGACGAGTTTAACTGGGTTATCTTTGCCCAGATGAAAGAGCTGTGGCGCTGTAACAAGCTGCGTATGTGGGTTGTGTTTGCTCTGGATTTAGCGCCAGTGTAGTTTAGTCTGTTTAACTATTCGTACTGATGTAGTGTGTATTTTTTTCTATTTGTACTAAAACACATTTCATCCTTAAGCCGCCATCGATTCACCTGGACCATCGGCACGCTGGGAATCTTTGGTTCACCTGAACCATCGGCATGCTGGGAATCTTTGGTTCACCTGAACCATCGGCATGCTGGGAATCTTTGGTTCACCTGGACCATCGGCATGCTGGGAATCTTTGGTTCACCTGGACCATCGGCATGCTGGGAATCTTTGGTTCACCTGAACCATCGGCATGCTGGGAATCTTTGGTAGCCTTTTGTTTTAGTCATTTAACCTGCCGCAGTGACTAAACTACTGAGGACACGGTTGCTTGGCTCACCAGTAAGTGTTAGTTAGCTGTTAGTTATTAATTGCACTAAGAATCTGAGTCAGTTTTCCACATTTGATTCCATCCTGAAGGAACCACACATCAGGCTCCACAGACCTGTTTCACTTTGGCTGTAGATACTAGCTGAACATGTTGCGCTGGTCTTACGCTGTATCCATAATTAAATCCTCTCAGGTCACTTTGATACCAGACTCCTGGTGGGGTTCTGAAACAGATATGCCTTTGATAATCCTGGAGGTAGCGCTCATGCTATCATGGTTTAGACTCACTTAAGCTTTTGGCTTTGAGTGATGCGTGTTTCAGTTGATGCAGCTTCGACCGTAGAGTGGAATTTAACTCGAGATAAAAAAAAAGATCTGATTATTCGTTTTCATTTTATTACCCTGGTGTTGGAAACTAAGGATAATATTGTTTAAAGGTTATGAGTACATTACTTTGAGATGAAACATGACAACATCTTTATTATGTCTAGATCTTTTTAAGATGAAATTTTTGCAGTGCAAGAAAAAAATGTCTCAACAGTAACTTGCAGACACGTTGCTTCTATGGGGGTCCATTCTGTTGTGTGAGACCGACGTCATGCCCTTTAGTGTTTTTAATCCATGTAGTTTAGTGGAGCTTACAAAAAACGTATAAGTTTAGTAAAGTCTCACTAAGCGCCTTAAGGGGGTTCGTCTTTTATTTGTAATAAGAGGTCAGAGATCAGGGAAACAAGTCATGCTCATTTGTTTTTAATTGTAAATTTTCCTTTGGGACCAAACACAGCTCAGGATATGATTAAGTTATGATTGTTATAATTATTTGTGTATCGATTGTTTAGTAGTTTAACGTTGTGTTATTTCCTAAAACACCAGGGATCATGGCTATACGTGTTTTTTTTCTGTGGCAGCTCATTTAATCAGGTGACTTGACGTGATCCTGTTATTACTCCACCATAAATTCATCCATGCTGGCGATTACCACAGATATTGTACATGTATAACTTGCCTCCACAGACTCGACGGGATATTTCAAATCTCTAACTCTTAGCTCGAGAAGGTGCTTACTTGTTAAGCTGCGAGGATTCGAGATCGGGATGGAGACTATGAACCTCACTCGCTCACAGATTAGCCGTCGGCCAGCTTAGCGTCTGGGCAAATGCATCACATGATGGAGCCGACGCCTCATTTAGATGAAGTTTATTGATGGAAATCAAACTCACACACACCACAGCCCCGTCTGAAGTCTGTAAATAACCAAACCGCCCAGCGGTCTCAGTCTCCCAGGAGCACTTGGCCCAGCAGACGTGCAGACGTGCACTTCATTAGGCCCTTTTAATAAAGTATTAGCTGTGTTGTGTCACTTTGCAAACACTTGTGTGGGAACCTTATATTGCCTTCCAATTGGGGACCAACTTGATTATGTAAATGCAGTGCTTAAAATCGGCTTGAACCAGCTTCTCCTGGGTGCCAGCTGGACTTTAAACCATCCGCTTGCGTCGGGTTAGTCGCCGAAAACACCTGCTGTTATGAGGAAATAAATACTCACGCATTTCAGCAGGGGTTAAAGTTCAGCTTTGTCAGTACCGCTCACTTTTGACCGTTTTTCGACCTTATGAGTGATTCGGGTGCCATTATCAGTTGTGCACAGGCCCAGCGGAGCAGCCGAGCTGAGGCCGACTTCTAGCAGGAAACTTGTGGCTTTGATGCCAGTTTCCATCAACGCCAATGTTTGGGGTTTTGAGCCTGTACCTGCTTAGTTCAGATAAGAGCACCAGCTAAACCCAATGCTGCTCCAAAACACTGGAACACAATGAGCCAGTCCAGGAAACTGCTACATCTGCTGACGGCTCATCTTCTGGAAACCTGTCTGTGCATTAATCGGTCCAGTTCTGTGGCTCATCCTCTGATGAACCCTCAGCTAATAAAATAATATTTTTTGTGTAGTTATTATCAGCCATTGTTAATGAATTCCTTTTGTGACCACATTTTCTTTGGAGTAGTAAAAACAGCATTTCCGTATCAGGAAGAATTTTAGCCCTATATTTACAAAACCAATTAATTTTATGTAGTTTTTATAAAGAATTGTTTCGTTTTAAGTTTAAGAGAACAAGCATTCAACTGTTTCTGTTATACGGAAAGAGCAGTGTCAGTTAGAATCAATTATTAAAGATGTCTCTGCCGCATTTCGTCAGTATTTTTATCTTAAATAAAACACATTTTTACGTTAATTTCACATCAATGAAACAGTATGATGACATTCCATAAGTGCAGTATAGTACTGTACTGTAGTACTATAGAGGGCAGTACTATTTAAAGTACAGTACGTTATGTTTATGTGAGTGCAGCTGAGATATTCAGCTTCTGATCTGAGGAAGGAGAAAGAGGATTTCTGCTTTATTCCCAGTTAGAGGGTTGGTACAGTCACACAGGCTGTAGTGGCCCTGATGCACATAGTCTCATTCAGTCGAACGCCTGCTTCAGTGTGATGTTCATGTGTGGTTTATACAGTAGATAACAACCAGACCGTCACCATCTTTGCTGCTTGGTGCTAATAGTACATGTAGTATATGAGTTTGTATTCCTGCCAGGAGGAGGACGGACAGTGGTTCTGAGCTGGGAGTCTCGGGACTCGTCGCCAACAATAGAGAGAAAAGAGGGAGGTTCTGGCTCGGGTAATGCAGCAGTGAGCAGTCTTTGCAGTGTTTTGCACCTCCCTGTTCGCTCTCGCTGCCGCGACACTGTCGGTGGGAGAAAATGTGCACACACGCAGAAAACAGCCATGCTGTGTTTGTATTATGCCACGTTAAAGGAGCGCTTCGACTCTTAATACATCCACCGTGTCCCCCTCGCTATCCAGATGCCCCCTGCTGAGACCAGAGCCCCTGTTTTTTGTGTGAAGGTGCAGCAGCTGCTCACCCGCTCGTCTGTGTTCTGGTTCTATGTGTGTCGCTATGTCTGACGAGCCCTTTGTCTCTCTGCATTCATACGCTGCAAAAATTCCCTTTTCATTTTAAACCTTTTCTTAAACTTAGATTGAAATCAGGCACATCCAACATTCGTCTGATACCCAGAGGTTATGGAGGAGCGTAGATGACTGCAGCTTTTTGGGTGAGGGAGAGATTTCGGGGTCTTTATGACAAAGCAAAAATGCGATGGAAATGAGGAACACAAATACAGTGAGACCCAGCGACAGCGTTGAGAACACGAGACTGAGGAATGTTCAGACCGGGACACGATGCGATGACACTGCAGACAGGCAGCTCGTGCTGATCGCAGCCATGTTGTCTGGAGCGTGGAGGTGATGCCTCAGTGACTAGCGCCGTTCCCCTCTGATGGTGCAGAGCAGCAGTAAACATTGATCCCTCCATCAGGGGCCGGCCCCAGGGGGCCCAGCCTGCGTCCCTCGGTCCCGCCCCATGTGCTGACGGCCAGCGACACACCCAGGCTCAGAGGAGGTGGAGCCCAGCCAGCTGAGCAGCACAGGGCCGGTGGGGCCGGGAGTTCATACACCTTAAAGGGAAAATCTGCTCCAGCTTTCCTTCTTCCCCACGAGCTTCCAGGGGCGTCTGCTGCATTGCAGCCTCTGTCCTAGTGTTTAGCTGTGCATCCTTTGGATGATACTGTTTGCTCTGATTCTAGTTGATTGTATAGCTTCATTTATATTTTCATAAATATACTATATAGTTAGTGACTTGCTTAGATTTACAACTGAAAAAGTCTTTGCGCATTTAGGCAACATTGCAGGTTTCTTTCCTCATAGGGGACATCAGTTTTCAGCCTTAGCCTAGATTTTAATCTTCAATCAGCTTTGTCACAATGAAGTCAGAGGTGAAGCAGTTCATTATGATGTATCTCCTTCATGAAGGAGCTTGTTTCAGATCTGGACCGGTTTAATGCTGATCTCACAGAACAGCATAGCTCAGGTTGTCTCCTAATAAGCTGCTGGGTTTAGGAGGACACACAGTGAGTAGTCTCAAGAAAAAATGCTGGGCATGAAAAGCAGAGTTTAGCTTCAGAACCTGAGTCTTGCTGAACATCAGGTTTAAATGTGCTTGGAAACAAGGTGATGCAAATGAGAGCAGAGACGGTAACTAATGTTGAACCGGTGTCCATGGTAACCTGCCTTACACTTAACCCTGCACTACCTGCAAACCCTCCCTGGCTGATGTACTACAGCTATACACCTTTGTAGAGGGTGGAGTACGAGTATGTTAGACACAGGGTTCAGAGGTTGAGTCTGTACTTTTCACTGGAGTAGTTGTTAGTGAAGTTTTGTCACCGCATGTTCCTTCAGTCAGAGCAGCGTCTGCGTCCGTTAAACTGGATCAGCATACGAGTCATCCTCAGTCCAAAGCTGTGGATCTATGAGGCTGTTGTTTCTGATAAGCTGTTATTACCAAGCGGCCAGCCAGTAACTCGAACCCGCACGCTGGCAGTTCCAGAAGCACCTTAAGCTGAGCGTAAATCCCTGAGGGCTGGTGCCTCTCACCCTGGAGCCGCTGCAGAAATAAGCTCCAAACAAATAAGCGTCTGTCTGCAGCCTGCGACTCCTGAATGGACATTCTCGCTTTTTTACCTCCATTCCCATTTTCGCTTTCTGCACCTTCTGATTTCTCTTGAGTCTGTGAACTGTTCTGTCTTCTGAAAGTCCATTTATCATTTGTGTCTCACTGCGTAAGGATGAAAATGCGAGTGTCCTTTGTAAAACAAAACAACAAAAAACATGTGTTTGATGAAAATAAATGTTTAGCATTTTGGTAGTTTGAGATCATTGGACGGTTCCCTTAATAAATGTTCTCTGAACCTTAAATATCGATGATTCCTTCTCAACATAATCAATATCCTCAGGATCAATATATTTTAGCTACAAGCTGCACCTCAGCAAACTCATTTACAGATTTATATGTAAACATATGAACAAAGTGAACATTAATTTCACACTGCCATTAATCTGAACTGATGTTTTTCGGCTCCTAAGGCCCAGCAGCAACTTAGAAGTTGTCTTTACATTACAGATACACATATACAGATATACAGTACACAGTGTTTATAAGTGGACGATATTGATCCCATGATCCATGTTTACATTTCCTGCAGTTACAGAGTAAATACAAGCAATACATTGATTTATTGCCAAAATGGCTAGAATGAAAATGACTTGCATCTTAAGAGCAAGTACTACAAAAAAGGAAACATGACATCAAATAAATGGCTGCAGAATAAAGTGTAGCTACAGTATCTTGCTAAATCCATAGAAGCTAATAGACGCATAAATTAGCACAGCAGCGTTCGAACTGCCACCTCCTCATTTAGGACAAAGAACGCAGGCGTGTCTGAATGTGACTTCTTGTTCTAGATACGGCCCGACACAAAAGGCCCATTATTGCGGGTGTTTTTACTGGTCGACAGTGTGAGGAGATGTTTGTGGTGGCCTGAAAAAGACGGTCTGACACATTTTACTGTGATGGCTTTGGCAGTGTGTGTGTTTGCCGTTTAAACTCAGACTGCTTTCAGGGGCTGATGTCATAGTTGGCCGCTGTGGACCGGACTCTAAGAGACAATGACGCTTTGCCAATATGCTCCTCATGCCATTTTCCAGCAGCATTTTCATGCCTCTGCATGCGGGTGGTCCTCCTGTGTTCGTCTCTCTTCCTTTCATTTGAATTGTTTTACCTTCTTCTCCTACAACGTTTACCCTGCACCTGCTTTACTGGACTCTCAATACGATCAAGGCCAGAACTGCTTGTTTTTGGGTTTGTGTGATCCATTCACGCGGTACTATGCACATCTGGAAAACTACAAACTGTTCCTACTCAGATTCTTGAAGGGACGACACCTCTCTAAAATGTCACCAGGAGCTGTTAATGCTTGAATATTTGTGCTCTGTGGTGGAAGAAGTCCTCATTTTAGTAATTTAAAGATGCCAATTATAGCTTAAAATTAAAAGTTAATTTAGTATATATAAACACAATGTGTGTGTGTGTGTGTGTGTGTGTGTGTGTGTGTGTGTGTGTGTGTGTGTGTGTGTGTGTGTGTGTGTGTGTGTGTGTGTGTGTGTGTGTGTGCGTGTGCGTGTGTGTGTGAGGGGGCTGGGGGCATCACCATGGCAGTCTGCAGCAACAAAGCCTGAATGATAGACTTGCAAAAGACCCTCAGAGGCCCCTCAAGGAGAGAATGAAAAGGGGGAGACCAGGACCAGGTTTTGTGGAGGTTTGAGTAAATCTGTTCTTAAACACTGTTCTCTGACTCTTCATCCACGGGTCCTAACTACAGTCATTTCTTCTATTTCATGTGTCAGACAGGATCATAATGAGTGAGTTGTGTAAAACCTGAAAAAACTGCTGTGACTCTGGTCATTAATCTGATGATCCACTGTAATCATGTTAGTGACTGATGCTGATCATTTGAGGACAGTGTTCAGAATGTTCAGGTCCGTTTTTGTTTTCATAATCACATTAAAGTTATAAGGTTCCAGAAAAAGCAAACACATCCTCATAAAACATCAATTTAAACACAGTAAAAACTCATTAAGACTTTTATGTTGCTTGCTGTTGCTAAGATAAACAAACTCAAACAATGGGTTCATTTGACTTATTGTTAAAAGTTTGATAAGTTCTTGTCATAATAGCAGCCACAATGAAACAAATTTGTCTTAGCAACGATTTGCGAGTAGAGACGTTAGCTCTAAGAGAATCTACAGTTCATATTTAAACAGTGGCTGCAGAGTTTATTTGGTTCCTGTGAGGAAATCTGGAGGATTTTCATGGATTTGTATAAGTCACTTATTACACAAAGACTGTACAGCACGCATCAAGCTTGATGGACGTCTCTGACCAACACAACATGGTGTGATTCTATGCATGTACTTCACTCCAGGTGCAGAATGCTAAACGTCTGCCTGGTCATCCCACACACACACCAACAACACTTATTTATCCCTGAAGCAACAAAGAACTTCCTCAGAGTTTTGCAGTGTTTTGCAGAGTGAAGTTTTTACCCTTTAGGAGACGAATGCAGCCCAAAGCAGACTGGTGGAACATCTGGGGTTGCATAAAGTACAGTAGTACTTACTTTATGCAACTTGTGTTGCATTAAATCCACAGTCTCTCCTGATTGTGAGAATATTCAAATTAAATTACACAACCGTCGCACTTTGTACTTGTCTGTTACCACATTAGGTTAAAGTATGAATAAATACTACAACTCAAAAATAACCAAGAATGTTTAACGGTGGAAGTCCTCAAAGTGGGGCAGTGCTCTTTGTGCCTGTTGCAGCATAATTACTACTATTGTTACTGATATATATTCAATAATACAGGATGGGAGGCAGTGATCATTACAGATTATAGATTATTCATTATCATCAGAGATTATTTATTGGACCAACTACGTGACTTATTTACAACATCTGTGTTGTCCAAGTAGTAATCATTGTAAAGAAATATTTGAGAAGCAAATGAAGGATATGATATACATTAGGGTATAACAACAATTAAAATAAACAGAATAAATAATGAAATAAAACAGTTCAATTCACTCAACTTGAATTCTTTTGATACAAATGCTTGATTTACTTTAATGATATTTTAGAAACTTTTTATAAAATCAGACTAGTAAACAAACTAGTATTTCTTCTCTCCTGCTTCTAAAAACACTCCGACGAGGCTTTAAATGACTGAGCAGCCAAATCACAGGAGAGCGATTAGCATCAAGAACTAAGACTCTGGCTTCCTGTTGTTGTTGTGAGCGAGCGACAGTGACTGAGGTACGAGGAATCCGCCGCGTCCTCAGAAAATATGCTTCAGTGTCATCACTTCAGCAAGAGACGCTACAGTAAATAACCCGTCGCAGCAGCCTGGTTGTATTTAAGGCTTTGCAGGCAGCAAACAACAGGCCTGAGTTCAGACAGGCGTGTGTTTAGAGAGACGGAGCTGCACTGCAGTCTGCAACAGTGACTCAGCAGCCACATGAAGCTTCACAGACCAGCGTTCGGGCTCGTAGTGGTGGATGACGCGTCGCTGAAATGAGCACGTGACGGCTGAGTTAATTTTCCAACCCACTTCACACACTTTGTCTCTAAGCTCAGAAAATAGGTGAAGGACCGCGCTCACATTAGGCATGAGATTAAGAACGAGGTAATAATGTTTTCCAAGTCAACCTCGACTGGTCTGATGAGGAGGAAGCTGCAGGCTTCAGCTCAGCTTCATTAACTTCCTCATTACGTAAAAGTATTTGATTTATGTAGCACACAGCAAAAAGAGGATTTAAATATTCTTACTATAAAGCCTGTGTGATCTGTGTTTGCTGAAGTAGTACTTGGATTTTCAGGCATTTTAAATGCGTCACCTGTTGCTTCCCATTCCTTGAACCCTCCTGCCGCCGCCTCCCGCTGCGGTCGATGTGGAGCGTTCTATCTGGAGCAGTGCAGTTTAAAGGGAGCGCTCTCATTTGGGGAGTTCAGGCGGGGATATTTATATCAAGCAGGTCAGCTTCAGGATGGAGCAGAACCACTGAGTTCTGTCTGACAAGTGACCTCCCGTCTTCTGGGCTTCGCAGTTATGAGCAGAGTTGATCCAAGGCCGAGAAGCCGTCCGTCTGTCATCCAGGACAGAAGCAGAGCAGGTGACGGTGCCTTTTACGTGGGTCAAGAAAGTGGATCATTGGTTAATGGATTCCTCATTCTTATTACTCCACTGTGGCAGAATGCTCTCATTTCTATGTAGCAATGATTCAGCAACACTTTCCCACCATCTCTGTTGGTCCCAGTGTGTGGAGTCCAAATCACATACCTGTACAGTATGTAACTGACAGGAAGCTGAGACGGAAGCAGAAAAAGCAGGGAACATTTTAAAAACAGTGTCTGCATATTTTCACTAGCCTCCTTTTTAACGAAGATTCTGGAAGTGACATGATTTGACGGGACGATGGTCCCTTTTGTCTCCCCGGGATACTGATGAGGAGCAGCCTGAGGGATGAATAGAGCAGGCGACTTGGCTGAACATTGCTCCCTTCAAAAGGACTGTTTGAACAAACAGACGCTGGGCAGCAGCTTCCACACTGTCTGTACCTCAGCGGACGTATTGAAAACACTAAAGACTGACTCACATCGCTGAGTTGTAATTTCCAGTACCAGTCTTGCTATTTATCACAATTTGCAGAGCAGAGCGTTAAAAGGGAGGACGGTGGATGTGTTCCGCCGTGGGTGATGAATGGATGGATGGATGGATGGATGGATGGATGGATGGATGGATGGATGGATGGATGGATGGATGGATGGATGGATGGATGGATGGATGGATGATGGACGACGCTTTCTGGTAAAGGCTAAAATGTCGGCCGTTAGCTGGAAAGATCAAGGTGCATCTGACGCACTGCAGAAATCGATTCCTACCTCCTCTCATGTTACTGAACCCATTAGTCGTCCACAGTGGACAGCGTCATTTGTTGATTGTCTATAAATGCTGCTAAATGTCAGCGTTTTTATTCAGTATCTTTGTATGAAACATACTGAATTGACATGTCTGCATATGTTGAAAAGTAACACAAATACAGAGTGTGATAAAACAAAACACCCACATGTGACGATGGCTCAACTTCTTCTTTAGCAGTTTGTGCTGCACTTCAGCACCTGCTCATGATCCAGGAAGAAGATTTAACTTTACATAAATTGTTTAAGTAGAAAAAGTTATAAAAATATGAATCTTTGTCTTTGTTTGTTAAGTCCCTTTCACCCAAATTTAACATGTTTAATGTTAAACCTACCCAGTCACGTTCTGTGGTCTGAACATTTCCTAGATTAGGATTTTAGATGAACTACAAACGCTTTCCATTCAGGCCTCTCTTGGCATTAGAGCCAAAAACCAAATTAAAACCCAGAACCTTGATTGCAACTAAAGATCAGTTTCTTTAATAAAATCAACCTAAATATGTTCATCTTCTAGCATCTACAAGCAGGAGTCTGCTGGCAGTGACACATTGTTCTCTGAGCCGGTCCAGTTGCACGCTGACTTCAGAGCCGTCGTTGTTCTGCTGGTGTCACGCTGTACCAGTGCGCAGGCGGCCGTCGCATTGGGAACGCACACGAGGAGGTCGCAGGGACGCGCTGTCTCCACGCCCTCCGTTCCTCTGGATGTGAAGCCACTCAGGCTCAGGACGCGTCTGGATCGATGGGCTCGTCTCAGCCTCGTCAGCGTTGGGAGTGTCCGAGCTCGGTCACGGTGCTGTGAAACCCGACGCATGTGTGGGCAGATCTGCTGAAGCGTCTGCTGCAGCAGCAGCTCCGTTTCAGCGCTGAATCTAATCCTTCAGCTTCCACCGTGGAGACGGTACCGCAGTGAGTCCGCAGTGGTTGAAACGGAAGGGAACGCTCCCATCCGCTTTATTAGGAACACCTTCAGACATCACAGCAACCAATTATATTCCCTCAAGTTCATGAGACTGTCACTCCACTGGAGTGACTGGAATCTGCCTCTGATTGGTTCCTCCTCCTGGATGTTTGTAGCTGTTGTCCACCAACCGATGCAAATTTATTAATTCCATGGGTCACAGCAGTGACAGGCCAACGTGATTAAAAGCATCTAAATCTAAACTGGTTGAGACAAAGGGAGAACAGTCACAATGAAAAGCCAGAGGCAAGTGTTCTACACAACAACAGATGTGACAAACAATTCACTTATTAATGATAATCATTAGTGAACTGATGCAAGCAGAGAAGCAAAGACACAGTTCATTTTGACAGAAATCAGCTGGTGTTTGCACACATTTACATGAACCTGCTGAACGGGACGTGATGAGATGGAAATGAATCGGAAATGGTTGAATGTAAAATGATCCAGTTCAACTCAAGCTGTTTCACAACAATCATAACGTTAATGCAAGTGTGTTTAGTGAATAATAAGAGTCTCTGTGAAGTAGAGTCGTCAGCTGAACGCAGATAATATGGCCTTGATTATTGTCTGAAATAGAACAGCTCTTTATCGAGTGCTTCTTCGTCTGAGTAACAGATGGTCTAGATATTAGCTCCACTCTGATTACCTTATTGATATAAGAGCTAAATCGTTTCAGACTATGAATCAACTTTATTGGCTTCATTTAAACTGTTTGTGAGCATCTTTCCTTATCACACTGAGGCTGTAGGGTGATTTATGTCCAAGGTGTTTCACAGATACACATGTTGATCGTCCAGAAGCTAAACAGAAATCACAGCGGTGCAAACTGCACAGGGACCTGGATGCTGGAGTCACTGACACCCACTATTAATAGAGCTCTCTAATATTAGAGGCTGCATCTGTGCTGCAGCGAAGGGGAATTAAAAGCTTAGCATCACCTCTGAATGGAAGCAAGTGCTGATGCATAATGTTATTGAATATTCACAGATGTATGTAAACACGTTAAACAGCCACAAAATGTTTTTGTGTTCATACCGGATTTGCAGAATTATTCTGGCTTTTAGTGTCTTTGTCATCCACTCATCACGTCTGTCTAGTTTGAGTAGCAACGTGGACGTTCGTCATTTCTAATCTAACAGGCATGAGTGACCTCTTTCCTCCTCCATCTTTTGTTCCTGTGTTGATGAGATGAAGTGGGTTGCCTATCTCTAAATAGTGCCTGTCCCACATACAAGGCAGAAGATGCTGCAGAAGGCGCTGTAGTAAATCTGCCGCTTTTCCAGACCAGGCTTCCAGCCAGACAGCTGAGCGTCTGGCAGCGTTGCTTGTCAAGTCCTTCACCTCATCCAACCCCAGCCTCACGACAGTAGACTCTCACTGTGTGCCCAGTCAAAGATGCTGACTTCATTTGCTTTTGTGTTCTACAGGACAAAGGACTCTGCACCACAGGAGCGATGTCCTAGAGACTGTGGTGCTGGTCAACCCCTCAGAAGAAACTGTCGTATCTGAGGTAAACCAGCATTTTATGAGGTGTAATGCAAAGACGGTTGCCTCAGGAGTTGATCTTGTACTGTATGTTAGAAGATGCGACTCTGCAGCACTGCACGACTCTAAAAAAGCAAGTATATTATGTAGTACATTCAGTAACTGTGTTTGACAGGCTGTCAGTGTACTGTAGATACCTGCAAATCCCTTTCAGCAGGTAACAGTTACCGTACAGTTTAAAGCTGGTGACTCTTGTTAACCTTGACACAGTTAAAGTGCGTCTTCCTTTGTCAGTGACTCAGGCTCTCCTCTTTCTGCGTTGGCAACGTTGTCTCTCCTTTAACTGTCCTCTGCCTCCCTCCCTCTTTCTCTGCTACTGTCCCAGATCCAGTGTCTGGTCACAGACTCAGCAGGACACAAGCTTCTGGTCTTGAGTGGCCAGAGCTCAGATCACAGTGGCCTCCACCTACAAACCGGGGTTTTCACCCACCACACGTTTTCACGTATCTTTACTGATCCTGAGGTAATGTCCTCCAACACATCCACCAAAGGTACTGCAGGTTTTACCTTTAATGCCTGGGCGTTTCCCTCCTGCAGGTCACTGAGCTACTGGGCACAGCAGCCCCCAAGCAGCAGGCTACACTCACCGTGTCCTGCCGCGGGGAGGTGGGCTGGAGCTCCCTTGGACAACAGCAGACCCTACGAGACTTTCTGGAATACAGATTAAACCCTGAGCCTGTTCTGCCTAAGATGGAGGGGGTCACTGAGTTCACAGAGTACATCTCTGAGACAGTGGACGTCCCTTCCCCTTTCGACCTCCTGGAGCCGCCCACCTCAGGAGGCTTCTTGAAGCTGTCCAAGCCATGCTGCTACATCTTCCCCGGTGGACGAGGCGACTCGGCTCTGTTCGCCGTGAACGGCTTCAACATCTTAGTGGATGGAGGCTCCGAGCGAAAGTCTTGCTTCTGGAAGCTGGTTCGCCACTTGGACCGCATCGACTCAATTCTACTAACACACATTGGCGCTGACAATCTCCCAGGGATCAATGGGCTGCTTCAGAGGAAGATAGCAGAACAGGAGGAGGAACAGTCTCAAGGCACCACCAACTATAGTGACTGGATGAAGAACCTGATCTCGCCTGAACTCGGTGTGGTGTTCTTTAATGTCCCAGAGAAGCTCCGCATGCCTGAATCCAACCTCAAAGTGAAGCGCAGCATCGAGGAGGCCTCTCTGACTCTGCAGTACCTTAACAAACTGAGCATCAAACCAGAGCCTCTCTTTCGTGTGGTCAGCAACACTATAGAGCCCATTACGCTCTTCCACAAGATGGGAGTGGGCAGGTTAGACATGTACATTCTCAACCCTGTCAAAGATAGTAAAGAGATGCAATTTTTGATGCAGAAGTGGGCTGGAAACAGCAAGGCCAAAACCGGCATCGTGCTGCCCAACGGAAAAGAGGGAGAAATATCCGTGCCCTACCTGACGTCAGTCACAGCCTTAGTTGTTTGGCTGCCTGCCAGCCCCACAGAGAAGATCGTGAGAGTCCTGTTTCCTGGAAACGCACCACAGAACAAGATCCTGGAAGGGCTAGAAAAATTAAAGCATCTTGACTTCTTGCGATATCCTGTAGCCACACAAAAGGACATTAGTTCAGGAGCTCCTCTCTCTGTTATAAAGCAAACAAAGTTAAAACAAAGAACAGATAGCAGGGAAAGTCTTAAATCTTCCCCAAAGACTACTGCGAAGGCCTCAAAGAAAGAAACTGAAGGACAAGACGATGTGTCAGCTGCCACTGAAGCACAGAGTGACTCTGTGAAGGAAAACATATCGGAGAAAAAGGAGGAGAAAAAGCCCAGCAAGACTCTAAAATCTAAAACGGATGTGCCAGAAAAGAAGAAACTCCTGAAAGAAAAATCTCTGAAAAAACACTCAAAGGAAAGGGTGTCAAAGCTGGATGAGAAGAAGGACAAGGAAAAGAAAGAGATCAAGAAAATTAAGAAAGAAGACTCTGCTAAGAAGGATGAAAAGAAAGACTCTAAGTCCAAAGAGGACAAAAAGAAGGACGCGTCCAAGCCTGAGCTGAGAAAAATGACAAAGCCTGACCTAAAACCACTCACACCAGAGGTGAGGAAGACGTTGCACAAAGCTAAAGTGTCGAGTAAAGCCAAGACCGCCAAACCCAAAGCAGCAAAGGCTGAACCTGCTGAAGCTAAATCTGAGGAGCCAAAGCCCCAAACGGTTCAGCCTGAGCCGCTCCAGAACGGCAGCGTGGAGGGCATGTCTGCAGCCTCCACGCCCGAAGACCTCACCAAGGACTTTGAAGAGTTGAAAAAAGACGAAGGCACATCAGCAGAGTCGCAGGACAGCACGGAAGTTCCATCTCAGCCAACAGTGCCAGGGAAACAGGAAGTACAAGAAATGACATCAGAAATCACAGGTGTCACAAAGTCACCAGAACAGGAGACATCGGCTCCAGGAGGAAAAGCTGAAGATGTAGAGCAAGAAAAAGCGCTGAATCAGCAGAGACAGCAGTTAGAGGACGCTCAGAAGTTTGAAGACGAGGGAGCAGCATCTCAAGATGAGGAAGAGGAGGAGGAAGAAGAGGAGGTCCCAGCTGCAGAAAAGAAGAGAAGTGAGGAGGAAGAGGAGGAGGATATGGGGATAGGTGAAGAGGAAGATGAATCCAAATGGAAGGAGGCTAAAGAGAGTGAGCTTGACAAGAAACACGAGATAGAAGAAATGGAGAAATCAGAAATTCACCTAGCCACAGCTGTGACACAGCAGAGTCTACACCCGAGTCCATCCAAGCACGAGCCCGAGGAAGAGGACGAAGAGGAGGAGGAAGCAGTGGAAAAAGCTGAACTTGAAGAGGTGGAAGATTTAGATGTAATAGCAGACGAAGAGATTAAAGTCAGCCCTGAGCAAACGGTTACTGACAGCAGAACCACTGAAACCCCCACTCCAGCCAAAGATGAAGCAGAGGAAGAGGAGGAGGAGGAGGAGGAGGGCTACCTGTCACATGTTGGAGGGCCCACTGCACCCATAACCTCAGTCGCCCAAGGAGCTGCAGCCGAATCCATGACCTACATCCAAGATGAGACTATCCCCGGCTACTCAGAGACGGAGCAGACCATCTCTGACGAGGAGATTCACGAGGAGGCCGAGGAGCGGATACCTCACCTCCAGTATGACGTTGGGACCTACGACATCTCTGTCCCCGATCAGACGGGGTCCTTCGTGAACATTCATGGCATGAGGGAGATGCAGGCCGCAGCTCTGACGGACAAAGCTTTCATGCCGGGGGTTCAGGAGCAAGTGTCCGTGTTCACCAACATCATCACCGCTCCTCTGGCAGAAGAAGAGCACGTGTCCTCTGCCACGTCCATCACAGAGTACGACAAAGTGTCCTCCTTCCCCACGTCCATCGCTGAAGACCAGTCTGTGGCATCCGTGGCAGCGCCTCCAGCCGAGGAGCCGCTGAAAACCCCACCTGACGCTGCGCAGAGCAAAGAGCAGCCGCTCTCTGCAGGAACTCTCTCCCCACCTTCTCTAGACGACGACAAACAATCCAAGTCTCCGTCCGATGACCTACAGCTTCCTGTTGCAGAAGTGAAGTCTGCGGCCAAGTCTCCCGATGCACATGACGCAAAGAAGGAAGCAGAGGAAGAGGAGGAGGAGGAGGAGGAAGACCAAACCCCTAATGTTGACATTTCGCTTGAAAAACTTCAAGAGGGCTATGCTTCATCTCAGAAATCAGAGGGTAAAGAGAGAGACGTGGAGAAGCTGCATGAGCCGCTCGCCTCTGTCCCAGTGTCTGTAGATGATGCCAAACCAGTGTCTCTCCCAGTGGAAGAGCAGAACATAGATGCTGTCACACCCAAGGAGGTGTCTTCTGTTGTGCCTACCAGACCGTTTGGATCAGACTCCATAACATCAGAGAGCGAAGAGCGTTGCTTCAGTCCAGATGACATCACTGTGAAGATGGCCTCCCCTCCCCAGTCTGGACCCTCCAGTGCAGCTCACTCTCCAATTCACCAGTCACCAGTGGAGGACAGGATGAGGAGCTTCCCTGATTTGGAGCAGGAAAAGGATCACGAGTTCCCTGATGTATTGGAACAAGATGAAAAGCAAATTCAAGAAGACAGAAAGAAAGACCAAACGGAGACACAAGGTGCTGACAAGCACAAAGCAGATCATGAAGCTGATGTTGTGACTTTCTACACGTCAGCCGAGGACAAAAAGGAGGTTCCAGTGATAAAAGACACAAAAAGAGATGAAGAGACAGAAGCCCAGACGTTCGTTTCAGGAAGAGAGTCTCCTTTCCCCACTTCCATCGGACAACGTGATGAAGGCGCCGTCGGGATCAAAGAGACTCAGCCTAAAGTGCCTGTATCGGGTCCTGGACCTGTGGGGGAGAGTCTGGTCTCAGATGATGGTGGTGGTCTCACAAAAGACGATCATGATAAAACTGCAGTAGAAACTATCAAAGCAGAACAAGCCAAAGAAAAGTGTGAAGCCTCAGACATAAAACAAAAAGAAGAGAAACCAGAATCTGTCGTCAAGGAAGAGGTTGCTGCTGTTTGCTCCATCACGGATGAGAAGGCTGAAAAGGAGGCAGTGAAGGATGATGCAACTCATACGGCACCGATCAAAGAGGAGAACGTTGAAAAGGACACTGATGGCAGAACCACTGAAGACGAACAAACAGAGGTTGAGACAGACCATAGTAGAGTCAAAACACCCACAGGCGCTGAGACCAAGCAGGTCAAAGACGAGCAGAAGCTGAAACATGATGACTTTGACCTTGAAAGCAAAGGTGAGGTTAAAGAGATGGCAGCTGAGGTGGATAATGTGACTGAATGTAAAACTCTGAAAGAGGAAGAGAAGAAAATAGAAAAGAGTGATGCTCTTGACCTTACAAATATAATGACTGCAGTAGAAGATCTGAAAACAGCCTCCATCACAGATGTTACACCTGTAAAGATGGAGGATATGTCCACCACTCAGCAAACTAAAGCTGCTGAAACTAAAAAGGAAACAGAAACAACTGATATTAAAGTAATGGAAGATAAGGAAGAGCAAAAGGAGATAGAGGTGACGGATGCTTCTGCTACCAAGCTCATTACAGATGAACACGGAGCAAAGGAAAAAGTGACGGGCGACATCACTGCTGCAGAAGCAGGCGTGATTAGCAAGGAAGTCACACCTACAACCACCAAAGAAGAGAAGAAGACAGAGGTTTGTGAAGACTCTGTCTCAGCATCAACCATCAGCCTCACAACAGTGGATGAGAAGGATGTAACAGCGAGTTCAGATGAGACTGTTCCTAAGACAACAACAGCACAAGAACTGGAGAAAAGTAAAGATATTGACACTAAACCTCCCAAGGAGCAGGATGAAGAAGATAAAGCTGCTGTAGAAGACAACAAGATGGACGTAAGCGATGACGGCCGTGCTGCTCCAACGCTTCCGAAGGTGGACGAAAAAGATCAGCGGGCAATTAAAGAAGATACGACAACAGCTGAGGAAAAGGACAAAGAGGAAAGGAAAGCTGATGGAAGCAAGATGGAAAAAGAGCAGGACATAGAACGTAAAGGTGATGAATTATACACTGAGAGAGAAAGAGGAGATGTGAGAAAAGACGATCAGGAGACGGAGGAGACTTCTGCTGTCAGGCCTGTTGAAATAAAAGACGCCGCGGTGTTTCCTGCTGACAAAACATACACAAAGGATGAAACGTCTGTTGCTGAAGCTATCGTGAAAGACGGAAAAGAAAAGAGTGAAGACACCAGTGGCGTCAAAACACCAGCTGAGATGGAGAAGGAAATGGTTGTAGCTAAAGAGGAACCCTTCACTGTCAAACTGTCCAGGGAGGAAGAAGCGACAGTTCAGGACAGTGCTGCTGAATTGTCTGATATGAAACTGTCAAAGCCAGAGGAAAGCAAAGACGCCGCAGCTGTGAAACCGCTGACAGATCAGAGGAAGGCTGAAATAACAGAGGCTGCAGCGGATGTAAAACTAATCGAAGAGTTAAAAGAATCTCAGAAAGTGGAAACTGGTGATAAAGAGCTAAAGGTTAAAGATGAGGACATGGAAAAGGGGATAAAGGAAAAGACTGATGAGTCTGAATGTGTATCAGAAATCTCTATCAAACAGCAGACAGAGACGGACACTGATTACATGTCTGTCACAAGCTCAAAGGACGACAAGGTGGAAAAGAGCAGCGTTTCTGACACACCGATAATAAAAGAGCTGGAGAAGGGAGAACTCTCAGACCACAAACCCGTTCTGGAAGAAATTAAGGAAAAGCAAGCTGAAAAGGATGAAATGAGAACTGAGAAGGAAGCTGATGCCAAATCTGAGCATCAGATGGCTGCAGAAGAGAAAAAGCCAATAACGGTAGAAACCATCAAAGATACGATGACAGACGCAGCCGGACGGGGCAGCGGTGACGCCGTCAAAGAGAAGACAGAGAAGCCAACATTCCAAGACGACCATTCTGAAAAGGAGGACTTACACGAGGCAGATGTTCCTGTGGGTCAGACCTCAGAGAAGGAGAAAACACAGGGCATTAGCGTTACAGAGAAGTCCATTCATGATGAAAGCTCTGAGAAGGTTTCTGCCAGTCAGGAAGAGAAGACACTTGATCCTCCATCTGGAGCAGCAGCACACAAAGACACCTGTGTGGCTCCCCATCACATCCAGGCGAAGGAAAAGCAGCAGGAAACGGAGGAAAGGGCCTTTATTAGACCAGAGGAGAAGATGGAGAAAGAGAAAGACGATGCACATGTTGCAGAACTTAGCAAAGAACAGAAAATGGAAAAAGAACAAGAAAAAGAGTACTCCTATGAAACTGAAGACATCAAAGAGGAAAAGAGCAGATCAGAGGCAAGACATGAACAGAGGGCTGACACGAAGAAGGACGAGCTCTCGGACAAAGACAGGAACGACTCCTCCGACGCAGACCACAAGGAGGAGAAGTGGGAGCGCGAGGAGTTACAGGAGAAAGATGTGGACAAAATCACGAAACAGCCTCCGCAGACAGTACAGACGGATACGAGCTCCAAGTCCGACTACTCACCTGCCTTTGTGGTTCAGTCTTCAGATGAAGACAGAGAAGACGAGGAAGAGGAGGACATGTGCATGGGCGGAGCAGGCTCCAGGCCTCTGTCTGTGGAGCTGAACAAGTCCGACCACGATGTCTCTGCAGACCTGCATCCGCCCCAGATCGCACAAGCAGAGGACCGGACCGAGCCGCCAAAGTCACAGCCCATGGCAGTGGTAATACCTACGCTCACCATGCAGGAGCCGTCTATTGATGAGGAGTTCTTATCGGAGGCAGGCAGAGATGTGACGTCTCCAACCAAACCAGAACCGTCAAAGCAGGAAACAGCTGCTGTTGGAAAACAGTCACATTCTGATATTCCCGCTCCGAAAGCAAAACCTGTGTTGGACACAACAGAGCAAAAGCCTGCGCTGGCATCAGCGCCGAGCAGTGGGAGCCAGTCCGGTGTGGAGGAACCGCCACAGCAGCAGACACGGATCCAGTCCGAGACAAGTTCAGGAGTCGTGGGTGCAGAAAAGACAAAGACAGACGAGAAAACGGGGAAAGAAGCAGAAAGGGAGATGGAGGGAGAACGAGAGCTGGCTTCTCCAGGATTATCACAGCGTTGCTCATACTTTACCTTAGACAAAGATCCTGAGGAGGCTGCAGGCGCTGAGGTCAAATCAGACGTGGCCAAAACAGAGAGTTATGAAAAGACGAGCTCAGAGAAGGAGACGGTGATGGAAATCCAAGCAGCTGGTGCCTCCAAGTACGAGCCGTATGAAAAGCCCATCCCTCAGGACCAGGACCTGGAGGAGCGGGAGGTTCCTCTCGGCTTTGACCACACCTCTGATATCGATATTGATATTGATATCGAAATTGATGACAACAGGAGAACCAGCCAGGTGGAAGCTGGAGGAGCCATGTTTCTCCTGGACGATCAGTTCAAAGAAGAGCCTCTGTCCTTCAGCAGAGTCGACTACAGTCCAGTGTCCCTGACGCAGAGCGACGCCAGCAGCCATCGCAGTCAAAGCGCGTCTCCAGAGTACGAAGACAGAGAGAAAGGCCAGGAGGAGGAGAGCGAGCGAGAGGAACGTCTAGACCAGAGCCTGTCAGCCATCCACGTCCCAGACAACAAAATGTCCTTCAGCCCAAAACAGGACAGACCTGAGAAATCAGTGGTCATGATGGAGGCATCAGGAGACCGAGAGCAGCCGTCTACCGGCGCTGCCGCTGAATCGTCAGCGCCGTCTTCCTCAGGTGCTCAGTCCGACCGAGGCCCTAAAGCTGCAGCTTCTGCTACACCTTCTGGCGGATTCACCGAGAAGAGGCCTTGGGAAAAAGAGAGGGACAAGTCTGCCGAGTCGCTCAGAGACAAAATGGACTCCAGCGACCACGAAAGTGAGGGCTCCCCCAGCGGTCGCCACTCGCCCGCGGAAAAAGACATTTTACCTAAACAAGCGTCACCTGTGGAGAGAGAAGGAGCCTCCGCTGGAGTGAGGACGCCCCCCGCTGCCACGTTGCTCCAACGTGAGGTCGATGACAACCTTCTAGTCTCAGATAACAGTCAGATCAGCAGCTCTGCCACTTGTAAATCCATGTTAGAAGAGAGCCTGATAGACAAAAGATTACTTGTAGAGGGAGAAGATTTCAATGTAGATGATGATGAAGATGAGGATGAGGAGGACGAAGACGAGGAAGAGGAGGAGCTGAGCGATATAGACGTGGAAAAAGGCGCCAGAGAACAATCTGAGAAAGAAATGTGCAGACGCAGCTCTGACGACGGTGCGGCCGTGGCTGAGGACTCCAATAAGAAGGCTCAGCTGCCAGAGTCAAGCTTCCTGAAGGAGGAAATGATGAGTAAAGCATCGGGCGATGACGGCCGAGGGACGGACACGCAAGATGCCAGAGAGGCGCTACCCAGCGCCGAAGCAACCACAAGCAAAGCGAGCGACGACGGTAAAAGCACCCCAGCGTTGGGAGCGAGTGGCCTCAGATCCGACACAAGCGCTTGGACTGGACCTGCTTCACTTCCTGAGACGCCGCCGCCTGAGGACGCACACAAAGAGCATGTACCTCATGACGCAACCTCAGAGAAACGGCCGCCGTCGCCTGACGCTACGGCTGAGAGCGTGGAGACAAAGAAAAGAGAGGAAGACGAAGCACCTTCATCACCAAGGGGAACAGGTCGAGCACCTGCCACCAGCAGCCTGACGGACGGCCGTTCTCCTCACCATCGACCTGCATCCAGTCCTTCACCCCCACTAACAAGCAGCTACGCTGACATCGGACCGGGACCGTTCAGCCAATGTTCTGAGCAACTCTACAGTGACAGTCCAGTAGAACTGAGGGAGCACAAAGAAGACGCTGCGCTGCCTCCAGAAGCGTCTCAGCGAGACAAGCCAAGCGCTGGTGAGTATTTCAGCCAAAGAGAGCGTCCGGTTGAGCGTGAGGCGACCGGCTCCTCTGGCTGCACGTACACCACCCTCACATACTCGGCAGCCACCTACAGTTACTCGTCCTCAGCTTCCGCGGCCTCCGGCCACCGCTTTGGAGACAACCTTGAAACCGTAGCAACATCAAGCCCCGAAGTACGAGCATTCAAAGAAGAGCCGTCGTCTGCAGCTTCCACCAGCTCCGGCTTCAGGGGATTTCAAAGGGATGAATACATGGAGGTGAGCACAAAACCAGGACCAGAAGCTCAGGCTAAAGAGAGCACACAGTCGCCGCCGGTTTTGTTCACTGCCAAACAAACCGCTGCCAAAGAAAGTGCCGATAGACTTCCTGTTCTGGAAACTGAGACAACTTCCACCACAGCACAACCTTTACAAAGTAGTGAACCAGCGAAGGCATCAGAGACTTTATCCACGGCAGACGTTCTCTTTGATGTCTCTCCGCTCCAAAGGGCTGACTCCTCTGAACGGTTGTCCCAAAGGTCGACAGAAGACGAGGAGCCCGACACACTTGAAATGGAGGACAGCACCCTCCCATGCCGCATTGAATGTCAACCAACAAAGCTGCTCGAGCAGAAGGAGATCTTCTCGTCACCAATCGTGTCGTACATGGTCGAAAGCAGCGTGCACGCCATAGAGACCAAGGTAGTCACCATCACATCTCCAAGTGTTTACCCTAAACCTGACGTGGAACCCATTCAGCAGACAGCCTCCGGTCCAGCAGGTGGAGCGTTTGCCAGAACAGACGCGTCCAAGAAGGAACAGGATGAGGGGAAAAAGGAGGAAACATGGCAGACGTACGGAGCAACTGCGTCCCCGAGAGAAGACAGCGCGGTGGCAGGAAAAGGAACGGGTCGCAAAGACGCTAAAGACTCTGAGCTCAAACAGGAAGTGGAAGGACAGAAATCTGAAAAAGAGGGGAGTCTGCTGGACACGCCCCCAGCGAGGTTAGAGGTCAGGAGGAAGAGCAGCATTTCTGACTGGGAGCTTCTGCAGAGACCTGACGACTGCCCAGATAGCCCTCCTCCAGGCTACGGGGACGAGGAGCAGGAGGAGGAGGCGGCCGTGGAGGAGATGGAATGGATGGCCAGCGTGACGGGGAAGGAGGCCTGTGGCAAAGAGGACGTCCGCCGCCCCTGTGACCTGGACACCGCCTCCTCCTCCGCTGCCCACCACACCTACTCCTCCTGCGAATACAAGCACCGCAAAGGCGAGCTGTCTCCGTCCTTCATCAACCCCAGTCCCCCTCAGCTGTCCAGCGACGACGGCGCCGAGGACGCCTGCAGCGACCCCTCGCCGGACGGGGACGAGGACGACCAGGACCAGCACTCCGTGAAGCGAAGGTCTCACAGGCACAGGCGCCACCACGAGCACACGCAGCACGGAGACGGCGGCCACGAGCCGCACCCGCCGCACCCGCCGCCGGGCCTGTCCTCTGGGCTGGCGGTGACGCTAGCCGGAGAGGAGACCCCGCCCACGTCAGTCAGCGAGTCGCTGCCCTCACAGTCAGACTCCGACGTCCCTCCAGAAACCGAGGAGTGTCCGTCCATAACAGCAGAAGGAAACCTGGACTCGGACGAAGACGCGGAACATCTGCCGGTGGATAAATCATCCGCATCCGGAGCCGGCGGCGGCCACCGGCCTCCGTCACCAAGGTCGGCTCAGACCACCCACGACCCCGTCCCCATACCCATGAAAGACCCGCTCCCTCATCCTCCACACCCAGATGTGTGCATGGTGGATCCAGAGGCTCTGCTCAATGATCACAGCAGCACAGAGAAACTCCTTAAGAAAGAGCACAAGACCTCCAAGGGTCTGCGAAAGGGCAAAACCAAATCTGCCTCGCCCGCTCGAAAGGGAGAAGTTAAGAAGCGGTCCTCCACTCCAGTGAAGAGCAAGGACTCTCCCTCACCTCGCTCGTCCTCCCTCAGAAGGAAGGACACAGAGAGAAGTTCCAGACTGATCAAGATGTCTGAGACTCAAGGCTCCAGGAGTGAGATCCTCAATCCAGGAAAAGGCTTGGTCAACGGCGTCAAGAGCAGCTCAGGTACGTCAGTGGTCGCGCTAACTCAAGCTAAATATAGTTACTTAGCCTGAGAGCTAATAACTCAAGAACCTGAGATGAAGATGCATTCTATACTTCAGCTCCTTCTGTGTGTTTGTTTTCTGAGAAGCTTCAGTCCAAATAGAAGATGCTACAGTGAAAGTGTAAAGTTCTTGAAGTTCTACGCTGATCCGCTAACGTCGTGTTCTTCAGGTAACAACTCACAGAAACCGAGTTCTGCCGTCCCCCCAGGACCTCCTGTCTACGTGGACCTGGCCTACGTGCCCAACCACTGCAGCGCCAAGAACGTGGACCAGGAGTTCTTCAAGAGGGTGCGTGCGTCATACTACGTGGTGAGCGGGAATGACCCGGGCAGCGGGGAGCCCAGCCGCGGGGTCCTGGACGCTCTGCTGGAGGGCAAGGCTCAGTGGGGCAGCAATTTACAGGTATTCACCCTCTCAACTATAAAAACAATGTGTGACAAGAACCTTATTCCTCAAAATGTTCCAAACCTACGATGCTAAACCAGGTTTCTAGCTGCTGGCAGGTTGCTCCATGTGCTACGGTAACACTTCTTCATATTCCTATCAGGTCACTCTGATCCCAACCCACGACACAGAGGTGACCCGGGACTGGTACCAGCAGACGCATGAGAGGCAGCAGGACCTGAACATCATGGTTCTGGCCTCCAGCAGCACCGTGGTCATGCAGGACGAGTCCTTTCCCGCCTGCAAAATCGAGTTCTGAGCTTGCGAGCGCGATCCCGTCCTCCCGCCGTTCGTTCTCTCTGGACGCAGAGCGAGAGCGAACAGCTTCCTGCTTCATCCGAGCTTCCCGCTCTCATGGTACTAGTCAAATGCATCTGCTGCAGCCTCAATACACTAGGTTCTCTGAGCTCACCGCTCTGGGTTACGCTTTCTGTGACAGTGGAGTCATCATGCAAGTTAGCTGTCCTTTACGTTCGTATTCCACCTCCCTGACGCAACGTAGCTGTGGCCCAAAGCATTGGGCAGAATTATCCCACCATCACTAAGCCACAGGTAAACTTTGGAATAGAGGCATGTTGTTATGCTGACAGCTCAAATAAATACTCCAGTTTCACCCAAACGGCCTAAATCCTAAAAATAGGGGCAAACACTAATTAGTATTTTTAACTTGCCAAAATATATGAAATCACTCAGTGGTTAATAATTTTGATTCTGTGCACGATATTTCCCAGAAGGATGATTTTTCATTTCCTATTTTGAAGCTTTCTCTTTCATCAGTGCACGTGACGAAACACAGCGTAGGCGAGTTCTTATTATGCCACAGTCGTGTTTGAATTAACTCCAACATATAAATTGATGTTATGTAAAAAAACGAGTTTGTTCTTGTCAGTTGTTGAAGTTTTAGGAGGCGCCTGAAGTTGCCACCGTTTGAAACCTTTCTTCTTGGCTTTACAGCTTCGCTGCTGCATGATGCTTGCGTTTTAGCTCGGACTGTTTCAGAGAGGCCGTGGGCTTCGTGGGGTTAGTGCCCGGTTTAGTTCAGTGTAGTGCAGATTAGTTAGTTGACACTGTCTGGCTGGTGATGCTCCAGGCAACGTGGCTCCAGCAGCCACGTCTCTGCTGCTCATTAACTGTCTCTACATCAGTCTAGATCAGTTTTGTGATAATGCAGCGAATTATGATCCTGAAGCAAATGCAGAGTTCGATCATGCATTTGTGATGAATTTACCTATTTCCTCCTGTTCAGCTACATTTCACCATCTGTCAATCACAAGGTGATGGGAAAGCGAAACAAGCAGTGACCTGTGACACATGTAGCAGCGGCCCGTCTGTCTGTCCGTCCCCTCAGACGGGGCGTCAGGGCCCTGGGAACTGCAATATCTCCATTTGTTATTGGGCTTATTTCTATGAAATGTGTTCAGGAGGCTTCTTTCATGTGCCTTTGGCTTGTGGTTTAGGGCAGAGGGGGAGATTATGACGACATGTCAGCCATTGAATCAGCCAGAAACCAGGGTAAATCCAGTACCTTACTTCAAACAGAGGACCAATCAGTTCGTACACATACTCACACTATTCCAACCTCAAGCTGTATAACGGAAACGACTACTCAACCTTTTAAATCAATCTGAATGTCTGTTAGTAACGATTGCACCAAATAGAAATGCACTTTTGTGGTGGGAGAAGGTGGAAGTGTGATTTTCGTTTGTAGCTGAAGCACAGAGTGTTGATGAAGTAGCAGAAAAGAACTTTTCATTGTAATATAAAATTATGTGCAAGACTTTCTGGCAAACTGAGGCCGTTGTTGTTGTTGAGAGACGATATAGAAACGACTGAATATAATCCCCGATTAACGAGCATGAATGTGATGATTCTGATTGTACTGGATGCAGTTTAAGTAGGAATGCTTCAGACTTGTGCGATGCAGCGACTGGCTGCTGTCCTGAACGCAGCATGGTTCGTTTCTCTACGCGACTGATGTTTCCCCCGTGGCTTCAGTGTGGAAGGTCTTTCTGCTTGTTCACAGCCAGACTCCAGATCAGCTCTCACCAGCTTCAGCTGTTCTTACAAGGCAAACCTTTTTGCATTTGCTTTCCTTTCTTTGTTTATCTGGTCGTAATCCTTCATTTCATGGTCGTTCTGTGGGGGGTCGGCCAGGCAGCGACGCAGTGCAGCCTGGTAGTTTCACACCTGGTGATGAGACGCTGGAAGCATCCATCCAAACCTTTACCTCAGCCGCATTCTGAATGTGTAAGAAGCTCGTTTAACTCATTCAAAACTTGTGCTAGCCTGAGTGCCATTATCTGTCCCTGTAAAACTACTTCATACCTCATCTCATGCGCCCTGCTCTGCTGCCTGGTCCCCCCAGTGTTGATTCATTTAGTTGCCACAGAATGATTCTCTGTCCTTTTTACGTTAGACCTTGACACGCTCTCACCTCTTGACATTTGAAGAAAGTTTTTTTGTCCCACTGATGTAGATTCTATGGTTATATAGTAAAAAGCTGGTTACGCACAAGTACACACACACACACACACACACACACACACACACACACACACACACACACACACACACACACACACACACACACACACACACACACACACACACAGTCCAGAAGGAGCTGGTGGAAGGTAGAGGTGACTCGGTTCCAGTTCAGACCTGAATGTTTGTCTGAGCAGCGACCAAACAAAAAGTCCTTTTTACGCCTACTTTAATGCTGCATGGAAGCGAATCCAAACAGGAAGAAGCCTTTTAATGTACAGATCGGGTTTCCTGGACAGTCTGGTGTGTTGCACTGTCCAGATTCCAAAAATGGGGTCTTGAGCCTTTTCAAGGCATCTGTAAAATGCTGTGAATCCTTTGATGTGAGATTATGACTACACAGAAGATGAATGCACTACAGGGGATCTATTTTTCTGAATGTACAGTTGGTTCTACTACACGAATGCTGTTGGATCCACACAATAGACCAATTATTATAATAATCAAGCTCATTGGAAGGCGCAGAAAACGAGGACAGACGCGGTCCCAGTCATAAACACCTTAAGTAATGTAGAAATGATGAATTAACCAACTTTAGCTGCAACTTTTTCCTTTTTCCTGAATATGACTTGAAACACATGCAGACTCAGAACCCATCGGTGGAATTGAACGCAGCGCCACGTGTACCCTCGTACCGTGCAGACTTGTACATATCACTCTGGAAAGAACAAACCTAACGATATAACAAACGATCCTTCTCGTGACACCTGTCATTTTAGCTGATCTTAGCGACGCTATAGTCCAAACCGCTACCTGCTCCAAGCAAACGACAACACGCTGACAACATACAGGACAAGTGCATCCTTCAGGTCATTCTCATCTGTATGTAAATCCAGATCTGGTGTCATCGTCCATCTAATCTTTCTGCATGTAATTTATTTAGTTATAATACTGAATGTAATTGTTTAACATGAAAATAATAAAAAAAAAAATATGAAGCTATTTTAAAGAGATATATTTGAAAAAAGCTAATTGTCTTAACTGGTACTGAGATGACGTACAGTAATCTAATTCTGGGCTGTGCATTCATTGTTTGCCCTAATAACATGTTGTTAAGAAGAAGCTATGTTGTTATTCGGTTTCATTTTCTCTCTTTTTGCATTGTAATAATCTTAGTTCTGTTTTTCTCAGCGCAATATTCAATATCTCCGTCTCTCTGGCAAAACTAGAAC
This sequence comes from Betta splendens, assembly GCF_900634795.4. NCBI lineage: Eukaryota > Metazoa > Chordata > Actinopteri > Anabantiformes > Osphronemidae > Betta > Betta splendens. The sequence goes on along the minus strand of NC_040886.2, from coordinate 17,310,532 downwards.
TACTGCAGATTCATTGTAAAAGGGAAACAGCCTGGTGATCATCAATTAAAATCCACTTAAATCTACCACTGTTTCCTACTCTTTACTTCTTGTGATGGTAACTGAGACAAGGCGGACACGCAGGTGGAATATTTAATACAGGCTGCATGTGATGAAGAACATCACCAAATACTAGAAATGCTTTAAGTTCTCATGTTCTCACAGCGGTGACTGTCAGTAGATCTGCCTTTTATAGACTCTCCAGGCTTTTGAGTCTTAGAGGCATCGTCTCCTGCAGCTTTAGCATTTTCACCTTGTGCAGCAGAGGAAGGATGTCATTTAACTGCTTATTTTTATCAGATGAAGACATACTACTCCCCAACTGAAAACTGTGACCTGAAAGTGGCAAAAGGCTTTTAGATGATTCATTCTGTTTGGCACAAATTTCATCCATAGTTTCCGGTGTTCTGTAATAACAAGTGCCCACGTTCACTGCTGACCCATATCCACACGCAGCACTGTATGCTCGCAGCTACAGCAGCTGTTTGAAGCAGGAAGAAGGAGTGAACCTGCCCTCGTCAACCAGTGCCGCATTTAGACGGTCACCAGTTAAAGCGGCAACGCGTTATTACAGAACACCGGCTCCTATGCTCTTATTTAGGATGAAGAAGCCTGAACCTTTTTCATTAGTTCTCATATTGTTACGTGTCTTGCTTCATTCTACTCAGTAGTTAAATGAGTTGTGGTTCTTATGTGGGCGCTGAGATGAGTCTGATCTTCCTGCTTCTCCGTAGACGATGGATGAGGGTAATTGTCTCATCAGCACAACTACAGTTTGCTTCCTCCCACTTCTGTCTTCACATTAACGTCTTAATTTTAGAGCAAAAGCTGAACAGTAGGAGGGAAGTCGCTGGCCGAGGACACAGTGACCTCCCACAGTAAAAAAAACAAGCTCATAGAAAAGCATGAAGGAAAACATTGGAAACGTTTAATTTTCCATTTCTTAAACCTCGCTCGTCACAAACCCGTGACTGAGGAGAGATTCAATAGTCCGACTGCTGGAACTATTATGATTATTCTGACCAGCAGCATCAGGACTGACTCTGAGTCACACAGTGGGATCTGAACAGTGCACAGCGCTTTGGAAGTGGTCGGTGTGAGTCATCACCCTGAGGGTTTTTTTGTACACAATTCAAGTGGTGAGGAAAAACAAAAGTCTGCAGCTTTAATCTGCACCAAATCCAGCCTTTATGTTCAGTGTGTTAAGTTTACTTCATTGTATTTCTTTAGTAAATGAAAATAAAAACATGTGTTCTATCACCATTAACAGTAAGAAGCAGCAGGTGAAAAGTTAGATGGTGTGTGGGCAGCATTTAGACCAGAGCCACATCGTGTAAATGAACATCTGGACTTATTTAAAAAACTTTGCATTTGGCATCATCATCTTAAAACTGAGGAGAAAAATACAGGGCTCATCACAGGGACCAACTGAAGCAGCAGTAGTTTGTACTGCAGCAATAAAAATATGCTGCAGTATAAACAAAGCTGTGTGTGTGTGTGTGTGTGTGTGTGTGTGTGTGAGAATGGACACTTCATGTGTGAACATAGAACTTCCACCCAGAGAAAGAATGACGTCAGCGCTGACTCCCGGTGAGTCTGTAGTCTTTCTCTCTCTCCAGCTCTCGTTCACCCAACGCCACTCAGGAGGAGTGAATTACATCTGGGGGCATCGCTATGGCAACACATTGGAGCAACAGGAGGAGGCATGAATCATCACTATTTTTAAAAGCCAATTTTAGTGAGAGTGGAGGAAGAGATGTAAAAGAGGAGGAAAGGAGAAAGATGAAGGTAAGCAGATGAAAAGAGGAGGGTGAGGATGAGGAGGAAACGTCAAAAAAAGATGAGGAACCCAGAAGAGAGTCACAGAAAACGGCCCCAACAGGTAGCTGACAACACACTGAACAATGATTTGGCTGCTTTTATTACTGCTTCTGCTCTGACTCGGCTCCTACACATGGACAGAGGTGCCTCCATCCGCCTCCTGAGAGCTGCGCCTAAAGACTCCATAAACAAACATCACTACACTGGACTTTAGGCTAATTTCAATCTGCTGACACGAAGCCACATAAATACGTGTTGTGATGTGTGAAACGAGCATTTCCAGATTGTGGGAGTCAGCTCATTTCTTATTAAACCAGTTGGAAACTCTGTGTATTGATGCTGCATAAAGTTTCGTTTGAACGTAAAGCCCATGAGGGAAGAAAAAAAAAAACTGAACACACATTGGCCCCACTTCAGTCAGCAAAAGAGACGGTGACGACCGCAACCTGGTGCTCAGACGCAGACACAACAGAGAAACCGCAGCAAAAAGACGGTCGTCGTGATCTAAAGGGACATTTATCAAGTGGTTTTCCCTTTCATTCTAAAAAAAGCAACACATATCAAATTAAATCTCATTTGTAAACACCAAAGTCAATAAAAGACAGCAGAAAACCCAGTGTGTAATAAGAATACTCAATATTCATCTTTCAAAAATCTTTTAAAAATCACATTTATAGATAAATTATATTTAACAGCAGACTGATATAAAACACATTGATGAAGCTAGCTGGAGTTTCAGGTGTTCACAAATGCCTTGATTAGAAAAATACACCAGTCATTTTGGTTTGAAGTAAACTAATAATAGGCGTCAACACTGACGCCCGTCTCTGCACAGAACAGAGACGGGCGCCTTTGGTGCTGAAGGAGTTAAAATGAACCAACCGTCCACGCACAGAAGAGTTCAGCAAAGACTCACACTCTTCACACTTTCTTTGGTATAACATCAGCTGTGGTGAGTTTCAGGTAGCTTGGTTCATTACTCCTCTAACTTTCCACAAGAAAACAAACACTTTTTCAGGCTTGAAACCTTCATGGAGACATTTGTTGCCGATGACCAGACTCGAGTTAAAGCGTCGCACAGCTTCTCCTCCGTTTTGAGTCCAGGTCGACCTGAACAGCTGATTCTGTAAAATGGCTTCTGGGTTTGAATTAAACTTAAGGCACAACTGGTGAGTACAGTGTTACTGGGCACCAGCAGAGGAGGCTGACCCAGTGGAGGTCCACTGGGGGGGTTCTGGCCGCCTCCAGTGATGGAAACGAGCGCGTCACGTCGTCAGATGTCCAGTAGGGGGCGTCGGTCTACTGGTTGAAGCTGAAGTTCAGCGTCGCGCTCTCTGTGATTGGAGAAGAAGGTCCTGCACTGGACACAGCACTGGAGGGGATGCTGCCATCTTAAAGACAAGCAGAACGCGGAGTCATTTAAAGATTCTCCCTCTGACAGCCCCTGACACAACAACGTCCTCCCACACACGGCTTCGTGGCTTGGGTTTTAGTAGTCCAGTCCTATGACTTATATTTAACAAAGGCTGAAAAAGAAGTCTGCCTCCACCTGCCACTTTGACCTCAATAACAGCAGAAATAAAACTCAGACATAACCTCATAAAAACTAAACTGAGCTTCTGGGCCGTTAGAGAAACTCAGATAAGGACGTACCGACGGCAGAGATGAGAAAAAGAGGATTAATCCTTAAAGCGCTACAGATTGAATCCAGGGTAAAAACAATAGAAGTCACAAAAGCAAACGCTTCATCAATACACAACACCAGCGAAGAAATGAACCAGGTCTGAAATCAGGCGATGGAGGTTAAAAACAGGAGGATGTCAGGTTGTTAGGGAGGATGTCACCTTCTCTCTAACCCAGTTTTATGTTCCAGATCAGCAAACAATTGTCTTTTGTTTAGGAAAAAACAGATGAATTATAAAGAAGCAGAATTTTCAGAGCCCACGTCCCACAACCTCACACGGACATGATGCGCTTACCCAGAGAGACTTAAAATGGCTGCTCAGGTGGGAGCTTAGGCGGAGCTGAAACAGTTAATTGGTCAGTTAGTTGCCTGGTAGCATAAATTCCCCACAGGTTCAATATATGAGCCAACATCTTCAGTGAAACAGTCAAAACCATCTAAGCTCAATTAATCCAATGAATGTTGACTGGTTCCAGCTTTGCGACAGAGCAGCGCGGCTGGAAAAGCTGAGAATCTAAATGCTCATCGAGAAGTGAACAATGAAAATTTATATAAAACAGGAATAAAACCTGAAGCCAAAACTCCACAGGCAGACGACGACCCGGAGCTTCACGGTCTTTCATTGAATACTTACGCCACAGAGACTGACTCGGTGGTCGAAGAGACGCTTCGGAGCCGGAGGAGGACAGAGGCTGCTGGGGGCTGTAGAGAGACGCTTGGTTCTGGGAGTCAAAGAGTCCAGAGAGAGCTGGAGCAGAGACAGCAGCCGTTAGGACCCCAGCTTTTGGCTTTAGCTGCTTTTATCTGCCTCTTATTCCCTTCTACCTCTGAACCACTAGCGGCGTCAGGGACGAGGCCACGGCCGCAGCTACTGTACCGTTCATGGTCTTGGCGTGGGCATCGCTGCTGCTCTCACACACCCGGCTGAGAAACTCCTCCACCTGCTTCAGTGAGAGCAGGTTGTGCAGCGTCTCCAGCGGGTAGATGGACGGCACCATGGAGCAGCCTTCGAAGCCTGCAGCACAGACAGGAGCACAGCGTGATGCAGAGCTCCATCACAGCAACCAGGGAACGGAGAGAGCACAGATAAAACACAAGCAGCAGTTAGGGACCGTCCGGACCCCAACCGGACCTCTCCCCTGCTACGGACCAGGTGCTCAGTGTTAATGTGTGACATGCAGTTATGGACTTCACTCTGTGATGCTCGTTTGGAAAGTTGTAAGTTATTTCTCCACTGTAGAATCTCTGCCAAGGAAGAATTAAAAGCCTTTACTGTGTTTTCCGTACAAGTTTCAATAATATGACTGAGATCAAGGACAACAGAGGTCACAACGGAAGTAAAACGAAAAGGAATGAGGGAAAACCAAAGAAACGCAGCGAACAACTCAGTCGTCACTGGCAGCGTCCGACTGGAAGCGCTCAAGGAGAGACATCCTCCAGCGAATCGGGACACGGAGGAGGTCGTGGTCCCGTCCACAGCCCTGCAGGGTCAGATCAGAGAGCCCGGGTCCAGCAGAGGCAAAAGTCTGAAGAATGAAAGAGCAGCGTCTGGGCTGCGTCTGCAGACGGTCGGTTCACAATGAATCTACAGAGAGGCTGGACACAGACGACAGCAGCAGCAGCAGGCGGTGGATGGGAACCCAACACACGCACATCTGCCCGTCAGCGTCAGAGATGACGTTTGTATAATGAGTCTGTGTCAGGAACCGTGACATCCGATCTCTGCCGTTTGAGCAGAACCTGAGCTTTCAGATTTCTGCCGCGCTGGGAATTAGTTCACAGAAGTTCACAGTAATTTGTTTCTATATGCGCATTGGCCGCCACCCTGCAAAAAGCACACAGCACTGACAGATCAGCTTCAACAGGACTCCTACACTCATACTGTACAGACTCATGAACCAGAACCTCCAAGTTCATCACTGAGCACTTCCTTTAATAGAAAAAAGCTGCTTGGAACATTTTTCTATGAATTTACGTATTTGCGTAAAAGGTTCAAGGGCATTAAAAATGAGAGACTGTGCAGCTTGTCTTTAAACGGGTTTGATGAAAACAACAATCACATGAAGCTCATCTTGGCACGTTCCTCAGGCTCTGTTTAAAATGTTAAAATCTCATACATGCAAATTCATTAACATCTTAACAACACAATGTTTAGTCGAACCACTTGAAACCATGTGAATTAAACAAAAGGTGCAGGTGAGGATTATGCGTGCACAGATTATTGACATACTCAGACACATTCACACAAACGGCTCCTGTGCGGTGAGTCAAACGGGTGCAGGCACAGCAGGTGGGGTTAGAGGTGAGCACTGAAAACATGACAACATACAACAAACCAGCCCGTCGTCAAACCGAAACGCTAGAAAATCATTTTGCTTCTTGGAGGCTCTTATTGGAATTAACGCAGCCAAGTCCCCAAAACAGATAACTGCAGAAACGCTTCCCCACAAAAAGCTCATGCAAGATAAAAAGGAATCTGGAGTCTGGATGTAAACTTAAATAAAAGCAGACATACCATTAGACGGATGCCTGGCAAAGGACACAGAAAATCTCTTTACTGCCGGCATAGAGAGCAGCTCTGAGGAGATAAGAAAGGTAACTGTGTTACTGGCACTGCTGGAACCTGTGTGTGCCTGAGCTCATGTCTGCGTGGTCTGTGCGTTCACATGAGGGAAACAAAGCAGAAATGAGCAGAACAAGTCGACCTGTTGATTCACCAGCGTCTGTCTGCTAACATGCGTGAAAACCAGAGTCGTCCCCGAACGAGCGAGGACGAAATGACTATGAGGGAATGAGGTGAAAGACTGTGGACCGGATGGAGCACACGGACGATCTGCTTGAAAGATGAACATGCAGGAAGAGATGAATGAGGCTCAAACCAGCACAGATTATTACTCCAGAATAGCATTTGAACTGGGAACACAAGGGTCCAACCGAACAATAGGAGAAGATCTCTACCGGTACCAGTCCGCATCACAGGCTTTAATTCAAACCAGGACTGACGTTCACATGGTCATACACCATAATACTGAACACAGAACTAGTGTTAGTGTCTCTGTAGATGAGCAGCTGATGTCTGTCACACCCTCACCTCCGCTCAGAGAGCAGCTCAGAACAGGATGCTTGTTACTGTGGGAGCAGCTCTGCAGCCACAGTGACACCCAGTGGACACGTCTGTCACCATGGTAACTAAACCCCAAGTAGCTGCTAAACACTCAGATTAACCGACCACAAATTATTTAAAGGTGGATGACGGAGTCTAATACAACAGTTCCAAATAAAAGTTTCTTAAAAAGAATTAAAGTGTGACGAATGAAAGAAGCCACACACACAAGACGACTTCACTATGGATTATGAAATCACATCCCTTAAAAAGGATCAAAGAGGCAGAGAGGGAGTGAGAGCATTACAGCACCCATGCAGAAAGTAGAGTGATCAGTGGAACTGCACCATTCAATGCAAGGCTGCATGCTCAGCATCCGGTCACAACCTCATCAGCTTGCTGTCACACCAGCTCCATTATCATGCACGCACTGAAGTCAATTACTCAAGAGACGTGATGCAACAGATTGAAAGAAAGAAACCTGTCAAAAAAAAAAAAAAAAAGTGACAACAGTGATTGGCCCCAAAAAGACTGACCGGAAAAAGGAGTGTCGGAAAATAAAGAAGCCAAATGATGATTTCAATCCATGAGATGAGATTTAAGAGACTCTTGAAAGAGAAGACAAAAATAAAAAGAAGCACCTTCTGGAGGCGGAGAGCGTGTGAACATACCGAACATGCCACCCTTGCACGGCAGGCTGCCGGGGGACAGGGGCGGTTTTCGATGGTGGTGGTGCGTGCGGACGTAGTCCCGCAGGTTGGGGGCGCTACAGGACACCCCAAGAGTGGAGGCACTGAAGAGGCCAGAGCAGAGCGAGCCTGTGTGAGGAGGAGGAGGAGGAAGAGGAGGAGGAGCCGGGGTGGGGTAGAGGTGTGTAGGATGGAGGGAGCGGAGGTGCGAAGGCTGAATTAGTGACCATCACTCAACATGCCGTTACCCATCACAACAAACGTTGTACGTCCTGTGAGGTGAGCACCTGTGTGAGCACCCTGGAACTGGGCCCTTACTGGGAAACCAGGCTCCACCTTCTGAATGCAGCAGAAGTTCATGACAGCAACAGGGTCAGACACGGCGAAACGAGCCTCACACAAGGTTTTCACCACAGCACCTCATTTAGGTGTGTGTGTGTGTGTGTGTGTGTGTGTGTGTGTGTGTGTGTGTGTGTGTGCGTGCGTGCATATGCGTGCGCGCACCTCCATGCACGTGCACGTTTCCACACAGAACCAGACCAGTCGACACAAACCAGCCAACTCATTTTTTGGTTTTAAATCCAAGCTCGTCGACCACCAGAGGAGGAAATACCAGTTTAATCTGTTTTTAGAAGCGGAGAGAAAGAAGTGCGATGCAGAAAGGCTTCAGTGTGGAGTCGCTGCCTCCTGTGTTTGTTCTGTAAACAGCTGCGAGGGAAAAGCAGCTCTCTGAACTGTCTGAGGACTTTTCTAACAGCTGCTGCTCTGACCGGCGGACGAAGCAGCAGCTTCACACGTCGTGTACGCAACAAACGCGCTGCTGAGAACGCGCAGAGGCTTCGGGTGGAGATCACCTGATGTCCAAACACTGAATCGCCCGCTGCTTTCAGATTCACACACGATTAGGCTAAACGGTGACTAATGCATTCAGGGAGAAGCAGCTGCACCAACGCAGGATCTAAAGGTTATGGTGCTTCTCACAGCTTCTCAAGGCAGCGGTGCTGAAAACGTGCAGCACTGAGGTCAAACAGTTAGTAAACGTCCACTCAGCCACCAGTAACACATGCCTCAGGCTGGAAACTAAGACTTTACCTACCTGTGTTGCTTCCCTAGCCGTACTGTGGCCTGCTTCCTCCCTCTCCTGACTAACGGGATCATATTCATCTCGTATCATGACAAACTCCTCTACTATGTGGCTTCATTTGTCTCTACGTGTCTCCACTGCCTGTTTTCACATTCTCACGTCTTTATTTAGGCTGTGAACACACACCAACACCACAGTCCAGCGAGGGTTCTTTGATCTGGGTAGAACCCTGACTGGATCACAGGTTTCAGCTCATATTTGATGGAACAGGTGGTGCATTTTAAAGGTCTAGTGTCTGTTCTGCAGTTAACAGAAGGCAGAGCTCAGAGTTTAAGGGCTGAAAGAAGACGTGTCACCTCATCGGTGAGCACGCACGGACCAACACACAAACCCTGTAGCTGGCTGTAAACACAACCCGCTCTCCAATGCCCTCTTGCACACATAGTTTAGAGTCTGATCCTGTTTGCAGCTCAGCTGGAGTGGAAACAACCTGACCATCAGTGAGTGAACAGGGAGGGGGTGATGGAAGGATAAGAACAGACAGGAAAGATATGGAAACGGGCTGTGAGGGGGGCATGCGGCGAAGCGTTAGCGATGACACCTGGAGGTAAATGTGAGGTCAGGTTGGTGTATCTGTACTCGCTCTACCGCAGCCACGCGCTAGGAGTGAGGCGCCCACCTAAACCCATGGCCGGCTTGATCTCTGGAGACTGGCGTGAGCAGGACGGCAGCAGCCGGTGGGACGTGCATTTGGACGACTGGGTGAGAGACGCCTCAGAGAGCACCTGGGTAAAAAGAACCACTCAGTACAGACAACCACCAGCACTGGAGGCTGAAGCATAACCCAGGTTCTACCAAGTTTACCTCCATGGAGCCAGTCTTGCGGTTCCGGATCATGGGAGACCTCCGCAGGCTGTTTATTGGCTCAGACACCAGGAGCGCCTGGTCTGGTTGGTCCTGGGAGAGGTCCTCCAAGCTCCCATGGTTCGGCTTCTTGTCTTCATTCTGAGAGCACACACAAATTCAGAGTACAGATTTAAAACGTGCTGCACAGCCGGACCCCCCCTTCATCTGAGCAACGCATCACTCGCCTCAGACGCTGCTGGGCGGAAGCCGAAGCCCAGCGGGACGTTCTCCTCGTCTTCGCACCCTTTGACTCCTGGGCTGAAGTGAAGCTCCACGTGGAACCTCTCCTCGGACGAAGGGTCCTGCTCCGCACACAAAGCACATGGACACATGGAAGCCCTGCTGACGGGAGACGAGCGTTTGCACCAACACTACGAGAGCCGACCTTGTTGTTGTCCTCATACAGCATGATGACGATCTGTGTCATGTAGTTGAGTTCGGTCACAGCACTCAGGTAGTCCATAGCCTGCTTCCACTGCTGGTCCTTCTCCTCCTAGAACACAGATGCAAACACATCACCAGAAGCCTGACTTTAAACACTCAAACCTTCCACCTTCCAGAAAGAAAACAGAGCCTACGTTCAGCAGTCCTCCGTAGCGGAACATGCTGAGCAGCGAGTGGACGTGGCTCTCGCTGGTGAAGTAGAGGCGCGTGCGGACGTGACGGCCAGGAGACATCACGCCTCGAGAATACCTGAAGAGGAGCAGAGCTCATCAGAGGCGGTTACACAAGCGCAGGCGCGTCGGCAGCCGCGGCGGTCTGTGCGCTCACAGGGGGTGCAGCTTGTTAACGGCCTCGTCTTCATGCGTCCTCTGCAGGTCCAGCTGGATTTTCTTCATCAGGGGAACGCAGTAGGCCTGCGCAATGTCCAGCTTCTCCGATTTGCAGATGCCGTACTCCTGTTAAAGCAGTCAGTCACTTTTAAAACACCTCCACACCTCCTGTAGCCTCACTCAGATGCTGCTGTTCATTTACCTGTGGTATGACTATGTCGGCCAGGGCCCGTGACAGCCGGAACAGCTCCAGCGTGTCCTCCAGACCCAGCGAAGCGTTGTGCTGCGTGTCGTACTTTATACAGTCGTAGATGTCCGGGATCTTGCTGATGTCGTAGCGCCCGCTCTTCATGCGGAAGTCTCTCTCCAGCTTGGACCAGCGCTGCAGCATCAGCTCCAGCGTCTCGCTGTGGTAAAGCTGCAGGTCTGGAGCAGAGCACACGGTGACGACAGGAGAAGAGATGCGATCCTGCTTTTTTGCATTGGACACCGACCTGCAGACTTGGGGTCCTCCAGTCTCTTGCGAATCTGTGAAGTGAGGCTCTGGATGAGGGCGTACACCTTGTCACATGTTTTGACTGGATTCTGAAGGATGTTCATGGAGTTCACCAGTGATGGACTTCCTGTTGGGGCCAACTGAGACACAAATGTTACAACCCTGAAACCACAGCTGACATGATTGAAGCCTGAATAAATATCTGAGCATCAGTTTTTTTCATATTTGTTTAAACAAGCTCACATATTTCAGCACAATCAGCCGTCTACACTGAAGCCTTTGCAAACATTGCACCAGACATGGTGTCTACATACCTTCTGATAGTCGTCGGGTGTAAAGTCCTGGTCCTTCTGCATGATTTCATGCAGCCGGGCTTTGACCTTCTGCTGGCATCCAGTCAGCGAATCGCGGTCGCTGTCCAGCAGTCCGTTCATGTTGGCACTCTTTACCATCTGCACCAGTATGGGGGTCAGCTCCCCCTCTAGAGCCAGCAGACCCTGCAGGGACAGTGAGACACTCAGCTGAACGTGTATGAGAATGAGGCAGGAGAGGAACAGCATGCGTTTAAGGTAAATCAGCTGTTTGGTCTGAGCTTTACCTTGGCAAAAGCAGCTGCTGTCATTTGCACTCTGCCTTCGTCAGAGGCATAAATCTTCAAGTCGTGGCGGTAGGTGCTGTGCAGGCGAAGGAGTCCACAGCCCGGAAACCCAGCGTAGTCACCTAGAACAGGGCCCAGAGAGGATTCAGCCAACTGAGCTGGTACAAGCATGTGATTAAAAGGCGCTTGTCTTTCAGAACCAGGTCAGTTGGGAGCTTGTTAAGAGAGTAGAGACAAAGTGTACACAATGGTTGTTGAGAGGTCCCACGGTACCAGGGTTTTTTATTAAAATAGGACAGACACACTGAAAACACGGCAGCTGGACAGATGCAACATCACTTTCAGCTCAAACGCATGGTCTTAAAAATGTGTCGCAAGTTTAAACTCACTGAAAAGCAAATGTGTGGTTGAAGTGAAAGTGAAGTAAACTCCCAAAGTTACTGCAGACTGATGTACTGCAGCGCAGATAAAATACTATGACCCACTGGTTAACGTCTGCTTCATGCTGAATATTCCTCCTTATGTGGAACTATAGCTGCAGAGGCAGATGCAGAGCAGTGCAACAGATCAAATCACACTGATGCTTCATGCATTTTTTTCAGGCTCCAGCCAATTAGGTCGTTGTTATAATGCAGACAACATCTAATCCAGGCTGCCAGCTGTTTTTACCAAACAAACATCATCATCATCATTATCAGGAACCCAAAATGCACTTGGATTAGTGTGGGATGACCCTCATTAGCTGCTGGTGCTCCGGATGTATGACCAAGTAACCAAAACAACATCTGCTGGTTGGTGGATCACCTCAGGGACACAAACCATCCACATACAGGATGAGGCGCCAGGTGAATGAAACAAAACCAGGATGAGATGACAGCAAGGAGCTCGTTAGTGTACGGAGCGACAAACGCGCAGAATGACAGAGGAGTGGAGGAGCCGTGGTGTCCAGGAGACCTTTCTCTTACCAAACTCAATAGGTGACTCACAGCCAAGGGACCGGTGGTCACCGGCTGGTAGTTTACACAAGGCAACAACAGGCAAGAAGAGAAAAGAAGAATTAATAAACAAAGCAAAAGTTGTGATGGAGAAAATCGGGGTTGGTTTTTAAAAGAACATCAACAAAAGCTTCAGTCTAATTTCACAGAGTGATGCTCAGTCAAGGTGAGATGTGCTTGTGAACATTACTGGTGCTGATAATGTATCAGTAAAGTTGGTGCCTTTTCTGCTTTCGCCCTTCACCACGTCATGCTACTGTCTGTTTAGTCTCCGTCATCGACCTTCTGACGCTAAGACTGAAGCGTTTCCAAAGTGCGTGCTGTGGCGCTTTGGACCCGGTGCGTGTTCAGTAGAGCACTGGGCATGAATGCAGGGTTTCATTTGTTTTACGGCCGAGTCATTACATCCGTTCAGTACCTTGACCTCCAGGGTACATGCAGCGGAACGCCCGGCCCAGCTCCTCAGCCTGGACTCGGCCCGCAGGCGTCAGCTCCCCGCCCCACTTCAACACCAGGAGCAGAGATGGGCCGTCCTTCTTAGACTCTGGCAACAAAACACAAGGAGCAGCTCCGTCACAACCAAACATTAAGTCCTTCCACCACCCGCCTGTCGAACGTGCTGCATCACTGCTGCTTTAACTGTGCTCTCCCTCGGTGTTCGTACCTTCTTCTTCACTGGAGGCTTTAGGTTGGCCGTTGCGCAGGTACGTCAGCTGGACTTTTCTATTGATACCTGAGAAATGACCGTACCTGTGGAAACAAAAGAACACACGCACATGATATGCACAGAGACACAACAGTTCAGTTTAATGACCGTTAAACATTTCATGTCAGTCTGAACAGTCCTACACTAAAAGGCACTTTAGGTTGTTGGTCAAGAGACTTGAAGTAAAACTCTTGATCCTTCTTATTGAACACTGCACAAATTGTACAAACGCTGCTTTAGTTGACCTCATTTTCAACTAAAGCCACTGATCATTCACACAAACAAGCAGCAGTTGTTTTAATGAGCTCAGTCAGTGGATCGTGTGCGGCTACACGCCAGCTAGAAGACTGACGGCAGCTCCGTTCCTCTTCATGAGTCATGGATACGCAGCCTTTCTGCTGCTTGATAAGCAAAAACTCTCCTCTTTGTTCACTTGTGTATATGCTACGTTTTAACACCAGCACATTACTGGTATTAGTATAGAGGCTAATGAACGGCTGAAGAAGGGCCGTTAGGTTAATGTGTGGTGCAGAGGTCATGCACACGGAGGAGCACAGCACACGGATGTACACACACGGAAACAGTGAAATCAAAGGTCTTCGGCTGTGTACGGGTTCGGTGTTAATGGCTTAATGGATGAACGTTAATGGAAGGTGTACACCCAGTGCACAAAACAACAGGAATACCTCCAAACGTTGCACAAACTATGAGCTACGGTTTACAGGTGTGTGACAGATCCAAGGCTTGACCTATATCCACCTTGGTCTGAGTCGGGAAGACAAACGGCATTCCTTTTATTTTGCACACACACTATGTGGACTACGAGAAAGGAGGGCAGTAAAACCTCATCCTTTAAAGTGAGAAGGGAGATGATGCGTACTGAGTGTCATTCAAGCTGGATTCCCTTTGTGGAGAGAAAGGAGGAGGGATGGTTGGAGAGAAGAGGAGAGGAGAGAGGATAAAGCAAAGAGTTAGAGACACAGGAGGGAGGGAGCGGATCACAGTAAACACGTGTCTGGCTGTGAGTAAGAGAAGGACGACTGGAAGTCGCATCGCGCTGGGACTAGATGGCTGCGGATGGATGACGATGGCGGGAAACAAAGAGGCCGATGACTGAAGCTGTGTGTTCGTGTGATGCTGAGAGTCTGTGGAGGCGCCACTCACATCTCCAGGACGGTTTTGAGCTGTTCCAGTTTAGACTTCTTCTCCTCGATCTCACAATCGTTGTGCTGGCCCAGTTCGACCAGCAGCAGGCGGGCGATGTCCAGCACTTCCTGGAGGCGCAGAAGGAAAATGTGGGTTATTCTAGTTTCACTAAACACTCGGAACGAATAATGAGCGTTTTATAGAAGACGACAATGCAGTGAGAGGATGAATGAGCTGCATGGGAGCGGATTTAGACAGTTGAGTATAAATATTAAGACAACAAAACAATGACAATGTCTGATCCATAATAAGTGTGGGGCTCAAAAAGGAGAAAGAGAGCGATAACCAGTGAATATAAAGGCTCTGTCACCTGTAACTGCTTCGGCTTCTTTAGCTTCAGCTTTCCTGACTTGTATCCTCCGTGCTTCTCAAACAACTCAAAGAATCTGTGAAAGACAAGTGGAATGAAAGTATCTTTTAAGTGACAACCAGCCTTTTAATCATTTTAAAGAAACAGGACAGGCTTATCATAACCAATGTGAACTTACAGAGGATGTCGGACCTCCATTTTCATCTTTTGCTTTGGTGTGCGGTCCCCATGTCGAATGATGGCAATCACACAGCGCAGCTCCATCCTAGCGTATGAGGGGCAGAGGGTGTGATGAGATTAAGATGCAGGTTTAACAGTCAAAGCTTTCCGTGGACCCAGCCAACATTTGGTTAATCGGACGCACATGGTTCCTGAGGTGGTCGGGACAATGGGGATGTCCTCGGCCTCCATGGGGATGGACCAGGGAATGTGAAGCTGGGGGGCCAACTCCCTCATCACCATGTTGCTGAGGAGCACAACAAAACCAGTAACATTAAACGTTAGGTCAAAAGCCACCGACCCACAAACGCCTCCTCGCACCAGTCGATCTAATTTAATTCCCTTCTCTTTCTTTCCACACGCTGCTTCTTTGTCTTTGCTTCTTTATCTTTGCCAACAGTTCCTGGAAGTTCTTTGCTACCTGAGCGTCACACCTTGAGCGATAGCGTTCATGCTAGTGTCCATTACTATCGCGTACCATGTTCTGTAAAATGTATGAGTCTTTAATCAGCTTCAGTTGCGAAGCTGAGAAAAAGGAGGTGAAGCTGATAAATAAGACGTTGCGCTGAAAACAGGATCCTGTGAATACGAACCAAGAGCTTAAAGGTGTTAGAACTCGAAACCAGGCATCGCGTTTGTACTTCTTCCTGTAGTAAACGTCTGCATGCTGGAATTATTCTCATCTGATCCGTTTCATGCAGAACAAACTTCCAGCTCAGTGTTTATTGGTGCTGAAGTCACTCACCCCAGAACTTTGGCACAGTCGTCGTAGTACTTCATGGAGTTTTTGACGAAGCTGAAGCCGTTGACGTCGCAGACGTAGGAGTGGCCGTTGGCTCGCAGCAGATCGAACCCACACACTGTTTGCTGAAAATCACACACACACACACACACGTTGAAATGGATCAGATGTGGATGTGAGTAACAGCAGGCAGCTCCAAGCTACCAAACACATTCATTTCATTAAAGCAAGTCAAACTGTTCCATATCAACCATCGCCTTTGTTTACAGTATGTTTATGTTCTCCCTTCACTGAAACGGGTTTATTGAGCTGAACCTACACTCTGATGCAGCAAAACACATGGTGAATCAATGTTTTTCTTAGCTACAGATGGGTCCTGGACACCACTAAGGACCTGAGCAGTAATAAAAAAGGCCCAGAGAGGAGCCACAAACCCGTAAGTAATGTAGGTAAAACAAATACAGCCGGTTTCCTAGGACGTCTGCACACAGCAGGTGGGACTGGGCTTCACCTTAAAGGCCAGGCAGACCTTCCGGGCCACTAGCTTCTCCATGGCCGTCAGCATGACAGGGTAGCGGATCTCCTTCCCCTCGCTGTCCCGCTCCACCTTTCCGTCCAGAGCTGGAGACTTCCTCGCCTCTGCGTGGGCGTAGTCTGGACCCACTGTGTAAACCTGAGAGGTTCCGAAACAAGCAGCAAATGACCGCTAGAACCCATCTGACGCATGATGACCTGTCACTGCATACCTTCACATCAGTGCCATCTGTGGGCATGAACTCTTCATAGATGTAAGAGCCAGTCTTCCGTACACTGCTTTCTGGGGAGTACACGCTGCTCCGACTCCCGATCTACAGGAAGGAAGGAAACAAATAACTAGAAGAATGAAGGAACCGGTGTGATATCTTTAGTGTTAACACCTGAATAAAGCATTTCAAAATAAAGATATGAGAAGCATGAAACCGCTCAGGATGTGGCAGGAACAGTAAATCTGCAGTTGAAGACCTCGTGCTCCGTTGGTCCATAAAAGGCCAAGTCGGTGCCCCGGTACCTTTCTGAAGAGCCTCTGGCTGCCTCCTCCAGCAGACGTGGGGTAATAGATGTAGACGTTGTGGTCCTCGGCACACACGGGTTTCTCCACAAAGGGTTTGTGGAACACCTCCCCGTTGACCTCCACGTGGTCCTCGCCCTCCACCAGGCTGCACTCTGCACACGCACGCGTTGTTAGAACGGAAGGCACTCACGGTGGTTCCCACTCGTCCTCATTTAACCTGTGATAAACGCTTTGCTCACCTTCAGGATTGTTGGGGTCTCTGTTTAACACAGCATAGCGAGGCAGGTCTATGCCCTCCTCCTGCAGGATCCGATAAACTTCCCTCCTGATAGCAACGACGATTATAAAGCTCAGCATAAAACCATCAGCATAGTGGCTGCATCTTACTGTACATGTGCATACTGTCAAACGTTACCTGTCCTGTATAAAATACTGCATGTTGAGGTCATTGATGGGCAGTGGATTCCTCAGTTTGGCGTATTCCACAGCTTTGTCCAGTGGGAAACCTGGAAAAGGCACAACAGAAGTTTATCACTTATCTCAACTTAAACATGATAAATGCATAATTCTTTGTTCATTCTGTCCAAAATTAACAACACAGGCAAAATGTTTTCCCATGGTCATAGCAAACTTTAAAAATCTTGTTCCATTAAAAAGAGAGTGGAAAAACATTCCCATGTGAGTTAGTCTGAGTCAGAAAACACAGTATATTTATATAAGCCTTCAATACGGCTATTTTAATAGCAGCTAAAAAACATGAACAATCTCATGATTCAGTGTTTAACCCTGAAGCTGGAAGGTTTGTGCACCAAGTCGCTGATCCCAGAGCTTCTGGATAAACAGGTCTGCAGCCTCACGCACACAGACGTTTACCTTTGGAGTGGAAGGAGATGAGGCAGTCGCAGAGCGGCCAGTTCTCCACGGGCTCCTCCAGGATCACCTCCTCTGGAAAGATGACCACGTCGATGTAGTCAAACTTACAGAGGCGGTCCAGGATCTGGGTCATGGGTTTGGATGTGGACTTCTTCATCATGGCACATATGCCGACCACGATTTGCCGCTCCGACGGCTGCGGGAGGAGAAGCAGAGGGATGAGGCATGATGTGATGAGACACTGCAGGTGCAACACAGCAAAGGCTTTTGTAGCGTTTTGATGGACAGTTTAACAACAGCTCCGGGGACTTTGTGGACTTTGTTTTTTCTATCTACAGATATAATATCACAGTCAATTGCCTGTAAACTTTGGCACCGCGTTTGCACCCAGTGACTCACCGACTCGTCGTCCTCCTCCATTTCATCTTCCTCAAACGCCCCACTCTTCATGCCAAACTCCACCTGATCCATGTCGTGCTCGTCGTCATCACAGCCGACCACAAACCGAGGAACGTCTCTATGATTCCACACCTGTCCCTCCTCTGTTCCTGGTCCCGGTCTCAGCCCGTCAAAGATCTCGGACATCACCAACCCCTGTGTGTCATGGCTGCTTCAGGTAGGTCCAACTACCTAAGCAGGCAGAAACCCAGCGGACTGTTCTGTCGCTTGGCTCCCAACGGCAGTGGTGGCGATACGGTGAGGAGTCTGCTGATAAAAGCTGTGTGTGTGTAGAGAATGAGCTGAGGTAGAACACGAGCGTTGAACGCTGAACAGACGGAGCCGACGCCGCGCTGAGGTAGAACGTCGGTCCAAGAAGTAAAACTGTAATGAGACACAAAAGGAAAAACCTGTAAATGAAGTGGCAGGTGGAGACAGAGCGTGAGTGACCACAAGCAAGACATGGTGGAACCAGAGTC
Source organism: Betta splendens (assembly GCF_900634795.4). Lineage (NCBI taxonomy): Eukaryota > Metazoa > Chordata > Actinopteri > Anabantiformes > Osphronemidae > Betta > Betta splendens. The sequence goes on along the minus strand of NC_040886.2, from coordinate 17,292,320 downwards.
ACTGCCACACTGAGGAGTTTCTGAAGACTCAGTGTTTTTTGTTGCCAGGACGACGGAGTCTGAAGAAGAGCCAGACCGTCTGTCTCTATTGAGTCCTGCATGTTTATCAGAGCTTACATCACTCCAGCTCGCATTTCACAAGGAGCTGCTTACAAGACTCTTCTATTAAATTATTTGATAATTTGAAAAAAAAAAAGTTTGCAATTTGAATTTAATCTGCATCTTCTTCATCAAAAACTATTAAATAATTCCAGTTTCTGCAGTTTGTTCTCTTCTTTCTCCCTTTTAACTATCTTTGATTTATTTTATCATGTATCATGTATTGTTCTTTGTGTAAAGTCAATGCTTATAGTTCCTCCTTCACAAAAGTGATGCAACTTTGTATCCGGTTCTGCAATTGTTTCTTCTTCCCAGAAGCTTTTACGGAGGCATTCTAGAAACGACAGACGGAATTCTGGGACGTGGACGTCAGTAAAAGCAGGTGTGTATAAATAAAACCGACACACTGAACACGGGGACATTTACCACCATCGCACGCTGCCAGTAAACAGACTCCACCGTTTCAGTACCACCTGAAACCTCAAACACGTCTCCTGCAGAAAAACACGCTGAACTCAGGAGAACCACTTCCCTTTTGTCCCTCCTCTCAGTTCCTTCAAACAATATTCACAATTTTACTAAAGATTCTGCTATAAAAGCGTTGTTACCTGATGCAATTAAGAAAACAAAATTGTTGGCTTATGACAGAGGCATCGCCTTCAAGGGACGAGGCTCGAGTGACGTCTGAAACTTATTTAAAGCCGTGTCCACTCAAAGCGGATCGCGTCAATGGCAACACAACATTCTGGCAGCTGACGAGGTCTAAAGTGTCTGATCTTTCTGCCAGGACGCACGTGACACAGTCCAACCTTGGTACCCAAAAATACCCGTGACCTCTACTGAAGGGGGCGTGGCCGGCACCGGTGGGCGGGACTGAAGAAGTGCAAAGATAACTCACGCCTGAGCTGAGGCGATGACAGGCTGCACCAGGCTGAACGCCCCAGGGTCGAAACACACCACCAGAGTAAACTCAGAAATAAATACCAACAACGGACGTGGGCACGGATCATTCCGTGTTTAAGGTCGTGACCTTCACTCCACCAACAGCGCGAACGCTCCGCTCAGTGACGGAACGGGATTGCGGCATCGGCAGGTCGGCTGTTTGCAGACGGAACCGCTTCCAAAACACATTCCTCTAACAAGTCGTGCCACCACTTGCCACTTTAATGCAGATTAAGAAGGTAAAGCAGAACAAGAACAATCCCATGATCCAGTGAGTGGTGTTAGAACTCTAACCTTCTCATGAACGCTCGTCTTCAGAAGCTTTGGATGAAGTTTGACTCGGTTTAGGCTGAAATGCTGATTTAATGAAGTGTCACAGAGCCAGAAACACATTCTTCACCTCTTTTGACCCGTTTGTTTCTGATCATGTCGCATCAAACCTCTCATGTTCTGATTGCATATATGCGTTTGTGAAGTTAGGTGCTCATGTTCACACAATAAAAGGTTCCAAGCAAACATGCGTTTTCACCGTGGCTGTGAAAACATTGAATCAGACAAGTTTCGGTTTGGCCGCGTTGCTCTGGTTCCCTTTTTACCGTGAACTGCTGAAAAAAGCTCAGCCTCAGTAAGTGATGTGCATCTTCAGACTGCTTTTAAAGGCGAGCTGAGGAAAGGGCCGAGCTGGATGTGGAGCAGGTCTAATCCACAGCCACAGAAGGAACTGGGCCGAATGTGGTTCAACCAGTTATTAAACACTTTTATCCCCTGCACTCGTGACTGCTCCCTCTTAAATCGGTTGTGGCTCCTTCCCACAGTTGTTATTCAAATTTTTTTAAACAGATTGGGCAGATTTAAGACAAGACCCAAACTATAATGCTTGGTTCCGCTCTCGTAACTTAGAGCTGATGTTCACCACCACATTCTCGCACGAGCTGGATTTTTGGATGTGCTTGGATTTGTGTGTGTGTGTGTGTGTGTGTGTGTGTGTGTGTGTGTGTGTGTGTGTGTGTGTGTGTGTGTGTGTGTGTGTGTGTGTGTGTGTGTGTTTACACTGAACATTTACACACTCGACTCATCTGGAGCGTGTGACTGGAGACACATTTAAGCCACATTCATGGAATCTGCTTAAATGCCCTGACAAGAGCAGCTTAAGGCCCACGACTGGACAACCAAGTCCACAATGAACGCATAAGCTTCATATTTCTGCATTGGTGGAGATGAGGTCACTTGGTGGACAATTAACACCACAAACAACCTAAAGACCCCTTAAAAGGGGCACAGAACAAGTGACGAGGACACGGTCCTGGTCTGCTTCCTTTTCATCCCCCTCCCATGAATAAAAGAGGAGGCTGATTAAAAACACGCCCAGATGTCACCTGTGGGTCTGTGTTACTGTCAGTCTGGACATCAACAACACAGCACTAACGCTTAACCACCACAGGAAGCCTACGTTCACCATTAGATCTACCTCGATATAAACATTGCATTTGCACAACAATAGCTGGATTACTAATAATCGTTGTTAGGATGTGGATGTTTGTGGTGGGAGCCTTTACTGTGATAGAGAGTCAAGACAAAGGTTAAGCCTCTTCCTCTGTGAGACTGGTTTAAAGGTGAAAGCGTTTGTTCAAGAATAATTATCAGAACTGTTAATTATTAAATGCAGTAAAACATTGTCCTGAAGTGCATGAAGTTATGGAGGCAGAACACCAACATCAACCCTGAGGGTCAGAGGACATGCTCACGCTGGTATCAGGCGTCCAACAAGTGTGGAACAGCGATTAAAGCCAAACGTACAAGATCAAAGAATTTGCATTACGTGCAAATATAAATTGGCATCGTTAGTGAAACCAGAGACTGTACCAGGCTTCCTGCCATTACACGACCCTACAGACTGTCTCACATCAAAGCTCCCTGTAGTTTCCTGATGTTTTCTCCATAGTTGTGATGCATCATGTCTGATGTTGCTGTTGAATCTAAACGGGTCTGAACCAGCGTCTGCGGCAGATCCTGAGAGGTCTCCACTGTCTGGACTGATCACACTGATGTCAGCTAATGCCAGCTACGACCCACGGGTCAGTCCCACCCTTGGATAACATATGTGCTTTATCGCACATAAAACCAGTAAAACCAGAGAGGGCTGGAGGGGGAGGCTGGTGGAGCCGCTGTGCAGCAAAATGAGAGAATGTTTGGGATTTGACTGAACAGTGAAAACAGAATCCTTCATTTTTTTTCCCCATCAGTTTCTGATTTAACTCAACAATATTACTTCTAATAAATTGCTCTGTAGGTTTAAGTGACAGCTATGACTATAACTTCACAAGGTTGAGAAAAGTGAAAACCAGCCCAGGTTCAGTTTGTGAGGAAAGCAGGAATCACAATTAGTGTTTCTTGACTTTTTCCACTATAGTTGCAGGATTTGAAGCAAGCAGTAAACGCACCGTCCACAGTGAACTATAATGATCCATTTACACTTAAACAACAGGCACTTCATCATTCTGTGTAATTACACAAGTGACCGCACAAACTCCGCTTCCTCGTTTTTACACTGAGCAGCGGCAGCGTGTCCGTTCACTACTAAACACAATGAATGAGTCAAACAGCGCAGCAGCAGCGTGAAAGTGAACCCGCACAGTAGAATCAGAACCACGCAAGGCGCTCGGTTCGCCCGGGAGCCTGAAACACGCCGAGTCCGACCCGGTTCTTGTCACTCTCCACCGACAGCGCCGCTACATCAACTTTGCTCCGAGTCCGAACTCCGTTGAACGGGAGCGGCGCTGGAGCAGCGGGACTCACCGGCGGAAAGCAGCTGCGAGTCCGGCAGCGGTTCACTTCCTGGTTTGTCCCGACTGAGCTGGACGGAACCGAGTCGCTGAGCGAACCGCAGCCGACGAACGCGTTTTCCTTCTGTTTTCGCTCTCAGCAGTAAAGTTGGGAGCTACACGCCACCGTTTCCGTCCGGCCACTGCTGGACCTCAGCTCCGACTGCCGCCACCTGGTGCTGCTGCTGCTTCCTTCCTTCGCTTTTTTCTTCTTCACCTTTTTTTGATTTTTTTCTCACCACTTGCGGCGTTTGGCGCCGCGCCGTTAGCGCCACCCAGCGGCCACAGAGGCGCACTGCAGCGGCGCTGTCGTTCCCCATCATAGGCAGCTGCAAACCAGGGCCTGCAGGTCTAAAGCTTGTTATTAGAAAGAAGCAGAAATAGAGGGTAGTGACGCACAGTGAACATAGGGAGGATCAAAAGACAAACCTGGGGCTCCACATTCAACCTGCCAGAGACAGAACAGAGAAGACTGTTCCACTAATCAGGGGAACAAACTTCAGCTCAGGAGCCTGGCAACGTATTAGGAATGATCACTCATTAGTATTGTGGTCATTGTTTTCCCATATTTAATGTGTTTTAGCTGCATTCATCTCTCTGCCAACTCGACAGAAGTTGCTCCACTTTCCAGAGTAGAGAGAAAAACAATGGAGACATTTATAGTTTCCTGGTTGTGAGTTACTGAGCTAATCTCACCCGAAGCAGCAAGTCTTAACAAACAGTATTTCTAGCTATTGAACAGACAAAGTAATAGATCATAAATCACGGCAACTGTGTTTTGATAAATGCCCTGAGCAGAAATAACAATCATGTGATTTGTCATTTTATGTCATTTTACCTCATTTTACATTGAATTGAGAGCATTTTGCATCTTTTAGGTTCAGCTCATCTAGCAGTCATGGAGCTGCTGCCTCATGAACCACAGTGGCTGTGGCTCCTCACTGAGCTCAGCAGCAGCGCGGCCCTGGTCGCTGCCCGGTGTGGATGAAGTGAGTTTGGCAGCCTGACAAGAAACATGTGGAGCAGCTCTGTCCCAGCATCCAAAACCCAACACTTTAAACTATGCAGCACATCTGTATATAAAACATCTGTCTTCACTCATTCACTAAGAAAACCATCTGCCTGTAGACAAGCAAGACCTTGTTCACTCATACATTGGCTTCAGCCACGAGGACGCGGGCGCTGAGAGGGAAAGGTTTGCTCAAACTGTGCCGCCCTGTAACATTAGAAGGTTGTTAACGTGTGGCTGCTGTGTCCATTTAGTTCCTTATTAACAGTTTAAAAACAGGAAACCTGTCCTCTGCGCAGTTTCCCATGACGACGGGTGTGCTCGCTTGCTAATTACGGATAATGAGTTGAACAGGGTTCACCACAGTCCTCTCAGACATTTACGGACGGGGGGGGGGGGGGGGGGGGGGGGGGGGGGGTATTTGCCGTTATGACCCATAAACTCTGCCCCTTCACCGAGACACAGCCTCTGCTAACACCTCTCTCAAAGTCACATTGACTGTGGCTTACATTTCATTAAGGCTTGAGGATTAAAATAGCTGCAGGAATGACAGAGATGCTGAACAGCATGCGTTGGTCCTGCTTGCCATTTGTGCCAGTTGTCAGGAAGCGACAGCTTTTGGTGCTTTACACATCGCAAACACAACTAAAACACAAAACGACAGTAAGAACCACTGGTGGAATGTAGATAAGAAGATTTAATCCAGTCACAAGCTCACATCATGACAAATCCCAGGAACTGTGGGATTATTAGTTGATTAGTTGGAGATGGAAGTCAAAGTACTGTTTGGTTTGGAGACGAGTAGAGTTCAAGAATTGCTGTTGATTTGTAACAGAAACCTCAGGTCTGAATGCTTTTACTGAGTGAGACAAGCCGGCAGGGCAGATGTCACAGTGGACAATAATAATCATTAAATAAACAGAACAATTATGAACATGAACCTAAAACTGGGCTCAGTTCTTCCTTATCTGTAACCTGTGTATACCTGTGGCTGCATGCGTCTCATGTTGTGTGTTTAATGTGCGGTTTGTAGCAGCATCCAAATGTGTGTAGTCCAGATATTTTTAGTGAGTGAATCACTGCAGCTTTGAAGCAGCTATTTACTTTCACGAGGAGGAGAAAAAACCCTCCCACTTGATAAACTGTAGGACACAGTGTCAACACAGTCGTGTGATGTGACGTTAAGCTCCCAGTGAATGGTTTGGTGCTACCTACTGGCCGAGGGGCAGATTGCAGGAGTCGCTGGAGACGCTCCGTCACTGACAGAACGCGTGACTGGCGCTTTACAGCCGCCGATGAGTCCATGATGGGACACACAGGAGGTGTCACTGATGGAACCACATGCAGGTCTGTAGGAGCCCCAGAGCAAACCACCAAGGCCAGTCAGTTTGGGCCAAAGTATTTCTGGCGACATCCTCTAAACTGGGTTCAGGCTCCTCGGGTCAAACAATCCGACCTTGTGCAGGTTGGATGAGTCAGACGTCCTGACGGGGAGGATTTATGTGCAGCAGCGAGTCGACAACCTCAGAGTCTGAGTTTAGACGCAGAGCTGGACTCAGGTTTATGGGGTGAAAGCAGCCTTTGGTGTATTTTAGCAGCAGCAAACAATGAACCTAAACATGTCTGAGTTGGAGCCTAAAAAATCCAAGAAGGTAAAGGTTTAAGCGCCTCTGACACAGAAGAAACGTTCCATTAATACATAGAGTACGTGTGCTGTTTGCAGTGTGACTGGATGGAGCTGCTGCTCCAAAGCTCCTCCTCCTCTGTCTGTCCGTATGATATTAGTCTTTCATTAGCATTTATCCGACTCAGCGATTTTTCTTTTAGTCAGAGTTTAAGATCAGCCAGAACATGATGAACCTTTGTGATAGGGAGACGTCAGTGACATTTCATGTATCATGCTCTCTGTCTCTCTCTCTCTCTCTCCCCCTCCCTCTCTCTCTCTCTCTCTCTCTCCCTTTCTCTCGCTCTCTCTCCCCCTCCCCCCCTCTCTCTCTCTCTCTCTCTCTCTCCCCCTCCCTCACTCTCTCTCTCTCTCTCTCTCTTCACCGGCCCATCACCCAAACCGACGCCTCAGCACTTTCCTCCAGCTTGAAATTTGTCACCCTCCAGAAGAATCCTCCGTTTGGTTGCAACTGATCTGATGCGACTCCGTGTGTCAGCAGAACTCCAGCGTCCGCTCACCTTGGACAGAAAAACGAGCTGAACCTGATGAGCTATTTCAGTCAATATAACATGTACAGTAGGTGGATTCAAGATAAGTTCATGAGTAAATGCAAGTGATCTTCATCTTTGTGGAACTTTCATGCACAAATAAGGGGCTGTGTGACATGTGAGTCAGCTTTTGGCCCGTTCTGCCTCAGACGTGACACAGTGGATCCTGTCCGGGAGCCCAGATACCGTCCTTTGTCCCATGGAACAGCTGGCTGCGCTCACACGGAGCTTTGGCTGCTTCCACCTTGTGTGTGTCAAACCTAGATCACAGCAACTGTGAATAACTTTGTGGTCGTGGGGGAATGTTCCGTGTGAGAGCACTTCACAGAGTGAGCACAAAGCTCTTATTGAAGGCACAAATACTGGATGGCTCATTTCTAAGTGAGCTTAATTTTGATTAATGATATAAATCTAATGGTGCCGTTTGAAAAGCGTGTGAGCACACAGCCTCTGCTTCCACCTCTGACTGGTTGGGAGACGAGCTGGAGACTGGTCCAACGTCTTACTGGGGCCTGTGGGAGGCTGATGTCTGTACCAGACACACATGCTACGATATCATAGTCATTGGAGGCATTAAAGTTACTACAGTCGATCCACAAGGAAACGGAAGCTTAGACCTTGAGTCAACTTCCAGATGTCTCACTCAGGTGTCAGAAAACTTGAGAGAAGTTGGGTTCTCTTTGGTTTTCCTGAAGTTAGGCCTCGCATCGTTTCTTTATTAATCCGAACCTCTGGCTGTAGCTCTTAATTCACCATCACACTCAAACTGGGAAGCATCATTTCACCTCATTGAGTTTTGATATTCAACACAGCTCGTATGACCTCACCAACTGGCAGGAGAGGACCACGTCGCCCCCCCCCCCCCCCCCCCCCCCCCCTCCCTCCCACCTCAGCCTCCTTCCAACCTCTAAATGTGTGCTAGCGTTTGAATAAAGCTTCTTTCTGCTCCTACACAGACTGGAGCAACAGGCCCCCGGAGTCGCTGGCACTGGGAGCGTTGCAGCATCAACGGTACGGTAAAAACTCAGCACTGGAGGAAATTGGTGAAGGGGTTTTACACTTTTACACTTTGTCGTCTGTCTGGAGGAAAGGTAACGAATCGTTTATTCAGATCTTAGGTAACTTTTTAATAGAAAGTGCTTCTTCCTCTGGAAAGCATTGACTTTGTGCTGCTTCTTGTTATTAGTCTTAACATGTCCAGTGTGTGAGTTCATACAGTATTATCATCATCCTGGGTGGATGAGTGGGATGTAAGTGACTTTACTTTCCTGAACAGTTTATCTTTGGTGCTATTTGTGCCATCATGTCGCCTCCTGTCTCATCATTGAATTCTTTGGAAGTTGATTTCTGGATTTTTTTTCAGTGAAGTTTAATTAGAGTCAGAATTGTAATTCGGATTGCAGCGGTTTAGTTGTGGGAACCAGGGTTTGATTATTGGGACAAGAACACGTTTTACTGTAATATACGTGACCGCTGTGAAGGATCCTGTTGCCATGGTAACATAAGGCTGTGTGAGCACAACTGCAGAACTGCATCAGAAAAGAGAAAACGATACAAATGGACTCAGTGAAATACTTTTGCACGTTTCCAGTTGTGGCCGTCGCGTGCGTGTCCGCTGACGTGCAGGTTTGTGGCGCCGCCGTCGCCCGTTCAGGTGTCATCGTGTGCTCCCAGACTCAGCGACACACAGTGGCTCCACACATTCCCATGGCTTCTTCTGCAGTGGGCATCGGACGTGTGCTCCCACACGTCCCCTGGTGATCTATGACTGTTGGTCTGTTTCTCCGTGTGTGTGCACATGCATATCAATGTCCACTCTGTTTGGCTGCTGGGGGACTCTAGAGGGTTGGGGGGGGGGGCTACCCTGGATGCCCTGCCTGTTTACCTTGGCAAGGTTGCTCTCGGCCCGGTCGGCTGCTGGAACAGACCGAGACCTTTTCGCCCTCTACCTCAGCCAGCAGTGCTACAAACCACCACAGCCGAACACCGGAGCAGCAGCCGCCCCGCGGCCTGAATGGACGCACTGTGGGGAGCGGGCCGCTTGGGTCCGAAAGCCTGATGGAACACCCTGAAGTGTCCTTAGCCTCACGGTGCATTTAAGGAAAGCAGCGGGGGTTAATTAGGAGAAGGGGTCTGTGCTGTGTGGGTCGTGCATCCATTTCTGTTAAATATTGGTCAGAAAAGGTCAAAGGTCAGTAATGTCCAAAAAAGTATTAAATCATTGACATATAAAACATCATGACTTAGGAGCAGGCTGTTAGATTCACTTTTGACAAACATGAGCCTGGTGTAACATGTGCTGTAACACACACACACACACACACACACACACACACACACACACACACACACACACACACACACACACACACACACACACACACACAAACACACACACACAGACACACTCATTCATCTCTCCTCGCTCTGATCGTCACGCATTCGCTGAACTGAATGCATGTTGTACATGTTCTGCTGCTGCTGAGTCAGCGGAGCTTCCATCCTTGGCCTTTCACTCCAGGTCGCCGAGTTCAGCCTCTGCAAACTCTCTGTGAGCTGCAGGTTTAATAGCCGTAAATGTGTCTTTGTGGCCAGAGCTCTGCAGACTGTCCTGGGGCCTGTGAACAGCATAATGAGGGTTCAGTTTGGATGCTGGAGTGAGCTGCACGTCACCGCGGTGGAAAGAGGAGAGAAAATAAGCAGTGTGGTATCTGGGCTCGATACGTGGGGGTCTGTGATACTGATGCAGAAGCCGACAGAAGAAGGAACAGACGAAAGGGATGTTCACTACACATTTAAAATTAAACTTTAAAACTAAAGTTTTAAAATAGGATTTGAGCTAAATGCTAATATTGGACATACAGTATTTTCCTGATGAAAAATCCTGACACACTGACAGTAAAAAGCTGGAAAACAAGCTTCAACGCTGACTTCCCAAGGAACGGAAAAGCGTTGGAAGCCAATGAATCACTGTGTGTGAACCTGAGTCAGGACGCGTCTGTGCAGAGACACTGAGTCTTTCTGTCCTCAACGAGCTCCCATGGTGTTTCCATCTCATACTAAACTCCTGCCGCCCCATTTTAACTTCAGCTGATGAAGGTGACGTCGCAGGAAAACGTGCTCTATTTTCTGGACATGGCACCAGAAACCGCTCCCTCACTGTAACAACTGAACCAGTGTCCATTTGAGGCGAGGCAGGACTCACGTTCTACGTTTGGCCCAAATGACTGATAGTTGAGTAGATTCTACTGTCGTTCTTTACTGACTCATTTGCTGTGACTTTGCTGGTGTTTCTCAGGTGATGATGAGGCTCTTACTTCTGCTCTGCGCGTCCTTTCCACTCATCTCAGCAACCACATCGTCAGAAAAGCCTGATGGTAAGCGAAGGAGAAGTTCTCTTTAATGAATATTATTGACTATTAATAAATGTTTGTGCATAACAACATTTATTAATATAAGGTTTCAGGTTTTCTGTAAAACCCCAGTTTAAATGCTGTGTTGCCACAGACCTGGATGGGGCGCTGCGTGTTAGCATCCCTCTGGAGCGACCCCTGCAGCCGCTGCTGGGAGGAAAGGTGGTGGTACCCTGCTACTTCCAGGACAACGCCGTCGCCGACCCCGGGGCCCCGACCGCCCCCCCAAACCAGCACCGCATCAAATGGAGCCACGTCACCCAGGGGAAAGTCACCAGCATCCTGGTGGCGTCGGAGGGGAAGGTCCACGTGCAGGCCGAGTACCTGGACAGAGTGACCATGGTCAACTACCCGCTGGTGCCCACTGACGCCACCCTGGAGATAACGGAGCTGAGGGCCAAGGACTCGGGCACCTACCGCTGCGAGGTGCTGCTGGGCATCGAGGACACCTACGACACCGTGGACGTCCAGGTCCAGGGTTCGTTACACAAAGCAGGCTTTTGCACCTGATCAGTGTCGGAGTGATTCGTGCCCAGCTCTCCATTTCCGTCTCCCACAGGCATTGTGTTCCACTATCGGGCCATCTCCAACCGTTACACGCTGACGTTTGAGAAGGCCAAAGCTGCCTGCGTCCACAACGGCGCCACCATCGCCACGCCCGCGCAGCTCCAGGCCGCCTACGACGACGGCTACCACCAGTGCGACGCCGGCTGGCTCTCGGATCAGACCGTCAGGTGGGTTTCACTGAATGGAGTCAGTGTACGGAGGAAACGCATGAAGGGGAGTCCTTCCTTTCCACTAACTACACAACTACTTTATTTCAAGTCAATGTGGAAAAGATGACGATGAAGCAAGTTATATTCATACGTCATGATGAATTTTCCAGTTCACCAAACCAATTTTTATTGGACGTCTGAAAGACAAACAGAGCAACTGGAGCAAAGCCACACAGGGATTCAGCTGATGTCTTACAGTATGTTGTTGTTGAACAGCAGCACAGAGAGGGAATTTATTTTGGCATCTAATCCAACTGATCTTCTGGCCTTTGATGGGTTTTTTTCAACTCAGACTCAGTAAAAATCCAAAATAAATGTGAATCAGATGTACAATAAATAACAGAATCGTTTGGAAATGTAATTAAATGAATTACAGACCCTTCACCCAAGTCCATCTCTCTTGTACATCAAGGTACCCCATTCATGAACCAAGAGAGCGTTGCTATGGCGACAAGGAGAACTTCCCCGGTGTGAGAACCTACGGCGTGAGAGACGTCAATGAGACCTACGACGTCTACTGCTTTGCAGAGAAAATCTCAGGTGCTGCACAATAAAAGCACAGCTTCCAGGTTCACAGGCACTCGCACCTGACACCCTCCAGGTAAACGTGTGGGCCTCCTCCGTCTCTCCCCCAGGCAGAGTCTTCTACTCCATGTCAGTGGAGAAGTTCACCTTCTACGAGGCAGAGGACCAGTGTGCCAAGCTGGGCGCCCGCCTCGCCACCACCGGGGAGCTGCACCTGGCCTGGAAGGCCGGCATGGACGTGTGCAACGCCGGCTGGCTGGCCGACAGGAGCGTCCGCTACCCCATCAGCGTGGCCAGGCCTCAGTGTGGAGGAGGCCTGCTGGGCGTGAGGACCGTCTATCTGTTCCCCAACCAGACAGGGTACCCCTACCCCGACTCCCGCTACGACGCCATCTGCTTCCAAGGTGACTTATCTCGTGTTGTGTTCTGTAGCGGCCTTTGCTTTGGGAATGTATCCACCTCAAGCTTTTGCTGGTTCTCCCAGATGCTGAGGATGAAGACGCGGTGCCTGGAAGGACCACCCCCTTCCCAGACATCATCTTTCGTGGAACCCCTCCCTCCGGCATGCAGCCAGTACTCAACAGCTCATCCGATAACGAGCTCAGGTTTGGAGGTGTGGACACGCTCTCCCCTCTGGCACCCCCCACTGTGACCCATGAGCCTGGAACCAACCTGACAGACGTGGATGAGGCCATGGCTCCCACAGGTGAGCTGTTATTTCCTACCTCACACACCTGCAGCCAGTCATCGCCTCCCTAACACTGGCAGCCAATCGTTTCCTTTCCAGGCGTGGTGTTCCACTACCGGCCCATCGCTGGTCGCTACACCCTGACCTTCCTGGAGGCTCAGCAGACCTGCCAGAGCGTCGGCGCCGTCATCGCCAGCCCCAAGCAGCTGCAGGCAGCCTTCGAGAGAGGCCTCCACCAGTGTGACGCCGGGTGGCTGCGAGACCAAACCGTCCGGTCAGTTCAGTGGACGAGGCCACTGCTCTATGTCTGTAATTTAAAGTCAAATCCTTGACCTGTTGTACCTTCCTCCTTGTCGAGCTCAGGTATCCAATCGTATCTCCCAGAGATAACTGCGCTGGTAATCTGCTACACCTTCCAGGCGTGAGGTCGTACGGCCTGAGGCCAGCAGACGAACGTTACGACGTGTTCTGTTACGTCGACCGGCTCCGAGGTGAATGACGTGAGCAGACGGGCTGAGCTTTGTGTCCGTGCGTAGCCGTGTCTGACGTGCTGCTCCCTCCACCAGGCGAGGTCTTCTTCACCAGCGACTACGACAGCTTCTCCTATGAGGAAGCTGTGCAGCACTGCCGGGACCTGAACGCCACCCTGGCCTCTCCCGGGCAGCTCCACGCCGCCTGGAACCTGGGTCTGGACAAGTGTCGTCCAGGCTGGCTGCTGGATGGCAGCGTGCGCTACCCCATCACCACCCCCAGGCCCCAGTGTGGGGGCGGTCAGGTCGGGGTCCAGATCATCTACGCTCATCCCAACCAGACCGGCTTCCCCGACGAGCACTCGCGCTACGATGCCTACTGCTTCAAACGTAGGAAACCAAGGACATGCGTGAATAGTAGATGTTTGTATGTTAGGAGCGTATGCAGCATGGGCGAGATTCAGTTTCCTGCTTGTCTCCACATTTGTCCGTTTTACTAAAAACCGTCTGGACTGTCTTTTTGTAGCTGAAATCCCTGCGGTTCACTTTGAGAATGAATCCAGTGTTGAAGTGACCACAGTGACGGTGGACGTGGTCCAGGAGACGACAAACGTAACGGATGATTTCGCTCCTACAGGTCAGTCAGACGCATGAGTTTCAGTAACTATGGAGGTGATGCCGTCATGGCTGGACGTGACTGGCTTCATGTTTCTTACTCACAGTCGCCACAGTCTACAATGAAACCGAGATCAGTCAAAACTTTACTGGCATCGAGGAGTTTATCGACCAAACAGTCATTGTAGGTGTGGAAGCTGTTCCTCCTGGTAAGTCAGCTGCTGCGTACGAGTCCTGAGCTTCCTGTTGCCATGTGTGTTCACAGTTTAAAAGAACCTTTGTTATATAATCGCATATGGCAATAAATGATGTTTTTTTCTGACAGTACCCAGCGTACCTCCTGCTGAAGAGTCAGGTTCTGGTTCTGGTTCAGGTTCAGGTGAAGTGTCAGGAGCATCCGGCACCTCTGGTACCAGTGGTGACACCTCTGGCTCAGGACAAGGCGTCACCTTCAGTGGACACTCTGGTATCTTATCCGGAGACCCGTCTGCATCTGGAAGCGCCCAGGAGGCCACAGAGGGAAGTACCGTCACCTTCACATCTGGAGAACCGGGTTCTGCTTCTGGCTCAGGGGACCTGGGTGTTGTACAGCAGTCTGGCTTCAGCGCATCAGGATCAGGCTTGACCAGTGGCTTCAGTGGCATCGATAACCTAATGATAACCATGGTGGAAGGAAAGATGGTAGAGGTGTCCGGATCCCAAGAATCCACTGAGCAGCAGTTTAGATCAGGACAGATTGAATCAAGCGTGCCAGAATGTGGAAGTGCGTTTGGTTCAGGGTGTACAGGATCAGGATCTGGTCAATCAGTAATTTTTGTATCAGGATCTGGAGGATCAGGATCTGGAGGATCAGGATCCGGAGGACCAGTATTTGGTGGATCGGGATCTGGTGGATCGGGATCTGGTGGATTTGACATCTCATTTATGGACCACAGTGGAGCTGATCTCACAGTCCACCTGTCCGGTGAGCAGGAGCTGACTGGATACCAGCCCTCTGGATCGGGCCTCCCCAGCGGCCTTCCCAGTGGTTTTGCATCTGGCAGCGGTTCTGCCTCTGGAGACCACCTCCCAGAGGACAGCGAGATCATCTTCATTACAAGCGACGAGACCATTTTAGTACCTTTGGAGTCCGGGGTCCATGGCCCCGCAGCGGGCCGTGGGGTGGTGGAGATCAGCGGGCAGGGCAGTGGGTCTGGGATCCACCGTGACTTCAGTGACACTTTGGACCAGAGCTTAGATGTTTCAGGACGCGGTTTCCCTCAGGAAACACTTCAAGTGGTGACGCCTGACACAGCTTCCAGCAGCCCGACTGCAGCACCATCTGTGACACCAGGACCCCCTGCTGTGGTGGCGCAGCCTGAAATAGAAGGTAACGGTCCTTTTCCTCATCACAACGCGTTTCCCACTGCTGGTGATTAACATGTATGAATGCATTGGTTGTGTAGAAGTGCACGGCTGCGCTAAAGGCTGGGTGGAGGTCATGGGCAACTGCTACATTCACTTTGATGAGAAAGTCACCTGGTCTGACGCTGAGGAGCGCTGTAGAGACATCGACGCCCACCTGGTCAGCGTTGGCTCCCAGGAGGAGCTGCAGTATATTAAGGGTGAGTATTTACGTTTTGGATGAATATCAGAATAAGACGTTCATGTTGCATGACAACAAATTCACTCCGGACTCAGTACGAGCTGAATTTGATGCTAACATCCTCCACTCTGTCACAGACAACGTGTGGAACCAGTGGATTGGACTCAGTAACAACGGATGGAGCGACGGGAGTCCAATGGTGAGTTTATTCAGCTGTGACAGTCACAGATTCGCGCTGACTGTGAGACAACTTTTAATTTTATGACAATGTCCGATCAGAACTTTGAGAACTGGAGGCCTGACCGAACAGAGGAGATCCCAGAGGAGAACTGTGTGATGATGGACGGTGGATGGTGGAGTAGCGTGCCCTGCGGTTACCGCCTTCCCTTCACCTGCAAGACCAGACAGGCCACAGTGGGCGTCCTGGTTGCGACCTGTCCGTTGTTTTGTTTCTAGTTCAGCCAACGAAGCTCTGTCAGCAGTAAGTGAAGCGTCGTGGCTCAGTTCTTCTGTGGTTCTTCTCTCTCTCAGCCACGTGTGGAGCTCCTCCTGAGGTGGAACATGGCCGACGGATGGGCCCCGACAGAGAGCGCTACGCCGTGGGCTCCACAGTCCGCTACCAGTGTGAGGCGGGCTACACGCAGCGCCACCCGCCCGTCATTCGCTGCAGGGGCGACGGGCGGTGGGAGGAGCCTCAGGTGGAATGTACACAAGGTGAGCGCGTTCGGCTCAGCTGTGTTTTTATGAGCGCAGTGCATCCTGTTAAGTCTCAGCAACAGCGGTGCCAGCGCCTTAAATCTCTTTGCGGCTGATGGAGGAGGTTTGACTTTAACACACATTAGCGCGTAAACTGTGTGAAACCCAGGATTAGTGAGGAGGATGTAATATATTGTTCAGCTCCATTTCAGCGACACACTGGCCGAGAGCCGGTGGCAGCGGCTGAAATGGGTCCGTTAGCCACGCCGCGAGCGCTGGGCTGATTTATAAGGCGCTTGGCCACTTGTGTTTACGTGATGTCATCAGTATGCGCACCTCTCCTCCCCAGCTGGCGCCAGCCATAACAGGCTACACAAAAGGTCCCTGAGGAGGAGAAGTAAAGGGGTGACGCGCCCGCAGGACCAGAGGAAGCTGCTCTGAGCAGCAGCACTGAAAGACAAACGGAGACCACAAAGGACCCATTCTGTTCGGACGCATGGACCAAACCAAAAGATACCGGCCCAACGAGAGCACACCCAGACAGCGACGGCACCATCAGCCCACGGTCCGGATTCTGGGGATGTTCATGGCGTCTCATGCGCTGTCTAGAAACCCAGAACGGCACTTGGCTTCACATTCTCAAATAGTCATAAACAAGGAAACATGCAAAACTGCCAGAGAAAGGTTTTCAAGTGCAGCTGAAACCTCTTGAAGCAGTGAAACAGTGACCGACTCTTCCTCCTAGTGTTTATTTGGTTCATGTACAACTGTGAAATCTGTCTCTTACAACATTTTCAAGCCTTTTAGTTTAACTTGGCAAAACGATGAGAACGGTGACATTAGGTTTAGATTTACTTGAAATTGTATGAAGTCCAGAAAAAGAGTAAAAACAGCACAAAAAACATTTTTTAAGCTCATGCTCTCGGTTTCAAACCCACTAAAGTGATTTAATGGATGAGGACAGATTAACTACATGGATGGAAACAATCCGCACTCAAGCACTTTTAGTGAGTTTAATGACATGCACCTTAAATAGAGAAAAAATCAAAACGACCCCGTCGTCATATCAGCCCACAACACAGAACCAGAGTCCAACGGTGCAACAGGTGCACGTCCATGTTTTCAGGTGAGGGTTTCTCTTCGTGACCCTTGACCTCTGCCTGCACTGTGACAAACCATTCAGTTCTTCTCTGTAAATATTCTCACTGCAATTCTCTGAACAGCAGGATCTGTCAATACCAGAGCAACTCTTCACTGTCAACCTGTTCGTTGTTGTGTTTTTAGTTTAATGGGTCACCTACACATGGGCATTACTGATTTAACATCTGATCTTAGAGTGAGTTAAAGTGGATTTTAGGTTCAGCTAAATCAGTTGACGAGCTGACGAGGATGAAGGTGGATGAAGAGGTTAGGAAGCGTCGACCATGACCCTGTAAAGGTCAAGAATGAATTAAAATCTGTGAGAGACTCAGATGTGTGTCCTGTTCTGGCTCATCACACACACACACACACACACACACACACACACACACACACACACACACACACACTACAGAATCTGAACGTGGAACAGCATTTGAAAGTTTCAGATGCTCAGACCTCTGTCAGTGTTTGCTGGTTCTTCAGACTTCAAATCCTGATGTAAACATGAAGTGAACTGTGATGTGCTGAACCAAATAAAACCTGGAACCATCCGTGTTTGTCACCATTGCTGTTCACTAAAACTAGTGAACTAAAATTTTCGCGTAGAAGATGTTTCACGCCAGAGGAACGAACACAACTGTGAGTTTGTTCATACCTTCACTTGAAGCCCGACAAACACAGTAAACGTCTCCCTCATCAGCAACGACCTTCATCACCTCAGACCCTATGAACAGATCAGCCCTGTGTGTGTGTGTGTGTGTGTGTGTGTGTGTGTGTGTGTGTGTGTGTGTGTGTGTGTGTGTGTGTGTGTGTGTGTGTGTTTGGCCACCAGGTGTAAATAAAGTGTGTTTGTGGAGGCGCCTGCTCGTATCACTGGAGCTTCTGTTTGCAGAAGGTGTAGCTGCACGTACAGACTTGTAGCATCAGACAGAGCGCCGTGTGTTCGCTTCACCGACACTGGCGGTTCTGTACGGGTCCGTGACCCGTCTCACCTCACTGCCCCGCGGCTCCTGCATCCACAGGGACCGACGCTGGAGAAAACACACACCATGCAGTGGTGCTTCAACAAACACAGGAGGCTTTGAGTTTCAGAGACCTGCCTGAAAAGACGTAAGAGAGGTTTTAGAACATGAGAGGACGTCTTGTGTGACGTCAGCGCTGATCCTCCATTTTCTCCCCAAGCTCAAATCCACCGGGGTCTTTCTAATGGTTGGAAATGTTTCCTAGCAGAGCTGATAAATCTTAAAAGAAATGTTTTTATTGACTTGTAGCAAAAAGTACAAAATGCATAGATGACAAACAAAAACATTACATGTATTAATGAAACACGGTTTCTTTCTGTAAACATGGTTGTTTAAATATAAACTCATATAAACTCACTCATAACTTACGCCTCCCTTTGACCAACCGCCTACTTTTAACCACAACATGACAAAGAAAAGGAGGAGGAGACAAACCAGAGGCCGTCCTGCTTCACAGTGTTAGTCTGTAGTCGGTCAGTGTGCGGCCAGCTGGAAGCACGGGTGCCCTTTAGCAAGGCACTTAACGCCAAGGGATCAACTGACAGCCGCATCGTAGTGAAGGAGCTTGATCCTTAAAACCAGGACCCAGAATCGTGCAGAACTTTACGCCCACAGCGTCGGAGTGTGTCGATGATGAGTCTAAATAGCATCACATTATTACAATAGATATTTTACAGTTGATGACTGGTAGTAAAGTGAATGAACCAGATGACCCGACTGGTGACCTCCTCGTTAGCGTCCAGGCTAATGCTAACCTAACACCTGGGCCAGCGCGTCTAACGGTAACAGTAGACGCCGAACTTCAGGAACCGAGGGGGGAACCCGAAACTACGCACGCCCGGTTCTGGTGGGCCGCAGTTGGGCCGGGCTTTGGTGATTGGATAACGAACGCTGCCGTCAGCCAACCAGCCGGCGTCACAGCTGTCCAACCCCATGAGCCTCCACGCGGTGAACAGCTGTCCCACTGTTGCAACTTGACTCCCGTCGCTGGCACAGGCCCGGACCGCCTCCGTGAAGTTGAGCCGGGTCGGATCCTTCAGGAAATACACAGCACCTGAGGAAGAAGAAAGGGGAATGACTCGGACTTGACGTGGGAACACATCAATAGGAGACAACTACTCCTGACACCACGGACCCCTGATGGAGGCGGAGAAGCAGAAGGCATCGTAGCGGTGCCGGAGGCGGTGGCGCTGTCCGTAGCTGCGGACCCCGGGGGCCAGGTCCACGCCGCCGCAGCCCTCGCGCGGGGCGGTGATGGGGTACTGCACCGTGCCGTCGGCCAGCCAGCCGGCGTTGCACCAGTCCAGCCCCTCCTCCCACGCGGTGAAGAGCTGCTCGAACGTGGCCAGAGCGGCGTCCTGGGCCCGGCAGGCCTGCTGCGCCTCCAGGAAGTTAAAGCGATAGCGGCCCGTGTGGGAGGAGTAGGGGAACACCACACCTGCACGGGGAGGAGGGGTGAGAAAGACTGCAATAGACACGGATGGAGATCAGATCGGCAGAAGGCCCCACCCCGCAGCTCCAGCTCCACCGTCACGCTCTCGTCCTCCAGGCCGTCGATCACCTCGCAGCGGTACCGACCCGTGTCGTTGAGTCGCAGCTCGTTGATGACCAGAGACATGTCCCCCGGCGCCGCGCGACGCAGCCGCACGCGGCCCCTGAAGCCGCCGTAGCTGCGGTGACGGTTGCCCATGGTGACCATCACCTCAGTCTCCTGGGCCACGTCCTCGGGGGACGCGGGCTCAGCGGCGCCGTGCGTGGGCAACCAGGACCACTTGACCCGGGTCCTGCGCGGCGTGCTGGGTTCCGGCTCGTAGTGGTAGTGGCAGGGGAGGGTGACGCTGCTGCCCCTGGTGGCCATCACCGAAGTCTGCGGGGACTCCACCAGGAGCCGGACCCCGTTGAAGTGGACTAGAAGAGTGTGACAGAGCAAGGCTTTAGTTGCTACTTGGTCTGATAATGATGTGATGTGAGTGATCGCAGTGATTCAGTCTAAAGGTTGAATCTGCGTCTGTGTCCCTAAAAGGCTACGTTCCATTTAGTTTTCAGCAGCACCCACATGGAATGCAGCGGTTATTGGTGTTATTAGGAACACCTGTGTTTTCCACCTTTATGGTACGTTACTAACGCTGGTCACGGAGGTCAAATTCCACACAGCTCCTCTTCGTCCCCCACCCTTAAACCCTTGCTGCCCCCAGGCTCAGGCTTAAGTCCCCGCAATCAATTTAGAGTCATCCTAGACGCACACTAGTTGGTTTGTGTTCGGATTTTTGCTCCATTTCCTCTTTTGTTGTGAGAGTTTGTAAAAAGTCTTTGTTTTAGGACATTAGTTCAGACAGTGTGAGAATAACAGCAGACTTGCATGAACTTGAAGCACCTACTCTCTCCGTTGCCGTTGCCGTTGTTGATGTCCTGGTAGTGAAAGCCGTTGCTGTAGCCGGGGATCCAGCTCTGGCTGCAGGGCAGCAGCAGGTTCAGGCACATGGCCAGCAGGGGGCGCCAGAGGCCGCGCATGATGCTGAGCTGCAGAGAACGCGTCGTCTTTGCTGAGCTGTCGCCTAAAAACGCCAGGCTGCACCGAGAATCACGCTCCGCTGAAGGACCTTTGTTCGGGAGGACCGAAGGCCACAAACTGTTTAACAATTAAAAATAATTCAAAACTAATATGTGCAGTAATATGGAGCAGCGTCATTCACCGAGTTGAAGGACACATTATTTTTCTAAAATAAAAAAAATACACTTTTTGTAGTTTTATGAACATTCATGGATTTGTTAACATTAAAACTTTAGCTACTTGCAATAAAAAACGAATATTACAGATATTTTTTAACAAGATGACGATATATAGGTAACTGTAAACAAAATCTGTAAAACAACGTTCTTTTCAGACTATCATCACAATGGACCTAAATAGATCAATTTTAATGTTACAACGTCCACAAACTCTAGGTTTCAGCTCGTCAAATGAAACAGTGCTCCTGTTTAATATCTTTTGACGCGTTTCGCTGCATTTTCTGCGAAGTCTTACCGGAGCGTTGTCTGTTTACCAGAAGAAGTCCTGCTCCAAAGTTCGCAGAAAGTCTCAGTCCAACTGATAGAATCTGTCTCCTGTCGCTCGACGTTAAAAGACGTAAGTCGTAAAACGGACCCAGACACCAGTCGTCCTCTCCGTGCGTCTTCTGTTCATCTCCTCATCTTCCTCTGCGCTCTCTCGCTCTCTCCCCGCGTCCTGTGACGTCACGACACGAGGCATCCCGTTTGAAGCTGTGACGGTGACGCAATCACTGATGGGGCCACCACCACTTAGACTGAGACACTGGAACAGGTATCGAAGGCTTTATTTTACTGTTAATAGGAAAAGACGTCTAAATGTTTGGCTTGTCGTGTTCACAAAGGTTCTGGACTGACTCCAGGATGATTCCAGAGCCCTGACACGACGGTCGCGGACAGTGTGGGCTGAGGAGGAGGCGAGTGGAGAGGGCGTCCTGCAGGAACAGAAGCCGGCGTCTGGCTGCACTCGGAGCAGCAGGTGTCTCCACCACAGGCGGAACCCGTCAGGCTCATCTGTGTGATGAACCCCGATGATCTCACACAGGAACAACGTGCTTATTATCACCAGCTTCATCTGCAGCTGTGCACCAGCAGCTGCACCTCAACCCACTGAACCCACTGGTCCATCGAGGACCACACGACCGTCACAAACATCATATTAAACACGAGAAGCAAGACAATGCCATTTGTATAAAACAGTGCACAAATATTGCACTGGTTGTGGCGTAGTTGATTGTGTAGTCTGATCACTGCAGGAAGGAAAGATCTGCGATATCTGTCCTTCACACAGCGAGGGTGGATCAGTCTGCTACTGACAGAGAGTCCTCCAGTGGGTGAGTCTAGGTGCAGGATCAATGTGAGTTTAGTTTAACTTCATTCAAAAGCAAAGGAAAAGCCTTGTGATGAGTTCACAGTTTTGCAATTTTACAAGCTTTGGCCCAGCGCGACCTGACTCTGAACAAAAAGGGCAAAAAAAGGGCAAAACCAGGAATGTCACTCAGAGCCACTGCCTTCATTGTCTTAAGGCCGGCTGGAAGTAAAGCCCGAGTCCCTCGAATGTGTAATATCCTGCTCAGAAAAACCCCGGTGAGCTGCGGGTCTGTTCTGCCAAACTCATATTTCCATCATCAGCTGAAATTAGAACAGCCGCAGTAAAAACAAAGAGAATGTGTCACTGCCAGGTCTTGGCAGCAGATGGTCCACGGTGACCTGGTGCACCTGAAGCCGACCCACGGTGACCTGGGCCCACGGTGACCCGGCCCACGGTGACCCGGCCCACGGTGACCCGGGCCCACGGTGACCTGGGCCCACGGTGACCCGGCCCACGGTGACCTGGGCCCACGGTGACCTGGGCCCACGGTGACCCGGCCCACGGTGACCCGGCCCACAGTGACCCGGCCCAACTGACCCGGCCCACGGTGACCCGGCCCACGGTGACCCAGGCCCACAGTGACCCGGCCCAACTGACCCGGCCCACGGTGACCCGGCCCACGGTGACCCGGCCCACGGTGACCCGGCCCACGGTGACCCGGCCCAACTGACCCGGGCCCACGGTGACCCGGCCCACGGTGACCCGGCCCAACTGACCCGGGCCCACGGTGACCCGGGCCCACGGTGACCCGGCCCACGGTGACCCGGCCCACGGTGACCCGGCCCACAGTGACCCGGCCCAACTGACCCGGCCCACGGTGACCCGGGCCCACGGTGACCCGGCCCACAGTGACCCGGCCCAACTGACCCGGCCCACGGTGACCCGGGCCCACGGTGACCCGGCCCACAGTGACCCGGCCCACGGTGACCCGGCCCAACTGACCCGGGCCCACGGTGACCCGGCCCAACCCCCTCGGCTGAGGAGGCCGCCCTTGTGTCGTCCTCCTCATCCTCCGCACTGCAGCGCAGCCCCAAAAAAACCCGTCTGGAATCTCGGCTCTCGGGATCTCGCACGCAACGCTCTCCTCAGCGGTCAGCTCCACACAGCAGAAACCTAAGCCTACTATTTGAGCAGGAGGAGGGAGGGCCGGGCTTTGGTGAATGTTGAGGTCCTGGACGACATCCAGAATGTTCAAGCTTTCACCTGACTCGAATTTTATGGACAAAACATCTGGACACGCCTCAATTCAGTGGTTTTATTTCCTAAAAGGTCTGTGTGTGTGTGTGTGTGTGTGTGTGTGTGTGTGTGTGTGTGTGTGTGTGTGCGTGCGTGCGTGCGTGCGTGCGTGCGTGCGTGCGTGTGTGTGTGTGTAAATTGAATCCATTGAACCAGCTTGAGGCGTCCCAACAGCAAATGTTCTGGGGACCCACTGCTTCCCACCTCGTAGACTGACACTCCAGTCACTCCATTTTCCAGTTTCGACTCCTCGAGTTATGGAGAGCCGAATGTAAAAGGAGCACCTATAACTAGTTTTCTCACATTTAACTAAATGACACAATATGTTTCCTCACATTTAGTTAAATGTGCAAAAGTCTAAATGTAAATGTTAAATGTAAATGTTAAACGTAAATGAATGAATATTCATGAATATGCAAGTAGACTCCACCCCTACCCTCAAATAGCGCTGGTCTCAACTCAAACACCTCCAACAGTGCGCGCAAACCCCGCCCACATCTGATCTGGAAACTTTTGTTTTTAGCCTGGACGTAACTTCGGCTAGCTAGTATAGTTAGCCAACTAATTCTCCACCGGCGCCACAGAAATATTCTATTTATACCTACTTGACTCCTCATTAATGGTGTTTACGACAGAACAGCAGTTTGAAGCGGAGCCTCAGCCCGCACACCTGCCGTTACAGCCCGTTCAATCTCCCCCAACGGGAGGGAGTCGGAGCTGGCGGCCATGATGGCTTCGACTTCAGGCTTCTCTCCAGTATTTTCGTGCACCGATCCAGAGTCAGATGTGGGCGGAGCTATGCGTACTGTTTGAGGTGTTTGAGTCCGCGTCACTGATCTAGGTTCACAGGGGGTGGGTCTACTTAAATATTCAGTTTTGCACCAGGCGATCATTTAACGTTTACATTTAACATTTACATTTAACATTTAACATTTACATTTAACTTAACATTTACATTTAACATTTATATTTGTATTTAACATTTACGTTTAGAATTTTGCACATTTAACTAAATGTGAGAAAACGTGTCATTTAGTTAAGTGTGAGAAAACTAGTTACAGGTGCTTCTTTTACATTCGGCACTCCATATCGAGGTGCGTTCTGCTTTGATCGCATCAGGCAGCAGGTCATTAGCATCTCTGTTTCCTCCCACATGTGTTGTTCACATGTTCAATCCGACCCTAACGTGATTTTGGTCAGATGTTTGCGGATGCATCACTTTCCTTCTCAGTCCACCGACGCAGCGATGGGGACTCAGACTTGTGGCTGAGTTTGTGTGACCCTGGAACTCCACATCCTGCCTAAAAACCCAGCAATCATCTGACGGCATCTCAACATCTCAGCTGTGGTTTCCCCAGAGCCGAGCGTCTCGTGCCAGTCCGGCCTCGGCCTCACCCCCCCCCTTCATTCTTACTTTTCTCTCAAACCCACAGCGAGTGTCTGTTTACGCAGCGCTACACAGACGCAGTAACTCCTACCGCTGGAAATAGCTGTTTTATTGTGTGCAAACTCACGGTGTGATGAAAGATGTCGGACGCTGTCAGGAAACAAAAACATGTTTTTCACATTTGTCACAAAACGAGGTTAAATGTTCTCAATGGTTGAGGCCTGGAGGGTTTTCATAGTTCCTTCACTCATCATCACTGATGTGGAACTACATGAATTACAGCTTTATTTTGGTGGAACCCTTCTGCTCATCGCTGTTGTTTCCTGCAGTGTTTTCATACTATTGAAAATATGTTCAAATGTCTTCGCCACTCTGTCTTCGCCACAGACGTCACCTTCAGAGGAGTCGAAGCCTGGATCCACCCCCGTGGCGCTCCCTCCCCGTGTGTATCTAAGCCTTTATCTCTGCCTGTTTGAGGCCAGACCGCTGCTCTTCCAGATGAAAGCTTCTGGCCTGGGGCCCGAATACCAGCGGCCCCTGTGAACTGCTGCGTGAGTGTGCCGGTGGAGGGGACGCGGTTCGACCGCGGAGCCGAGCAGCTGATGGCGGCCACGCTGTCATTAGCAGAAGGTGTGTGTGATGATTAGAGAGGAAGGCTTCAATAAAACTGCAGGCTCCGTGTGACAGGCTCCAGCTTGATTAAAAGAAACAAAGTCAAATGAGCTGTAATAACAAATAAACACTACAATTTCCCGTCTCCCCCCGAGTCATGATGCGAGTTTAGCCTCGGCCAACGTTCCAAATGTGGCAAAAAGGAGCCGAGTTCTAAACAGAGTTCTAGAAAGCCGTCGTCGCCTGTCACAGCAGGGCTTCTACGCACTCGTCGGAGCAGAAATAACATGTTTTCCCCTCTTTCTGATGACACGCCTGCAGATGCCTGTGTCTGTGCTGGCGCATACCTGATCTAAAATAGCAGTTGTTTTCCCGGCTCCTTCCCGTTCAATCCCAGCGCGGTGCTTCCAGCTTCCTGCGTCCGGCCTGGCGCCGCCGCCTGAGAGCTGCTGGCTCAGCAGTCACATGCTCATGGAGCTGCTGGAGCCACAGCTCAGGTTTGGGACTGTGATGATGGAGAGAGCAGAGCAATGACACTGTAGGTGTGAAGTGTCATTAACAGCAGCAGAAGCTCCAGAAGCAGCTGTTTATTTGGAGGCGCTGCAAAAAACTACACAAACATTTCATAAATGTGCGTCGATGATGAGCTGGTGTTTATTCATTTATTCAACAAAGATCTTTTTGCTAAAAAGATCATGAAGTGAAGGACAAAGATGGAACCTTCCCAGCGTGGATGCACGAGAGCGTGCTGATCGTGTGCTTCACGAGCTCACGGAGGGATTTCACCACTTCACTGTGACCTCCACCAACTATAATGAGGCTGAGAAGGGGACACGTCCTCCGCGGGTGGAGATACCTTTGGAAGACTGTACGCTTGAGTAGAGGGAGATTAGACCCCCTGGGGTGTTTAAATGCTAAACAGGCCAACGACCCTCGGTGCTATGGGTCTTTTGATCTTCCACCTTTTTAAATGGAAAACAGCTCTGATGAATTCAGCATTATGATTATTAATATACCCTCTATGCTCTCCACATCCACACACCACAAGCCACTTAAAAATCAATTTACAAAGTTCGTTTTTCCCCCAACTCTTTATTCTTCAGTCAAAGATACAAAGGTGAAATATTAAGTAATCCTCTTAGAAACACATCAGTGGAGTAAAAAAAAAAAGCTTCAAATCCAGTGAAACTTCTATGAAATTAACTCATATAATACCATAAATCACATCCAATTTATAATCACTGAAAACCAGAACAGCAAAGAAACAAGGTCGCTACAATATATTGAATGTTGATGAACGTTACAAAAAAGCTATGTCACTAATCAGTTCTGATCTTTGTTGGTATAATGCATGCAGATGTGAAAATGAACAGACAAACAGGGGACTCATCTGCAACAATAACAAATATTGTACAGTGTTTGACACCAACATCCATCCTCGAGTGTCACTACTATCCCCTCATGCATTTTTAAAGGACCTTGAATTAATAATCATCAAAACTAACACAGTATAATATTGCACAAGCCCATAATTCATAATTCATGGGGTGGAAAGGTTTAGAATACTGTGAGGGGGCGACGGCGGTGCCGTGTCACACGTCCAGTCTAAGCGTAAAAATCTATTTGGATTCGGTTTCGCTCTCACACTTTTATCAGTGGGGCCACAGCTTTGAGCTGCAGAAATAATGTTGGACCCTCAATATATGGTTCACATCACATACAGTCACATGAACCGATCCCAGAGCGTCACTAACGCACCGGCTGTTTAATCTGACAACTCGTCTGTTAATCCACCGTCCTCCTCTACATGTAACAATGAGCATATTTACTGTTTTTTAAAGAATAACACTGGGCTCTGTATTTTCTGAATGTTTCAAATATATATAACACAAAAAGGTCAGAGTGGAACAGCGTGAACGGGTTAGCGGGTGAGCAGGTTAGTGGAGCTTCAGTGGCTTTGACTGTACATTAGGAGCAGATCTGCTGCAACCTGAGACAATAACATCAATCAAAAGCTACAGTTAGTCTCCTAGATTATGATGCTAACCACCAGTAATACGCATAAGACTTGATATTTACTCATAATATTGTGATTGAACAGTCTATTAAGGAAACAAAATACTAAATCTAGAAATGTTTGAAATTAAACTACGTGAAATCTGATACACATCTGATGTAGCAGCCAGGAACAATATGAATACACCAACAACTGTCCAGATGTGTCCAAGGAACTAATTACAACCGAACTGTCAGTGTTGGGATCTCTTCCATCTGTTAGACTGTGAGGGTCTGACGTCCAAAAAACGCAGAGCATCGCGTTGCAGCTTAGTTTTACAAATAAACCCACAGGAACAAAAATGTGAATGTGGGTTGGCACAAAGATTTACCCTGATTTGGCCAAATGGGATCACGGCCTCGGGCTGAATTTCATGTGACGCAGTTAAAGCTGAACTAGGTGGACGTTCACTCCTCTGTCATCAGCTCCTGCATGTTTAACAAAGTGACTACTGTATTACGCTCCTAATCAAGCTCACTGTAATGTTACAAAACTTAACTGCAAGCAGGAAAATGCTCAATACTGTAAACAAACAAATTACAGGTTACCTGCACATTCCACTAATTTAACAAAGATTAGGAGAAGATTTGAGTTTGGGTGAGGAAAACAATCAACCTCAAGCATCAACGTATCTATCAACGTGTGTCCTGGGGGAATGGCAAGTATTGGTTACAAGAGGGGGGCAGCTCGTGAGGTGGAGCTTATGTACATCATCAGCTGTGGGTCTTAGAGGTTCAATGTTCCAGGCAGAGCGAGTCTAGAATCACAATCTATGCAGCAGTAACTCCTACAGCGGCAGTCAGTTACCCCCGATTACGACAAAGACTAATCACGTTAAAATTAGAACTAGAGAAGGGTCGATAAATTGTGATTTATGATCGCAGGTTTGGTTGTGGTGGTAAAGTTAAGGGAACGGGGCTAAATCTGTAGATTGGTGTCAGTGGTTAGGGGTAACGTTTTAAGCAGCCTGGGCTGGAGCAGTGGTGCACTGCCCCCTGGTGCTGAAAGCAAGGCAGTGCAGGTGTAGCTCAGCGGGGAGACGAGGGAGGGAACGTAGAGAGGTAGAGAGAGGAGGAGGAAACAGAGACAGGTACGGAGGCGCTACTCGTCGCAGCCCAGGAGCTCCATCCGCAGGGTGATGCGCTCGTGCCACTCCCACGGCAGGATGCGCACGTATCGAGCGTAGAACGGCGGCTCGAAGATGTTGTTTTTGTGAACGTTGTTGTCGCTGTTGCCTGGGAAGATCTGGAGACAGAGCAGCAGGCAATGAAGACAGCACAGGTTGCAGATAAAAAGTTCAACTCTGCCTCAGTCTCAATTGCAGTTGATCGTTTGCACAACCTGAAACAGACTGATTCAAGTCAGAAACTGATTTGGTTTTTGGATGAAGTCAGAACACACTGGTCCCCTCCTTGATTTAATGACTTCATTTGGCTGGACACGGACGCACATCTGGGAGCTACATGAGCTTTTGGATCCATTAGGAATTTATACATGTGAAAAACGTTGAGGGCCAGCGTTGGAATGATTGGTTCCAGGTGTGTCTGGCAGATTGAAGCTTCACGTCATTTTACTAAACACCATGTGCTCATAGCTCGCACACTGACCTTGTCGATCCTCGTGGTCTCGTCCTTCACGATGGTCCAGGACATCCCGTCATCGCTGTGGGCCACTTTGAAGGCTGTGATGAACTGGATGTTGCCAAAGTCTTTTGCCCCTTGAGTGATGATCCCTGTGATCTTCTTGGGAGACTCCAGGTCCACCTGCACCCAAAGACAAGGCCTGGTTGTCCACACAGAGCTCTAGGCAAACTGACAACCCTCATGCAGCTCTGTCCTCCTCTCCTCCTGTACCTGCAGCCACTCAGAGCGGTTGTTGGTGGCAGCCGTCCAGGCGTTGGTCTTGCCCTGTTTGTCCAGCCGAGCGTAGTGGGGGTGCCAGGTGAAGGCCTCGATGCCCCAGGTGCGGAAGGTGCTGGAGGCTGTGATCTGGCGGTTCGACACCAGCCGGGACTTCATGCCCATCGGCTCTGAGCAACCTGAAGTGTTTGAATACACTGTGAAGACGAGACGAGGCAGAAGGAGACAGAGAAAGAGAGAGAGAAGGAAAGAGACAGAAAGAGAATGACAGACGAGGGATGGACATGAAGCGGCCCAGGCCAGCCAACACAATGAAGCAGCACACACACACATCCACATGATGACGATGATGATGATGATGACAAAAATGCAGAGAGCAGTGAATGCAGTAAGTGGAAGCTATAAACGTGTAGCTTTAAGTGGACTGAATGCTGGAAAATGTGTTGGGCTCCTTGTTTCTACTAAATGTAGTTTAATGAAACACTGAACAGGAAACATATCTGTAAAAAGTATTTTAAAGAACAAATATTTTACAGTATTCTAATTTTATCTATAAGATGTTTAGTAGAAACAAGTTGAAACAAGTGTTAGTGAAGCAGCTGAGCAACCAGGGCTGACGCACAGAGGCCCTCAGCTTGAAACACACATGCTGGTCGTTAACTCAAACTGAACTGACTGTGGATCCAGCAGGTTCGACATCATGCACAAAGCAGAAAGCACGAACGAAAGCTGATCTGATGAAACAAGCATCAAGAAAGCTGAGCGTTCACCAGCGCCATGAGGCCAGAGGGTTTGGCCGGTGATTAGAGGAGCCGAAGGATGAAAAGACATTTCTTGAAACGCTGAACATCGTTTTGGGTTTGCCTGATGCGGCGGCAATTAAATGTGATGATTAATTTGACCAGTGTGTTGTGGAGCTAAAGCGCCTGAATCACCAACAGTCGACCGTATGATCATATTCTACTATAACTGTGGCTTTGAGCCATGTGTTCAAGTGTTCATCTGTGTTCAGAGGTAGCAAGTTGTGAAATCTTCTGGGTTACATAGTGGAGTCAACGTTATCCACTGACTGAAAGTAATAAATCACTGAAAGCAGCTTGTATCCTGTTAAAACCATCAGTTTCACTGATGTAAGCTACAGCGGGAGTCGATGGAGCTACGTGTGCATTCTGTGCGTGGTTTACCGTTGAGCTCACAGCCAACCAGCTCCATGCGCAGGGTGCAGGCCTTGCGACACACCACAGGGATTATGCGGATGTACTGGGCGATGACTGGGGGGTCGAACAGGTTGGTCTTAGTGCTGTCGTTGTCCATGTTCCCCGCAAATATCTAGGAAAGAGGGAGGCGTTAAAACCCAAAGACTACTTTCACAGACACGCGCTCCCTCTGGTGGTTGATTGGTGCTTGCTGCTTCGTGTGGTGCCTCCTCACATGGTCTCTCCTCTGTCCTTCTGTTCTGTACATGGTGTACGTCTTGCCGTCCAGGCTGGAGGCCACCTTGAAGGCCTTGATGAACTCCGCTGTTCCCATACGACTGGCACCTTGAGTAACGATGCCTGTGAAGCGCATCTTCCTCTTCATGTTGATCTGGAAAAACGAGAAAGAGAAAACTTTAGCTGTTCCACTAGTTAATATTGAGAGCGGTTAACAGTAAGGGGTTCTCACCTCGATCCATGGGTTTCTATCATGAGCAGCAGCGCTCCAGGCATTGACCAGCCCCTTGTTGTGCAGGCGGGAGAGCTCCGGTCCCCAGCGCTGCAGGCCCAGCAGACTGTAGCGGACTGACGAGGCCGTGATCTGGGACTCAGAGATGCCGCCTCCCTCCATGCCGAGGAGAGAAATGCAGCCTGTGGTGGAGGAACGCGAGCGCTGTCATATCAATGTCGATTCTATTAAACTGCCTTTTAGAAATCTGGTCACTTTGTTTTAGAAACACAGAACAAAGAAATCCCGGGTCCAGTACACATCCTTCTCTATTATCTGTCTGTGCAAAACTGTAAAAATCATTAAAGATGCACCGCTTCATCTCAGCTTAATTGAATGAAGTATTGATTTCTCATTTGGGCTCAGGCTTCACATTCTGCCCATTGATCATCTGACAACCCAGAAACTTGGCCACCGTCCCAACCTCGGCCTTTAGCTGCACTTACTTTAATAGCTAGATTTCTATTAGGCCACTAATAGCAACTCATTCATTTACTTTGGCCTTGTGCAGAAGCTTTACAGGAATGTGGAGAAACTTTCTGTGGCCATCTGTCCCTCCCAAGCCATGCTGTCATGTAATGTGCTGTCTGGTCACTTACGCAGTTGGCAGTGTTTGCCCACGTAGGGGGACGGGCAGTGGCACTTAAAGTCCCCATCCAGGTCCCTGCAGGTGCCTCCATTCTCGCACGGCTGAGCAGCACAGTCATTCACATCTACAAGGAGAAGACGAGCAAAGTCACTCGCTGGTATAAACCTGTGGAAGCAGTGAAGTAAGTGAAGAGCAGAGTTTTTGTTACGTCCTCAGATTGTTAGTTGAAGCCATGCTACACTAGGACTGCAGGGAAGGAAGAACCAGGAAGTTCAAGCTTCACACACACTGCTATCCAGGACAAGCTGAGCTTTTTATTTCAGCTCCTTGCAGTTCTCCTTCCTGCCTCTTGATGGCGACCTCGTCAACGCTCTACGTTTGCCTGTGTTATATGAGTCAGGGAGGGAAGAATCACTAGAATGAAAACACCCACAACTGTCAGTGTGACTAACCCTGCTTTGAGCACACTCCACACCAACCACAGGCAAACAGGGTTCACGTTAGGCTGTTTGCGCCAACGACTGGGAGCAAAAGGGGATTTTCAGGCAACGTCTGAGTCTTTTATCCTCCGTGGCTGTTATTATGGACGACAATGCACGCAAGCCAGGCAGGCGCACAGATGTAAGGTTTCTCCCAGCAAACACACACACGGCGCCCTGCCCACACGCTCTCGCCATAAATAACTCCATGTGTAAACATTCATTTTCACGTCATCACAAAGCAACACAGTGATTTGGAAACGTGCAGAATGAGCTTGTGACACATCCAGGAGCTCGTAGCTGCTTAACATAAAAACTTTCAATATTAAACTGTTAGTGTAAATAAGTAAATAAATAAGTAAGTAAAGTAAGTAAATAAGTTCTTCAGATCAATTTATTTTGGGATGGATTTAAACTGACTCGGCATAATGTTCACACCACAACAGCCAACCACAGTTTGACCTTGTGGCATTAGGATCAACTACATGTGAGAAACACGTCACCTACCGAGATCATCATCAGTAATTGCTAACAGACCTTTGTCTGGCGTGCGTCAGCTGGCACCGTTTCCAGTAAGAGGATTGGGCAC
Organism: Betta splendens; assembly: GCF_900634795.4. Lineage (NCBI taxonomy): Eukaryota > Metazoa > Chordata > Actinopteri > Anabantiformes > Osphronemidae > Betta > Betta splendens. The sequence goes on along the minus strand of NC_040886.2, from coordinate 17,259,871 downwards.
CAGGAGGAAGAGGATCACTGCTCAAACCGATTTACCGGACAACCGCAGGGGGGTGGAGGGTGGAGCCAGGTAGAGAGACAGGTGGGTGCGGTAAGAGAGGCTTTAGATCTGTGCATCACCAGGGCTATGCATGCCTGAAACACACTGTAATGAGCAGCTGTCCAGACGGGTCAGGGTGAAGCCCGTGCGAGTCTGGAAAACAATACTGTAATTTAATCAGCTGCTACACCATTAGCATCCGCTAGCAGCACTCTTTGCCCGTGTGCCCTATATACAACCAACCCAACGGCCGATCAAGTTTTTTACAGAGTCCATCTGTCTCAGCATGAAGAAAAAAACAATACAAATCTAATGCAGCTTGTTTGAAACCTGACTCTGGTCGATCGAGGTCAGCTGGCACCTGTGAAGTCCAGGACCTGAGAATGTGTCCTGTATAAAACTGAAGCACTCGTGGGTAAAACACCATAATGTACCTTGAATGAACAAGACTGATGCGAGTCCTTTCTTCCAACACAAAGTAACACGGCAGATTTTTAATCCCCTCACTTGTCACGCTGGGCTCAGCTGCCTTTACGCTCAGAGCACAGGCGTTGATTGAGTTGATACCAGATGTGTGTTTTCTGTGAACTGTCATATGCCAGCGGGGTCAGAACAGCTTTCAACTGGCTCTGTGCTACGGGGTCACTCTACTGGACAAATGCAGGGCTCGGAGTGTCATATGTATAGCACATACCCATACTAAGTGGATCACAGTGACACCACATCCTGTGTACATGGCATTTCTGCACTAAATATGTCTCTCTTATGAACATGTTCTCTTTACTTTAACTCCACAGGGGAAATGTCTCACCACAACGAGTCATGGCTCAGTTACATATATATTACTGAACATATAGACGGACTTGATGCCGTAGGACCCATGGACCCAGTCTGCCCACACAACCACATCCTGGGAGGAACCAAACGCTCAACTGAGGCCAGCACTCATCCAAACACAACAACTTTCAAGAAGTCAATACTGGCCTTAATCTGTTGAGAAAATCTGGGATTTAGAGATCGTCAGCGATTCAGCCTCCCCTCACTGTTCACATCCGTCTGCTTTGGCCCAAACTGAACAGCTATCCTCACACTTGAGCCCTCCGCTAACACAGAGGCGGCGTTCCTGCCACCAAAAAGGCGTTTAGGCCGATTTGACAGGACCGTCAGAGGTGCTGCAGTCGGACTTGAGGAGCGAGCGTGACATTGTCAGGAGGGCAGACTTAATTCACCGATACGCCTCCGCGTTCACTCTTTCGCCCGGCAACAGTAGCAGGTCTGACGCTGCGCACACTCAGCGAGAACCTCTACTTTCTGTTGGCTACGCTACGACGAGGGATGGACCGTGTGCACTGTATGAGATCATGAGCTGTGTGTGGTTGGACATGTTGGATGTGAAAGGCACACGTGATTTAGGCTCTAATCAGCACAGATTCTTTCTTCCTTTGATGCGTTTTCAAGAAGCATTTTAGTCCCATGTGGGGAAATGCTTTGAGAAACATAAATATGAAATCAACACATAAAACAAACTCCAGCATCCTTTATTTTCGACTCCTCTCCTACTCGCTGTAAATCTAGGAGTGGGGTTATTTTTAACTCTGCTCCATCGTCCACGTTTTTAGTTTCTATTTTGGTAACAGCATTGACTTGTATCAGAGCATCACGACAAGGCAACGACTACAACTGGAGAAATCTGATTTCCCAAACTACAGCCTCACATCAGTCACAGTGCTGCAGCGATGTCCCAAAATATCTGCCTCAACAGTTTGGAGATGCTGCTTAAACGTTACACTGCACTGGACCTCGCAAGTTCACCTCAATAACAGCTCCTGCAGCATCTCCTCGGCTTCACAGAGGCCACACCAGCTGGCGGTAGTTCACCTCATTCCTGGCCTACACACACAAATTACAGGCCAATCAAAGTGTCACAACACAGTCATCAGTGAGTGAATGAAGGGGAGACCTCCTCGACCCAAACCTACACGGCCAAACAAGTTCTCATCGTTATCCCCGAGACCTGATCTAATTAGTGTAAATGGCTGCTCTGCAGCGGGCTCCCACTCTGGCAGCTGCCTCCACTGCACATGCCAAAGACTTTGTGCATTTATGGATTCTAATGAGCTGTGATTTGTGGTTCTTTGGAGTAAAAACCAACAAAAATAACTCTGGCTATTTCAGGAAAACCATTCGTACGATTTCCGATAAGCTACTGCAAGTGGTTCGCAAACATTTGAGGTGAGGGAGTAAACCAGCTGGTGTGAAAGGAGGTGGTCTGGTCGGGGTGTGAGTGATAAGAAGGTGGCGCGTCTAAAGCTGCTGTTGGCCTTGACACGGAAGGAGAGAAAGTGCTGGCCTCAGCAGTTCATGCTCTTTGAATGTGCGTTTGTTAAATTTCACAGGCCCCACATGCAGCTGAGAGAACAGAGCGCCAGGATCAAAAGAGAAAACAGGTCCCAAGCCCACACGCTGTCCAGCAAATCCCACTTTCAACAGTTACCTTTATTTGAACTCAAATCGGCGCCTTGGACACCTGAGATGGAAAAAGGCAAACACAAAACACATTTAAGATTTTCCCACTTGGTCCCACTTGATTCCTGCTAAAACGGATCCTTTGTGCAGACTTGGCCGTGGTGACTCTGGCGTCTCGGCGTGTAAACAGGGGCCATCTGCTTCTGAGAGCAAAGGTGGAGGCAGCTACAGGAGAGCAGCTCGTTTCTAACGTGTGAGCGAAGGAGGACAGCTGTCTCCCTGTGCGTGCGTCAGGTTGGACGCGTAAACAAACTCTGTTACGCTTGTCAATCAATTCTACCTCACACCGGTGTTTTCTATCAACAAACTCTAAATGGACACAAACAGCTGCAGAATAGTTATTTAAACGAGGAATGTGCTGCACGGACTTACTGTTCTGGCAGTGAACTCCTTCAAAGCCTGGCTGGCACTTGCAGACGTACTCACTGAAGACGTCACCTCGGCGGGTTTGGCCCGTCACCTCGCAGATGGCGTCATTCTTGCAGGGGTTGGGGAAACAGGGCCCTAACGGACAAACACAGGGCAGAGCCCAGTCAAACAGAGGCTCATCGTACAGAAGCCTTCACATGTCGGACGGCTCAGGGGCATGAAGGTAGCGACGCTCATCTCACTCCACTCGCCTGTCTCAGTGTCGTTGCAGGTTTCTCCAGAGAATCCATCGAGGCAGATACAGATGAATTTATCTCCAAGTCCATTCACGCATGTTCCGCCGTTACTGCACACATTCACCTCACAGTAATCACCTGCAAAACAAAACATTCACTCAGTTACTGAACTGAAATTGATTTTACAGTGTCAGGATGGAGAGAAGAGGAGAACACAGTGAAACTGTCTGTAGTGGCTGCTTTATGCCGTACAGGATGTCCTGTGCTAATACCTGACTCTTCCAAGCCCATAAATCTGAGCTGGAAGAGGACGTTCAGCTAATTTGGCAGCTTGAAGCTTGAAAGTAGTTGAACGTTTGCTGTAAGAAAAGAGAATCCACCATGTTTTGTGTCAGCCAACATCGTGTTTTCTACCATTATCACATCTGCTGCTCGTTTCGTTGTTGTGCTGCTGATCAAGCGGTAAACAACCTGCTGCTGGTTGGACGTTGCGGTCAAAACAGCTGACACGACACCAGGAACACAACACAAACACTGGATGCTTCCAGCAGCATCACTGTGGCACCCTGGCAGCTGTCAGAGCAGGAGGGAGGGAATGGTGTCAGCTGGAGCTGGATGAGGCGAAGCGAAGAGGTGTGTGGACAGGGTGGAGACAGGCGCATCTAATCTAACATGGACGTGCTGATAGGAAATAAAACATTTAAGCAATATGGTCAGTTTAGAGTTCATATTAATAGTTTAAATGAATTATTTAAATCAGCTCAGAGATCTGGGGGGGAAAGGAAGTACCAAGGTCTTACACAAGATCATAAAGATATTATTACATGAGCATCCATCAGGGCCGGTTACTGGGAGGGTCTGACAAATGCCTATTTTATTTATAGAGAGGTTCATGTCTGAAGTCATTGCAGCTGAAAGTGGAAGAAAACAAAACTAGAGTACGAGTCGTTGTCCGGCTGTCCACTGCCGCCTGGGGTTGTTCTTATGAGGGCACGAACACAATAAACTATGTTCAGGTCAAGAGTTGCTTGTTTGGCTTGAGAGGGAGATTGCTGCTGTTCCTCCACCGCATTAAAAAAATGTAATGGCACAAATAGGAACCTAAGTATTAAACTACAATGTGGGGCCATAAATCATTCATCATCAACACATCATCATCAAGAGCAGTGGTTCTATATACGGTCTGAATGATAAACCATATGTAATTATAATTTTCTGCACATGGATACATAACATGCTTGAGACACTTAAATGACACCCTTATAGTCATTTTGACATGGTAAATATGGAGGGAGTGAATAACTGGGATCCTTCTAACACCCAGGACGATAAGGGAGGCATCTCAGAGTCAGCATTTACCATTTGGATAATTGTTAAGGGAACGGAGGTTGAGCCCCAAGTATGAAGCTGGTGGTTTAAGCGCCACAGTATCTACTACACAGCCTTAAATCTGAGCTTGCAGCGAGGCACCTTTCACACCACAAACAAAACACCCATGGGTAAGTGTGTTTTTAGACTTCTACAGTAAGTCGTGCATTTTGTGTCGACGAGGGCCCACGAGGCTGTGGCTGAAGGTTTCTGAGGCGTCTCACTTCCTGTGTCCTCACCCGCTTCACGACCTCCTGCATCTACTCGACCTCCGGCATCTGTTCTTAAACCCATCAGAGGTGAAAGACTCAAAGCACTGAACTGACATTTCTGGTTTATAGCGACATTTTACTTTAATGTACAAAATATGGACTCTATTAATTATCCACTAGCAACATAGAGCTGTCTGGTACATTTGCATCACATTCACCGAGGGAGAGGGGAGTGAGAGGCAGAAACAAAGATTCACTCTGACAACATCCTGTTTGGCTGTTTATTCACTGAACTGCGCTTCCTTCCCATGGACGTCCAGTGTTATCAGTGCTGTATCCAGTGTCACGGCCTTCGAGTGCTTTCACGTCCCATGAGACTCTTAGGCAACGGCTTGGCTGACAGCACCAACACATCCTTATCCAAATGTTCTGTATCTGAAGGACGGGAACACAACCTCCCTCCCAGGAAACCATCTCAATAAACACTGAGGAAGCTGTCCTGAGTAAATTAAACATGAACTCATGCTATAAGATAAGACGCATGAATCAAACAGCTCACTGCATTTAGCCGTCTCTGTGAATCCGACTGAAGTCTTCTGTCTTTAATAATAATAACATCAGTATAACTATTACTTGATCGCTCTATAATCTGCCATTGCACCAGTGCTATGAATGCCCAGTACAGTGCCCTACTTTGTCCCAGAGGCGGTGACAGATTAGGAAGGTATGTGGAGTTTGTTTGGCAAAAAACGTTGGCGTTGCGCTATTGTCATTTCTTGTGAGTCATGGTCTCTGCTTTTCCCAAGAGCACTCAGCCCAGGAATGGCGTTCAAATACCAGACCAAAAACCCAGAGCACATAAGAGCCAACATCACATAACGAGCCCATGTGACATAGGAAGGGTGCTGGGGTGTGCGAGCCTTCCACCTCATACAGGCTGGAAATGTTCTTTAATAATGCTTAAACATCCAAAGCCATGAAATATCCACTAACAGGCTTGTACTGAACGAAGCATTAACTACTTGCCTCTCACACAGGTTTGACCTCTTTTCAGATTCTCATAGATTTAATGTGTCTTGGCTGGTGTTGTGTTGCAGGATGCACCGACCATGAATCCTATATTTACTTTCTGGAACCAAATGAGCTGCAGCACAACATGTGGCTCACACTCCCTGCAGAAGCTTCACTGAATCAAAGAAATGCAAACTAATGAACCTGCCGAGTGATCGGAGTCACCACACAAACCTCAGTAGAGAGTATAGACAAAAACACTAAATGATTTCCACAAGCAAAGTCTCGTCACAGACGCCGTGTGACTGGATGGCGACACGTGTTCCAGTTGTTTAAGCGCTCTGAGCTGTGCTCATGCAGACGGGGAGAGACTTAGTGCAGCCCAAATAAGAAAACCAGTGACAGATAAAGCAGCAACTGGATAAGAAAATCGCCTTGACAAGTGAGCAGAGAAGCCTTAGTCAGTTTGATGCAAATCTGAATCAGTTCTGGAGACTGCAGTGTTTTAGGCACTAGGCGTTGGGAAAACAGTTAACACAGTGACGGCCATGAGCCAAGAGTCCTGGACCAAACCATCAGCCTCCTGCTGATTGTGTGAAGGCTGATAATAGCAGAGGAAATGATAAATGGATTTTACCATATGTGTGTGTGTGTGTGTGTGTGTGTGTGGTTACGTCAGCGCTCATATCCCGTCTGTCCTGAGGCCTGAGGACTGTAAACACTCTGCCCTCTGCTCTGTCACGCACACACTGAAGCATATAGGCTGGCAGGCGAGTGTGGGAACTGAGTGTTCCAGAGAGCTCAGCGGAGACGCCTGTGCCTCGCACGCACACGCACACACACACACACACACACACACACACACACACACACACACACACACACACACACACACACACACACACACACACACACACACACACACACACACACACACACACACACACACACACACACACACGTCCAGTGCTTGTTAAAACCGCTGAGGATGTCCTGAAGCATAATAAGAAGGGCTGAGACCTGTTAATCTGGTCTGATGAACTGCCACTGCCACAGCAACGAGAAATAACAAGACGCAAACCCAGACATTTGGAACCGGTAGCAGCTTCACTGAGGCCCAACCTGCAAACCTGCTCAGTTCAAATAGATTTGTTAAAGGTGAGCGCTCTGTAGTTTACAAACGCAAACACGGCCATTGACTGCTACAATAAGTAGGACCAGTAACTAAAAATACAGACAACATCAAAAACAAGGCTCCCTTTAAAGCTCAGTGAAGTAATGAAGTGAACGGCGCTGCACTAGTCCATCGACGCCGCCACCGCGTCGTCGCTGGTTCTGCGAGACGAACTTTTCTACTTCTGTGATTCGCTGGCTCGATGCTCAGACTCACGTGACACTGTGTAAAATATTCAACGTGACAGATTGGAAAGTGGGGCAGGAGGCGCTAATAACGACGCCCAAATTAGAAGATACTCCATACTCCGCCATGAAACATTGATTAGGGAGGCTCATCAACATTCACATGGAGGAAGAGGCGTCTGGTCCTGAGGGTTGGGAGGCAGAACCGATAATAGAGGGGTGGAAGAACAAGACGCTGGCCCGAAGGGGAGACCTGGTACTGACAGATGGAGGGAAGTGTGTGTGACACTTACACAAACTTACTGACACAATGAATGGAGGTCAGAGCTGGAGTCCTTTCTATTAGGCTGTAGGAAAGACAACGGGTCAATGTGCATGGCCTCCAACAGGAAGCTGCTCCGTGCACCTGTCTGCGTCCACACGTTACACACACAGGCTATATTTAGCTGCTGTGAGTGGTTCTGTTTGCCTCAGCCCTGACACACAACACCATGTTCCACTTCTCTCTCCTCAGCAGCAACTCCCGACGACACGAGAGCTACAGCCTGCTGACCTGAGGCGAACTGCGTGGAACGCAGGGCAGCAGGAGCCCTGGCGCCGCCGTAGCAACACGGGGGCAGCAACAGGCTCGCGTTGGTCCGATCGCTGACGGGGGGAAAGGTCTCGGTCGGCGCCGCTGCGGACGGAAGTCCACTGGCCTGTGTGCGCTGGCGCCTGCATCCGGAGAAGTGACTCAACGCTGTGGTCAGAATGACCACACCTATTCTCCACGGCCGCCCCGTCTGGGAGCCCCGAGCAACAACAACGCTTTAGGGTTCCAGCTCCAGCACGAAAAAGTCCTCTTTTAAGCACATGCACCAGGGGAAAAGTTGGCGAATCCAGAGTAATTAGGAGTTAAATGACAAGGAACGGGGATGAGAAGGAACCGGGATGAGAAGGAACGGGGATTCAGTCCAAGTCGGCCTTCCCACATTTAATTAAAACGTTTAGCTTCCGTAACTGGATCCACCTTGAAACATGTTCCCTAAAATCCAAATTCACAAATTCTCTTACTAAACTATAAGTTTGTTTTTTAGTAATTGTTATTATAGTCATTAGCAGATAATAATTACTATTAATGTTGCTGTTTAAAGTTGAATAAATATATGAAGACACAAGTGTTTGCTTTGTTAATGAACAAACGAGCTAATTAATGAATAATAGCACTAATATCTCCACTTGCTAATTACACGCCTGCATTCACAGCTCTAACAGGACCCATAATGCATTGGGGTCTGAGATCACACACTCACTGGCTGATGTAGTTCAATCCAAGACTTCAACTTTGCTAATAATTCAATAAATTCTAACAGGTTCTAATTTCACTGCCTTTACGCTGAAACGGCCTCAAATGAAAGAACTGCAGCAAAGGTTCGTTATTGAGGTCACGGTGTGAATCCGACGTAGAACTGTAACATTTGGAAAATACATCAACAGAACTATGCAGATGTTTGGCCTGGGACTTGTTCCCTGCATGTCTGCGCACAGACCCGGAACCTTCAGCCTTTGTCCCTTGGCCCAAATGTGTTTCACAAATGGAGACGCCAACAAAGCCGAGCGCCGGCGGCGCCGTTCATCACCGGCGAAGTGCGAGCGGCTCCTCTGCCTCCAGGTGAGGATCGCGTAGCAACAGATCCGGAAAACGGCACCGACGCGCAGCTGACTTCGCCCGAGACGCCGTCGTCCCGCTTCGTGGACGGCGTGGACGCGAACAGCTCGGGCTCAGCCGCGTTCCGTCACGGGTCGCTCGAAGTCGCGCGCCTCCGTTACTTTGGTGGCGAACTCGCGGTGAAACGGAAAAGCAGCAGACAACCGCGAAAGACAGCCGAGAGAGAGTAAAGCTGGAAACGGAGACGACGGAACCGACACGGGGCAACTTCACGGTCCGGGCTGCGAGGCAGCCCCGGTCCCGGTCCCGGGCTCGGGCTCGGGCTCGGCAACTGTAAACAAACACAAAGAGCCAACTCACCGTCCCCTCCGAACACCAGGCACGCCGTGAAAAGTTGGAGCCAGGCGGCCACGCGCACGTGCCTCCTCATCGCTGCTGCTCGCGCCGGTTCCTGGGAGTCGTTTGCTCGGTCGGACGGGACTCGTGCGGGACCGCGGCTCTCCGGACACCGTGGCTGAGGCGGCTCGAGCTTGTTGTGAGGCTCTGAAGTCTCGGGCAGCAGGCGTAGAGCAGGAGCACGTGCGCCTCGGCTCTCAGCCAATCACCGCCTGGCATTTAATTGTGGCCACGTCCCCCGCCCGCTTGGTTGATAAAGGACTGCTCATTAACGCGCGAACAAAAGAGTCTCGTGAGTAGCGTTTAGCACCAAACTAGATGTTTTGCCTAAACCTCTAAGACGAAAATGATTTGTCTCTTTTTTAGGCAGCTTCGATCATGTTACACATTTGACTTATGACCTAATTCAGGGGTTTAGCCGAGCAGGGGCGGCTCCAGAGGTGGCACAGTGCCCCCTGGCTGTGCTAACCTAGCTAAACGCTGGCTCTGTCTACAGACTACAGGCGTAGTCTGGCATGTTTCACTTACACATGAATTGAAATTAGATTTAGGTGTAAATACATTTGCGCCTATGACCCTAAAGAATGTGAATAATATATTATTTTTTATATATTTTGTAACAGTTGTAACATGCATAGATTTTGTGACTTTTTTTAAACTCAACAAATTAAATTTATTTTTTTACCAGATCATTATTTTAATAATCTGTAATGTGCTCACATGGAGCGTGTTCCATGAAAACCCCATAAGTCCAAGGGTTTTCTCTCTGTGTGCACTAAAACCTAATGAGGAGCAGTTAGCAGGGTTTTCAGTAGTGGCACTGACAAATCCCATTTTCCACTAAATCCCCCACAGGTAACGGACCATACTAATACACGTAGAATGCGTATGATGTGTCATAAAACAGTTTATATATATATATATATATATATATATATATATATATATATATACATAACTAATAATTTAAACTGACACATGTTTTTTTCTCTGGTAAAACAGGCCAGTTATATAAATGTATCTTTCACTGCTAATATAATTACTTCATTGAATGTGTTCCTTGATATTGTTGGCTGAAGCATCCATGATGATTTAGGGCATGAAATAGGCTTCTCAAATGCAGATTAAAGCCAACGTTCCTTAGTGGAAAGACCAGAGGTTGATCTGTGGGCGTTTTTTGGCTGGAACTCAGCAGTGCCAACAGAGGGAGTGGGTGTGAGCTAAGGAGTCATTTTTATTTGGTGCATTTTTTTAATCTTTCACCTAATTTCTCTTTCTGCAAATAATAAATACTCAAGTTGTTCATTCTAGTTTATATTTAGAAAGGATCACCCTTACAGGATGTGTGCCTGTGGTGTGAAATGTACCACATGCTACACTTGCTCATGCTCTGAACTCTCATCATATTGACTGGCAGAGCAAAATTACCCTGTAGCCTAGTAACAAGCTAAAGTAATTTAAATTCAGCTTAAATTGACACACAACTGGTTCAGAGGAAGGCTGTTGTGTATTGAATGTCCATAATCATCACATATTATAACCATACACTCTATTTATTCATCTGCTTCTTCTTTATCCAAGCATATTTAGATCCAGTAATGTAATCACAATGTAGAGAGAGCATATTCAACATGTATTAAACCTCTGTGTGGCCTCTACACATCTCTATTCTCACATGCAGCCTTTTAAAAGTAAATCCCAGCCAATTTGATGGGAACCAACCTCCTCATATGCCCAATATAAACTGTGGGAACTGAAGGAGCGTCTCACTTCAACAAAGTCAAAGCAGAAACAAAAGTGTGTGGTTCTCTATAGCAGTTAAATGTGTTACATTTGAGCCGCTTCTTTTTCTCTCCTTCATTTTTCCCTGATTTCCTTGCTAAGCATATTTTAGGACAGATGATGGATATGTGGAGGAAGTTAGTGAAGCACTGTGGCTAAAATTGCGTTTCTGCACATATGACGCAATGAACAAATAATAAAGTCGTGGTTAAAATGAGACTTTAAAGTTCCTTTGCTTTTGTTTTTTAGCTGTCCTCTCTCTCTCTCTCTCTCTATGGATAATATGTACAAAAACTCACAACTGTTCTCATCACAAACTGTGGTCATAGATCTACTGACCTGGTGCTGGCATTAGTTGAATGGATTTACCTAAGGCTTTGTGTTGTTCATGTTAAATTGAATATTTTTTGTGAATGTACTGCACAACCCGATCGGACACAGGCCTGTTATGAGAAACAGCTTAAGACTATTAGTTGAAAACAGTTTTGTTTTCTTGTCATTCAAGGGCCAATATATTGATGCCAACAACATTACATATATAAATATAAGATTTAAGTAATATTTGTCCAATCCACAATATCCCACACTGTGAAATTTAGTCAGCAGTAAAATAAAGAATAAGAACAGAGACAATCATGTGCACTCTGTGCTTGTTGACACAAATCGGTGGTCAATGAGGTCAGACTCCAATACATTCATAGCATAATTTGTTTCTCCTTTAATGTCACCGTCTCTTTGCATGACAAGAGGTTGATTATTTATCAAAGAATGATTCAATTAGAGTTGAGCAGAATTAGGGAGTGGAACATAATCTGGTAAATTCAAACCACATGAACATGTAGAAATGTCAGGGTGAATGATTCCCATGCATGTGGTCAATGTGTCCTTTAATCGGCTGTGTTTCACTTGTGTTTTTTACATAAAACAAGGTGGATCCACCCAGGCCTCTTTCACTTCTTCCTCCCATCTGGAAACAACCGTGTGGAGTGGCATTTAGCTACAAACAATATCAGATAAAGAAGTGAAATCATTTGAACCATTTGAAGATGGTTCATGGCTGAGGTTTGCAGTTCACCACAGACACCACTGCATCATCAGTTAAATAAAATCCTCAAACAATTGATCAATTGTTCACCGAAAAATTATCATGTTTAATCTTATGTGATCATGTTTTACACTGAGTGAAACTGAACCTCCTTTACTAGATATTTACATTACTACAAAGCTCAAGATAAAAATCTGAAATTTGTCTATTTCTCTAAAAAATTAACTAGGCTAAAAAAACTATATCACGAATCACTTATTGATAACTGAATAAAACGTGGATATAAAATATATAATACTTCATAATGAATGAATGTTAAGCTATACTCATTTGTCACATTGAGTAATGGCGCCCTCCAGTGGTCAAAATACCCAATCACAGGTGAAACTGAAAAAGGAGGTGTCACAGTATTCCACAAAATCTCCTTTTTAGAACGAAATGCGCCTTAAAAATGTAATGCTTCCAATAAAAAAAACAAACCCACACAGAATATAATATTTTATCTTAATTTGCAAGCTGTTATAAAAGTTCATTGATTCTAGTGTTTGTTGGACATTCTATTCGGACACACAGATGAACGCAGACTGCAGCAGATGTCTACATATATCTGATAACTCGTTTAATGACTGACAATGTATGTTTAATGGGGAGGTTGAATCCAAGGTGGAGAGAGAAAAAGCTAAACAAGTTTTAATGGCAAATCATTAGAATAAATAACACAAAGAAAAGAAATGACGTTCTGCAATTAGAGATAGGAAATGAACTAATGAATGCAGTGAAGGTCAAAGTAACAGCAGAACTACTGATTATCTCCAGCTTAAAAGTACCGGTAGTAGAGCAAAGTGACCATATAAGTACTTTTCCTATGTCTAACTGCCATTTAACTGTTAGAGTGAGGAAGAGTGAATCAGCTGTTAACGCCCAGGTGCCGCCGCGGTGTGTTATGTAATGTGTGTCTAAAGTCTAAACATTAGTGTTATTATAAAACGCAGACGCGTGGTGGTGTTTGCGGTTTCATGGGATCGTTTCCATTCGTCCAGCGGAGCCGCAGACGTCGCAGATGGAAATGAAGTTACGGTTATAGCAGCTTTTACTGTTACACGCTTTGTTTCTCAGATGTAGGAAGTGAGACACGAGGCCGTCGGGAACCCTCGGATATTCCCAACGTTTTAACTAAAGGTCAGCAAATACGGAAGCAGACTGCGAATAAGAAGGTGGGGTTTAATTGACACATAAGTTAACGTGACCGGCTTCAGTTGTAGAAGCGGACTGAAAAACTAAAGTAGGAGTAGAACAGCGTCCATTGGGTTTTAGCTGCGTTTGTGATTTGTCTTTCGAAAAGGTGGACTTTTGTCGTTGCACCTGAACGCACCCTGAGTTCCCCGCTGGTCAGTCATCTCTCCTGGTGTAAACACACGGTGTCAAGAGCCGGAGCTCGACTCTGGGCGGATCCGACCGAAACCGGGACCGACTCCCTCAGCACAAAATGGTAGGACCGGGACGCGTGGAACTGCTGAGAAGCGCGTGAGTGCGCGTGTCAGCTCCACTGCGGCCACGTTCAGCGACGGCTTCACCTGAGTGACAGCGGGGGCGCGAACCCGCGTCCGTCCGGTCCAGCGAACCAAAACCAGATGTTCACAACCGCGTTACTGTCTTTTTTCTCGTCCTGCGTTTGTCGTTCGTTCACAGTAAACGCTTGTCAGCGAATGGACGGGAAGTGTCCGTTGTTTTTAACACCACCTTGCGGTTCTGTAGTTTTTTAATATTCCTGACTTCCTGAAGTCTGTGTTTTCCAGCACTGAGTGGAAAACGCGTTGAGAGGAGACAAAGCACTTTACTGGAGGCCGCACACAGAGGTGGGTGAACTTTGTACAGTTTCTAAAACGTGAAAAGCTGATTTACAAATGTCTCTTGAAGCTGGAACACGCCCCCCGGACTTTTCTTCCTGTTCCGTGGACCCAGTTACCTCTCGGTTCTCCAGATGTTTCATCATCAGCTGCAAACCTCCTGTAAACGCGTCTGACCCTGGGCCGACTCTCTCAGCAGGTCCCCTCCCGTCCACCATGTCCAGCCTCGCGGGGGGCGACGTGCAGGCGTTCGGCGCCGAGCTGCCCGCCATGTTCGACGGCGTGAAGCTGGCGGCCATCGCCACCGTGCTGTACGTCATCGTCCGATGCCTCAACCTCAAGAGCCCCACGGCCGCTCCGCAGGTCGCCTTCCAGGACACGGCGCTCAGCCGCTTCCTGCTCAAGTCCTGCCCCATGCTGAGCAAAGAGTGAGTGTGCCGCCGGCGGGTCCAGGACCAACGGGTCCAGGACCAACGGGTCCAGGACCGGCGGGTCCAGGACCGATGGGTCCAAGACCAACGGGCCTCGCTGTTGGTTCTGAGCTTCTCCTTTGAATCTTTATTACGTGGTCCTGTCGACCCGACGGGTCCAGGACCAACGGGTCCAGGACCAACGGGTCCAGGCCCGGCGGGTCGATACCCGGCGGGTCCAGGCCCGACGGGCCTCGCTGTTGGTTCTGAGCTTCTCCTTTGAATCTTTATTACGTGGTCCTGTCGACCCGACGGGTCCAGGACCAACGGGTCCAGGTCCGGCGGGTCGATACCCGGCGGGTCCAGGCCCGACGGGCCTCGCTGTTGGTTCCGAGCTTCTCCTTTGAACCTTTATTACGTGTATTCTGTAACTCCAGGCAGCAGCATCACTCAGCCCTCGGGCAGTTTATCAGATTGTGCTCCCTGAGGAGCCACAGGGGACTTTGTACTGTACATGTTTACAGTGGGTGTGTCTGTTCTGCGTCTTATCTGCTCTACAGACTGTATGTATTAGAGGCTTTAATGTTATCTGTCTGCTGCTATCTACAGTTGCATGATTTAGTGAAATGAAATCGTCCATTAGAAGTGACTCATGCTCCGTAGCTGCTGTAGCAGCGTCAACGCGAGGCCTGTGGGTTTGTTCTGCCACCTCCTGGTTTTGGAGCACGTTGGGGTCTGGTTCTTAGCGTCAAGGTTTTGCTTCTTTTCAGATACATCCCTCCGTTGTTGTGGGGGAAGAGTGGTCACCTCCAGACAGTCCTTTATGGCAAGATGGGCCGGGTCCAAACGCCGACGCCCCGAGGGATCCGCAAGTTCCTCCCGATGCAGGACGGCGCCACGGCCACCTTTGACCTCTTCGAAGCCCTGGGAGAACACGGCACCGGAGGTGAGAGGCGAGCGCCGAGCCGCTAGTGTTTGTTCAGGCCGCTAGCAGGGCTAGCGACGTGTCTGATTAGCTTGTCTGCAATAACAGTGTGTAAAAGCAGGGCGGCCGCTAATAAACGCCCCGGAGTAGAAGCGTTCCAGCAGCTCATTAAATCAACACTACAGAGATTTGTGCCTGACTTCGCTTGATGCCCGTGCATGTGTTTGCCAGATGACGTCACCATGGTAATCTGCCCCGGCATCGGTAACCATAGCGAGAAGCGCTACATCCGGACCTTCGTGGACTACTCCCAGCGGCAGGGCTACCGCTGCGCCGTGCTCAACCACCTGGGAGCCCTGCCCGACGTGGAGCTCACCTCACCGCGCATGTTCACCTACGGTGAGGGGCCGCGCGGCGGGTCGAGCAGGGAGCCAGCGTCCTCCTCCAACCATGTCACTCATGGAAACTGGTGGCTTGTAGATACACATCACAAGCGCTAAGCTCTGAGCGAATCTGACTCCAGCCAGAATGGGATCCGCTGCGCGTCCGGTCTCTGACGGAGTCGCTCCCTTTGTTCAGGCTGCACCTGGGAGTTTGCAGCTATGGTGAACGACGTCAAACAAGCCTTCCCCCACACGCGGCTGGTGGTCGTGGGCTTCAGCCTGGGGGGCAACATCGCCTGCAAGTTCCTGGGCGAGAGCCGGCGGAACCAGGAGCGGGTGCTGTGCTGCATCAGCGTGTGTCAGGGCTACAGTGCCCTCAGGTGTGTATAACAGAATCGGGACCGGATGAGGACACAGGAGGAGGCTGCTTGGGTTTCTGCTGTGCTTGTAAAACACGCGTGCGTGTCCAGGGCCCAGGAAACGTTCCTCCAGTGGGACCAGTGCCGGAGGTTCTACAACTTTGTGCTGGCGGGCAACATGAAGAGGCTCATCCTGTCGCACAGGTGGGGGGCAGCCAGTCAGACGGCCCCGGGCCGATGGAGACCTCCGCCCTGACTCTTCGTCTTGTGCTCAACAGGAGCACCTTGTTGAACTCGAACTCCAGCAGCATCGGCGCCGCCGACCTCAGCGGACTGTACGCAGCCACGTCGCTGGTGCAGGTGGACGACAGCGTCATGAGGTGACTTTGGGCCGGACTCTGTGCCCGCGTGGGGCCCGCGGCGCCGTCCCACTCCACACTGAGGTTGTGATTTGTTGTGCAGGAAGTTCCACGGCTACGGCTCGGTGAAGGAGTACTACGAGAAGGAGAGCTGCGTGCGCTACATGCACAGAGTACGTGAGCGCTGACCTATGACCCCGCCATCGCACACCAGCACCTCCAGCTCTGACCGTTTGAAAGGGGAACTAGTTGATGTGCTCTTCCTCTATTTCATCATAACCCGTGTTTTATGTGTCTAGAACCACAAGGTCCCTTTTAATAAATGTTCCTGTGTTCAGATCCGACCAGCAGAGGGTTCATCACTGAGCCGCTCCTTCTAGTGTTACTGCGCTTCTTCCTGTTGCAGCCCTTGAACCTGTTGCTTCCTGTGCAGATCACTGTGCCCCTGCTGCTGCTCAACTCCTCAGACGACCCCCTGATTCACCCGTCGCTGCTGTCGATCCCGCGCTCCCTCTCAGGTTTGTGCCTCCTCCACCGTTGCCTGCTGTTATGAGGCATGTGAAGCATTACAGGAGGTGAGTCACGGCGGTAAAGCGTCACCTTCCCCAAACCTCCGCCTCGGCCGCACAATCACAAGACAGGAGCATTCACACAATGAGGCGTCCTAATGGGCTCCACCCAGGCCCGTTTGTGGCCCGTTTGTGGCCCGTTTGGTCCGCTGCGTGTGCATCGGCGCCTGACCTCAAGGCCCAGGCTGTTGTAGAGCAAACTAAATCTGCTTGGCTTCCTCTGGAGCCTTAAGGGATGATAACGTCTACACTCAACACCGTCCGGCCCGGAGAGTCTTGTTGAATTTTTCAGGGCTATGTGATCTGGGCTGTTGGATTATATATAGAGAGCCGTGTGTGCGCTTGGCTGCTGTCTTGTCCTGCTTCAGTGGCTCACATGCACCAGCCCCACGTGTGCAAATCAGTGCCAAGAACCACTTGGACCTTAAAGCTACGAAGTGTAAACACACTCAGGTGTTTGACTTTCCAATTATTGTAGCATTACAGAGCACATTTAGTTGTACATTCAGAGGTGTGAGGCTTCATGGACCCAGACATCCAGTCACACACACTGGTCTCACTCCTGTGTTTCCTCTGCAGAGAAGATGCCCAACGTGATGTTCGCCCTGACCCAGCACGGGGGCCACCTGGGCTTCTTCGAGGGAGCCGTGCTCCTCCCTCAGCCCCTCACCTGGATGGATAAAGTCATAGTGGAGTACACGGACGCCATCTGCCTCTGGGAGAAGAGCCAGCGGGACGGGAGCTGCTTCCAGCCGAGCACAGGCCACACGCACTGAGCTTCCATCCTCTGCTTCCCAGTTACACTCCGGTACCACAGCTGGCCCTTTGCTGGTTTTTGGCAGCTGGACAGCAGGAGCATGTAGCTGGTGCTTCAACTACAACACTGTTGTCACCTTTGACCTCTATATGAAAATAAAAACGCAATATTTTTCTACATGAAATACAACTAAAATATTTTTTTGCTATTTTAATTATTGTTGAGGAGAAATGTGTTGCCTTTTGTTTTTTTAACCATTGTAAAGAATTAAAACCTTTACAGATCTGGTTCTGGACTTTAAAGTCTGTCTCAGACGATAACCATGTGAATGTGAGGAAACACTAAATGTGTAAACTCATGCAAAGTTACGCTAAAGTTCATCTGAAGCTCCAGGAGTTTTATTCTTTGTGGTTTTGAATACAAATGTTAATAAACGTTGCTACAAGCTGCAGGACCAGCGATTCCAGTGACTAATAGCTTCTAAAAGGACGAGCCAAACACTGACACACATACATATCAGGTGATACAAGAACCCACTGCATGATTTGCCTGATGCTCAGCATCATGAGCCTTCATGTGAGTCTGCCACGGTTTGTGTGGCGGCTTCTCGTGAGTCATTGAGCTGTTGATAATCTGATTTAATCTTGTTTGTTTCCCACAGGACGGAGGTTTTCTGTATAATTCAGTTACATAACGTCCAGTAACTTACTCAAAGTTCCAGTAAACAACTTAAATGGATCCCTCTCATTTCACCACTTGTGACTGAGTCTCCACAGCTTAGCCGTTCTCTGCAGGAAGGTCTGTGGGGGGAAGAGGAAGCAGCAATAGTTTTAGTAACGAACTTTTCTCTGGTTAAACTCTGGTCATATGTGGACGGATGCATAACTGCTGCGGTGGTGGGAGGAGACGGAAGGTGACGTGATTCATTCATCCGGAGGAACAGCGTTGACTCTATTTTAGGGGAAACATGGGGAAAACTATTTAACATTCAATTCAAGGATCTTTGAGTTTATGTCGCTGTGCTTACTTTGATTCCTGTGTTGCGTTGCGTTCAAGCTCAGTGGAGAACGTAGTACTTTACAGACGAGTTGATGTTTAACTGTCATGCACGAGAAGCCCAGATGAATGTGTGACTAGTCTGGTTCTGCCTAAACCCACTATTGACATAATACAATGTCAATAGAAACTGAAACAATCATTAAAATCACTTTTACTGCAACATTAGGCCACTGAGGATAAAACACACACACACACACACACACACACACACACACACACACACACACACACACACACACACACACACACACACACACACACACACACACAAAAATTAGAGGATTCTGCCTTACACACCTGCATCTCATCGGCCCGTTTCCCCTCATCAGGCACCACCTTCCTCTCCTGCCTCATCGTGTGTCAGCCTGCGCTCAGGGCACCTGTCCGGTATGAACTATCAGCTGCTAATTGTCCGTTGGTGACACATTATCTTCCACATAACTCCAGTGAGTGAACCTTTGGGTTAAACGAGCACCTATTACAGTAGTTTAATACCGTTTAAAGCGGGAACGAGTGTTCGGGGACGGTAATCACCGCTGTGCTCGCCCGCTTCTGCTTTAAGTACAACGGTCTAATGAATTACTCACCGGTTCCACCGGGAGATGAACGATGAATGAACTCTTATGCAACTTCTCTCCCAACGTTTCTGTGGATTCACGGCGTATTAAGTTCCTGTCACCACCCTCCTGTAGAGGGCAGCACACATTTGTAACATACGGGATGTTTTCTTCACATCAGAACCACCCCGTTCCATGAGGCGTGTGAGCGTCTCCACGCCTCTCTACCAGGGCGCGTGCAGTTGCTGCGCCTGCGCGCTGGGGGGCGCTCCGCCTCCGTCTCTGCAGCCGTCGCCTCCATCGGCGTCTCTCGCTGCAGGATGAGGATCGTTAACTTCATCTCCTACTTCACGAACCGGACACATGTTCCCGTCGAGTGCGCGCGTGTCTGTTCTGTGTCCGTCATGACCCGGGTCGCGTCGGTCTCTGCCCAGAAGTGAGAGCAGCTCCGGTCCCCGGGGACCCGAGGACCCGAGGATCCAGCTGAAGTCCGCGGGTGCGACGAGCCCCCGAGTCTCCGCGTTTCCTGTGACGCAGCACAGCCGCGTCGCGTCGCGTCGCGCCGCGCACTTCGGATAGAGCGGCGTCAACGCGCGTTCGTGACTCGGGTCATTTGGAACGAACCCAGCCTGGTGTGAATGTGTCCCTGACGCGTTAAGGCGCTGATTCGAGGTGCGTCTGTGGAGGAGAGCTGCCCGAGCTGCGGAGCGTCGAACCTGCAGTGAGGAGTCGAACCGACACCTGCAGGTGATGCGGAGCATCAGATACCTGCTTTAGAGGAATTTACAGCGTCTCCGCCGGGAGCGGGTCTGAACGGAGCGCAGCAAAAGGAAAAAGTGGGATTGTTTTTATTTCATCATGAGTGGACGCGGACGCGTGTCGAGTTTGTGACCAAACAGCTGGAGGAGGAGAACATCTGGCTTATTCCAGACACCGAGAGGAAACACCTGGTTCTGTTGCACGGACAAAGGTACTTGAAGGCATCACGGTATTAAAGCTCTTTATAGTGGTGCAGCTGTGTGGTTTGTGGTGAACCTTCTTCATTGATCAGCTAATGAACGCAGCTCAGTGCGGAACGCTGCTGGCTGGACTTCAGCTCGGCTGCTTCCTGATCACTTTCACAGATCTAACATTTTAGCTGAATCTGCTGGAATCTGGGAACTTGAGCCCGTGCGCGCGCACATATATTCAGTACTAAAGCAGCCTGCGCGCCTCCCCAGGAGGTGTGTGCGTGTGTGTGTGTGTGTGTGCGTGCGTGCCTGTGTGTGATTGTGTGTGTGTTTGTGTGCGCGCGAGCATTTGGTGATACCTTTGCAATTTTGTGTGCGTGCCCAAAATACTCTTTGTGCTCGTGCGTATGGAACTTTAGCTTGAATGCACATTCGTGTGCCTTGAGGGTTTGTGTGTGTGTGTGTGTGTGTGTGTGTGTGTGTGTGTGTGTGTGTGTGTGTGTGTGTGTGTGTGTGTGAGAGAGAGAGGGGGGAGACAGAGAGAGAGAAACCAATGTGCCTGTTTGAGAGTTCAGATACGAATCTTGCTTGTAACATAGTTGTGTTGTTTGTCTGAGGATTGTGAGGAATTACTTTTCAGAGTGGAGAGGGAGGATGAGCAGAGTCTAAGTTTTAAAAAGCTGTGCATTCATTGGTCCAAACAGCATCAGGAGGATGGGGGATGGGATTCAGGCAGCGAGCAGCGGCACAGCTGGATCAGCTGTCAGTCCGCAGGTGTGCAGAGTCTGTGCTGTAGTTTTAATTTGTGCACGGTTGCCACAGCAACGAGTCCATCACGCCTGTGATTAGAAGATGCATCTCAAGTCTGTGGACGAGGATCCACGACAGCGGCCCCTTCTAGGAAATGAGAGCAACTTTTATGATCATTGTTTAAATGATAGTGATGAAGCCTCCCATCATTTAATGAATCATTAAGATATCAGCTGATGTGATTAAACTTGGACTAAGAGAGAACACGGATCAGGACACAGTGAAGGCGCTGCTTGTCTTTGTTTTCCTCACTCGTCACAGAGAATCTTAAACCATCTGAGCATTTTCTGTCCGTCAGCCTGTTGCTAAAAGCCAAGACTTATTCTCTCTCAGCTGGGTTGAATAGAGTCTGTGATCGTACTGAGAAGCTAAAACGTGGAACTAGGCCTTTCTTTAGTGCATGCACTAAAAGTCAGGTTGATCAATCAGGTCCAATAATACTGCTTTCAAATCCATCACTAATATTTAATGTCTGCAGGCTGTGAAGTGCTGCAGCCTGATTAACGTGACATGTACTGAATCACACTCTGGTGCTAAACTTGGACGACTGCTGAAAGTAAAAAACGACGTGTGAAGTAAATCAGCAACAAACAGTGATGAGTTCTTAGCATAAAATAGCATAAAAGCTTTTAGCACAAAAATGCACGGCAGCTGTTTTGAAATCCATTTCTTTTCTAGCTAAACACAAACCATTTAATTGTTCTGATGGTTATTAATTTTTGTAAAGATCCGTGTAGACATGACCTTGGGCTTCAACTCGTTTTACACTTAATGACAATCAGCCCATTAAAAGATAATCAATAAAGAGAATTGTTATTCAGCCTCCACACCTCGCTGTGGGACGTTATCCATCAGTCGATGCTCTGATCATTAATAAAATGACGTTTGGCAGCGTGTTAGCACACTGTGAAGCGGAGGCGGTGACCCTGCAGTGAACCGACAGCTTCGATTATCCATCACTTATTGTGATTTGATTCTTTCTCTCTCAGGGCCTGAAGAATGTAAAGCTGGAGCAGCCGAGGCCTTAAAGCCCCGCTTTAGCCCCCACGGGGATGTGTGAGACGGGGAACGGCCCAACAGGAAGTCCCCTGGGCTCGCCGTGGTAGGCGGGACCCCCTGCGGTCGGCCCTGTCCCGGTGACGGGGGCCTCGATGTTCTGGCCCGTCTCCCCCGCCCGCTGCTACAGCCGCTGTGCCGTCGCATCCCCGCCCGCGTCCGCTGCTCCTCCGCTCACACGACAATGACCCCAGCCGCCCCCGGCCGCGGCCTCCTGCCCCGGACCCTGACCCTAACTCTGACCCTGGTGCTCCTCAGCTGCCGGCTGGGCTCGGCCTCCCCCAAAGCGGCCGCGTGGGGGGACTCTCAGGCCCAGGAGCACGCCCACTCCATCCGCCTGGACGGCGACATCATCCTGGGCGGCCTGTTCCCCGTGCACGCCCGCGGCGAGAGGGGCGTGCCCTGTGGCGAGCTGAAGAAGGAGAAGGGCATCCACCGGCTGGAGGCCATGCTGTTCGCCATCGACCTGATCAACAAGGACCCGGAGCTGCTGCCCAACGTGACGCTGGGCGCCCGCATCCTGGACACGTGCTCCCGCGACACCTACGCGCTGGAGCAGTCGCTCACCTTCGTGCAGGCGCTCATCGAGAGGGACGGCTCGGACGTGCGCTGCTCCAACGGCGAGCCGCCCGTCTTCACCAAGCCCGACAAGGTGGTGGGCGTGATCGGGGCGTCGTCCAGCTCCGTGTCCATCATGGTGGCCAACATCCTGCGCCTGTTCAAGGTGAGGAAACGCTGTCTGTGTGCTGCACTAAAGCAGTGGGATCAGAGCAGAGGCTGGTGCAGTAGGTAGGAGTGGGCGGAGCCTCCAGGAGAGGCGCTGGGTCAGCTAATGGACGGTACCGGCAGCATGTGGGTCAGAACCCGACCACTCTGCTCAGACGCGTTTTGGTGGATGTTTGACCTTTAACTGCGGTTTGATGCGTCAGTGTGTTTGACTGCAGGTGAAATGTTTCTGAAAAGCTCCAGCCGCCGTCTTCACCTCGAGGTGCGAGTCTCACTCACGTCTGCTGATTTGTGGCTTCTGCTCGCGACAGGCGACGTCTCAGTGTTGGTGTGCTGTTTTCGTGACTGGGTTTTTGCTGCGGTGGCTTTTCAGCCGCGGGAACGTGCTCGTTCTTCACGTCTTCGTTAGCTGAGAGCAGCATGAATAACTCGCTCCGGCGGCTGTTTCTCGCCGCACGTTGACATAAAGAGTTGATCCCAGCTGTTGCCCTGTCTCCTCCAGTGCGTTCAGACCACGCTGGCCAAGCGTGTCTGCAGGCGGCGCTTTGCTGCATCGCAAACAAAGCCCAATACGCGAAATTAGGGATGGTGTGTGTGTGTGTGTGTGTGTGTGTGTGTGTGTGTGTGTGTGTGTGTGTGTGTGTGTGTGTGTGTGTGTGTGTGTGTGTGTGTGTGTGTGTGTGTGTGTGTGTGTGTGTGTGTGCGCGCGATGTGAGTTGGAACCATAGTGTTTCGGGTTTGACTGACTGGCCAAAATAAATAACACATAAAACCTGACAGAAAAGGTTCCCAGCTGTTGAATTCATGTCAAGTTATAAATAGGAATTATGTCATATTTGAACCACAGCTCAGCTGTTCAGCTGCTCAGCTGTTCACCTCTGCCCTGATACGTGATGGCATGGGTTGAGTCGGGCTTAAATGCTGGTTCTGTAGCAGTCGGTCTCAGTCACCTGTGTTTCCTTCATGCTTTAAGTCCAGAAGAGACAAGTGGAGGCCTCACTCAGATCTGTTTGCAACCACTTCACCTGTTACTGAAATAATGATTTAGGCCTTTTGCTTTTGCTCAGACTGACAGATCGTAACTCTGCTGCACTGATTGCACTCAGATTTCCATGCATTTGTTGTTCAGAGGATGCACCCGTCGGTTTTTAATGATAATACAGTACTGGTAGCGACCTAAATATAGAGAAATCCTCAGCATCCGTCCTTCCTTCACTGACGGTGTCAGAGGTGAGACTCTCCATCTCTCTCGCATTAGCATAATATTTGCACTTCCATTTCACGCCGCGCCACCAGTCGGACGCCCGGGACGAGTCTCTGCAGCGACAGGCGCTCACGCTGCTGCATCGCATTTACAGAACCACAAGCTTCTGCAGGCTCGGCCAAAAGCCCTAAATAAAAAATGAAAGTGGCGAGAAAATAACTGTGGGAGGAGTGGAAGTGGAGGGGCCGCGTTCCGCTTCGCTCCGTGTGAACGGCGAGAGGTGGGAGAGTTCCAGCAGCACATCAGTGTTTGGAAACGAGGCCGAAGAAGAAAAGCAGCGTGAGGTGTTTATTAGTGTTTATGCTTCTGCACGTTCTCAAAAATAACAAAAAAGTCATGATACAGAAAAGCCAGAGTTCCTGCAGCAGAACCGGGCTCAGGGCGGCGCCCGTCGCCTCCACGCCCTGGGATCCGTTTGGACTAGGTTCTGTAGCGGCGCAGCTTCTTTAACTGTGCCTGAACTTTTACCGCCTGAACAACCTCACGCTCTGAACCCGTCCACGTTTTGCATGTACGAAACAGACGCTCGTGTGAAGGTGTCGGCAGAGAATGCGTGCGCGTTCAGGCTGAAAATAAAGTGGAGCGCGTCGGGAGACTTCAGGGCTTTGGAGCAGCTCTTCGCACGGCGAGAGGCCGCCTCGCGTCTGAAGTGTTGCCTGCGAATATCACACTCCGCCGCGCGAACTCGTGACTGAGCGCGTCAGCAGATGGTTCACAGGAAGAAGAAGGACCTTCACTGTGGGTCCGAGGGGAGCGCGAGGCCGTCACCGCGGGGGGCATCCTTCCTTGTGTCTATGGGCTGTGCTCAGTGGATATTGATGCAATATTAATTTCTGTGGAACTTAGCAACATGCTAAGATCATGAACCCATTTCTGGGGCTAATGGCTAAAAGTCTACTTTCACTGTCTCTTAGCTTGAAAACTTAGGATTGTTTTAAAAGACATTAAAGGGAGCTGACAATGAATTTGAACTTGGACTTCCTACACAAGCATAGAGTAAACGAGAGGACGACACCTTCAGTCGAAGCTGCTTTGAGTTGTGTGCGTTTTGGCTCAAATTTCTTCAAAGTAAATTCAAGAGGCGGCGAATGACGGAGGTGGATAATTTAATTGAGGTGCACTGTAGCAATTAATTAGTGTGGCTGATAATAACAATCTCGTTAAGGGGTCGGAAGTTGGCTTCAACCATTGTGTTGAGGTTTTTGTGCTTCATGCAGATTTTTCCTTCCTCGGCTCAGATCCACCCACGTTCAGCTCGTCGCAGCCGAAGCCTGGTGTGTAATTATACGGCATGTACCTTTAAACATGTACAGCTGCGCGTACAGGCGTCATCATCTCATCCCTTTGTTTAGTTTGAGCATTTCGATTCTGCCTCCAGATGAAAGTCAGCTCATCGTGGGAATGAAACGCTCGGCTATTATTTAAATTCCAGGTCGCTGTGGAGGAAAATATCAGAGCGTGGATGCGTTTCATCCCAGGTTTGAAAAGGAGTCCGTGTGAAAGCCAGCAATCTGCTTTAGGATCAAGGGATGAACGCGGCCCTGCTCCGTCTCCTGCTGCAGCTGATGGAGCAGGAGACGCCTCCTGATGCCGGTGGCTGCACAGACGTTGACCTTTGACCTGCAGACGTAGTGGATGCGAGTTCCTCCTCCGCATCAGCGGTGCTTAAACTCTGCCTTATCCGTGATCTCAGACCTTGATCTGTGACTCCATCAGTCTTGACGGACGCCATTGATCGGCCCGGTTTGTTAATTGTGTTTGACTTCCTAAACCTGCGTTTAAACGATTCGATTGGACTCGGACTGATCACATCTGTGGAAATAAATAGGATCAATAAATGTAGAGCAGCTTTTACTTCTTATCCTGGTTCAGTATTTGATGCAGGTTCGATAAAACGCTCCTCCTCCTCCTCATCGGTGCCAGAGGAATCTTCTCCTCTTCCTCCTCCCCCTCCTCCTCCTCCTCTTCCTCCTCAGTGCCAGAGGAATCTTCTCCTCTTCCTCCCCCTCTTCCTCTTCCTCCTCCCCCTCCTCCTCTTCCTCCCCCTCATTCTCCTCCTCCTCCTCTCCTCCCTGGTGCCAGAGGAATCTTCTCCTCCTCCTCCTCCTCTTCCTCCTCCTTGGTGCCAGAGGAATCTTCTCCTCTTCCCCCTCCTCCTCCTCCTCCTCCTCCTCCTCGGTGCCAGAGGAATCTTCTCCTCTTCCCCCTCCTCCTCCTCCTCCTCCTCCTCCTCGGTGCCAGAGGAATCTTCTCCTCTTCCCCCTCCTCCTCCTCCTCCTCCGTGCCAGAGGAATCTTCTCCTCTTCCCCCTCCTCCTCCTCCTCCTCGGTGCCAGAGGAATCTCCTCCTGTGGGATTTGAACCCTCTTGTCCTTGTGAATGTCGCAGCTCCTGCAGCTCGTCCATCACCGTCACTGTGTGATCCTCGTCCCGGGTTCACAGATCTACTCTGAGTGTTCGTAGACGGTGGCGACGCTCTTTAAGTGGATTTTGTCAATCATGGAGCGTCTGAGCCGCTGCAGGAACACGGCAGATAAAACACTGAGGCTTTGTCACCACTTGATTTGTGGAAGGACGTTTCCAAGGTGTTTCTGGGCGCTGATAACAAAGCGCGGCTCCGCTCGTCCAGGGAATTTCAGATTGTCACGTTCCACAGTTTTCAGTCTGTTTCTTGACGTTCTGTCTCCTTCCTGTTTGCTGTGAACTACACAATTGAAATATGTTCTTAATATGATGCTGTTTGTTCCAATATCACTTTTTTTCTATCATTCTATCATGTTGGGAAAGTTGTTGAATTTTCCCACTTTCAAAAACAAGCCAGCCTAGATGTGAGGTATTAATGTTATTATTAAGGACCCCACGTTGTCTTCCTGTGTACGGAGCCGTGGTCCCGCGCTCCAACGCTGGAACAACAGGAACGCTTTGAGTCACGCACGTTTGATGTGACTCAGTGTGTGACCTGGAAAAAACACCCTGGACACGAGAAGAGAATCCTGCAGGAGGAACTAGAGGAGAAGTTCTGTTATTCTGCATGAACACGTCCGTCCGTGAGGAATGGTTGCGAGGTGCCTTGCTCAGAGGCCCCCGGCAG
Source organism: Betta splendens (assembly GCF_900634795.4). Taxonomy (NCBI): domain Eukaryota; kingdom Metazoa; phylum Chordata; class Actinopteri; order Anabantiformes; family Osphronemidae; genus Betta; species Betta splendens. Next base: position 17,232,759 of record NC_040886.2, on the reverse strand, counting down.
CCGTGCAGAGTGGGGGTTTGAGTTCCAGGTCGGCCCGAGGCTCCGCTCGCGTCCTCTCTGACATGAGTCACAGCAGGAGGCGCCGTTGACGAGCGCAGGCGCCGCCTGACGTTTGTGGCCGTGGGTTTTGTGGGTCGGTCGCAGGACGCGGGTTGTGGAGACGCCATCTTCTTCTTCTCCTGCTCCTCTCCGCGTGCACTTCATGCTTCATTTGTGTTTCTTGCACACCCCCACACTCGTCTGTTCCACTCGGCTGCTCGGCCGTCACGTCGCAGCGCGTCAGCGGCACAAGCTGCTGTGGGAGACGCTTCCTGCTCCGCTTTAAATGCTGCCAGTTGTTGAGTGACAGCGCAGCACGTTGGTCCTTCGCTGCAGATTAGCTTTGCTCATGAAATGGTGAGACGTGTCAGTGCTGCTTGTGTTTTACTGCCTCGTTTAGTTCGATCAAACATCTCACCAGGAGCCTAAAACCTCTCTCTACTTGGACTTGGACCCCCACCTCTTCGCCGTCTGGATCTCCAAAGGAGCTGCGGTTTGTTAAAGAGCCGCTCTCTGTCCGATTCCTTTATTTAAAATGCTTCAGGGAGGGAAAAGTCGATTCAACAACCGAGACAAAACCTTTAACAGCTTTTTTGCGAGCAGCCAAACAAATCAGCGCTCGCGCCGTGGCCGCGGGTCCTTCAGCCCAACGCTCCCCCTGCGCGGGGGAGGCTATTACCTGGACGAGGCCTTCGGTGACGGGTTAATCAGCCGCTCCCCGGCCGCACCGCGTCCTCACACGTCCCCTGATGCGTCGTCTGTCCAGCTCTTCTTTATCTGCTTTCCTGAAATACTTAATCTAAGAACAATTAGGTCTGAAAACCAGCAGAAGGTTATTTCTTTCCCTGACCCGCACTGTTATTGAGCTGCTGGACGGAGGTTTTATTTATTTAAAGTTTATCCAGGTTCTCTCAAATCCTCTCAGAAAACCAGGCATCTGTTTCTGCCTGTTCAAACTCATCGTCGCACTCTATTGGTGTAATTTACCTTCTTTGTTTCACGTTATATTTATATATTTATTTATATTTATTTTTTTGTCAAGTTTCCTCAAAGATCAATGAGCCTGGATTTAATACTAATTAATGCGGTTGCTTTTGTTGCGATCCGCCATCTTGGACTCGTCCCGAGTCGGTGTGATGACAGGTCCAGCCGGTCTCATCCTGGACCCGTCTCCAGCTCTGTCTTCACGGCGTTGAACCCCGACGTGCATTTTTCCGGGCCTTGAACGCAGCACCAGTCACTGCTGTGTCCTGGACTGAGCCCACACGCATCCCCACGTTTCCTTGGGGCTGAGGGTGGTCGCGGGGCGGCGGGTCGACGTGGAAACGTGTCGCGTCGTTTCCCTCGCCGCCTCGGGTCGCTGATGTCATAGCCTGTCGTGGCGAGGGCCGTTCCTTCACATCATCGTCAAGCGGCTCCTCAGATGGTCTCTTCACATCCGCCCGCAGCGGGCCGGCGTCTCGCTGACGTTTTGGGGTTAAGCTGTGGGTGGGCGGCGCTCTCGCCCGCGCCGCGCGGACGTGATGCGCGCTGACAGGCGCCTGCTGACGCTCCGCCGCCGCGTAGGGGTCAGGAGGCGACCCCTCGCTACGAGAGACCACCTGGAGGACGAGATGCGGCGGCGGCCGGTGCTTCGGACGTCACAGATGCAGGAGTCGGAGTGGAAGCCACATTTTACTATTTGTTTCTGTCTAACCGGTCACGATCGTTCAGGCCTCGTCTTTCGTCTCGGCGGCCTCTCAGCTGATCCCAGGTCAGATCTATTGGGCCCATCATCCTCCGCCGCTCCCCCACAGCTGATGCTCATCGTTCCTGACAGCTCCGCCGCTGCTGATCGCTCGGACCCCTCCTCCCGCATTCTCTGGCTGCTTTGGGGCGATCCTGCCGCCTGACTGCAGATCAGCGTAAACCTGCTGCCTGTCATCACACTGTCACAGTCGCACACCCAGAAACCCGCGCACCCACGCCTCCAACGCTCACTCTGTCCGCGCCGCTTGTTTTCAGGATCGTAGTCGACTTTGAGTCTGTGGAGTTTGTGTGGATGTGGCGTCGCTCTCCTTTAGCTCAGCTTTGTGTTAAAGGTTTCATATATAAAACTTAATTAGCACCAACATGTGGAGGCTCATTTCCAGTTCGTTGAATCACATTTCTGACACTGTGAACTTGCAACAAACAGATGAGATTTGTGTCAATCTTCAGTTTCTTCCACAAACAAAACTGAATAATCAACAGCTCAGAAAGAACAGCTTCAGACAGTGTTTTACTCACATGTTCCTTGCGAGTCTCCACCAGCTGTAGGTTGAAGTCTATCTGCTCATATCAGGCGTCTAGATTTAGATCAATACCTAATTCAGCTGCTGCGGCTTGTGTTTTAAATGTCAGGCCTGTTGTTCAGATGCCTGTTTTGGCATTTGGCCATAGGTACTGAAGCGGTGATCCAACGGGTCAGAACCGGGAACCTAGCTTATGTTCTGCTGTTGCTGTTGAATACGGCCCGCATGCGGTGCTGACATGACATCGCTCTAAGCTGTTTCCAACCCACCGTCATGACTTAAACGATAAAACCGAGCAGTGAACGTCCTGACGCTGGTTTCAGATCAGAATTGCGCTCAGCTGCTTTAATGAGTCACTGAAAGCTCTCGCAGCCATTTGGCAGCGTCCTTCTGTAAAATGCTGCACTTCAGCGCTTGTGTTGCTTCTATAGGAGGTGTGAAGCCGCGAGTCGTGTTCAACTCGAGCATCTTTCAAAGCCAGCGCGGCCCGAGGTCGTGCGGCCCGGTCCGGTGGGAATGGAAGCGGCGCCGTTGAATGACTGCAGGTGCTTGTTGAACACGAGAGGGAAGAATGTTAGAAGAGGACGCGTCCAGTTTGTGTTACTGCACAAACCGATGCTGAGAAGACACTTCAAGCAAATAGTGTTGGACTTTTCACAAAAGGCACTTAATCGACCACAAACACCCTTTCTTTTCTCCTTTAAACATTCTCATTTTCTCCTTGAAAATTTTAAATGGACGCTTGAACAACAATCGTGGCTTGTTTTACAGTGATGAGACACGCAAACACATCTTTTACAACATTCAGTGTAATAAAACTTCAGCTTGTAAATATAAACAGTTTTGCTACTGTAACAGTCGCATTGAATGGAAACCATTGGACTAAATGTTTCCCCACTTTCTCAAAACGTGCTAATTTCTCCTCCGTCTCCAAAGCAGCTGAAACCCAGGGTTCGCCCACACCGACTGGGCCGCGGCTCACACCCTGGCAATCAAGCCCACAATTAAATCTGCCTGTGGTTGGAGGCTATTGTTGCTTGAAGAATGGTCAGTAATTAGCGCCGGGTTTGGGTCTGAGAGGAGCGGCTTCCTCTCGAGGCCAAGCTGCACCTCGCAGCTAAAATCCTAATTGCAGGATGGAGGATGAGGAGGCGGAGTCGCGAGGCTGACGTCTCCAAGCAACGCTCACACAAACCCAGCAAATTAAAAGCACATCTTTACAAGTGTTTGTGGACAAAGTCTTACGTGAGAACAAACTTTAACCCAGGTTTGATTATTGCAGGACTCATTCATGTGGCTGCTTCCTCAAGCGCTGGTGCAGGAATGTGTCTGTGATTTACTGACCAAATAAACACCACAGATCTGCAGTTTGGACCAGAAATAAAACCAGTGCTGGTTCTGACAACCACCAGTACTTGAAACCAGTTGTATTTTGATGCCTTGTGTTGGGTCGAGTATAATTCAGTGTGTTTTTTTTTTTTGCTTCTCCATTCTATCGGATCCATGAAGGTCCTCCCTCTGCAGGATGGATGGGAGCAGGGGAGCAGCGCTGGCAGATGCTCATAAATTAAAATGGTTGTGGTGATTACAACACGGGCGCTAATGAGTGGCAGTGATGAAGACAAATGCTGTAAACAGTGGCGGCTGGTGTCAAGGTGAGCGGATCCAAAACCAACAGCGTGTACGTGAGGCGGCCCAGCTCCGCGCGGCAGCTGCGTGATCCGCTTGGAGAGGCTGCAGACGCCGGAGCCTTGTTTTCACCTCCGCGCGCGGCGCTTTCATGTGCTAATGCTTTGATATGGCACTTTTCCATTTGCTTCTAATTCTTGAAGCTTTAAAAATTCACAAAGAAGCAGAAGTCTTGAGCTCCTGGCTTCTTCCCCGCAGGTTTGAGGTCGTGCTCGGCGAACTGTCAGTCTCACAGATTGTCCTCACAAACTGAGTGAACCTCATTATTTCCTGAATCCAATTTGTGCCAATATGTTGACTGAGCTCAGCTGTAATCCTCCTCTATGCAGGACAAATACCTAATGTGCTCCTTTATCCCAACACAGTTGTGATCAGTCTGCTCACAACAGGAGCCTGAATCAATACATGAAAGTTGGAGAATGTTGAGTCATTAAAGCAAAGATATGCAACTTCTGGGGATCACGCTGGCTCTGGCTCTGTCTGTTCAGTCTGGTGCTGTGTCTGTCGCCGTGTGATGCAAAGGGCCTGACATCGTCTTATTGGCCGTCGACTCCTTGTTTGTGAAGCTGGAGGTGGTTGAGTCTGTCACAGGAGGCTCTGAAGCATAAACAGGGCATCATGTCTCAGCTCAGAACCTTCTGAGGGGCCTGTAGTTGGTTAAGGCTAGAAGGGCCGGGGTTCTGGTTCCGGTGTGGTCCAGGTGTTGTTCTGAGTGTCGGTGTGACCCTGATGGACCCGTCCAGGCTGTAATTCGTGGACAAAGCAAATCATTTCATTGTCAGCGTCATTTCAGTAGAATCAATTACATCATTGATTAGAACGTGATCTTCTGACTCCATTTGTTTGAACCTCAACAGACAAAACCTCGGATTTGGAGCATATTTCCGGCTGCGTGGCTGAAGTGGGTCAGTCGGCGTTTGAGGCCCGGCTGTGCTGAAGTGGGACAGCCCAAATAAATGTGTAAAAATATTCTGACAATGCAGAAAAGGCTGCAGCCGGCGGTCGCTGGTCTCCGAGGCTCCACCTGCTGAGAGAAACCTGCCAGAAACCTGCCAGAACCCTGTTCAGTCCAGAAGTTCTTTTCACGAAAGCACACGGATCCAGGGATTTTTATTTAAATAGTCAAAATAAATGAGAAGTCCATTTATTATTTAGATGCTCAGACGTGAGACAAGGGGGTTTTAACAGAGCAAGAAAACGAGTGCATCCAGCAGCGCGGTGGCGGCGAACGCAGCTGAAATCCCACTGGAACCATCTTGGCCCAGTTTTGTGCGGATTGACTTTTAGTTGCTGCAAAGCCGAGAGCTGCTGGTTTGTGTCTCCTGATACTGGAGTTAAAATAGTAATGTACAGTAAATAAGTGAGTGTCCCAGGCGGCTGGAGGCCGGTTCCCATTAGGCCTCGCTGCATGAAGATGCGGGAGAAATACCAGAATCAGCAAAGCGGATGAAACACTGCAGCTGCTGCATGTGTTCAGGTGGAGCTGAGCTCCACAGTGGAGCTGCGTGCAGGGACCCCTCAGCAGGGGGCCGGACCTCTCAGCAGGGGGCCAGACCTCTCAGCAGGGGGGTTGCAACTCTCAGCAGGGGCCCGGACCTCTCAGCACGGGGGTTGCACTTCTCAGCAGGGGGCCGGACCCCTCAGCAGGGGGCCGGACCTCTCAGCAGGGGGTTGCACCTCTCAGCAGGGGGTTGCACCTCTCAGCAGGGGGCCGGACCTCTCAGCAGGGGGCCGGACCCCTCAGCAGGGGCCCGGACCCCTCAGCACGGGGGTTGCACCTCTCAGCAGGGGGCCGGACCCCTCAGCAGGGGGCCGGACCTCTCAGCAGGGGGCCGGACCCCTCAGCAGGGGGCCGGACCCCTCAGCACGGGGGCCTCCAGCCGCCTGGGACACTACGACTTATTTACTGTACATTACTCAGCAGGACACCTGCCCGTCTGTGGCTCTGGTACCGACCGCAGACAGGGATGCGTGACATCCTGCTCTCTAAGACCTAATTATGGAACTACAACAAAAGGAATGTTTTCAGTTGAGACGGCTGCTGGAGCCAGCGAGGCATGAGTTTAATCCAGTGGTGGTAACGGCTCACTTTATTTATTTTGATGCCTTTATACAATCAAACAGGAGCCGGAGCTGCAGAGCCGCTTACACATGAAGAGCCCTCAGTCTGTTCTCGGAGCAGAAACACCCACGGACTTCCCTGCGTATCCATAATGCAGCAGCTCCTCTTCAGGCTGCAGCGAGCTGATGCGCTGAACACGAGTAGAGAAAATGTTTCTCCACTGAAGGACCATTCTTAAAGACGAGCACTTTGCATAATCCCCTCAGGGCCGAGATGAGATAAACACTCGCTGTCTCCGGGACGAGGCCAGAATCCGAAGGCGGCGTCGGAGCGTCGGCCTCCTGGCGCCGGGCCACAGAAGCGTCTGGTTCCGGACGGGGCCCGGTCCGCGGGAGGTCCGAGCGTCCTGTGGTGTTCTGGCTCAGATGAGCTGTAAAGCAGCTATTTATAGGACAAACGGCACCGGTCTGTTTGGTCTGATGTTCAGCCCAGAAATCAGGGAAGTGAGGAGTTGAAGCAGACATGATGCTCAGCAGAACCTGCTCATGCTGTACTGACCCAGATCAGCTGCAGGAGGCTAACGTGGGCTTGGGTGACGATTGGGATCTGGAACAAGATTGAAACAATCCGCTGGAGCGACCGCGTGAGCCGACGTCTGGGTCCCTGAGCTCAGCGCCAGCGACTTCACAGGAAAACAAACGAACCAGGAGCTTCCTCTCCTCTCGCTGCTGACAGAGGATCAGTGCTTTCTTATTTCCACTACTTTCTTACCATACATCGAACTCGGGCTCACCTCGTTTCTCCTGAGGATTTAAAGGAGCGAGCGCCATCAGCGAGGCTCAACGGGTTGTCAGGCTGCGTTACACAGGAGCCATTTCCTCCCTCTGTTGTTGACTTGTGCCCAGATTCATATCAGAGCTCAGATCTCTGAGGATGAGGAGCTGCAGACTTCACTTTTCATTCAAGTCAACCTCTGTTTGGCCTCAGCTGTTGAGCAGAGGAGGAGACGAACATTTCTACACATTGTGCATATTATAAGCACAATTATTGAACCTGGAGTTGGATGTAGACCATCAATATTTAGTATTCATTGTTTATTTTTCAAATTTGAAATGAAGGCAAATACGAGGTTAAAGTAACATTTAGCTTTAACAGAAACTGCACAGTTTACATGAACCTCCATAAACTCTTAATGAGGAGGATGTGGGTATTTTGAGGCAGCACAGACTCAGCAGGGCAGCGGCGCTCGTCTTCATCTGATCCTGATCTGCTCACTGCAGGAGAGGGAGACAACGGCGAAGAGCAGCGGCTGAGCAGATTTCACCTCGGGGCCGACGCTGTTCATTGTCCAGGAAGGACTCAGCAACAGAGCTGTGAGCGCGCGTGAAGCATGATGGACGCGCTGTCGCTCCGATGGATTCCTCCTCGCGTTGTTCGCCGAGGCAGAAAGCTCGGAGCTGACGCAGGATGACGCGCATCAATCACTGTCCCCACAGGAAGAGCGGCCTGCGCTGCGACATGAAGACGCGTGAATCACGGCGAGGCGCTCGGAGGCGCGCGTCGGAGCGGCGTGGGGGCGGCGACGCCATCAGGACGAGGCCTCGGACGGCGGCGTCCGTCTGAGCGGCGCCCGTGGCGAAGGCGAAGGCGCTCCCGTGCGTCAGATCAAACCCGACGCTGATGAGCTGGAACAACAACAGCAACATTAATTCAGGTGACGTCCGTCCGAAGCGGCCGATGCTTCCGCCAGAAAACACGTGTCTCTCCTTTAACAGTTGTCTGTGATGAATAAAGCGTTTCCGTGACTGCGTCACATCCTCCAGCGCTTCAGTTCGTCTCTTCCTGCACTGATTCTTACTCGCATCTTCAGCCGCGATCAGGCTTCAGGCTCAGATCTCTGCGTTTCCCTGCGTTTCCCTGCGTTTCTATGCGTCTGCTGCTCTGTGATAACATCAGTTCGCCGGGGAACTCCTCCGTACACATGAAGCGGGTCCTCATCACTTGAGATCAAGTGAAAATAAGAGATATGGCCTTTAAAAATGAAAGTGCCGCTCGGAGCAGCGGCGGCGGAACCTCGGATGCTTCCTTTGATAAAGCAGAACGGCCGGTGGTGTTTCCTCAGTCATGTTGTTGAGCTGAGCAGCAGGGGGTCCAGTTCCCAGTCCTGGACACCGGGTCCAGAACAACACATCAGGAGCTCTGACCAACGGTGTCACTGTTGCTCATTACTCTTATTATAATTTGTCCGTTTCCTTCTGCAAAGCCGACCTTGAGTCAGGATCGAGTTTCGTTTTTCTTAGATGTTTATTAAAAAACAGAAGTATCATAAACGATCACACACAGGTTTATTTATATTTGTTCCTGTTGAATGAACGTATATTGAAGCATTGTTTAGCTGAGACCCATTTATTTTCACGTGATCCGTCCCCAGTGGATCTGGATGAAAAGGCTAAAAATACACAGCAACGTTGTTCTGCGTGTGTTTATGTTTAAGTGCCTTTACTTTTTCGTGCCTTTGAACCGTGTAGAACCGGTTCTGGATCCAATCGATTTATGTCGACAGCGTTGACTCCAGCATCAACCTGTGAGCAAACACAGTTGTGAGGTGTTGAGCCTGCAGCTCTGCAGCTCTCTGGCCCTCAGTCAGGCCTGTATTCACAGAACGGCCTCTAATTCGCCGCCTGCGGCCGAGCCGCTCGGCTGAGTGACGTTCCTGTTGCTCTCAGGCCCTCGCTGTCCGTCTTCCAGACTCGTCCTCTGTGAATCTGTGAGACGTCCGACAGTGTTGGCCCCACGCCCCGCGTCTGATTGAAGTGAAATCAATCAGCCCTTCAATCCTTCTCTAAAGCTCCATTATCCGGCGCTGCCCGGCCCGTCGGCCCGTCGGCCCGTCGTCCGACCCGAGCGCCTCTTTAATTCACAGCAGCGCTCGCTAACGTGACTCTGACTGTAACTGCACTGGAGGAGGTGGAGCCTCTAAACCCGCGGGTGAATAGATGCTGTGGCATTGTTGCGTGAGAAGAAGGCGGTGTTTGTGTTTGTGTTTGTTCGTGGGAACAGGCGTTTGACCTCCCGTGTCTCCACAGATCCCTCAGATCAGCTACGCCTCCACGGCTCCGGAGCTCAGCGACAACACGCGCTACGACTTCTTCTCCCGCGTGGTTCCTCCCGACTCCTACCAGGCGCAGGCCATGCTGGACATCGTCACCGCCATGGGCTGGAACTACGTGTCCACGCTGGCCTCCGAGGGAAACTACGGGGAGAGCGGAGTGGAGGCCTTCGTGCAGATCTCCAGAGAGTCGGGTAAGAGTGGACTGTGTGTGTGGAGCTGCTGCTTGTTAGAGCGGGTGACGAGCCAACGGGAGAGGAGGTGTAATTACAGCAGCAGAGGCGCGGCGTTGTCCTGGACCGGCCGCTGTGAGGTAATCAGCTGATTAAATGTTGTCGCACCCACACCGGCTCCGACGCGCATTTAATTGTGCGAGACGCGTTCCTATTCGACATATGTTGGAGCTAAGTGACGTATGTGCGGTGGGTGAGTGCAGGCTCAGCGGTGGATGAATCACAGGCTGCGACTGGCAGCGGTGCCAGATCTCAGAAGGTGTTGCATCTAATTTGTGCAATTAAACAATTGATTGGATTGATTTGGCTTCATTTCTCACCTCACGGCGTTCGTCTCGTCCCACATCCATCCGTCACTCTCTCTCTGAGTCGTCTCTGTGTGACTCCTGAGCCAAACGCTTGATGAGTTCCTCCCGGCAGAGGTGCATGCTGGGAGGACACTGCGGTTTTGTGTCTCCGCGTCTCCTCCACTTGATCATTTTAGTGCTCGGGCTTCGACGTCCTGCTGAGTTCTCTGCCTGAGGAAGTCAGTGTCAGGAACAATGAGGAAAACGGGGGATTGATCGCTGATACTGTTTCTGGAAAGTCTAACGTTTGAGCCTAAAATGTTCCTGAATTGTTGCATCTGTTCGGTAGAAACCAACGCCTCGACTCTTAGCGTGTTTTTACGGCTAAAGTAGAAAAACAGAGGTACAATATATTAAAAATAGAGTAAAACGTGACTCTCTCACGGCTGATTTGCGGCGTTGATTTCCTGATGTGTATAAATGGCAGCAGTTCTCATGACGAACGGCTGCGGTGGAGACGTTTAAAAGCGTGCGACTCCTAACGAGGAGCCGAGGAGGCAGCGTCTGAGGATCAATGAGCTCCATGGCTGCTGCTCTCACTGGTCCACGTAGGAACGGCTCCTTTAGCAAACGAGAGCGAGGTTGAGGTGCGACGGTACGGTGGATGCTTCACTCAGAGCTGCGCTGATTGTTGTCTGAAAACAAAGCTGGAGAAACAGACGATTCGTTTCTAGACACATGAATAAAGTGCCACAGTTGTAATTAGAATTAGACCAGTTTTGGTCCACTGCTGCCGTTCACCTGCGGCCGTTCTGTGAAGGGAAACCTTCTCGCTCATCCAGATGTTTAACCTCCAGTCCAGGACCATGGAGCAGCTGTAGATGATGGTCTGTGGTCTGTGTGCAGCTTGGTTCACTCAGTGACAGCCTTCAAACAGGCGAGCGACCGATTACAAGGCGCTGCTTTGATTCACGTCCCTATCGGATCCCTCAATAGGATCCACCTGAAGCCCCATCGTTTCTGTCCAGGCCAGTTTCATTTGTGTGTTTTGTAAAATGCTCCTGTTGAAGCACACATCACATGCGTCCTGGGTTTGGTTGCCTGCTGACACCGCTGGGACGAGGATCTGCTGCGGAGGTTTGATCACTCGGCCGGCACATGGAGACGACAGCGACTGGAAGCAGTGCGGGTGAAGGAGAGAGGAAGGACTTTTCTGATGAAGGTTGAGGAAGAGTCGCGTCTATTGACCGCGGCCGTTTCACCTCTGACGCAACTTCACCAGATGTTACTGATGTGTGTAACGTGAGGCCCACAGAGACCCGCGCTAATGGCTGCAACCCAATACAGGATCCCTGCTGCCGCCCCGAGGCCCGTTTCCATGGCGACGGCTGCAGATTCCCCAGCAGCGTGCCGAGCGCCTCGGGGGCCGATGGAGAAAAAAACTCAGACTTCCGTCTGAGTGAAGCTCAGGCACGCGTTCGGTGTGTGTGAACCTGCAGGGGGCGGAGCTGGAGGACGGCTGAGCCCTTTGACCTCTGTGATGTCATCAGCAGGTCTGCGTGAGTCACCATCGTCCCATTCTCTGCGTTGCCCCCCACCGTGCTGAGCCGGGCCGGGCCGGGCCGGGCCGTTCTGCTCCAGCTGGCGCCCACGTGGCCTGGTTGGCAGAGAGAAGCAGATTAAAGGAGCATTTACATAATATGACCGCAAGAGGAGTCGAAGCTTCTCCCTCCACACTTCACTAACATGACATCACAATGTCTTCAAAAAGTCATTTCCACAGTTTTTAATCTCATTAACCACAGATTGCATATCTTTTCTTGCCCGTTTGCCTTTGAAGCCTTTGAAGCCTCCCTCAGCTCCAGGCTTCGACCTCCTGCACAGCTGAGTCACTGCCACCGCCTCACACACCAGTGCTGAGGCTGTTCGCTGCTGGTTCAGGTGGTGTCAGAAGGACGGGTCCGTACGCAGCCGCCCGGTCCTGGATCAGGACTCGCCCTTCAGCGGAGGCATCGGCCAGCGACGCAGAGCGTCCCCTCAAGAAGAGGCGCTTCCTCCCAGACGGGACCGAGCCGCTGGGACACAACCTTACGGACGGGATCTGAGACGAAGCAACGCTGTCCTGCACCGTTATCACGTTGAGATCCTGCTAATAGTCAAAGCAAAGGGCGTTTGACGTTTAAACGCGGACAGAAGCTGAGAACTCGGCTCCTCCTCGCGTTCGAGCAGCCTTCAGTCACTCGTGCGTGTGCAGCAGATTAAATGGAGGAGGTGATGGTGTTGTATTTTCGCTGACACTCTGTCGGATCAGTGGCTGTGGAAGAACTCCCGTCTTTATACTTTCTGATAAGTGTGAAAGCCTGCAGGAGATAATCTGCTTTTCTTTCACTTCGTTCTCTCGGCTTCGCATCCTCTTCCATCTCTCCCTTTCTTTTTCTTTATCCCTTAAACTCCTTTTCCTCTTTCTCGGGCTGCGACTAAAATACTTCATCTCACCTGCCTCCATTTAGTTGTTTTTCATTTTTTCAGGGAGGCGAGTGTGATTTTTTCTCTTTCTTGGAAAGCGGCGCCGTCCTGCTCTGCGTGTGTTCAGAGGAGGTGGTGAATATTTCATGTGAAGGGATTCCTCCTCTTTACTCTCCCGAGAACAAGGGGGAAAAGTAAAATGACTCGTCTGCGTCCGGCGGCGCCCCCTTCGTCAAACACTCGGTGTCCATTAGGAGCAGTCGATTGAACATGTTGAGAAGAGCAGCAGGTGAGAAGCAGCTTCATTTGGGAGGAGAGAGGAAGAAGTTCAAGGAAAGACCCCGGTTCGCTGAGTCCAGACCATGGTCAAATAAAAGCGCCTCGCTGGCATTTTTCTTTTTTTACTTGACAAAGAAATAATCAGAGCATCAGAAATGGCCCAGGTTCCCTGTCTCTGCGTCGCTTTGGAGGCTCCAAGCTTTACTTAGAGAAGCTCCCTCTGCAGAGCCAGAGGTTGGAGACGAGCTGCTTTCACCGCATGCATCATCAGGGAAGTTATCCAGTCGTCCCCAGCTCTCAAGACAAACTGGAGCTAAGCTACACGCTCATGACAACACAATGTGTGACTCCTGCAGACCCACAACCTATGTGTTGAATGTGTTCAGCTGCTTCTTCAAACAGGCCCGTTGGCCTCAGAACCAGAGGAGGTAGAACATCACATATGAAATGATATAATGTCTTATCAATGGAGCAGCAAAATGTAAAATGAGGCGTATTAATGATTTACCCTCCTCATCAGCAGTTTCACATTCTACAGACATACAGTGATGACTAGACTGGACTCTGCTGTGCATCACACTAACTGAGCCTGAAATGATCCTGTGCAACTAAACTGCATCCACAAATATGTTTATTAAGCAACTTAATCTGTCTCAGTCCCGTATTTGATCAAGATCCAGTGACAGCAGCTTGGTTGAGCTCAGAGAGCCGGTGTTAAGAGTGAGGCTGCAGCTGGTTCCGTCGGCGGAGCTGTGAAGGTGGAGACGTGCGGTCCGGCTGCATTGTCACAGCAGCAGTTGAACACTCACATTAAAGCGACGGCAGGAGGAGGCGCCGCGTTGAATCCAATAGACGTTCAGTGCAGGAGCAGACTCCACCAGGAGAACAGGGATTAGTGATTGTTCCGCTCTGTGACGGACGCAGAACAACCTTGAAGCATCACGCGGGTCCTGACGGAGCTACATGAGCGGTTACGGCGGATTGCATCACCCGGTCCTGACACTTCATCCAGCAGCAGCATTTGAAGTGAGCGAGTTGCGAAGCTGCAGAAAACAACAGAGAAGCAGAGGAAAGTAGAAAAGGTTCAAACTAGAACCAGAACCTTGTTGAGCTATGATTGAGCTGATCGCCTGCCTGACCGGATCTTCCTCCTTCATGCAGCCGCTGGGTTCCGTGGCCAAACCCACCTCACAGCCTAAAACCGGCTCTGGTTCTGGTGGGTTTCCTCCTTTTTATCATTAGTCAGCAGGAAATGTGCAGCTGTGAGACAGAACCGGCGCTGGCAGACATATGGACCATCACTGTCCTCTCCTCCTCGTCTGCTCCACTACTCACATAATGATGCTCTAAATGAGCTCATTAACGTTTTTAGGTGAAACTGGAACCTGCAGGAAACTGGGTTTTAATGGGGAAGGAAAAAGCGACGTGCTGTTAAACCCTCAGACACAGAATCGTCTGCTGCTCCGAGATGAAGCTCCATTGATGTTTGGACGACAGCGTTCCACGTGTAAAATGCTGGTGAAGGTGGATGAATCATATTAATCTGTGACAGTGGGTGAATCTGCCCGTTGTGAAAACATGACTCCACAGAAATCTGTGCTTTGGCAAAACAGCACTTTTCAGGCATAGATACGACCATGTTTTTGGAATGTGGGTCAATGAGAACGAGCCGAAGACTGAGGCCGTTCCTGCTCTGCAGCTGCAGCTGAGAGTGAATTATTAAAGTTTACAGTAAAATCTGTGATGCTGACGGCGCAGTGGATGTTAAAAATGTACATCTGCTCACTGGTGCTCGAAAAACAAGACTCGTTTTACGTTTTAGCCAGAAACAATTATCACATTCATCCATTCTTGAATCATTTCGGTCATGACTCAACTTTTAAAAGCAAAGAGTGCGTAACGACCCCAAATCGTGAGCATCTGTCGGTCTGATCACAGGTCTAAAGGCCGTTCATCATTGTTTCTCTGAGGCTCAGAGGTGATGATGACTTATGATGAAATAATGCTGGCTTTGGGGGTAAAATGATGATTAACAATTAAATTTGGTTACGATCTAATAATCCGCTGAGTCACCTGTTGGGCAGACATTAAAACCTCCACGAGCTGCAGGTGACGACGCTGTCGAAGCCATTAGTCAGAATAAATACTGGTTTTATGGAGGAATGGAACTGGAGTGGGATGCTCCGACTGCAGACTCCTGACCCGAGGAAAGACTCCTAAAGAATTTCAAAGAAGCCAGGAAGAGGCTTTGAAGTCGGGGGGATTTCTGCTCCCGTGGACACTGCTTCACTTGTTTCATCCGGCTTTCAAGTCAAGGCCGCGCATGTGTTGCCCAGGAAACCTTTCATGGGCGGCGTGCAGCGGCTCAAAGGCGAGGAATGAAAGAGCCGAGTGGGCACATACGTCCTGCTCCTATCTGTCGCCGCGCGTCAGGAGCTGGAGGAGGGCGGCCGGCGATGTTCTGATAAACACTTAATTGAAAGGTCAGCGTTAAGGCTGTGCTGGAGGCCGCCTTTAATGGCACCTCTTATTATCCCATAATTCCCTCGGACGGCGTGCCTTTGAATGCTCAGCATTGCGTGTTTATATGCTCGGCCTCGGAGTTCAGCGGCTCCTGCTGTGAGACTCCCGCGCTCAGTGGAAAAACACAGTCAAATTGTATTATTCCTCATCTCTGGTGCGTTGTTGCTTCTAGCGCTTCATTGGGTTCGACATCATTAAAACGGCGTCAGCTCCTGAGCCACGTTTCAGAGGAGTCTGTGGACACGAGGAGAGTAGTGGGCGGTGGGGGACGTGATGGCAGCTTCTAGACAATGCTGATTCACACACAACACACGCGTTGTGACTTCCTCAGCTCGGTCCGGCAGCCGAGGACAGAGATGCTCCCTGCTGGGCGCGAAGAGCACCGTCAGTCTGTCGGACACAGCGGGGCTTTTCCTTGTGTTTGCCAGGAAACGAGGGCACATTTCCACATTATCGCGTCCCCGCGTACAGTATATATTGTAAATCGTACATGACAACGGTTCGTGCAGAGTCTGTTAACTGATTATCTTCCACTTTGTCAGCCATAGTTAATTTAGCGGATTGGAGCCCAGCAGGAGCAGCCTCAGCGGGGAACATTCCACTTCGGCTGAAGTTAAACCCTATTAAGATCACGTTGCGTGCGCTGAACCTGTGGTTTCTCCACATTTGTCTGCATATGCTTCACATATATCACAGTCACCTGGCAGCTCAATGAACCTCAGCCGCATGAGCTCCGTACCTTCTTCCACCGTCTAACACATTTAGTGCAGTCAGGTGTAGTCAACAATTGCTTCTTGTTAATATACCTGTTAAAACACCTCTGAAATAGAATCGCTGCCTGTATGAACGTTCCTGTGGCTCCACAGGAGGCTCCACGTCGTGGAAACGCTATTAGCGGACCTGTTATATTTCAGATTCATATCCAGGTCCCACCGTGTGAGAAAAGGCACCGAAGGAGCAGATGTTTTGTGATATGAAAGGAAAAGGAAGAAGTGGAACTATTGGAAAGATGCGTATCTCCCGCTGCCTCTGTGCTGTAATAATTAAACGCTTTTTCTATTGAGATAAAATCTGCTCAGATTCGCTGAATTAAACTGGAGAATGAAGGTCAACTGTTCATCACCTCCGACTGTGAAGATAAAGTTAATGTGAAATGTCTCCACATTCCAACAAATCTATTACTGGAAGTTTCCGACTGAGTCATTTTGGTAACGGCCAGAGCTGTAACTGGGTAACACACGAACAGCGCCGCCAATGGGCCGGAGGGAGAACTGCACCACACACGCCCCTTCTGTTTGAGCCACTGCAGCGACAGCTGATGCTCACTCATCCATTCCAATGAATTCAACAGTTGTGTCCTCAGGGCTTTACTGCCAAATACACTAATAAAATAAAAGACCGTCACATCTGACCTTGATGAATAAATTATCTAAGTTAACAGTTTTTACTAGTGTCTAATACAAACTCCCAGGGCGTCGTCATGGCATCAGTTTGAATGGAGCCGTGAGCTGGTGCATCTACGCGACAAAGACGTAGAATCGCAGGCGTGAGACACGTGAGGAATGGGATTCAGGTTGTGATGCAGTAAGGTGAGACTCAGACATACAGTGAAACCATGCGTACACGTGGAACACTGAAGGGAGGAGAGCTTAGTCTCATCCCAGACGCTGGTGGCGAACGCTGAGCTCAAAGCTGAGCTCACAGACGACAGAGGGTCCCTCCAGTCTGACGTGCGTTCATCTCCTCAGAACCTCCTGCTCCGTGACCCGACCTCGTACCTGCTGTTCTGCTGCAGGTGGACGCGTTTCAGTGTCTCTCTCTCAAAGTAAGCGCCTCGTCTCTGTGAGTGACGGTCGACAACAGCAGCAGGGGTTTAACTGTTAACTGAACAGCAACACAGAGAAAACCTGAACTCTTGGCTTTTCACTGATAATAGTAAGAGATGATGTCTTTATTTTACAGGTTCATAATTTCCTCTGAACAACATGAACATCTGTGAGTGAAATGTGTCCAGAGGTAAAACTTTAAAGCCAGTTTGTGCAGGTTAACACAAAAACGGACGCCTGGCGCGTTCTGCGTGTTCTACTGGTCCAGCTCTTCTACTGCAGTGACCTCAAACTCTGTGGCTCCACAGCACGTCCCAGTAAAGCTCCACCGCTGCAGCAATCGAGGTCAGACTAACGAGATGTGATTATTTTCAGCTGTGGCTCCGCTTCTTCACGAGGCGCAGAAATCAAAAACTCCTCTCGGAAACCAATTAAGCTGGAGCGGTTCTGCTGTGTGAGGCCCAGTTCTGCAGGCGCAGGAGCGTTTCATGTCAGAGGCACAGGTTCACGTTCCAACCTCCAGCGCCGCTCCCATTTATCCGTCCCAGGGGCGTCGCTGCAGGGACGGTGTCACCGCCGTCAAGTGCGTTTCCTCGGCGCTGAGGCCAAAGCGCAGGATTTAATGATGCGGCGAGAAGATGAAGAAAACTGCGACTTTTATTACTGAACCCTGAAGAAAAACCCTCTGATTACTGCAGCAGAGGGAGGAAAATGGAACGAGACATAACAGAAAGGTCGTGAATAGAACAGTAACAACAACTGAACCTTGTGAAAACCCAAAGACTCCACTTTGCTGAAAATCAAGCGTTCTTTTAAACCTTTTAGACACATTTTCAAGCTTATTGACAGCTGCGCTGGAAGACCTTGCTTTTCTCTACTGAACTCATCACAAATAAACCTCCAGACTGAGGCTAAATCGGCTCTAACTGCCTTGAAAGCTGCCGGCGCCGTCGTCCTAGAACGTGTCCAGGCGTTCTCCGTTGGGCTGTGCTGCGTTCCTGCACAGATTCAGGGCAGCGCGTGAACAGACCGCGTGCTGAGACGTTCACATGCCATGCTGGCAGATGTTGGGGTGGATGTGGTGAGACGCCGCAGCAGCAGCAGCGCCCGTCCCAGTGGGAGCAGGAACAGATACAGGGTGCAGACGGAAGCGGGAGTTTGGGAGCAGATGTGCTCCTGTGTCGGAGGCCAGATGTTCCCACTGCTGAGCAGGCGGGAGTGGCACATTGAGGGCCTGGAAGTGAGGCCTGCAGAATAATGCTGCTGAATGAATGAATGAATCCGTCAGAGACTCTGGAGAACTCATGAAACCTGTCTGACTTTCACCTTTAGGTCGTGAGGGTGATTTGACGCTCTGTCTCTCTCTCTCTCGTAGGTGGGGTGTGTATCGCCCAGTCTCTGAAGATCCCTCGAGAGCCCAGACTGGGTGAATTCGACAAGCTCGTGCTCCGTTTGCTGGAGACGCCCAACGCCAGAGCCGTCATCATGTTCGCCAACGAAGACGACATCCGGTAAAGAAACACTGCAGTCATTTCCCATCGCAGTAAAGTGCAATCAGACTTATTTTGATGTTAGCATTAAATCCACCGTAAGTATTAGCGCTAAATAAAGTCCGGCCTCTCGCTTCTCTCACGTTTAAGCCGAATCCTGGACGCTGCCCAACGTCACAACCTGACAGGCCACTTCCTGTGGGTCGGCTCTGACAGCTGGGGCTCCAAGATCTCTCCGGTGGTCCACCAGGAGCGCGTGGCCGAGGGTGCCGTCACCATCCTGCCCAAGAGGGCGTCGGTGGACGGTGAGGGGGGGGTCGAGGGGGGGGGGGGGGGGGGGGGGGGGGGGTCAAAGTCATGGGGGTAAAGTGTGTCTCCTCTCCGTTCCACAGCGTTCGACCGCTACTTCAAGAGCCGCTCGCTGTCCAACAATCGCAGGAACGTCTGGTTCGCAGAGTTCTGGGAGGAGAACTTCGGCTGTAAGCTGGGAATGCACGGCAAGAGGCCCGGCAGCCCCAGGAAGTGCACGGGTAAGAGGCTCACTCCTCCACCTGTGCCCCGAAGTCCAGCTGTGCGTCACAAATGGCGTCGCTGGCCTTTAAGCACTGATATGAGATCTCAAGAAATGAAATAGACCGATGCGACAGAGTGTGAAAGTTAATAATTCACTCTTCACGAACTCCGTCCTCTGCCCTGAGCGCACCCCCCAACCCCTCCCCACCCCCACCCCCCGCAGCATCGCGGGCATCTGATCCTCCTCTGCTGTCACACCCTCCGGTCAAAAGCCCCAAACGTCACAGCAGTGATGTTGCCTTTGTTCCTGACTCAGCTGTTCTGAGGGAGCTCGCAGCCATTTCAGGGGGTAGAGACACAAACGGGGGCGGGAGCTTCATCTGGCTCACGGCTCACGTTTAGTCAAAAAGGATCCCACGGGAAGGTCAGAAAGAACAGACCACTGCTTTTGAACTGTCCTGAACTTGAGGTGTGAAGTGGAGCGACGCTCGAGTTCCAGACATTTGTCTCCGCGTGTCACAATGAGCGAACGTTAGGACGGACGCGTGTTGTTTGGGTCCTTTTTGGCGCCGGTCGCTCCAACAAACACATCTGAAGTGATGAGAGTCGTTATGTGGCGGCTGCGGCTGCACCTGCTGCACGCCTCCACCTCCGTCCTTCCACTGCGTCTCTGCTAATGGTTTCATCTGTCGAGCACCTGATCGGAGCCACGGATCTTTGATTCAGGGCGAAGGAAGCGTCAGACTGTGACAGCGTGATGAAATCACCCTTTAAACGTCATGCCGACGGAGGGGAAGCTGTCGGATGCTTTGTTGTTCTGGAGCTGTGAAGTAAGGCTGCTGATCCAGCATCTATTTACTTAGCAAATAAAAGGAGTCGCTACGTTCCTGTTTCAACACAGGGTTGAGAAGGAGGCGCCGTCTTGATTTATGCGTCTTCTTTTTACTACGGATGAAATTCATGGACCTGAAGGACGTTGTTGTATGAGGGCTAATGGCGTCTGTTGTCTCAGACTGCTCCGACTTAACCTCATCTCAATTTATATTCATGAGCTGGATTTGTGACCCACTGCCTGTGGCTGACAATTAACACGGCGGATAATGACTGTGGGCCCCGAGGTCTCGGCCCCGTGACACTGAGCGTCAGCGAGCCTCGGCGGGTAATGAGTCCAGTGTTCATCCCATCATTTGACTGTAACAATGAATATTAACGAGTGTTTGTAATCAGTGTAAAATGCAAAGCGTTGCTGATTAGTGTGTAAATGAAAGCTGTGGGTCAGTGACTCTATAGAACCGGGTTCTGGTGCCGCAAGATGCTAATGCTAATGCAATAACTTTTTGTTTTCCTACTGACATTAATGATTATTTTACTAATCACGTTCGTAAAAACTAAATAAAACTTCAGTCTGGGTAAAAACGTCAATCGGTTTCTAATATAAGAACAAAGATTCAGGCGTCGGTGATGAATTAAAGCTGAATCCCTCTTCTCGTCACCGGTCACGTCCCGCTCTCGTCTGCTGAGTCCGTCCGTGCTGACGGCAGAGTCCCGTGTAATCCGGCCTGATTCAGGACAACTCTGTGGTTGAGAACAAGGGGCCACGAGGGCCCAATCCTTTACAAACATGTCCGACACGCAAGATTGGATTAGTGGAGGGTGCGGTGTGAACGCAGAGCTCCACCACAGAACGGCCGCGAGTCCCAGCTGCTGCTGCGATAAGGCTGCGAGTCTTTACCTGGACTCAGTGACGCTTTGATCGGCCGGCTGCTGTCACGACGCAGCTCTCCCTGATTGTGTTAAGGGCTGAGGATGGAGCCGAGTCATCACACGCACTAAGAGGCTGCTGAAACGCTGAGTCAGCGGCAGAGCCTCCACCTGAGTGTGTTTGCTCAGAGCTGCAGGGCGTCTGCGGTGTCTCCAAATCTACTGAAACAGGAGCTTCGTGTGTTGTGTGGTCATAGGAGCAGAGAACGGGCTGCAAAGACCAGACCTCAACCACCACATTTAACTCAGGCAGCTGGAAACCAGTAGAGCTCTGGCCAACTTTAATCCCAGCTACTGCTGAATCGTTGAGGTTCAGGTTGTAGCTGCAACGTGATCATGTTGACAGTGTTCCAATTAGTTTCACGTCACGTAACTTCTCTTTGATGTTTGTTCTGACTGAGTCTGAAGCGTAAAAAGGCCCCAAGTAGAAAAATGTAAAACCACTGCTTTAATCTTCAACAACGCCAGTCATAGGCCTTTATAGTACGTTTTTATATGAATTAAGTGTCTGAAACGTCAGATTCATAACTAAAGGTTGGGACATGTTGTTTGGGCTCATGGGAGGTTTCCTTATAAAGCAGTCAGTGCATTCAGATTCTCCACAAACAGGAGGAGCAGCAGCTGGAGCAGTGGCGTTCGGGGCCTCATCTATTGTAACTACTTAAAGCATTAAATCATGAGACGCGGAGGTCTGAGGCGAAGGTTCATCAGCCGGCGCCGCCTCCGGACCCTCATTCCCTCCTCAGCAGGTCCTCCAGGAGCCAGCGCTGTGATGGCTGCTGTGTCTCTGCATGGAGCTTCACATGTTAACCGGGCTTCCAGAACTCTGGATCTTTGGAGCCCGGGTCATCAGCGGGTCGAGCCAGGAGGTCCACCTTTCCAATGGATGGATATTTCTCCTCAGGCGTGGCTGTTAGCACCGTGGCCTGTGATGGACTGATCTGTCTCCACCTGATGACAGCTGGACGCCCCCTGTGAGCCATTTAACAGATTCATAGGTGTCAGTTCCTCGCTCCACCCGAGTCCTGGAGACCGGAGGGTTTTTTATATTCCTGTTATTAATATTATATTATATATAATGAAATCTTAATTGTGTTCACTTATCCATAAATTGTTTCTTATACGATCTGAGAGAATAAATGATGAATTTTCATGATTATGAAATTTGCCAGAATATGCAGCCTGACACCCAGGTCTCAGATCTTGGACCTCATCCTCTTTGAAGGTCGAACTCTCAAAGTCGTCCCTGATCCCGGCAGCCTCCAGTCGATCGCTTCTCTGTCAGCCTTGCATTGATTGTGAGCTATAATTAGTGTTGTGTGTGTTTGTGCAGAGACGGGCTCTTGGGCTCATGTAAGCACCTGCTTCAGGTTTGACAGGCCTTTTCACCCTTCAGGCAGGTGTTCAGGCATGCGGCGATGGAAACGTCGCGTGGTTCATTCCTTCTAAACGCTGGATGGACCGAGATCAGCTGATATTCCTGCTCCCCAGAGGGCTTTGCTGACCTCGTAACCTTCTCTCCTGCACCAGATCAGTTTACCAATAAGTCGATGTAATCGCCAATATGTGTGATTTAATCAGAGCCAGAGTAGCTGCTTCCTAAACATACGATACGACAGACTGGTCTGTTAGCCTGACCCTAATGGGCCCATAATGACCTCACGACTGTAGCGGCGCAGGAGGTTGAAGGTTGATTAAACCACCAGGACGGTGGTTACATCCAAACACAGCTTCTCCTCATGTCTTTTAGGAAAAGCTGTTTCTGCTGCGTCGTCAGATTACAGTTTAAGAGCTGTGGACGACAAAGAGTTTCTTTTGTTCTGGGAAAAAATTTGTTTTTCTCTCTCTTACCAAGAGACTCCACGCACGCAGTTCCACCAAGGAACATGAATATTTGATTTTGCGCTGCTTTGTTTAACGATGTTTGCTGAGCACAGAGTCCCATTGTATCTCTGCCGTTTTACAGCACTGCTCCTTCTGTTTCCCTCTGTATTGCAGATCTTTGAAATGCTCTGACGGGATGTGTAAAGGCACATTTGCATTTGAACTCCTTTGTGTGTTCTTGTGTATGTGTTTCTTCCCCCTCGTGCTGCAGTTTGTGCTCAGGCAGCGACGACAAGGCCGACACTGACAGAAAGCAGCCGTTTGTCTTTCTTCCATTTGAAAGCAGAGATTATTTGGAAAAGCTTAATGCTGCCTTCATATCAGAGCCCAGCAGCGCTCACAAAGGACATACTGTATGTTTAAGCATCTGAGTTTTAGATGGAATCACCTAAAAAGCTTCTAACAGGTAAAAGGTAAAGCTTCTAACAGTGTCTAGTGACTGAATCACTGCTACGGATGTCAGCAGCATGAGAGGAGCATTCTGGGAAGTGGAGTGTTTTCGCTGGGGCTTTTACTGTTGGAGTGTGAGCTCAGTGTCACAAACGCAGCTCACCACTCGATAAGTCATTCAAGCTGAGCAAAGTCCACAAAGTGATCTTCTCCAGTGTGACCAGGTGTGAGAGGAGTCCGACCCGGTCTCAGTCCAAAACCAAAATAACGGAACAAATCCGATAACGACCAGAGGCAGAGGAGGGAGAGTCAGAGAACGAGACGAGCCCAGAGGTCTGACCTGTAACTAAGACGCTCGCCGCGAGGACAGACGGGTGGACAAGGGTCCGGTGTCACTGGGGCGGGAAATCCAAAGCTAGGAGGAGGCTGGAAGTCAGAGGATGAGGGCCTGAAGGAGGCGGGTGAGCTGGTGATCAGCTGGAGCAGGTGAGGAGCAAAGTGTGAAGCATGGGAGTGTAAACAGGAAGCACTGGTGACAGGCTGTCGGCTCTGCAGAAGGTTCCTGACCAGCACCAGTCAGAAAGGATGAGCTCAAGCAAATTCAAGCTCAGCACAAAACAAGTCGGACTAGAATAAAAAAGGTGAGATAACCGCACCCTGATCTGGGGAATGCCTTTAACCTGTTCTCCATCAATCAGAGCCCGGAGGGCACCACGAGCTTCGTGCATTTAAAGAGGCTGAAGGATGCTGCATTCAGGGCCCGTTTGAACTTTGAATTGATGGTGTGTTCTTCACATACTGAGGAGACCCCGTCTCCAGGAGCAGCGCGGCCGTTCGTCTCCTCTCGCCTTGGCTGCTTGACATGCTCGGCTCTCTGCTCGCCATTCCAGGCTCATTCATTACTGCCATACAGACGTGTAATCAGTCTTTACTGCCAGAGTAAATGTCTCCCCTCGGACAGATCTCCCACCGCCTGCCTGCTATTAAAATTAAATTGGATTTCATTTCTAAGCTCCAATTAATCTGGAGGAGTCGTGTCTGTTGATGGAGGGTCCGCGCCAGCACTTAGTTTCCTCCACCTTCCTTTCTCCGTCCTCTTCGCTTTGCTGCCGGTGGCGCGTTCGCGGAGCTGTGTGGCTCTAATAATGGTAATTACTCTGTGAAAATTTGGGGAAGGACTTCACACAGTTTTCAAATAAAATATGACAATGTCTTCTCCCCACTATTATTTAATCATAGCTAATGAAATGGTGCCAAATGTATTTTTTATAGTAATGAGTTAGTAACAGAGGTGTCTCATTTCACATTCCCATAATCCTTTGCGAGTTCCCTTCTGCCTGGCGGCAAGGACAGTCTCTGCCACCGTTCGCGGTCCATGAGAAGTCCGAACACGGAGGCAGAAAGCTGGACAGGAACCACTGAGCTCTAATAGAACTGGCTACTTTCAAATTCTTTATAGTTTCTTTTATATTTGTGCCTCGAGCCAGCGATGATGATGTCCATTAATTAGTCGGCGTCTGATTTTAGTCCCAGGAACCTTGGATCGGTAGCAGCTCTGTTTGTGGTCTCCAGAGGATGAACCCCACAGGAACACAAAGCAGGATCAGATTGGAATCTACATCTAAGCAAATTGATTCATATCTGAAATTAACTTATGTAGAAAATAAATGTACACCTTGTTCATTTTTTATAATTATGGGATGTTTAATCCAACATTATGGTAAAGTGGTGGGCACAGCTGCTGAACCTGCTCAGCCATCGCAAGTAGAGCAGTTCTTACTGCATTACGTTGCATTGTACTCATGCAGATGTCAATAAAGTCAAAACTAATTTAAACATTAGGAGAAAATTAGTTTAATATTTGAACTGTATTAACAAACGTGATGATCTCATTGCCCCATGTGTGGAATAAATAAAATGAGGCTTAAGTCATCGTTCTTTGTCCATCACTGAGTTTGAAAGTAGCTGTTACCTCCACTTGGAGGCTGCTTCCGAGCCTGATCCAGTGGAGCCGTGACTGAACCTTGGTGTTTTTGGCTCAGGTCTGGAGAAAGTGGGCCGTGACTCCACGTACGAGCAGGAGGGGAAGGTGCAGTTTGTGATGGACGCCGTCTACGCCATGGCGCACGCCCTGCACCACATGCACCGGCAGCACTGCGCCGGGTTCCCCGGCCTGTGTCCGCGCATGGCCAGCGTCGACGGCAAGGAGCTGCTGGCTCACATCCGCGCCGTGGGCTTCAACGGTAAGAGACCGCGTGGGTTGGGAGGGTCCTCGGGCGCCAGCTTCCCTCCATCTCATGCCCCACGTCCTCATTAACCTTCATTCTTCTGATCTCCTCCTCCTGTGTTCCCTCTTCCTCTCCATCTCAGTCCATCTTCTTCTCAAAGCCAACTCCGGCAGGTGGAGGCCTTTGTCAGCACAAAGTGTGAATGCTGACGCCGTCGTGGGGGAAGCTTCCGCTCATTATTAAACTCCAAATATGGTCGCTAGGTTTTATTTCCTACTGGTTTGCGTGTTCATTATCGTCTGCACAGTGGGAGCTGCTGCAGTCTGATGCGTTCACTGACTTTAAAGCCTCGAAACCTCCCACCGCTGTGGAGACGTGTCATATGTGCTGAGGCATGAACTTTGCACGTTCTGTCTAAAGCTTCGTGAGAAACTTAAGGAAGTGTGTCTGAATGTGTTATGTTGGTCACGTTGTTGTACAGCTGAACAGTGGAGCTTCTGCAGGTTCTGCAGAGTCCAAGGAGAACGATGAAGTAATGAAGGTAGGTGAGAAGTGGGAACCTTCGAAGTCAATACAGGTTACACACACACACACACACACACACACACACACACACACACACACACACACACACACACACACACACACACACACACACACACACACACACACAAACCAGCAGCAGCCGCCTTCTGTTATGAATTTGTACGAAGCGTTTCAAACAAACCTTTGACTGATTCGATTCTCGTTCCTCCGACGCTTATTTCATGTCCTTGTGCATTCAAATGTTGAGATGAACTTTCTTCAATCAAGGCCATCTGTTGGTTTCACAAAAGTGTTGATGAAGCCCATTTTCCTTCTCCCACTTCTGAATGCTGCCATTTAGTCCCAAGGCTGACTTTCTTTTTACAATTCAGTGAGGAGAATTTGTCTCATTTAAGCAGAAAATAAAAACAAATGCTTCAGATGCGTTTTACTTTCTTCACTCCCACTAGAATTTGAATGTGACTTTTCACTTTCAAAGTGAATGTTTGTTGATTCTCCCAGAAACCATTTAAATACACAAAATAATTACATATTAGAACCCTGAGTCTCCCATGAACCTCAATGAAGCTAAATCCATTAAATAATCCTTAGCAAAGACTAAGTGAGGCACTAAAGGAAGCCGTATCACAGAGAAACCGACCGACTGCAGGGATTTAACCGCAGCAGACACATAAACACCAAATAAAAACCTTTGTCTCTGCACAAGAAGTCCACATGAGCTTTACTGCAGCTTTCTAATGTTTTTCTCCCGTCTAATTACTTTTACCTTTCACACAACAGCAGTTCAATCAGTGGACAAACACATTATGCTCTTCTATTCAAGCGTCTCTTGAAACTGCACCACTTTTGACATCAGACACCAAATGTCGCCTGCAGCAACGTGGCAGCGTCACCTTAAACTGAGGGAAGTGTGCAAATGACACTTGGTTGGAATCAGGCCCAAAGACGTGGGGTTTATCTGCAAAGCAAACGTAGCCGGGTCGGTGAGCGTTCCAGGTCTCTGCAGCTAATGACGGCTCCAGTTTCCCACTTCTACTGTGATTCTCTGTTAAATTATCATAAGTCAGAGCGAAGACTTTCCTTTGCGCGTTTATAAGGGCTCTACCCCTCAGCACAGAGAGATATAGGACAGAAGAATGCAACGGGGGGGCAGATTCTGTGGCTGATGTGCTGAGCTCTTAGGGATTCATCTTGGTGCCAGGCCTGATGGATGTGAAGAGCTGCTAGGTGTTATTTCTGCAGAGGAGGAGGAGGAGGAGAGACATTAAACATTGAATCGGTGGTGAATTCCAGCCGCAGGCCTGAGGCGGTAGATCTGTGCTCCGTTAGAGCCGAGTTCACCACCACACGTTGCGGTTTGAACACGGAACTGTTCCGTGAGTTGAAACAACAGACAGACGCAGGATTGGTCCGGTTTCAGATGGAGGCGTAGAGATTCTGGCTGGGTTCTGCTCACTGGGTGTGACTCCTGTACCTGCGTTTCAGGCAGAACCTCCTCCAGTTTTTAACCCTGCCACCGTTTACTGCTGCTTCCTAACACACACACACACACACACACACACACACACACACACACACACACACACACACACACACACCCTGGACTGACTGACTGGGGCAGCACATGCTCGCTTACTAGGAGCCCATGAAGCTCGTTGCTATTTTAATGGGGATCCAGAACAATTTGACCACAGGAAGAAAAACCCGTCAGTGTGATTTGCGGCTCAGGGAAGAAGGAGGGAGGTGAAGTGATGAATATGTAAAGAGCTTATCGCCTGCTGTGACTTCACTTGAAAAATTCAGCCTTTTTTAAACTGCTGAACAGACAAAAGAACCAGAGAAAGGTCAGCTGTTTGTTACAGCACAGGAAGCAGGAGGAATAAAGGAGCAGTTACAGTAGGTACATATTAAAACGGAGCGGCTGCTTGAAGCCACAGCCCTGACTATAAATGCAATAATATGATGTATGTGTGATGAGCAGCTCTATGCAGTGCTGTGATCACCTCCACTACCAGTACAGAAGTCACCAAATTGAATCTTCAAAGCAACATAAGAGGAAGATGCTCAGTCAGTGTGTGCAGTACATGATGCGTTCAGGTACAGCCAGTAGGTCACCAACACGCAGTTCATTCAAGACTTAGTGACTTAAAACTATTGTAACCTTTGTTATATTAGTCTCCTTGAAGCAGACGAGCAGAGAATTACTTGAGGTTTTTCATAATTGGTTTATTGTTGGCTTTTAATATTTTCCTTAGTGCTTAATAATCTCCCAAAGCCTCACATGACTTTGTGTAACACTGTTGAAACGATCCTGCTTCCTTTTTGCTGCCACAGTTTTCAGGTCTCAGCGATTCTCCCATCACTGTATCATCCAACAGGACTTGATCAAACCTGACGTGCAATAATTAAACTGCGTGATTCATTTCTTAATAATGTGAGTGGTTGAAGTAAAGCTGGAGCATTTTATGGAGAATATTATTTTAGCAGTGTTTGTGGAGATGCTGCATGCGGATTCTATTGTCTCTCTGCTTCTTCTTCCACGCAGCAGATTGCTTATTTGTGGGTCATGGTATTGTGTTGGATGACAAAGCCGCAGCATGTGTCACCCCCCCAGTTATGGCGATTACCATGTTTGGAAATAATACGAAGCGAGGACGTTAATTCAGTATCAGCACAGACAGTCTGAAGTGAAGTGAAGTGAAGTGAAGTGGGGGGTGAGGAGGATGAGGAGGTGGGGGCGGGGGGAGTTCTACATCCTGGGGCGCTGCGGTGATTCATCTCCATGCTGATGTGATTTGTGATGCTTTTATTCATGTTGAAGAAGGAAATGGGGCAGGAGAGAATCCAGCCGCTGCCCACTCACTTCATTATGAATCTGCTGTTTTTTTCCACTGTTGTTCGGCTCTTTAGCTCCAATCTGCCGCGCTTCAACTCTGCTTCAGCGGCTCCGCGTCCGCCGTCCCCGACGCGTTGCCCCGCGGCACGAAATGCAGCGCTACTGTACAATAACAGCACGGGACGGTGGGCACGAGCCGCGTCTATTATAGCCACATTAACTCACTTTAGTGTGCGTTGATACAGTATGTGTGAAACTGGACAGAGACGAGTTAGAGGGAGAAGAAAACCTGCATCACAGCAAAAAAAAAACCCAAAGCTGCTGTTTTGTGGACATCAGAGACGTACAGTAACCGCCAGGCTGAGCAGACGGCTGATTGGTTGGAGGAAAGAGCTGCATCTGAGCACGCAGTTGTTTGCTTTGTGTTTCTGCAGGAAGCGCAGGGACTCCAGTCACCTTCAACGAAAACGGAGACGCTCCCGGCCGCTACGACATCTTCCAGTATCAGATGAGCAACCGGTCAACAGCCGAATACAAGGTCATCGGACACTGGACGAACCAGCTGTACCTGAACGTAAGCGCCGCCTGAACGGGCCCTGATGTGAACGTGTGTCTGAGCCTCACGCCTCACGGCCTCGCTCTCCTCAGATGGAGGCCCTGCAGTGGAGCACCGGCGAGGCCTCGCTCCCCCTCTCCGTGTGCAGCCTGCCGTGCCGCACGGGCGAGCGGAAGAAGGTGGTGAAGGGGGTCCCGTGCTGCTGGCACTGCGAGCGCTGCGAGGGCTACCACTTCCAGGCCAGCGAGTTCACCTGCGAGCTGTGCTCCTACGAGAAGCGGCCCAACCACAACCGCACCAGCTGCCAGCCCATCCCCATCATCAAGCTGGAGTGGCACTCCCCCTGGGCGCTGGTGCCCGTCTTCATCTCCGTGCTGGGCATCGTCGCCACCACCTTCGTCATCGTCACCTTCGTGCGCTACCACGACACCCCCATCGTGCGCGCCTCCGGGCGGGAGATGAGCTACGTGCTGCTGACGGGCATCTTCCTGTGCTACGTCATCACCTTCCCCATGATCGCGGCGCCGGACGTGGCCGTCTGCTCCTTCCGCCGCGTCTTCTTGGGCCTGGGCATGTGCTTCAGCTACGCCGCGCTGCTCACCAAGACCAACCGCATCCACCGCATCTTCGAGCAGGGCAAGAAGGCGGTGACGGCGCCGCGCTTCATCTCGCCGGCCTCGCAGCTGCTCATCACCTTCTCGCTCATCTCCGTGCAGCTGCTGGGCGTCCTGGTGTGGTTCGCCGCCGACCCGCCGCACACCTTCGTGGACTACGGCGAGCAGCGCACGCAGGACCCGCGGAACGCGCGCGGCGTCCTCAAGTGCGACATCTCCGACCTGTCGCTGATCTGCTCGTTGGGCTACAGCATCCTGCTGATGGTCACATGCACTGTTTACGCCATCAAGACGCGCAGCGTGCCAGAGACCTTCAACGAGGCCAAGCCCATTGGATTTACTATGTACACAACCTGCATCATCTGGCTGGCCTTCATTCCCATCTTCTTCGGCACGGCTCAGTCGGCGGAGCGGGTGAGTGCTCATAAATTATGCAGGCCTCCTGTCATGTTTTATGTAATGTTCCGCCAGGTTATAAATGGAAATACTTACTGTCAACGGCCTCTCTGTGAGCCAATGAAGGCATCATCTTAAAAACCCTTTTTTTCATCATTTTCCAACCTGCGAATGTGAAATGTTTGCGATTACGGCCCAACGTTAGCTAGTTTAGCGCGGGGCATCGATGCTGCCAGCGTTACTGGTTACTGGTTAAAATACTCGACTCGCCTGCGTCAGTGTCCGACCAGTCACTAAAGCATCTTCAAGAACAAAAATGAACCCAGTTGCCGAACCAAACCAAAACTCCTATCATTTCCCCTGAAGCTGCGCTTTTCCAAAACAGCCTCAGGCGCGTCTGAGTCTCGTCTGAAGGTGCGTGGAGGTAATTGCATGAACAGAGGGGACGCCCGGCGTGGAGGCGCTGTTCTGAGTCACACAGCGTGACGCGGGGCTGGTTAACGGACCAGGAGGCATCTGCCGCCACTCTGCTCGTCT
This sequence comes from Betta splendens, assembly GCF_900634795.4. Classification (NCBI taxonomy): domain Eukaryota; kingdom Metazoa; phylum Chordata; class Actinopteri; order Anabantiformes; family Osphronemidae; genus Betta; species Betta splendens. The sequence goes on along the minus strand of NC_040886.2, from coordinate 17,202,222 downwards.
CTGTAGGTGTTGATTGACAGAGCGGCTGATCATTGATTGGGTTCTGATCATTGAGCCCGGTTCAGCTTGCTCTGCAGTCTGTTGTCACACACTAATTAGAGCAGAATTAAATTTAGCTCGTTGAGACAACAGTGTTTTTGGGCTGAGTTTGCTGTAAGCGCTGTGACAGATGGAGGATTTTGCTCATTATCATGTCTGTGGGGAGATCTGGAGGACAGGTGGAGTGATTCACACAGACTTCCTCTAAATATAGTTTATGGGTCTTTCTCTGCTACTGTTCAGACTCTAGGTATGTTGCATTTGAGTTGTTTGTCTGGGATTCAAAGGACGAATGCTCCAGTGATTTTCCGTTTGCCAAGATAAAGCATTTTAGATTTGGGCATTGGTTTTTTAGGGATTCTGAGCAGGAGTGAGGTTGTGGGTGTCTTAGATGAGCGTCTCCCGTGTCTTAGTCTGTAGCAGCTGGCTCTCACTTCTTTGTTCCATGCGATTGAAGTGAAGTCTGTCGTTTCTGCAATGTTCAAGAGTTAAACATGAAAGGGTTCCGTTGGAATCTTTCACGTCCTGAAGTGTTAACAGCTGTAAAGCTTAAAATCCTGCTACTGTCTCACAGAAAAGTCCAGTCGCCTTCGATGGACCAGGCGGCATTTACTGATTTACATGTTCAGACCTTCATTCAGTTTGACTTTGGTTTCACCGGTTTTACCGGCGGCCGTCTGCCTCGACCGGTTTGTTTTTGTGGAGTCCTGGTAATTGTTTTTCTGCCTTGTGAAGAGTTGAGGATCACGTGTTCATTCATAAGGTGCTAATGAGGAACATTTGTGCCAAACTGACACTCAGACTGTTGGTTTTCATTTAAACTTGAGCTGTGTTTGCTTCAACGTACATGACAGGATCTCAGAACTCAGTACTTTCATCACTGTTCCTGTTCTTCTTGGCCCAGTCACTGTCTAACACCAGAACCTTCTGTCTGGGCTTTTTTACTGTGACAGTTCCAGCAGTCACTGCAAACTTGGCTCTGACTTCTTCAGTTTTTGTCAGGATCACACTTGAAGCCTGAGCCGATCTACGTACCTGTTCACCGCTGAGAAGAGCTGAGTAGCGAAGCGCTCGGGTTTCCACTGAAGCCCGGATCTAATGAAGACGAGAAACGGCCCACAGCGGTTTCAGCTGTGCCTCTAGGTGTTTTCACTGAGAAATGACTGACGCAGCAGAATCGGGCCCAGCGCTGAGACACGTTCAGATGAAGGTTGCATCACTGTCCCTAAACAGACGGCGGTGTCACATCAAACCCCCGCCCTCAAGGCTGCGCACAACACAAGGCTCTTTCAGCACAAACTCGGAAAACTGCTGCCAGAAGGAACAAAATCCGTTTTAGAGGGAACTTGTCCAATTATATTGAGAAAAATGAGTTTATTTTATGCTTTTTCGCAATCACAGCAGACGGAGGGTTTGTTTAAAAGCCTCCGAGCTTCATCGCCGTTAACTGTGAAGGGAAGCAAAACAAACACCTCGGGCCTTATTAGTCATTATTCATCCAGTGTTGCTGAGTCTTCTTCTCACCGTGGAGACGCAAATAGCACAACAGACTTCATCAAAGGAAGGAAAACGAATCGGCAGTAAAACACTCACGTGCGTTTTACTGTTTAGTAGCGTTCATAAGTCGCTCTAATGTAGTTTTAGTCAAACACGACTGTAAATCGCCACTGCAGTAGCTGCAGTTCATTTATTAGTGGAAGGTAATAAAGACGCATGATATTGATATAATATCTGCTAATCGTTTGCTTGTTTATACTCATAATCAAATATAGATTTTCTCTCAGTATTTATGAGGATTAATGAGCTTCATGTTCAGGCTTTTAACTTTTCTTTGTTTGGGCACAATCATCATCCTCATTGTTCAGGTTCTGTAGCTTCATAATCCAACATCATTAGCGATCCCATCATCGTGCCTGTGTGAACAGAACAGCATCCACCTGTGGATCAGACAGAAAAGCGCAACAAACAATGATCCACACAATAATAAAGAATAACTGGGATGCGTCAGTGGCCGTTTCAAGAATTCAATAGTCACAATACGTTTTCTCCCAGCGCTCGCGGTGGACTGGAGCTTCTTAGCTGCTTCATGGCCATAAACTGTCACTCGCATTACAGTCAACACGACTCAACCTCCAGGTGTGGAGCATCCAGGTGTTGTGTTCCCTGAAGGAAGCCTGGAGCCTCAGGCCTCGAGCGCCGACGAGCAGCAGCTACAGATGTGTTTTTATTTTCAGCCTCGTAGTCCTCAGACCTAAAGGTTATCAGGCTTCACACACAAAAGGCTTTAAACAACCTCTCCACGTACACGGCTCAGCTCCTCAACACCTGTAAACACACTTTGATGTGTAAAATCAGTGCGTTTTGCCTTCGGGGCCTTTTACAAAGACGTCGCTTGTTTCGTTTACTGCTTTTCCTGAATGATAACGTTTTCTCCCATGCTGACTCGAAGCCATCGATGTCGGAGCGACAACGTTAAGGTCCGGTTCCAGGCTCGGCTCTGCTGTTGATCGCCCATGTTTTCCAGGAGGCTGTGCGTGCGTCGGTTGATGAAGTTCTCCGTCATCTCGTCCCGTGTGATTAACGGCTGCTCTGTCAGATTTCCACCACGTTGTCTTTCAGGCTCAATGTCTATTTGTGGAGTGGGAAATTCAGTGTTGGAGTAGACTGTGAATTGAGAACTTGAGTGTCTGCTCTGGAATTAGCTGTGCAGTCAAAGCACTGAACGCTGTGCCTGCTTGTGTGTCGGTCCACCTCCACATCCTCACTCTGTTTGCCCACAAAACGGGGGCCTTGCATTTTGGACGCAGTCCAGACCCGATGTGTGTGAATTCATTTTCGAAGAAGGAGACTTGATCCATAATGAGGTGGACCAGAACTGATCAGATGACCTTTTGGTTCATTCTATGAATCTCACTTACTGACATTTACAGTTGCAGCCGCGGCCGGTTCTGTGCTGGGACCGTGCCAGCTTCACAGAGAGCCAGAGAAGCAGAGAATGACTAATAAGCACATCACAGAGGCCGGGGCCCTGGACGCAGCCCGAAAAGGCTTCCCTTCACAGGCAGGTAGCTGGAGAAGAGCCGGGGCCGCTGGGACCCCCTCGCGCTGCTTCCATACTTAATGAAGCAGGCTTTGATATTCAGCTGGAGGGTCCCAGAGAAGATTAACATGCAGCCTCCACCCACAGCAGCTCCTCGTGGGACTCCGGCTCCTCTGACCTCAGCTGATGAGCTACTTTATCATGTTAATACGCTAACGGTGATTTTATTAGTGTTATGATCAGCATCTACAACCTCTTCTCGCTGCCAGAACCATCCCAGAGAATGAAAATCACACATCAACGAGGTGTGAGAGCTGCTTTTTATATCGCCTCGTGTCGCAACTCTGGATTTCATGGGTAGAATCCAGGAGGCGACTGCTAAAGAGCAAAGATATCCCAGCTGTGGCGCCGTTACAAAGTGCTTCACCTCCATCTGTGTGGTTCTTAAAGCAAGGCCTCAAGTGCTCCTGCCCTGCATGGTGTCCAGCTTCTCCTGCTTCCAGCGTCTGATTGGCTGAACGCACCGCATCCAGGAGAACTGTGGACAAGGGAACGAGTCCTGGATTAAAGTGAACACATCAGAAGTTTGACTCAAGTCGGTGATGTTAAGTCTCCATCATCAGAATGGCAGAACTCTCTGCATTACAAGAAAAAGAGAAGGCGGTTGTGGCAGAACCAGGGTGTTCTGCTTCCATGTTCTCGGCAGGTACAAGTGCAGCTCCATGGTTCTCCTCTCAGAACCAGACGCGGTGGCAGCTTAGATTCAATGGTCACATCCTCTGAGACAAATCACACAACACTTCCTTTAGGCTCCTCCACGGCACCGTATGTGAAAGACTTGGTTTTATCTGCATGATGCCGCCGACTAAAGCAATGGGCCTGTTCTGGCAGGACGTCACAGACTGTGATTCAGATACGACATAAGAAGCTCAGACTCCGGCTGTAAATCATCAGGCAGCTGTTTCTGGACGTTCCAGCTGAGAGGAGAACCCTGAACTCAGAAGACGACTGAAGGAGTCTCTAGATCAACAGATCATCATTTAAACACATTAACATTAAAGCTGAAGTGTCTGATTAGCACGCTCTGATGGTGGCATTTGTTATATTTAACACAGCTGACTGTCAGCACAAGTGAAAAAGTGAGTGCAGAAGTTGAATTATGTAAATGTCAGGGAACAGCAGCGCCACTATCGTTTCTAAGTTCATTAATAACTCCAGGACTTCATTCTTGCCTTTATGATCCTGTGTGGCTCATCCACTCGGCCGTCTCCGTCCTGCAGCGCGCTGCTGACATTCAGATTTAATATTGGCTGCTCTCAGATCTGACGCCCACGGTCCTGAGCTTTAAACCAGCCCTGCTTTGATCAGGCAGGAAGGTGGCACCAGGTCACTGAGACGTGGGGCTCTGTAGTCACACACGCAGTCCTCCATTAACCCCCTGAACTTTCATTTCCACCTTAAAGTCCCTGTAAAGAATATTTAAAGTTGGAGGGATCTTTGACAGAGTGAAACCTGGGACTTCGGGTTTGATGTAAAGTCAAAATAAGCAGCACCGCAGTATTTAAACAGCTCTACGCGTGTTGTGTGAGGTGTGTGCATCATTTCACATGATGAATCCCACATATTTGTCTTCCTTCTAAGGCGTCTGACTTTGCAGCTCTTGCTGGTTCTTGTGTCTTCAGCCTCCTCTGACCTTCACACCTCTCATTTTGTTGGTTTTGTAATAACAGCTTGTGTCGGAGAGGCCGCATAAATCACTTCAGAGCTTGCGTTTTCTCCCAGGCCCACAAATGACTTTATGCTTCACTGTCTGTCGTACATTTTCATAATGGTTCTTTGATGCGTCACTGGAGTCGCCGCTGTTGTTGTCTTGGGCTGTTGGAGGGAAACTCGCCATCTGTCGCCATGTTTGCTTCCTTCCTCCTGGTCCTGGAGACGGAGCTCGGCCCCACACAGAGGATTCCCCGGTGCCAGTTTGACACTCAGCCTCAGCGACATTAACCTAGGCCTGGGCTTGTGATGCAGTTGCCATGGCGATAAGGGTGGTCTCTAAGCCGTGGTGGCGCCGGCCCGGGCACAGGTGTGTTGCGACAGATGCTCCGGGCTGTGGAGGGGCGGCCGGGGTTTGTGCTGCCTGGTTGAGCGCCGCGCGGCGCGTGTGTGGATGAGTGAGCTCAAATGAGAGCGATGTGCGGCACACGCTTGGTTTTTACCCCAAAACAAGTCCTATCAGCGTCAACACTGGGGCCGAGAGAGAATACAAATGACACTCCAGCGCTTGCTGTCGCAGCTACAAGCAGATGCTCCCTGCCGCTGCCTCTGAGTCGGCTGCGATGAGGATGTCTTCCCTAAATATGATGTAGCCTGTGGCTAAAGCAGTTACTGCCCAATCAAAAAGCCAAAACAGCAGCATCACCAGGTGGTAAACAGCTTTTACAATCTGCTGAGAGAACTTTACTCTGGTCCCACTCACATTAAATGGTGATTGTAGAGGTGGGTTAAACCCTGCAGAGACCGCTGACGGCGGGTCCCGTCTCTAAAGGGCTCCTTCTGTCAGTAATGACTCAGTTACACTGAGACCCTTCACAGGACACTGAGAATGAAGATAACACAGAGGATCAATAATCTTGTACATAAATGCAGCATGGAGCCTAATGATGCATTCAGGGTCATCTGTCAAACTGAGACAAGGAGAGTCCTGCTTGTTCTCAGCTCTGGTGTTAATCTCCTGTTAAATGCAGAGATTATCGGGAGCTAATGATCGTCCAGATGTGAGTCGCTGCTGACAGCATCTGGTTTATAGAGTGCGGTCACAAAGGTCAGAAAACGGAGCTCAGCAGAAGAGTCAGTGTCACTCGTAATCATGTGGATCTGTATTTCCCTCTGATCTTATTATCAACTTAGTGATTTTAACTGGTGGGAACAATTCAGACGCTGGAGAACGAAACCCAGAGGTTCTTGTATATAAATTGTTTTTCCCCCAGACTCAATAAATCGGTTGTTTTCAAGCCTGGCATTTAATAATTCACTCTGCAGTGGTTGAATATTTTCCGTGGGCTGGCGACCCAGCGGGCTTTTACTGAGACACTGCTCTTAAATATACATATTAGTCCTGACATATTAAAACCTAGTTTAAATCATCCAGCCTTAATTATGAGGGCTTTTGTTTCAAAGACATCATTTATAAAGTGCATAAAATCATTAGTCACACACCCCATGCTACAAACTAACGGCTCATCACCAGACCACTAATACTGTAGGTACCGCTGTATAAGCTGTGACCTGATAACATGCCAGGAGCCTGTGCAGTGTTATGGCAGTGGGAATCTCTGATGCAACGGATGCTTCCACGTCTCTGCTCTCTCCTCAGATGTACATCCAGACGGCCACGCTGACCGTCTCCCTCAGCCTCAGCGCCTCCGTCTCCCTGGGGATGCTGTACATGCCCAAGGTCTACATCATCATCTTCCACCCCGAGCAGAACGTGCCCAAACGCAAGCGCAGCTTCAAGGCCATCGTCACGGCCGCCACCATGACCAGCAAGCTGTCGCAGCTGGCGGCCGAGCGGCCCAACGGCGAGGTGAAGACGGAGCTGTGCGAGGGGGTGGAGGCCAGCGGTGAGTGGGGGGGGGGCAGCCACGAGCATGCGTTGAATGCTGTTAATTACACTGAGCTGTGGAGCTGCAGGAAGAAGAGCAGCTCCTCTGTAGAGGTGAGGAGGACGACGCTCGGCTTTAATGAGAATTTGACAGGAAGCTGACTGGAGTTTACTGAGACATCACCTGAGACCAGATCTGTTTACAGCTCCGAGTTGCACTTCAAAGCCGCTTCCCGGCGCGTCAGCAGAAAAGTGTGAGATGTCGGATTGTTTACTGATGTGAGATGTGCTGACTGATCTGCTTTAACTAACAAGCAGCAGCTCCCTCTTTTATCCCGCTCCGTGTCTCACTGGAGGGGACGAAGATTCCTGTTCTGGTTTGTCATAGCTCCTGTTTGGGACTGACATGGACTCAAGACAGCTACAATACTACTAAACCCCTAATATAAAGCCACTACAAAGCTATGTGCTGTTGAGGCCTGTGGAGGAGCAGGGTGCCTGCTGCAGTGATGCAGTAATGCTCGGTGGAGGCTCTGTGATGCTCTGGGCCTCATTTACCAACCTGCTGTTTCCGTTCTCTCCTCAGTGCCGCCGACAAAAACCACCTACGTCAGCTACACCAATCACGCCATGTGAAGACATGAGACGCTGCCGGAGCTGGAGACGAGGCGCCCCGAAGCGCCGGAGGGCGCGTCCGCTCGGACACCCAACCATCTGTGGTGTTTCTGTGTTTACAGGCTGCAGGGATCGAGACAGAACGTCACCAAAAAACCCAAAAGGGTCCGGACTTAAAACCACTACGAAGCAGGAGGATGATGACGAAGAAGCAGGACAACGGGGGAAAAACAAAAAAACAAGAAAAACAAAAAGGGGCCGGTGATATTTGTTGTAGTTCTAACTGTATGTTTAAAAAAAAGCTTGTGCTGTGAGCATTTCTGGTTCTTGTCTCATGTCGTCCGTCCGTCGACCTGCATTATGAGATGAGTCCGTCGCTGTTTTTGGCTAAATGAACAGTAGCTTTTGGTCGTGAAATGTCTAAATGCCATGGTTGAACTGAAGCATGCCCGTTTTTATACAAATGATCTATTTATAATAAAGGAATGTTTCACACATCAGGGCCGAGGTGGGGTCTGTTTGGGGACAGTGGAGCAGGACTGAATCCACTGAATCCGCTGATGTTTACAATCAGCAGAGCAAATTATCACTAGAAGCGGACACATTCTCATCTCGACAGATAAGATCAGGTAGAAACGAAACACTAACAAGTTGTATCCTAACATGACAACGGCAGAAGCTCCATCAGTGCACTTCAAAATGTGACCTTTAACATTCCACAGGAAGCGGCGCACAGTGTGAGCCTCATTACAAAGTTTAAAGGAGAGGCAGTCGATGGGATCGATACGTGCAGAGGAACAGCAGAGAGCGGATCAATAAGAGCTGCCAGAGCGCTGCTCATGCATGGAATGAATGTTTCTGCATCTCTTGGCAGCAAAGCGTCTGAGGGACGCCGCCGCCGGGTGTCCTGCCTTTATTTCCCTCGGCGCCGCTCGCGCTGCTCACGTTTGCAGCCGAGCCGCGGAAACGAACCTCCGAACACGAAACCTGTTCCTCCGCAGGTGTTGATCGGATGCTGTTTGATCAGCGCTTTGCTCTCGCAGCTCCGCTGTTCAGCGCGATGAGTTGACATTTTCTGCTCGGAGGAATCTCTGCTCATTATGGAGGAAATCCTACTGTGCAGCCAAGTTCAGTTTTAGTCTCAGACGAAGGGGACGTGAAGGGAGATTAAACCACATCAGACGGACGTGCTGCCGTTAGCGCCTTAGTCCGACTGTCCCAGTCACATGGAACCCAGGACTTTACTTTTCTGGCCACAGCTGCAGATTAACACAGACGCAGAACTGGAAGGTTGATGGGAACCAGTGGACAATTAGAGGCAGACAGGTAGATGATCCCGTGTTCAGTGTGTGGGTCACTAATTGATCCACTAACGAGGATCAGCAGTAATGAGCAGCGATTCTATCAGTGTGTGTGAAACCCACGCGAGCCCAAAAGCGACAGAGCCGCCGGAACATGTTCCCGCAGAGGAGGAATCATCCGGGCAGATTGGCAGCACACACTGCTTGTATTTATGAAGGCACTGCCAGAAAGTAATCAGCTCCAGGATGAGCTCTGCCAAAATCATCAACAAAAGGAAAATGAAATTCAGCTCAGTGAGGCGTCCAAAACAAGAGTTTGACTGAGAGAGAGGAAACTTGTAGATGTGAAACGTTGGACTGTCCAGTCGTCATGTGGTTGGAACCTGGTGGTAGAAACCTGAGGAGGTCATTCACACACAACACGTTATGATTTAGGCTGAAACTGGAAACTCCTGACGTCACGTAACTGTTCGTACGCCGTTCATTTCTCAGCGTATGTTCAGTGGGAGGGACGAGATGCAGAGATGTGACGGAAGGAGGCGTGAATGCAGTGGAGGGAATTAGGATTCACCCCAAACAGCCGTTCAGTGCTGTAGGTGGAGCAGAGCCGACGCGCAGAGCTTCCTGCTGTAAAAGCATGGGCTCAGACTCACGGCAGCTCAGCCTGAGCCGATGAAGAGGCCCTGCTTCCTGCTGATCCGAGCCGGGCCGGGCCGGGCTGGGCTGGGCTGATCCGAGCCGGGCCGGGCTGGGCTGGGCTGGGCTGGGCCGGGCTGATCCGAGCCGGGCTGGGCCGGGCTGGGTCGGGCTGATCCGAGCCGGGCTGGGCCGGGCCGGGCCGGGTCGACAGCTACAGACTCAGCGCTCGCTGGGGCTGAGCTCGTTAGTAAAACGCTGCTGCTGTTACTCTGCTGATTGAACGGTTGGGACTCTTCATCGTCAGCTCACTCACGTGGTTTTGTTGGACTTGTGACGCTCGTCAAGGTCACGCCCCGTTTCTGCAGAGCGCCCGTATCTCCTCTGCGACCGATGCAGGAGGTTGAGCGTCGTCTCTGGAACCACGGAGGAATCCTGCAGCGTCAGCTTAATTGGCTCTGACAGAAACGCTCGGCTTTTCCGTTACTAAGCACCTGCATCCAGCTGCTGCCAGTGGCCCCGAGGCCAATTACTCACTGTTGTAATGAATCTGCATGTCGCTGCAGAGCTGAAGGACAAACAGCACAGATCCAGCGAAACGGGCTCAGGACCAGTTAAAGACAGCGACACAAAAGGGCATTATATCATGGTTTCCATCCTTCTGTATTGGAGAACAGAGAGTTTAGTGTCTGCAGCTGATCACACTGTATCTGCCCTCACGAACATCCACTACTGTCCATGTTGACAGCAGAAATGCATCATGGGAAGGAATCCCTCCCTCTTGGACGGGGTGTGTATGAGCCATCAGTTAATAATCACTGTCGTAAAGTTGGTTCATAAATGGTGATAGTATCACATGGAGGCACTGGTTGACGTCTGGACAAACAGCAGCTATTTACACTAAAGGTCAGAGTCTTTTCCTCTGAAGGTTCTAGTCATACGCTTTTTATTTACTCTGCTCAGATGTGGCCTCCAGAGCTCTGACTGCAGCCTCCAAATGTCACGTCAGCTGCTGTAATCACCAGTTGGTGCCTCTCGTCCTTCCACATCAGCTGACTCCACAAGCACGTGAGCGCTGATGGATTCTGACGCGCGGGCACGTTTATTTTCACCCTCTCGGGCATCGATTCGCAGCGTGAGTGCGGCGCGCGAGGCGGATCGCTTCTCCGGGACTCGCCGGGGTTTTAATTGGCTGCAGGTGGATTAAGTCGCAGGTGGTCGTTGAGCTGCTGCGTCACGATCGGCCGCTGGAGCCGCATTCAGCCGCTCGCCGTGAACGAGCCGTCACGTCCACAGCCTGGACGTGCGCGAGCGAGTCAGAACCCGTAACTCATCAAATCACAGTTTAACCGGACGGGCTGTTTTTCCGCCGGAGACACGCACAAACGCGGCCTTTTGCTCAGAACACTCGCTAACGTCCAAAAAGAAAGAGCTTCAAAACTGCTCCATTTCCAATCACCGCGCTCTGAAAACGTCCAATTGCTCTGATGGGCTGAAAGCACAGTGAAAGCGAGTCCTGGACCCTGTTCCAGACAAATGACACCGGGCGGCTACAACAGACGCGTTGCTTTTCACGCAGCTGTAAAAATGCAGTTCAATTAGAGAACAAAGCTTGGGTGAATTCACCCACTGACTTCCGCTTAACAGCGGTTCAGCCTCGCAGTCAATCAGTGGCATTTCCCATTATTTAGTTAGTCTTGGGTATATTTTCAACTTTCTAATATACGAACGGAGGAAGTGAATCCCACTGAGGTCGAAGTGCTGAATTTCATCCTCTTGATTTATTAGCTGAAGCGCGGTGGAAATAAAAATACAGCTTTTACCTGAAGCTAAACTGTGACGAAGCTGCTGGAAGGTGTAAAGCAGTGACTTCCACTTCCTGCCCTTTAAACTGTCCACAAACTACAAGTCCTCTCCGAGCTTTAAAAATAAAGTGTCGCTCCGGCCCAGAACGACAGCCTGTCTGTTGCTTCACCATCGGCTCCAAACTGAACTGCTGTCACACTCCACATTCCCTTTCTTTTGGCTGAAAACGCATTATGCCTGACATTTCCTGGGAATAATGCCTCCGCACATGTTGGAGGACGCGTCGCTGGATGCCGCCTGTCTCTCCATTTCGCATTCGTTTTCAGAGGCTGGTCACGATCATTCACTGCCGCTCCTGTGTGATATTAACATGTGAATCAGATGACGATCAGCATGTGGAATCTGCTGTTTGCGTCTCACAGGCATCTGTGTTGACTGTTTAGGAACAAAAACACTTCTGACAAATGCTAACTCACACACACACACACACACACACACTCACACACACACACACACACACACACACACACACACACACACACACACACACACACACACACACACACACACACACAAGCCTGCAGACGCTTCTCAGCTTCTCATCGGACCATTTCTGCTGCACAGAACCTGGACAGTCAGGGAAACGGGACCAACAAACCCGACACCTCTGAACTAATGGGGTTCTTCAGCTGCACTGGAGCTTTTGGTGATTTAAAGCTGTTATTTGAAGTAAATGCATGGACAGTAGTGATGCTCAGTCTTTGCACAGAATAAGCAGAGCGTCTGTTCCCAGCGAGTTTGATGTTTGAAACCTAAAGTGGCAGTGGATCTCACTAGTTTGAATAACTCTCTGCCACTGCATCCAGAAACACAAGGAGAGAGTGTTTGATGCAGGCACAAGTCCACACAGTACAGACGGTTCTGTGCAGAAAGAGTCCGAGTCCTGCACGTGTCACATAAACCGTCCCCTAAAACCTACAGCTTTTACAGGGACTAGCTGAGGCCTGGTTCTTGGAGCCACCAAAGACCCACAGAGGAAAGACTGGACCCTCCAGGTTCTGACCAGGTTCTGACCTGCCCTCAGTCCAGAGCTGCCTCCTAATGAACGGGTCAAAATCCAGAGGAACCACTCTCTGCTAATGGAGTCTGTCTAGAATGAGAATAGGCCTTTTTACAGATGCAGAGCAGCTGATCTGCAGATGGACCTGCTCATATACCTGCATTCATCCTAGCACACACACACACACACACACACACACACACACACACACACACACACACACACACACACACACACACTGGTGCTCTGGCTCCTGGGCAGAGGCTATATTTGGTGAGGCCCTGTGGGGCCCCTGCAGGCGCAGATGACCCGTCCTGGACACTCAAACTAATGATCCCAACGCTGTCTGGCCACACACACATATTACACACTGTTAACTTTGCCGGTGGAGGAGAGCGTTTTATTTTTCTTCATTAATTTGCTCTGAGGTGGTGTTTGTTTACAGATACACCCCAAGGATGGAGGGAGACGGACCGGACCGGACCGGACCGGACCGGACCGGACCAGCGCCAGCCACCGTGTCGCTGCTCATACCTTTTCGCTGCCGTCTTCCTGTCATTATCACTGCTGCAGGCCGTCCTCTGCTTCCAGCGGCAGTCTGTGGCCCAACATGCTGCTGCCTGTTGTTCTGTTCTCTCATCACTGCTCCGTCGCACCGAGCAAACAGGCGGTCGCGCTTCCAGAGCCTGGAGCTGCTGGAACCTTCTACTTTACCTGGTGTTTGGTCAAAGTGGAGTTTTCCCTTAATCCTATATAATATGTTTGATTATTCAAATAAAACAAACTGAGCTGTGCTTGATCTCATCCTATCATAATGATGCTTCTCACCTGGAGTCTTGTTACTAATCTAATACGATTCAATCAGCATCAGCCGCTTGTGTCAAAGATCACCTTGTCCACTGTAACCTCCTTAAAGCAGATTCGGCCCAGTCTGTGATTAAGATAACCTTCCTCATAACACAGCAAGGACACTCTTTTCATTTCTTTTCCACATCATTGCTGTTATTGACTCAGGGAACGTTGAGCTGATGTTTCCTCCAAGACTTTTAGAGATGCTGGAGATAAAACTGAGTGTGATTTGTTTCCTTGAGGTCAAACTCATCTTGAATCATGAAAACACAATTTAAACCGTTGAGCCAATAAACGTGTTAGTGGAGCAAGAAGCAGGTGACGTCATCTGTTCTGTGGGTGCCTGTTCTCTACACACACACACACACACACACACACACACACACACACACACACACACACACACACACACACACACACACACACACACACACACTCTGAGTCCGTATCATTTTAGTGGAGAAAATCAGCTAAATTTGACTTTGAGCCTGGCTTATGTTCAGGAGCCATGTCCAAGCTAAATTGGAAAATTTCCTTCATACCATTTGGGAACCTGAAAGTGTGACCCAGTAAATGTGAAAATAAAAATTAAATGAAGATTAATAATGGTCAGAAACAGGTTGAAGCTCTGACTCTAGGCTTTTCACAGCGGAGATGCTGGTGTGTTGCTCATCAACATTCCTCCACACTCGTCATCAAGTGTTTTGAGTTTTACCAAAGGAAAGACTTTCCAGGCTGCAGGCCATCGAGCGGCTTGTTTCCCTCCTCAGCACACGAGCGTGGAGGGAATGTAAATAGGTCAACAGCGATAGAAAGGAATCAGTGAAGTGTATCTGGGCGTACAGGTGTACCGTTTGACAGGGGATGAATGTTTTCGCTGTAACGCATTCAGAATGAGGCAGGAGCTGGGAGGAACACATGCTGTGAACAGATAAGTGCGGTGAGTAACACCTAAACAGATTCAGCTCTGACGCTTTTGTGGTTGTGCAGGAATCCAGCAGAGGATCGCGGCGTCCCAGTCAGCCGACACCCACTTGCTGCCTGTTGGTACACAAACATACAGACGCTTCATCATGGATAAAAATAAAGAAATGTGCCGAGCTGTAAATGTGGTTCTTTTTTTAGGGGGAGGTGTCTAAACATCCAGAACTGGGGAAGTTACAGACACGTAATGGAGTCAGTCATTATAATGTCAGACTACCACAGTGCAGCATCTCAGAGTGACCGTGGCTGAAGGCTCTCATCCAGGTGAGGTGCTCCGTGAAGCCCCGCCCCCTGGAGTGGACCTGCTTCTGGATTGGCTGACACTGACGGCCATCAGCTGTTGTTCAGCTGTTGTTCAGCTTCCTACAGCTGGTCACGCGTCTTCTCCTTCATTGTTTGTTTGCATCAGACTCCTGAACTCAGCTTCGGGGTGTTTCCTCTGCGTTTTCTGCTGCTCGCCCTTGGACGACCCGTCTCTGGCTCCGTTCCCTGCTGCTCCGCCTGCTCTTCCCCGTTTTCAGGTGAGGTAATTGCTCCTGCGTCCGCGCTGTCTCAGCAGCATTACTGAGCTTCCTGTGTGCTTATTGAACCGTGACAGCTGAACACCTGTTGTGCTCAGCACCACTTACTGTACCCACACTCTTATTCTACCTGTGTTTATTCACCTGACACATCCGCTCAGTGCTCAGATCCGTCTCACCTGTAGTTTTATAATAAAACTGAATATAAAATCTGGCTGTAATTGATGTTTTTCATTTTCCCAGTTACCCAAGGTCACAGGAAGAGGCAGTGAAAGCACGTCTGGCTTAGCCTCACTGCCTTTAAAGGTAAGTTCTGCATCTCACAGACGGCGTCAGCCTTTGTGCGCGTGTCGTCCCGTCTCTTGTTGATGCGCTGCGATGCTGTCGCCCTGAATCTGTCAGTGCGGATGAGACGCGGAGCTGCATGGGGCTCTTTAGCTCATGTGTTGCTCATCTGTCGTCTCCCGCTGTCGCCCGGTAGTTGTTGCTCTGTGACGGGACGGAGCGGTTGAACGGCGGCGTCTCGTCTGCGAACATAGAAGTCAAATGCACCTCGCTGCGAAAACGGCGGCGTCGCTGCCGTAACGAGGCTGAAGACGTTCACTTAATTTGATCAACCCTGACAACCGGCACCGGCTGTTCACCGCAGGGAAACACACACCGATTTATGAAAGTTCAGCTTTGGAACTGGATTAATTCTTCTGTCTGACATCAGACGAAGAAACATTCCCAAAGACGTGTGCAAGTAACAAACAGTGACTGTGCTTTTTAAACCCACATGAACTGCTGTGATGTAGAGTCTTCAGGTTCGTGTCAGGAACACGGCCTCATGCCAGCGATGGCTGGAGCGTTTGACCCCGATGCCCCATCAGATCGAGTGGAGCTTCTCAACAGCGATGGGTGTGATATGATCTCAGCTCTGTCAACAACCTCTCACCACACATTCAGCACTGGCTTCACAATTACATGGTGAAAGATGTGACGCTGATTATCCTGCAGCCACAGGAACGGAGTTTCTTTGAAGGGAAATAGGGGACTTATCACCAACCTGGCATCCTGTCCTTTAATGTGTGTTGGATATTTCTCATGACCAGGCAAAGTGATGCATCCGATGCTCTGCACTGTTACAATCATCCCTAAAATAATTTTAAAAGCATCTACACAATAACCACACCTCCTTAAACGTGCCCTGTCTTTTAAATTGCACTGGTTATAACATGGTTTTAAGGCCTGTTGTGTTTCGTAAACTCAGACGTGACCGCGTTTCATACGTGATGAAGCGTGACATTGTGAAACGGTGCAAAGTGGCTTTGCTCCACGGCTCCATGTGCGTCTGTGACTTTCAAATGACACTTTAATGTGTCTGCAACAAAACACAGACATCAAGATGTTTATCTGAAGGAATAATGGAAAAATAAATGGGCAGTGCTGCTGCGTGGTGTGACAGCTCAAGACCACCGGCAGAGAAAACGCTCAGACCAAGACAGAAGCTGGAAATTCAATTTGGACTGTCAGAATAATTCTGCAGCCTGAGAGTGGCAGAGAGGAAAGAAGTAAGTGAGACGAGAGGACGGAGGTCAAACTGGAGTTGGATACAGTGGCTCCAGCCTCACTTCACCCTGCAGGACCGCAACAAACAAATCAATAAACATGCATGAAACCAAAGCAATTAGGCGGCATCGATGTCGTTTGTCTTCACAAGCAGCAAAAACCCACCTCTCAAAAAGAGAGACAACAGGTGCAAAGACGGCTCAGTCCACACCCATTCACCTCAGTGAGACTCGCTCTGGTGGTGTTGCTGATGAACAGTCTGTAGGTTTCACCCTGATCCAGTTGCAGAATAGAAAATTGGAGAAAGAGAAACACCTGAACGTCCTGCAGAGAGAAATAATAAGCTTTGTAATTGTCTGCGGGCATTTCAGTGTGTGTGTGTGTGTGTGTGTGTGTGTGTGTGTGTGTGTGTGTGTGTGTGTGTGTGTGTGTGTGTGTGTGTGTGTGTGTGTGTGTGTGTGTGTGTGTGTTATTCTACGCATGGTCGCATTGGCTGTGAAGAAGCTATTTATATGAGTCTCTGCTGCAGTTGTTTCCTCAATAGAAAAGCTGCAAATACCGCGAAACATAAAATCTAAGATGATGTAGATCATCACAGGAGGGAGATGAACCTGGCTCCTGGAAGAAGGTCACCAGATGATAATACTTGGGCACAGCCCATCTACAGTAAATGTTGATGCTGAGAACCAACAGTCTGCTCTGAGCAGAAACCCGACCAAACCACGGAGCAACAAATGAGAACCGTCAGTCTGGTGTCTATAAATATCTGTCAGCGTGAAGTTGGAATAGCTTCCAGTTACACAGTCATCAGAAAGCGGCGACGTGTCTGAAGAAATAACGTCTCATTCCACAAAAACACGTTCCTGCGACTCGTCTTTCAGGAAGGAGAACGAGGGGACAGATCAGCTTTGTTCCTGACTTTCCTTCTGAAAGGAAAACCTGTTGCCACAACATTAAATAAGAATCATTGCAACAAAAACATAATTTTATTTTTATTGTTATACTCGAGCAAGTGCAGGTTAAAACATGATGGATCTTTCAATACAGACTTTTTCCTGGTTTCATGTATATTGTTGGTCGTCCTGCAACCACTGGCCTGTGTGACATTGTGTGACACTGTGTCAAACAAACTTAGCATTTTTTGTAGGACTATTGTACAGTATGTGATTGCATTAAATCGCTCAAGGCCAAAAATGTTCCACGGCGTACAATTTATTGTTAAAATTAGCTTCGGCTGAAGACGTGAGACGAGGAGATAGTGACAGAAGGATGTTGTTTCTGCCGTCATAAATGAAATAGAAAAAAAAGGAATTGATTTGTATAAAAATAAAAAAGGAAAAAAAAAAAACATCAACAGGCTGAATGGAAATAAATCCAGAGATGTGAATCCAGGCTTGTCCCCTCAACAACCCCTTCATTCTGACTGCTTGGCTTTAAAGCTGCAGGTGATTTCCCTTTTATGCATTAAGGTTTTTATTTATTTATGCACCATAGAAATGAAAACGATATCAGACAGGCCACTGCTGCCACTATGAAGCTGATGCAGATGCAGGTGACAGTGAGTTGTTTACTGCAACATCCCTTTATGTGAGAGAATTTAACCTGCTCCAGACATGCTACCAGTAAATCGGTGCTTTTAAATATACTGGGATGGAGAAATTAATAACTTTACTGTTTTATGCATTATGCTTATGTTGTCACCTTTTTACTGTGAATTTGTGGAAAAAGGGTCTTTTAATTAGCAACAGGAAGCAGTGTCGCTGGAGAATAGGAGACAGGAAGTACGCTCTGTGGCAAGAAGTTGTCAGAATAAAAGCAGTGTAGAGAAATGGAACTAATTACAGGGATGAACCTACAGTAATAATTTATTCTGGGTGTTAGCCCTCAGAGAACGTGGACCTACTGTACAGTATATAGACTTTTATGGGCATTACAGCTGGAGGACACAGTGGGAAAAGAAAACGAAGTGTAAAATAGTTTTAACCTGACAGGTTCTGGGCACAAAGTCAGCAGCTCATTTGAATTTTCTCATTCAAGTTTTTACTTTCCCAAACCTGCAGAGCTCCCTGTGCTCATCAGTGCAGAAGAAGGAAGTCTCTCCAGCAGTCAGACTGCAGCACTGGAACAATGAGGACGAGCACGCGTGCGTAGCTCTGTGTTTATTAAGGAATTTGGCAGGTGCTCTCTGGGCCTGATGGGAAATGTAGATCGGTGGGTAAACGCATGTAAATTTCCTCCAGTGTTGAAGCTGCTGAAATCTGCAGTGCATCAGATTCCAACAGCATCAATTATTTAAGGTGTTGGAATTAAAGACTGGTTGCTCCCATTTAACGTTTTTAGGCGACATGCATTATTGATGCAGATGAGGCGAGGTCACAGCAGAGCAACAGAACGAGTGCGTTGTGGAGTAAAGAGCCGGAATAAAAGGGTCGTAAAGCAGGCATCAAATCACACGCGAACATCTGTATAATGCTGGTAAATGCCTCTTCAAGGTTACCTGCATGTCTCTGAGGGGTCGGACTTCTCCCACAACTCAGGGAAACCTCTCTCCTGATATAAAACAGCTTGATTTAACGCTGCAGGTAAAACAGCCAACAGGCTGCAGGATGGATGCTCTGCCTCCGTTTCTTTATAGTGACACTATCTCTGCTGCTGTCGTCCAGGCTGCAAATGTTTTCTTAGAAAAACCTGACAATATTTAAGGTTAACAGAATGTAAATGGAGGTTTGGAGTTAAATTAAGCTGCTGTGTCGATCAGAAGGAGACAGTTCAAACGTGGATAAGCAATAAAAATTGTGATCTAAACAAGGAGAGGTGTTTTCTCTTAGGGTAAATCATCAATCACACTGTCCGACGTAAGCAAAAGCCTCAAAGGCAGCACAGAGAGTGGCTCCGGCGTCACCAGACGAGCAGAGAGCACACTTCATTCTCCATGAGCCGGTGGCATCACTGAGCGTCGGCTCCCACCGCTTCCCTGCATCGTGTCCCCATAAAAGCAGCCATTTACATCCTGGATTGACGTTCGCAGGCTGTACATTAACTGGCCCATCTGCCGAGTGCTTCAGCTTGAAGACGACATCTCTGTGGCATAAGTGATGCGTCGCGCTTGAGGAAACCTGAATAGCAGCGTTGAATCGCATGCTTCTCTGACTCTCCGGGGGGGTTTTACCTCCCAGGAGACGGCGTCACACGAGCATCGCTGTGAGTGAACATCCTAAACTCTGAATCTGAGATGTGAACGGTGGAGGAGAGCACCTCTGCCATGGATTTGGCCCGTTTGTAGTCATTATGCAGAATGCCAAGCACAACTGATTTGCTTGTGCAGCAGAGCTGCTGTAATTACGAAATATTTCATGATGAAAAATTGTTAAATTCCCCTCTCTTTGTATTTGTTTTTTATTCTTACGATTATTTAAAGTAATGATTGACAAATGAGCTTCTGAGATTATTAAAACATGACTTCTTTAATCAAATGTTTACACCAGAACAGTTCCAGTAATGAGCCATTTGTCTCCCTTAGCACAGCTCCACTGTTGAAGTATAATAATTGAGACGCTGTACGAGGTGAGCGGCTTTCATCTTTCACATGAAACCCAATAAAAGCGTTCCGACAAATAACACATCTCATCGCAGGCTTATCGGGGTGAGCGCGTCCCTGGCACACCCCAAACTTTAATTAAACTACTAAACAAATATTGCAGTTTCTGTAATGGTGCCGATGATGGAGCTGCCTGAACAAGCGGCCGTCTGTTTCCACGGAGCCGTTATGAGAAGCAGGCAGCGATGCCACTGGAAGCTCCGCCAATGCAGCTCCGCTCTGAATTATTATTGCCAATTGAAATGGCAAAATGCGCCTTTATCACAATGAAAAGGAAACCTGTCCGTCTTCACCCGTCTCACTACTAAACCCACCAGAAGCTTCCCAGCGGTCCAGAACCAAACACTGCTGCTGTTTGTCAGCAGCTGGATCACTGTGACCCACTGAAGCTCTGTCATGAAGTTACAACTGGAGAATCATTGATTTCCTTTAATAGGTAACTAAAAGCTAAACGGTCAGAAACATCCATCAGTCTTCACCTGCAGTAGTTCTGTCTCCAGACTGTATGTGCTCCGCTCTACTTAACATTCAGGACGACGCTGACCACGGAGGGATTGAAGCTCTATTGACAGAACTAATCTGCCTCCACAAACACAGTGTCTGCAGCGTCTGTGACACACTTTGAGCACTTAGCTTTGCAGAAGCATCGTTAACCTATGGACGCGTGGCTGCACAGTGGGACCCTTCTATCCACACTGAGTCAGCGGTTGAACAGTTTAGTTAAGACCATCAAAAAGCAGAATTGGCTGCGGCGTCTGATTGGCCGGCACATTTAACTGCCTGCCTCCGTGTCCAGAGGCCTCGACGCGACACTTCACTGCTGTCAAACACGCTGTCACACTCCCACTCGCACTCCACGCGCTCCTGAAGCGGCTCTATAATGATCCCTCTCCTCCACCTCGTTAAACCTGCACCTCTTGTCCGGCGCTGGCTCATAAGGAGCTCGCTCACTGCATCCTGAGGCCGTCCAGCCCCCGCGCTGTCCTTAAACACCGACGGGTCGGTTCTGCTGCTGCTCTTCGGCTGCTGATGCTGCTGGAGGAACCCTGGCCTCTCAAAAAAATAAAAAGGTGCAATTAACATAGTGAAAATGAACTGGAATGTGCAGGTCTCATGCATTTATTGAGCAAAGGATCATATCTCTGCTCCGTGACATGGGTCTGCATGGTTCGTCTGGTCGGGTTTTGACGTAATTGCACCGAAACGCCTCGAGCCTGTTAATCTCTGTTGTGTGACTCTTGACTTGCTGCCTTGGCCTCAGTCTGCCTGCGTGTTTGCTGCCTGTTCTCTTGTCAACTGTTGTTCTGCTGCCATCTCTGTCCCTTCACGCCAGATGGCCTCCCCCTGTGCCTGGTGCTGCTGGAGGCTTCTTCTGTCTGCTGGTGCTGCTCAGCGGGGTTTTTCGGCTTTTCTATAGATCTCAGTACAGTCACAAATACAATATACAGTAGATGTGCGTAGCTTCAAAACTGGTATTTATGATCCTTGTTAAAGTTGATGGTTGTGGTTTCGTTGCCGGAGCCCTGTGGTGAAGACTCCTTTCATCTGATAGTTCAGATTAAATATCCCTGTGGTGGTGTTTCTGTATGTCTGATTAGATATAAGATCTTCACTGACACTCTGCGGCTGTAATTATCCGCCCCGTCATCCCTCATTGTCGTGCTGTTATCACGCTCCTGACTTGCTCCTTCACATTATCACGTAACTGATCCGACGCAGAAGTCTCTCCATCAGCTTGTGGCAATTAACTCCATAAAAATCTTATTTGCAACCCATGTATTAATAATTCTGGGATCAATTACAGCTACTCTGGCTTTACAAGACTAATTTTACAAAAGAACGTCAACGTGACTGAGAAAAAACCCCGAGACTAAGAAAACTCGATCTTATGTTACGACCCTGTCTCAACTTTTTAATACATGTTGCTGATATCAATTTTAAAGTTTATATGGATATATTTTCAATTTTCTTTTCTGTTTAAGCTATGTTTTCTCTTATAGTACTTTACATGCACTTCATACACCATCCCAACATATTTGGCATTGGAGTTGTATGTTTTTTCAATTTAAAAACCAGGTCCGATAAATCCTGTTGCTGTGAGTTTAATGAATAACTCAGGTTATGTTTCCGTGTGAATCACAGGTCGCCGTGCCCTCGTCTCCCTCTGCAACAACACCATATAACAACTGCACTCCTCAGGCCGTCCCGAGCCTCACAGATGATGGAGCTCATCTGTGTGGCGCTCAGGCCGAGTAAATCACCGTCTTGCCATCATCCAGCTCTTCTCCTCCCCCCAGCACCCCCCACCCCCCTCAGGCCCCCGAAGCTGCTGGGAGCTTGGATTTATGGCCATATTTTTGTGTTGTGGCTGACACACGATGGGCCCAGGTCCGACCTTCTGCTTATTTCCACAAAGCTTCTGCGATAGTGTCTGCTGCAGTTTTTTCTGCTTGAAACAATGAAACAATGACACAAAATCAGATTGTACACT
This sequence comes from Betta splendens, assembly GCF_900634795.4. Lineage (NCBI taxonomy): Eukaryota > Metazoa > Chordata > Actinopteri > Anabantiformes > Osphronemidae > Betta > Betta splendens. The sequence continues at coordinate 17,180,133 of NC_040886.2, read as the reverse complement.
AGAACAAATTAGATTAAATTAGAGGCAATAGATTAGACATTCTCTAGATAGAATTTGAGACTACACTCAACAAATTTAGATGAGATAAAACGGCACCAGAATAAACTAGAGAATAGTCTTATCAACATAAAATTAAGACAGGAAATTAGATTAGATTAGATTATTAACATCATCATTTGAGAATGTTTTACATAAAATAAAAAAAGAGATTCAATTCAAATAAAATACCTCGAATAACAGTATTAGATTAAAGATTACAATGAAAATATAGATTAAACTTAATAAAATAAATGTATGTTAGATTATAGAGCAGGTTAGACAACTAATAAACAGTAAAGTTTAGTGTAATGTAAATACGATTAGATTACACTAAACTACTGTATAGAAACACTTACAATCAGCTGTGTTTGGCCACTTGATTGAACCAAAGTTCTATCGGACCACTGTTGAGTCATTTGGTTGACAGGCTGTGGAGATTGAACAAGTGTTGAGGCCTTGAGGAAACCTTGTTCTGATTTGGTGCTATGTAAATAAAATTGAACAGGACCTAGAAGCCGGAGGCATCAGGTCCAGACAGCAGCAGGATCAAACAGGACCATATCACGTCCTGTGTTGTTTATTGGTGATACTTGTCGCAGAGGAGTACAGTTGATTAGAAACATAAAGCTGGAGCCGAACCCTGGTCTGCTGCTGTGATGTGAGAAACTCATTAGTGCTGAGTAATGAGCCTCTTACTAATACAGCAGCAGAATTATGCTTTCTATCACAGGCTCCAGGAGTGTTTGACATTTTTCTGTTTAATTAAACAGTCAGTAATCTGGTTGGTAAAGGTCCTGGGGTTTCCATCTGTATACTTAGCGTGAATATGACACTGGTGATAGCTCAGAGCAAAGCTGCTGTTTGATGAGAGGGAAGTTGTTGTTGTTTCGTCCCTGAACGTAATGATACTGATCGATCCAGATTCATCTGCAGAGCGATACCTCAATACTCGACAGATTGGAAGGAAAGGCGCTCTGGTTATTCATACTGACATTGGTGCAATGGAAGCTACACTCTTTAACTCTGGAACCACGCATACTGTATGTAAACCTTTGTGGTACTGGTATGTATCAGATCTGTGGGCATCAGACAGCAGCACCACTATACTGATAAGATGAGCTTAGTTTAACCTATGACTACGCAGCAGTAACACTGTTGACTGTTTAAATCTATTGCAGGTGTTTCTTTATTACAAATGGCAGAGGTACTTGTATTTCCACTGTGTGCCTGGTGGTTAGCTGAATTCATTGGCTTTCAGTGGGATTACCTGTTGGACGGCTGAGGAGCAAGCACCGCTAACAGTGAACACGATGCTGCACTGCACCGTTATCTCCAGACCAGAACCCTAAACAGATTCTCCCAGTGTGAGTTCGATGTTTGATGCCAGCATCGTCTGCGGTACTTTAACCTGACAGGAGGACACGCTGCAGGAACGACTCCCAAAGACGCAGGTTTTTATAGGAGCGGAGTCACAGGCTGTGGGGAACTGAGTCGTCTGCTGTCACTTCCAGTGGCTGCCGTCAGAGTCTGGAGGCTGGCAGGTCAATCAGATGTCAGGATCCCACCTCCTCCAGCTCTAGCTGTGTCACACAGCCAGGCCTAAAGCTGGTGCTGGAGGAGAACTTTTGGAACAGCGGTGGAAACGTATAGCAGCTGTAGATAGTGTGTTAAATAAATGAATACAAAGCTGATTGTTTTAGATAGAACCTATTGTCAGGAAAAAGCAGTACAGTAGCTCAAAGATGTGGAAACTACAGTATAAACGTTAGAAGCAACAGATGGGATCAAGGTAAACACAAAAAAATGCTAAAGCAGTGTTTATTATTATTATTATTATTATTATTATTATTATTATTATTATTATTATTATTATTATTATTATTATTATTATTATATTAAATCATTTATACTTGTATACGTACAGTACATACTTGTACGTCCCAAACGCTTCAACCCGCCCATCTGTTGTGCGCATGCGCGTTAATGCAGTCTTGCAGTTCGAAATTGAGCGAGGGAAATAAACTGAACTGCAGCAGGCTTCACTCAGCATTCGGACTGGCAGAGGTTAGCAGATTAATATTATTATTTGTATTATTATTATTGTTATTATGTGAAGTTTATGGATGATATGTGACAATTTGTTTGTAAGTAGTTATTTCTTTATTAACGTTTGGACGCTGTTAATCAACGTGAGGCCAACAATAGGTGTAATGTCAACTGTAAACACCGCCCTACGTTTAATAAAAACTAGAATCTGAACAGTAATACGTTATGTCTTTAATGTTTTGCTGTGTTGATTCCCTCTGTTTTGGCCGCAGCAAAACTAATGCTAGCTATGCTAACGTTAGTTGGAAACGCTTGCGATCCGAAGTGAAAGTTCAGTTTCAAGTTAAATAACGTGCGACCTTTTGAAATGTATGTTTGCCGATCTTTACCAGGGGTTATGTGCGTCTAAAAAACAAAATATTAGCTCCTGTTTCTGTATGCGCACGTGTAAATAGCCAATGAATGTTGAAATGACCGGAATTTGGAAAGGAGTTTGGCTTCAGTTTTACAAGACGTCACCAAGCTATTATTCCTCGCGTGGGGCGCGTTTGTACTTTTTTCTTTGCTAACTTGATTTATCAATATTTGAGTCTAAGTCTAAACTCTTTAGGCGAACGCCGTTGTACGCTAGGTGCTTGTTAAATCGGATGCTATTTAGCTAACTGTTTGCTAAAGTGGCTAACTGGCTAACTACCAGTAACTTTATTTACCCAAAGATATGTGAAATAACTCGAACGGGGAAGATATGAATAAGAAACAAAAACCCTACGTGAAATGAGTTACGTTGTCACGTTGTTACGTAGCTAGTCGTTTATTAATTGATCAGTAAGTTACTAGCTGGTGAACATGGAACTACATTGTTTGTTGTGCAAAGGTCGGTTTTTATGCAGTAATATTGCAGTTTGCACTAATCACGTTGTACAGTGTGTGCCATAACCAGTTTAGCAGCATGTGGCAGTATTGACATAGTTGAGCACAGATTGTTGTTGTTTTGTGAACTGCTGTGTATTTTATTCCTTTATTCTGAGCTTTGTCTACTCTGAGAAAATAGCTGTAATGACTTCCACCATTAGATATTATTTGCTGTTCTTTCTACATTTCTTCTCCCATAGGTCTGTCTTTACTATCATTGGAACACATTGAGGGGAAACAAGCAGGAACCTGTACAGATATGCATGTTAGTGCATTTGCTGGTTGACAGGGGAATGGGACTACAATGCTGAAATACTAATTAAGAATGAATTGCATTAATTTGCCATGGTATACAGCAGCGTGATTGAACATGACTATCAGCTATGTTTACCTATTAATCTCAGTCTGTCTCTTCCCACTGTAATTTGCCTGGATAAAACACATCTGTAATGAACTAGGCTGAAATAATGAGGGCCTCATAATGTAAAACAGTGAGGAAATTATTTTGACGACTGTATGATCTAGTTACTACAATGAAAAGAAGTTCACAACTGTATTCTATGACACAAGATTTTGCCTGCGAAAACACAAGTTTAGTATCAAGATCACTAATCAGCCTCTGTCTCAGTTGGCTGATCCCTCAGTTCTCTTCATTACTTCCTCTGTGTGGAACAGCATTAAATATTTATGAGCTGTGAGTGACTTGTCCTTTCTCTACCTGCTTGTAAGAGTTTCTCTACCTGCTTGCCTCCTGCTTTGGAAGTGATGGATGCTTGCTGTGGGATAGATCACACGGCACATGACCCCGGCGACCTTCTGCCGGACAGACTGTGTTTTGATCTGGCTCTGACTGTGGCTGTTCTTTGCCTTGGTGGCTGATGCATTACAGATTAAAGAGATGACCTGCCACTGTTTTCACCTGATGCCTAGATGGAAAAATAAGACAGGATGCAAAACCTTTGTTCAGTGTCACTTATGCTGAAGAATCTGTCAAAGAAGCTGGCTGCTGTCCTGGCGTAAGCACAATTCATACTTAGATATATGGAAATTATCTCAGTATTTGCCAGAAATAGAAACTAAATGAATAAATTAAAAAAATCATCATATCATATCATATCATATATTTTATAAATAAAATATCATCAATTGGCGCACCGAGGTTGTACTAAAATCTCCAGAACAGCAGTCTTTGTATTTGCTGATTTTTTTTATGCAGAAACATCACAACTCACTCTCTGTTCACAGCCCTTTCTCTTGATCTACTCTGAGCTCTTGATGTTTGTCATCCTATAAAATGAGAGGGGGGGTAAAGATTATGCTAATGTGGAGCAAATGAGGTTTGTTCTGGGCAAATTCTTTAGTGTCAGCTGAATGTACAGACAGGACAGTTTGTGATTTTGACACCCCGTCGCTGTTTGTCAACAGGAAAGAGGGAAAATGCCCGCAAGGCAGCGTTTCAACGCAAGCGTCAATCCCCGTCTGACATGTTTGTTTCCCTGTTTGCTTTGCTTGGTCCTGATTGGCTGAAGTTTGGTAGAAAGCATTAATTTACATCTTTTGGTGTCTCACTTGATTTTTCAGCCATGGAAAACTAAACATGGATGTTGGTTTTCAAAGAAGCACTATTGTTACTGATAAATGCGATCCATACAACAAACCTGTGCCATGTGTTCTCATTGGCCACCATCACCTGAAAACCACCAAGTGTGCATTTCTGAAAGCGCTTTCTTTTTTATTGTGATATTGCATCACAAATCCTTCTCTTTTTGTAAGATGCTGACTTGCATCTGGTTCATTTGTTCCAGTCACACTGGTTATTATTCTAAGGTCTGTGTGCAGTGTGGATTTCAGCAGAACTGGAAACAAAGCAAACCGAGCTGATAAACATTAAACTCTAGGCATCCGGGAGGCTGCTGTTTGGGTAATTATTGTGTTAAGACATTATCTGTTTTGTGCTTGTTTAGTAGATTGTATTTCACACTCCTGATGTGTCATACTTTATTTACAGATAAAAAAAAACTGGGTTGAATTTGGTCAAGCTTCACCACTATAGTTTTATGTGGTTACTGGCTGTGACATTATTGTGTTACATTTTCAGTGTGTGGCCGCTACATGTCAAAATGGTAGAGGAAAAAGAGAGATGGTGTTTTATTTTAGTCCTCACCATGTATACATATTTAAAAGGGAAGGTTTCCTTTAGTTCTTTCCAAAAGACATGCATGGTAAAGTTTTATTGATGCTAAAATAAACAGGAAAGTCGAAGCAGTTGGAAGTAGTCGGTGAGTGTTTCAAGTAGAAAGTGATTTCAGTGAGTGGTGTGTGTGATGTTCCTCTGATGTTGTACCGACACAATCAAAGCGGTGGAAATGACTCTGCCTTTAAGAGACGATTACTTTTGTTGCAGATGAGCTTTTGCTTCATGGCTTACCATGAGTAGCTGTCTTCTACTATCTGTAAGTTAATGTAATGTTTATTTAACATGTCATCTCCTCTGATACAACAATTACAGCCTTGCTGGTTCTGCTGCCTTCATAAATATGGTCCCAAGTGGATCTCTGCATTTTTTTTCCAGAATGTGAAACTGCTGTAAGAGTCCATTAGGATCGCCATGAGACCATGTTCATTAAAATAATAAAGCAGTCCCTGGGGAACTGTAGTTGGCAGCTTCATGTGTTTCACTGTAGAGAAGCTAATCCAAAGAAGTGTAATCCAAAAACTCATGTGACTTTTTTTAGCATGTGTAAGTGCTCGTTTAAAGTGGAGCCTCCTTTTTATAGTGGTGTCAGACTTATGAGTACCTGTTAAAAATTGTATTACATATGGCTCAAACTGACTGTATAACCTTTGTGTCATTATCAAATAGATAAAAATCATCTTGTAGAGAAAAGAACACTATAGACACTGAAGGTGGAAGTAGTGACCATCATTATTACTATTTTTCCTAAATCCTGTGACATCCCATGATTTACCTTTATGTGACTATTGCTGGTGAAAAATCGCTGTAAAAAATAAAGCCTGCTCAAAATTTCACTTTAAACGTAATTTCTTTTTAGGACAAGTAATTTAAAAGCTAATGTGCTGGATATATATATATATATATATATATAGTTCCCTGGGGTGATCCTCCAGGTTTAGATGAAGCCACTCTAAGTTTGTGACTTTGTAGCTACAGCACGACTTGTGCAGGAATAATGAAGCGCCGACTGCAAGCCTGTTCCTCTGTTGCCATGTTTTGTTTTATTGAACCTGTGACAGGTTCTCAGGAGCCGCTGCTGGTGAAATAAGCTTCCTTTATGTCTGTCCCGTGGGAGGATTTGACTGCCGCAGAGGAAGGTCCTCGAGTCTGCATAGAAACAAAGCTTTCAGATCTGTGTTCTGAACCTGGGGGTCAGGAGATAAGACAGATGATTTGTGAGGGGATGCTGTTTAAAACATATCTCCACTGCACAGACAGGGAGCATCCTTGTACCTCTTCCAGTTCTTATGAATATTTTAAGCCTCTTCTGATCGTGAATCAGATGAAACAGGATGAAAATAAATGAGAGTCCATTATGGTTTATATTAACCATGCTTTAGGGATATTGACATTGTCAGTAAGAGGTTCAATGTAATTAGTGATCAGTCAATGTGTGTCATTTTGACATATAAGTGCAATAAGAAATGATCTGTATTTGTAATGTTAGATTTAAGAACAGGATTCAAATGACTTCATCATTTAATGCTATTTGAGGGAAGATTGACAAACTGCTCCAGCTACTCTCACATGTATTAGATATAGAGCAGAATCAGCATCTGTTGTGTTTGTCTGCACCCGATCAGTGTAAATCCATTATTGCTGCCCCTGTTATCTCACGTTTGTTCTGCATCAACACCTGAGCAGTTACATAGCTCTGGTGCTGTGTGACTTTTTAATTTTCAATGTGTGCAATTTGGTGCTGGCGTAATGTAAACGTAATCTGGATTTATCAGAGTTTGTTTGTGCAAGCAGCTGCCCGCTACTGCCCGATATATTGAATTTAAAATGAAAATGAATGAGACTAAAAATTCTGTTGAGAATTGTGCGTATTTCCCATCGCTATTATTAAATGAGTGATTAGCTTTAGGACTTTACAGCAGTGTTGTTGGTATGTGAGACAGTTTAAAGCATGTCTCTGTTTTTCTATTCTCTCTGCTCTCCTCCACAGAGCCCGTGACTCAGTGCTGGATTTAAATGGTTTTTAATACGGGGGTTCTTTGAGCACTCCCTCCACTCTAACGCTAGCAAGCTGCTCCTGACCTGATAAAAGCCCCTGAAATCACCTGCTGAGCTGTGTAACTTTTATTTATTTATTTAGCTCAATAGGTGAAACTGCTGGAGCGCATGCCGGTGGCAGCTGGAGGCTTTATGTTGTAGAAAATGAACCTTCAGGTTGTGGCCAACACGTAGCTGTGTGTGTTGGAGTTCACCCCTGTGAATAAATAATGAGTGTACTTTGGAAAATTGGAGATGGTAAAACAGCAATTAAACGTGTGAGCTTAGCTGCTAATCAGTTTTTTTCAGTGGAAGGAGGGTGAGAGACACGGTGAACCTGGGTGTTATCTGTTTAATAAGTGTTTTTGCAGCAACAGATGGAAATGCATACATTTTGTTCTTGAATATAATTTTGACCTAAACCTGAGTGGACACTTTGTCATATAAATCCTCACACATCCTAAATAATGGGGGAGTTTAATTGAGGCTGTGTTTTAGGGGAAGCAGGCCATTAGTATTTCAGCCCTCATCATCTGGAGAGCTGCTGTTAGATGTGCTCTGTGTCTCTCTCGCAGCTCTTTTTGCACAATGGTTTTAGGCTGAACTTGAGTTAGCCTCGGAGTTAATGAGCAGCGTGGAGCTGTGGAGCATTGGGTTTCGATGACGCTCAGAGGAACAGGGCGTTTATCGTCTGCTGCTGGGGGCCAAGCCAGCATTTGGCAGGATCAGCTATCTCCTGCTTCCCACTGCAGCGATCAGCTGATGGTTTACAGCCCACTGTCGGTGCCGGGTCTGTTGTTGCTCTGTGAGGTGAGCAGACATCCGTTTTTGAAGCTGATAAATAAGCGGCAGGCCACACAGGCCAGGACACTGCATATACTGTATACATAAAGTGAATGCCGCCTTCTCAGTGTTGTAGATTAAACGTAGGTGTACAGTACTACAGCATGTGAATCTGCAGCTGTGTTGTTCGTGGACAGAGTGACCTGTAGCAGCTGTAGGTCAGATCCTTCACACAAAAAGGATCTGAAATTATGAATGAATCACTTAGCCTGCTTTAATTCATGACTCTGCCTCGTCCCCTCAGGACTAATCAGAGAGGTTAATTTGATTTTATGTTTTCCTGGCTGGGCTTTCAGCCTTAACGAGCAGCTGACTAAATGGCTGAGTGAACAGCTCAACTGCCTCGCAGGCTGTTCCTCCTCTGCCGTCCTTGGTCAGCAAGTTACCATTGATGGAGTCTCCAGTCAAATTGGCCTGAAATCATATTACCCAAGGTCTGATGGAAAACAAGGTGCTGTCTCCTGGGAAGATGGCAGCGCTTTTCTGGCTTCCTCCCTCAAATAATATATATTTGTTCAGAGTCACATAACATGATCAAGTTAAAGTGTTTTCATCATTTGCCTCTCAGGTCACCTTCACACCATGCCTGTGTTAGAGTGGGCGGGGCCAGGCTCACCTGACCAGGCACACCTGAGCAGGATTCCCATCGCGTTCATTAGCACCGGCGCCAACTGTGCTAACAAAATAATAAAGGTATGTTTGTGTCTTTTTCTTTCCATTGGCTCCACTCTAGATAGCTATTAGCATTTACCGAGGTCTTCCCAAATGATGCTGTTAAACTGCGAGTAGTGAGATCCCGCCTTTGTGTTTGTGGACAGGCTTCCAGCACATTTGCTGAGAAGTTTCATTTTGGATTAAAAAACAGCTAAAATTGCAAATAACTTCATGAACTAAACTTGTTTATATTTTTTTGCAGGGAGAGGTGGTTCACAAAGGCCCATTGGTTAATTTAAATGCTAATAAATTCATTCTGAAAGCTGTGATCCAAGGTAAAACACACATCCATCTAGCGGTACCTGATCATGTTTTCGTGTACTTGTCGTAGTCGACTTTACCAGTATTTTTATTTTATTTTTTTAGAATAGAAACATCGCATTAATCTGAGCTAGTTAATGTGACACTTGGGTGTTTAAGTGTCATTGTTTATTTATTGTATTTAGCATTTTTCCTGATTCCAAAATGAGTGAATTTCATGGCTCGGTTTTCATTGGATGCTGAGCCTTCTACCTATTTTAGATCCAAAATCTCAGTGTTACTGCCCACTGAGGCTTAACCAGACAGTAAATGGGATTTAAAGCCAAAGTGAGGGACCCAAAATGGCTACAATTCTGCATGCCGCTGCAGCGTTGTGGTGTGTGTGTGTGTGTGTGTGTGTGTGTGTGTGTGTGTGTGTGTGTGTGTGTGTGTGTGTGTGTGTGTGTGTGTGTGTGTGTGTGTGTGTGTGTGTGTGTGTGTGTGTGTGTGTGTGTGTGTGTGTGTGTAAGCAGATTAGCAGGTCTGCGTGTAGAAACAGATGGAGCCCAGAGACTCACATTGTTGTCTTGTCTATTGCCTTTTTATTTCTGAGCTGCTTGATTAAAGAGCCACAGAGAGTCCAGGCTCTTATTGTGGCAGTGACATCCTTTCTTTTATTTCTTTAAATCCTGACACCCGTTGTGTTGCTGGCTGCAGGGTGAACAAGGCCTCCTGTCCTGTATTGTGTGGTTGTAGCCAGGACGTCAGTGTTGACACAGTGTTTGACCTGCTTCTCTTTCATCGGTTTCTTTAGCTGTTGTTTCAGTTCACAGAAAGAATAAAGTTAGTCCTGACTACGTATCTGGCGTACACCACGGACATCATCCCCCCTCATGATCCTTGTATAAATGTTGAAACCTGGTCTTGACTCATTTACCAATGTCTGTCTTTTTCCAGACTATGACTCTTCATACCCCTTGTGTCAGACTCCATCCATCAATGTTGTCTTGTTAGACGCACTGGCCAAGGATTTCAATCAAGCTGTCAATCAAGGGGTAGGTTGCAATGAAACGTCCCATCATCAGACAAACTCCTTGTGTTCATAATGTGAATTCAGCAGTTGCCTCACCAGGGTTTCTTTACTGTCCTGTAAATTGCATCTGCTTCTATAGGAGACATTCAGAGCTGCTATATTATTCATGCATCATATGAATCTATATATAGTACATGCTCACAGATGTTGTTTTGATAACACATGGATGGAGATGATGTTTGTGGGCATCCTGCTCTACCTTATTTCACACTCCATGTCTTTTTACTTTCACTCCTCTTTATAACCTGAGTGTTGGACAAATTCTGGAGGTGTCTGTCTATCTTCTGTCATTCACCAACTCTTTACCAGACAACTCTCTCCCTCTAAAAGTGATCGTCCTGTTCCAGGAGCCACTGAACAGAACCTGTATCTAGAAGCAACATAGTGCACAACACGAGTATCAAGAAAATAATGATGATGTAGCTCACCATAAAAAAAGTAGTGCTGCTCCAGCTTCTTTATACCCTCAGTTTGTAATTGACTGCAGGTCCCAAGGGAAACAAACGCTGAGGCCAACGGACCCTGAAGCGGATAACACAGCACACGTTAATTCATTTGAAGTTATACACATTCACCCACGGGGGAAAGCGAAAACTGCATTAAGTTACTGTACTTAAGTGGAAAAACAAATGTGAAGCAGCCACAGAAAATGCAATTTATTTCCTCAGTCAGCTCCTGTCAGAGTAGCTGTTCTAGACATGTTTGCTCCCTCCAGGATTCTGAGGCCAGTAGTGTTAAACCGCAGTTGCTCTTACTCTTACTGCTGAAACCAATTAACAATCTGTTGTTGGAATTACACCCGACCAAGCCTGATTCTTCTAGAGTCTGTACATAACAAACTGCCCCCTACCGTCCTAGCACCAAACTGCTGGGTGTGCTCGTAAGCACCTTTTATTGTTCATGGGTTCAACATAGCTGTTTGGTAGCTGGTGCGTTAGGAGTTTTTTTTTTTTTTTTTTTTTTAAACGTACGTATGATCCTGAGCTCATTAACTTCGTCCTCTGCATATCAAGTCTGTGGTGTAACAGAAATCCCGCAGCTCTGTTAAATTTCACAAAGTGACTGGCTGTGACAGTCTCCTCTCAGTCCACTGAGAGACTGCCACATCTGTACACCGCAGCTAATATGACGTTGTTTACAAAGCATGACCGTGGCTGGGACCTGGACGGGGACAGCAGCACGTCAGGGATAATCCTCCTGTCAGCAGCATCTCCCCGCGTTTTTGGTTTTCCCTACGGTGGCGTCGTGATGGGACTCAAAGTCCTGTAAAGCTCAGTGAAGTCAAGAAGTCGTCGCAGCCTGAGCTGTTGTGCTCAGCTGTTGATCAGAGGCCTTGTCAAGCTGCACGTCTCTGTAACGTGATTATTCAGACTATCTGCTGTCCCTTTGTCAGCCCTGAGCTGAGCCTTTAAAGCTGTCTCAGGGGCGGCTGACACAAAACAAAGGACAATCTCCACTTTTCACACCAGCTTATCATCTGGGGCTTGTTGTGACGTTTTACTTAATGTCTCCCCAGATGCAACATCTGCTACTTCAATCATTCTTCCCTCTGGGTAGAAAGCTGTATATTCATCTCTGTCCGCTCACTTCTAATCCCTGATTTCTCTGCTTGTTGTTGTTTATCTTGTGTTTTTCCTGCAGGATGTGGTGGCGGCCTCTGGCTTCACTGTCGGCAAGTCTCCGACAGTTCAAAAGGACAAGCTGCACCCCTTTAACCTGCTGTTGTCTGGAGACGCTTGTATTTATGTGAGCATTAAACCCACTGGTCACTTTCTTAGGTACACTTGTGTAAATTGATCTGAAATAGCAGGTGGGCCATCAAATCTACACAGTAACCTGTCACAATGCAGATCCTGAGCTCAGACGTGGATGCGATACTTGAAGTACATAAAGTATACTTCATGTGACTGGATACAGAATACACACATTTTACATACTGTGTAGGTGGAGGAATGTGCCCTGCTGGTTAGTTAGTTCTAAAGGAAAGGGGTGATTTTAATCATGATGTTTGACCACTGGTTTGTTTGTGCCGTTCGGTTCAGCTGTGATGTTGGTGGGGGGTAGCATTGTGTGATCTGACTCATGGGGCTGCTGGAGCCTGTCCCAGCTGTCATTTAGGTGAGAGGCAGGGTTCAGGGCCTCTTACACAGACAGACTGGCTATTATCAGTATAGTGGTATTAATATATATGATAAGAACTGTCAAGGGTCCTTGTGCGACCTAATGAGACCCTCAGAGGTCTGATGTATCACAGCTTCATTATCTGTGTCTGTGTTTGTTTGTTGCATCTGTGAATTCGGTCTGCAGGCTGTGACAGTCTGTTTGGGATGAGCTGTAAATTAAGGATGACTCATCTTCAACTGCGTCTCACTCTGCGTCACTGTCAGACAGACGTGCTCCTGGTTCCCTGCTAAAAATGTCCTCTTCGTGCTTCACCTGCAGGAGAAGACATTTCTGTATTAAAAACACACAAAGATTGTGTGTATGCATGTAGCAGTTGAAGTCAGGGTTGTTCTTTTGTGTGTATTTTATGGAATGAATAGATGGTTTTAGTGCAATGCATTCTTTTAGAAGATGCTTTTAAAACTAATAGATATGACGTCCAAAATGTATATCTAACTTTTGCCCTGATTTTCCAGGTGTTTCGCCAGACTCCTTCTGCCTCCAGACCCTCAGCAGTCATCAAGGAAAGCAGCAGACTCTCCAAACAGGTCAGACTCAAAGTGCTTGATTAGCTGAACATGTTGGACTGTGTTACGGAGGTATTTTATTATGTACGCGGCCTCTGTCATCTCAGCTGGATCCGGTTTTCTACTGTATGTCTGTTTTCATGCTGATTATTTTGAGAAACAAATTATTTTAGTTTTTGTGTTTGTGCTCTTTTGCCTACAATCATAAACATGGTACATTGGAAGCATTTGTAACTCATGCTGACAGTAGTGTTGACATTGTCACTTACTGTAGCACGATAATAATATGCTTCTTCTTGGTTTCTCCTCAGGTTTTTAAAAGGCCCAAAACTCCAAAATACACATATGTCAAGTTGGGTGACCTGAAGCCTAAATGTGTAGTCAACGTGTATGGAGTTGTTGTCTTCTTCAAACAACCATTTAAGAGTCGGGGAACAGGCGAGTCTCAGCCCCAGACCAATAATCAGTCCTGGAGTCATCACAAACAAGAATGTGATCCAAGAGAAAGGAGAAAGCAGCATCACTGTTGAATGAGCCCAAATGGCCAATGCATCAGAGTTTTGTTTGGGTGGTGATGTCTCTGATTATTTATTTAACACTTTCCAAGGTGGCGGTAGAGAGAACAGGAGAGCTGTTTTCATTTCATGTATTGATGTGTAATAATGGATTCCTGGCTTTAAATGTTAAAGGCTCCTTGTCCAGCTATAAAAGCTAAAGTGCTTGTCACAATCACAGATGAATCTTGGCTAATCTACTCCATTGTACTGGAGCAATGTTTAGTCATTTACTTAATTCCTCCGTTAACAAAGTGCATCAGAGTAGAAGGCAGCCATTTGACCTGAGGAGCAGGCAGCATTTAGCACGTAGCACTCACACAACAGCGTCGGAAAACATTAACAACTTAACCCTGACTGTATAGCGTGAGGCTTCCTGCAGCCATGAAACACAGGATGATGAAGTGTGTCTGTCTGCGTGTGTTTAGGAGAAATAATAAAGAGAAAGTAGCCTCTCCGCTAGAAACCGTTCCAACTTTGTCATCATCTCTGTGGATCCTTGAGTCACTATTTACAGTACACAGAAATATTAGAAGAATCCCTCTGATCAGATGCTGGAGAAACACACATGAAAGAATATTTACCCCCTGCTGAGTTCAGCTATGTGTTTATCTTACACTAAACTGCTTCAGCTCAACCTTGGCACAGACAAAATAAAAGTTTAAACATAATTGTAGTTTTTGAAGCCAAAGGGGGATTTGTAACTTGAAACCAAATAAGATGTCCCGAAATATTGAAACTCACCTGAAATGATTCCAAGAAAGATGTGAAAGACACATTTATCTGTAGATTTAATAAGTGCAGTGTTCCTTTCCACAGACTTCTGCTCCACCTTAAAGATCACAGACCAGTCCAACCAGAACATCAGCTGCACCATCTTCTGTGAGAAACTGGAGGATCATCCCAAAATCTTTCAAAATGGCGACATTGTCCGCATGCACAGAGTGAAGGTTCTGCTTGAATGATTAATCATCGTAACCACATGTTGTTGCTGAGTAAATGTGTATGTAAATGTAAAAATCATCTAACGCAGACCCAGTTCTACAACGGCTCCATCATGCTGGTCAACACCCACGGTTTCTCTGTGGTGACGTTTGACGGGACGGTTGGCGCAGACGTCGAGCCGCGGACCTCCAGCCGTTTCCCAAACTTGGAGCAGGAGGATCGCCGGACTGTGGAGCAGCTTCGGTCCTGGGCAGCTAGCGAGGGGCTGCTACCGGCTGTTCCTTCGATCCCTCTGTCCGACGCTCAGCCCAAAGCATACTTTAACCTCACCTGCCAGCTGCTCGCCAAAGCGCCCGTCGACTCCACCTGCACTTTGCTGAGGGTATGTACTGTATAAATGGAGCCGCTTCATTACTGGACAAAATACTGAAACCCTCTGTCACCAAACCAAATGCTGCTTAGCCTAAAACTAAAGCAGAAAATGGACCCGGGGGTTGTAGGAATGAAGTATTTGGCCCTGCTCCCTGATGAATCCTTGACTTGGTACTTACTTTATATTGATTAAAAATGTATGTAACACTTTGAAGTAACAGCTGTAGACTACTTAAGCTGTCGCCTTCATTTTCATGAGCAGCTTGATTCAAATTCGAGAGCGTCTGCTTTAAAATATTGATTTACTCACATGATAACTATAAAAGTTTTAGTGAAATATGTCACCCCTGAAAGTGATGTTAGGTGATATGCCAGAGGGGACGGCACTGTCCATTCATTGGACCTGGTCGGGTTCTTATCACACTTCTCCTGCATCCGTTCAGTCCTGTTCACACAACAATACCAGAAGCAGAATAAGGACATTTCTCTATTAGAATGAATGGATGGAACTGGGTGGTTCCTTACATCAGCACTATAGTGTTAGTATGTTGGTGGCAGCATCAACCAACGTGAAGCCAAACGTTTGTTTTAAAGACAATTCTATACATAATAGAAGTGTTTCTCTTTGGTCCTAATCTGTTTTCTAGCAAATCTACTTCAGTCTATTGGCTTCAGTGATGAGAGGTCTCATGTCTTTTATCTTGGTCCCAAGCCGTTTCACCTGCCGCCTCAGTTTTCAGAACAGAAATGAGGCTGTAAGTGATGGCTGGTTTCCTGCCAGTGCTGCTGATAGAGGAGATAAATTTGAGCGGGATTTGGCTGCAGGTCCTGGTCTGCTGCCAGTCTGATTTCCAAACCAGCTCTGAGCTGTAGCAGCTTGCTGTTACACAACAGCACATTAAGGAGAGGACATCGTCCAAATCATAACAGCTTTTAGCGGAACAACACATTTTTGTGTCACTGTAAACACCTGAGATCACCTCCAATTTGAAAGTTTGACAGTGTTGCTTAACCACAACTGCATCACCGTAAACCAGCCACGTAGCATTAACAAACTGGGAGAATGAGTGCGACACAATTGTTTTTTGTTTTTTTAAATCTGTGCACAAAATACTTCAGTCTGTCCATAGTGCACATTTACGGTCACTGGTGATTCTAAAGTGAATTCTTACAGGTCTGGGATGGAACCAGGTGTCCTTGGAGTCTTCTGAATGTGATCGTTGAGCCAGATGTCATGGAGGGACCATCCATGTTCTCCAAGGAAAGAGAGAAGCTCATCGCCAACATCCTCGTCTATGACAACCACGCAGAGTTCGCCAGGCAGCTGAAGGTGAGAAACGTCCTGAACAGGATGAAATATTACCCTAAGATTGTTCTGGGCCATACTGTTTTTTTTGTTGATGTGTTGTTATTGTTATTATTATTATTAGCATCCATTTTATTTTGCATCTGATATTGCACTTAATTAACAAAGTGTCATGAACAAGTTTAAAGTCTTCAAAAGAAGGAAGCTTTTTTGTTCTGAAGAGATTTGTTTTATTCTCTGTTCTCCTAAAGGTTCTTTTTCCCATTTGTTCAGCTCAGGTTGACTGGTGAAGGTCGTACGTATGGGTACATGGGTAGTCAGGGAACACTAAATCAGAACCATACATCTCAACAGGGTATCTTCATCTCTGGGTACTGACCCTCATGTACATATATTGCATGTGGTTTGGAAATCAGCTGATCAAGCGCTTTTCAGTACCGCTAAATGCTGCTTGCACTACTGGTCACCAAGCGGTAGCATTCCTAATTAGTTCCACTTAAAACAGCAAGATAAGTGCTGTGTGTTCGTCCAGCCTTGACAAGCTGCCATAGTTTGAGTTTGAGGCCCATCAGTGTGAGTACAGATCAATACGTCAGATCACTGAGGAATTTAAGTGAAACGGAGGCAGATTTTCCCCATTTGATCTTCCTTTTAAAGATCAGCCTTGCAGTGATTTGAGTTTTTGTGGACTAAATAGACTGACTGATACTTTCTTCATTTTGAAGATTACTGTGACAACGACATGTTTTTACAGTGATTCTTGACTTCTCCCTCTGTATTGTGCGACGTAGCGTGCGTCTCCTTCCTGCTTTATCTTAAACAGTCGTTTCAGTCTCTCCTACAAAACAAATGCGTTGGTTTTCTGCTGCTCACGTTGCCTCAGGCTTACCTCAGATCACACTCCACAACAATCAGTGAATTTTTAAAAGGATGCAATCTCAAATCTAGCTTTGCTCATTTCCATCTTGTTTGTGCTCTCATCCTCTGCCCTTTTTCTCAACCTGGACTGTTTTATTCAGATTCAAAGACACTGGTACTGTCACACAAATGTCGCCTATTATTTTCCTGTTAGTATTTTTATTGTCGCCTCTGAGTTTCCTGTTTAAACTGGTCTGCATGTACCTGAAATGTGAGAAAGTGGTCGTCTTACATACTGCTGGTCATCAGATACAGTAACCTCTTTATAATTGTCCTCTCACGTGTAAAAGCTCAATTTCTTCAGATGATATAGCATTATATCTATTAATAGCTCATGTCTTACAGACAAGAACAGCCTATCTTTCCTTCTGCCGTTTTTGATGTCTCAGCACCCCACGAGCTTGGTAATCAGCTTGTGGGACTGTTTGATGGCTAAAATATCAGAAAAGCGGAGGATCTTTTGTCTGTTCTCGTGTTTCGCTGCAAGGTCGCCCACCCTGTAATAACACAAATAACAGTTCTAACAGGAGAAATGACTAAATTATAGCCATGAAAAGCACATTGCCTGATCTCCTGCTACAGAATTAATCCCATATGACCACAGCCACCTTTTGACTTTACACAAAGGGCTCAGCATGAAGATGAATGAGTTTGCCTCAGAGGTTTCAACACCTTTCTCTTGTTTCCGTGACACACCTGTCTCCTAACACAACAGAGGTTTGTTCAATTCGTGTTTACATGGAGTCTTGATTCGACCTTGATTTTTACCACTGAACATTTCAAACACCCTCAAATCCTTGGATGTTTGAAAGCTGGAGGTTTGAGGGTTTTGGCTTCACTTCAGTTCTCAGAAAATGCTCTCAGTTGGTGTTTTTGTCTTATGAAGACATGTCGTTGTTCTTAGATCTACCAGGTGCTCTCGGCGAGTGTGTGTACATAATTATTCTTCCTTAAGGAGTTGGTAATATGTATTTTTGGCTCTCAGCTAATATGTGTAATCTGTTTTTCTGTATTTAAATAATTAGCCACTTTTCATGTCTTTTGGATTTACACTATTTTCAGTTTTTCAGTTGCAATGTCACAGTTTCTTATTATTGTTATTGAGAGTTTACACAAATTAGAGAGCAATGCATGACACATTAAAATGAATGTATGTCTGAAACACAAGCATGATAGAAAGTGATTGGTTGCTAGAAATAATCTACTGTAAATCATGGATAAATTCCACCACGTCTTGAGTGAATGTGGTTTATTTATTTCTGTAATTAAATGTTTAACACAGCCCTTCACATAAATCTATAAGGAGAAAGGGGAAGTGCTGAGATAATTCACAGCTATTAAATATGAAAAGATTTAATGTTTCAAAGTTGTTCAGAAAAGCTGGTGGGAGCTTTTCCTCCTGTGGAGACTTCATCAGTGAGTTTGCACTTAATGAGGATAGATGATGACTGAAGTGACTCTGATGTTTTTCGTTAATATCCGCTTCATTTACCAATCACTTGCCCAAGTGAAGTTAATTTCTTCTCATTAATTTGTTTAATTATCGCTGTATGAAGTTATCGCCTGTCAGTTGTTGTTACAGAATCATTTAAGTGTTGAATCTGAGGCTGAGCAGGGTCCTTTTTACACACGCTCTCTGCACTGACCTCGTGCTAAAGCTGTTCAGAGTCAAACTGAGCTGCTTCATTTACTAAGGTCTAAAAACTGTAAGTGCTCTTCATCAGCACTCTGTTTAGTTTGAAATAACACTCGGACCCAATGTTAAATTAGATCGTCTGATCATCCAGCGGCACCTTTTGGGGGGGGTTAGCTTGATTCTAAGGGCCTATGAACTTTGAGGGGCCCATCTTAATTAATAATAACAATATTATCAGTAATGAGATATCATGAATTTATCTATATAAGAATTGCAAATAAAACTAAATTAGGGCTTATTTCTGCCTCTCCTGTCAAATTGCACCCCTTATCCCATTTACTGCGTGGCTCTGTCCATCTGGATCCTATAGACTCTACTGAGTGAGATGGGGAGATTGTCGACGGTTAGAGCAGCAACGTCCTCACAGTGAACAAAGCATAAATCCAGCCATCAGAAACGCAAAGAAAAGTTTAACAGAGAAGAAAGAGAGAAGTGCCCACAATAACTTAAAATAAATAAAATAAAAAAAATTAGGAGTCCACAGGCGTGCAATATATTCCATTGTAACTGAAATGTGCACTAAGTTACAAATGTTGTACACTTTAAAAGTTCATTCATACTTAATACATACTTAATTATTCAAGGTACAAGGTTTGGAACATGAGCTGCTACCGTTTCTCCTTTTACTGCAGAAGAACTTACAAAATTTAAATACGTCCAAGATTTTCTATTTGATGAGCGCCCCTGTGATCATCAGTGGCCAAGATGCAGCTTGGTGAAGTTACAGTATAGAACTACTTCTCAAACCACAAACCTAGAGAAATGTTTGAAGTTTCCTTCAGTGCTATAGAGTAAGAGTGTAGAACAGCAACATGTTCATTGATGTCAACTGATTGTTGTTTGGCAAAATACCTGAGTCATTAGCACAGGAACAAACAAATACATTCTCTGATGGTCCTGTACCAATATCTGTGTAGATTTGTGTTTTATCCAAACTCAGGCTGTAACTGATATAGAGTGTCCATCACAGCTTTTAGTTTGGGCTCTAGAAACATTTCACACACTTCTTGTCCCACGGAGGCGCTTATCTGCTGTCAGTTCTGTGCGATCCCAGTTGGCTGTCAGCAGGGTCCACACGGTCCATAAACCCTCGCTGAGGAATTCATTCAAAACACTTAAGGCCGCTTAGTGGACAAATGAAGAGCAGGTAAAATGTCACTGTGATAGGACTTTGTCTGACAGGTGTCTCTTTACACCCGTCAATTGGCTCCGCACTAACACGGACAGAAAGCCTTTCTGAAGAAGTGTTTGAACGGGAATATTTCCTCCAATTACCAGGCTCCTCTGGTGAATCATCGCTGATATTGTGTGAAATCGACTGAGGCGTTTCTGCAAGAAGAAGGCCATTAGGAGAGAAAGGAGCCCATTAAGATGAGAAGAGACGCCGTGAGAAAGAGAGCGCGGAGGAGCTGTGTGTGTGTGTGTGTGTGTGTGTGTGTGTGTGTGTGTGTGTGTGTGTGTGTGTGTGTGTGTGTGTGTGTGTGTGTGTGTGTGTCTGTGTGTCTGTGTGTGTCTGTGTGTGTGTGTCGCCTCTTCTGTCTGATTCCTTCACACAAAGATGATGAGACATTCACTTAAACTTTTTCATTTAGGACCGACAGAATGATTCTGCACATTAATCAAAGCAACCAAATGGCAGATATAACTTCTAGTGTGTCCATCCCTAATGTTCATCTTCGTCAGCATAAATACACAAATCTGTCTGTTTCTTAACCTGGGTTCGGTCGAGCCCTAGGGGTTCGGTGAGTCAGTGTCAAGGGTTCGTATTTTTATATTATTTTATAAATATTTTATATTTGAATAAAGAAGGGCCGGTGAATGTGGATACGAAACTGGAGGTGTTGAGTGCCTCCAAGGTTAAGAACCACCGATCTAAGGGGACGTGATAGCACATAGAACATTGTTCACTTAGTTCAAGTCTGTACAGAAACCATGATTTGTGTCTTTTTAAGCAGGACTGGCAGCAACTTTTGGTTCTGAGCTGAAGTGTTCGTCTCGTCTGTTTCTGGCCTCACTTTCTGGTCCCTTTTATCTCCCTGTCTCCTTTCATCCATCGGTCCATCTCTTACTCCGTTTATCCATTTATCCCAGACTGGGTTTCTTCTGCAGGCCTGCTCTCTCTGTCTCAGCAGAATCTCCAGCACAGGTGTTGAGCCAGTTATCCATCCTCCAACCTTATCTTCTCGTTTTGCTGAACCTGCATCTGTTTTTAGTCTCAATTCTTGATCATGTCACGCTGCTCAGAGTTCAAAACAAAGGCGTGGCATTTCTGCCAGACTGGTTAGAACCTTTGCATCTGGCACATCTGTAAAGCTGGAGTGAGGTCGGTCAGGCTTTAATAAATATGAGCTTTAGCGCTTCCTTTGCTTTTCCTGGGGCGTCACCACAAGGTCAGCTTTTTGGTTTTCAGTGGAATATTGGCTCGATGGATGGAGGCTGAACCTGGAACACTGATACAGGGAGAATTCTAATGAGTTTGCCAGATTTAGTTTCTTACTGCTGGCATCTTGGAAGGTTAACTTGCCAAGTGCTGTGATCCATCGGTTTATTTATGCTTTGGTTTTCGCTACTAATTAAAACCGTTTCTGCTTTTTATTTTTGTCTGCATAAATTTGATTTATTTTTCTAACTGGGCTGAAATGGAGTCGTTTCTAATATCCAGACTTCCCTAGACTTTCAGACTTTACATAAGGTGAATGTGAGAGACAGACGATGTTTATGGCTTCTTCTTCTCCTCGCTTCTTGGTAGATGCGCTATTCATTATGCTTCGTTTATTTGCACTCGGATGCTGTGGTTCGTTAAGGTACCTCAGACATTTCTCTAACAGAAACCAATGTTCAGGCGTGTCACTAATGCATGTGGTGACAAATAGCTGTTTGTTAGAGCAGTTAGCTGGAGAGCAGGGTTGGGGAGCGAGTAATGCAGCGTCACTTTTCTTTGACGAATATGCGTATTAACCAGACCTCATCACCTGGCAGGAAACCAGCCTGTGTGTTCTGTGTTTGGCTCCGTAAATCCCAGAGTTTGTAACTGCGTGTTAGGAACATTAAATAAAATGACACGTCTTTGCTTAGAAAGGATGAAGGTTTAGGTACCGATGCCACATGTGTTCATCCTAATGGATAAGACTGGCCGAGGATGCGGGACCCTGCTGGTTGAGAGCTCCTACCCTGCACCTCACTCACAATCTAGGTAATGAGTAGTGGTACAGTGCCCATGTACCACATGAGTAAGAGGCATCCAGAGCCAAGCATCAACTGTAAGATAGATTTTTGAGTTGAGGAACATTTGAGCCTTGTATTGGTGTTTCCTTTTTTTGTGATATCCTCAGTCTGTTTGGATTCGAAGGAGCCGCTCCGTCAGCTTCCGCTCATTATCTCATTTTTAGCACTCATGCTCGACCGAGTGCACATTTCCATGTCAGTGGATGTTTTTTGGGGGGGTGCACTAATGCAGAAGTCTCTGTACTCCCACACTGTTTCCTGTTTAGTGAACACCGCTCAGAGGAAGATGAGACTCCATGTTGGCCTACAGGCTCAAATCTTCCCCGACCACAACAGAAGTGCTGCTTCTTTTGGCGCAGGCAGCAGTTCATCATTCAAACAAGCTAAAGTTCAGATCCACATTCACACTGCTGCTTCATTACACAGCTCTCATCGGAGCTCCATCGCATGTACAGATCGTTTATGTAGATAATAAAGCTTTGGACAGTTTTATCCCTGAGTGGGTGTAATGTCTAAAGCTTTTATATCCCAACATTTACTTTCTTCTAATAGTCAGTTCTTTTGGCTCTTCATCAGCCTTTTGAGCAGACATAAAATCCCTCATGTAGAGAAACTTCTGAAGGTCTGCTCAACAGTCTGACTAATTCATTGTTGTTTAAGAATCTTGATTCCACAGTGACAACCTCGAATATCATACTTTATTATATTCAGAAGCCTTGTTGAAAAAGACACGGTACACACACACACATACACACAGAGCAGGTGATTTACTGGCCTATCTGTGTTTCCCATTAACAAATCAAACTGATGTTTTCGTCATGTTATAATCAGAAACTCTTATTAAACTGAAACAAAAAAGAACAAAATGTTCCAACAACGAATGAATAATACTGTTCCATTCACACACAGCAGGCGTCACCAATTACTATATTTACAAATGATTGAAAGGTTCGTAATTATGACTTCAAAGCCTTCGGCTGTTTCTGGTTGTGGAGCTTTGGGACCCACTGGTACAGTTCAAGATGTCAGTGGTACAAAAAGATCACAGACTGATCAATAACTGGCTGAACATACATCACTTCAGGTGTTTTCAGACGTTTCCCAACCTCGGATCCAGGCAGACTTTCATCACCCCCTCAAATTATTTCCTAGCACAAAGAGTCCTGCTGTGGAGTCAGGCTATATCTGTTCAGCCCAGTTCCAAAAAGGAGCCGTGATAAAATGAATGTTTCTTCTTCTCAGCGTGGGGCTCAAGTTTGTTGGCTGTTTTATTGAGCTGGGGCTGGAAGAGGAGCCGTGGAAGCCCAGAGCCATCTTTTGAGTTTAAGGAATCCCTTTTTACTGAGCATCCGAGCAGGACTAATACCACAAGACAGCTGCGGCATCGTCCTGGCTGTTGGGGAGTGGGCGGACGGTGGAGTGTTTAGTTTTCATACAGATCAAGTACTTACAGAAGCCGCCACAGGGAGCTCTGCTCTGTTCCCCCAACCTTTATATAAAGGAAAGGGTTCATGGTGCCATTTTCTGTCAGAAAACTGAACCCCCACCACCCCCCCCCCCCCCCCACACACACCCCCCCCCCCCCCCCCCCCCCCCCCCCCCCCCCCCCCCCCCCCCCCCCCCCCCCCCCCCCCCCCCCCCCCCCCCCCCCCCACCTCTACATGTGCTGACAGTGATAATGTGTCGGCTACGTTTAGAACCGCGTTCTCAGCTCAGTGATTGGAAACGGCTCCTACGACACTGCTGATTCTTCTCTTGGTTACTATGCCAACCTGTGGGAACGAGTTTTCTCCTTTTGTTGTGAATTTTTCATAAATGAAATGTTGTCAGCAACACTTACTGTAGTCTAGTGTAGACCTACTGTACATGCAGTGGAGGAATGATACAGAGAACACGCACCCTGGTCTGTACAGAACCAATGTTCAATATAGAAATCAAAGACCACGAGTCGTCCAGTCAGTTTTATTACTGATGCCGCATATTCTCATTCAGCAGTTACTAATGTGTTCAAAAATGAGCTAAATGTGCTCTTTAAATCGCCAATAAATTGCTTGATGTGCTTCAGCTACAGATGAAAATAGATTCTTAACAGCTTCAGACAAGGTGAAGGATTGTTGAGCTTTGAAACCGGCCAGCGTGCAACTGGAAAACATGCAAAAATAGAAAAAAGACAAAGTGGAGCCTTTCATGGGAACTGGCTCATCTCATCAACTCTTTGCATCCTATGACCACAGCCTCAACTTCCATCTGCAGCCACTGCACCGGTGGACGCACTGTGACCTTGTCCTGTGACCAGATGAGTCATGTCCAGATCTAAACTTAGTGCTGCCTGTCTCAGCTAAATGTCTGCTTGTTATTATCACACCTGGCCTCTCAGGGCGGCTACAGGGGATTTAATATGTGATTACACACAGAAAGCTCACCTGGGCCGAATCACAGCCAACTGCCCTGCAGTCTGTCTACTGCTTGTTTTCTCAGTCTTCCTCTCCACCTGCTTCCAAACGCGGCCTGTGGTAAACTCTGCTTAACTCGCGTAGCTCTAAGAAAACACTGCCAGACTCCCAAGTACTTAGGCTTGTTTTCTTCTGTCTCATTCTGCTAAACATCCAGGTCTCGAGGGATGAAATGAAACCCTGGCAGAGTCTGGGATTCTGCAAACAAGAACACTGTTTGTTTGCGCTCATTGTTTGCTTCCTGCTGCAGCGGGACTTATATGATCTCAGTAATGATTCATATTCAAATAGCATGTTTTCCTGCCTAGTTTGAAAAGGCGGCTGAAGATGAAGAGAGCTGATGCGTAAACATACTGTGGACCCAAAGAAGAAGACTTGTGCCATGAAGTGTAACCAGTGGAAGTAAGGGGATTGTTAATGAAATGACACCTATTGGAGGCAAATATGGGAAATCTTATGTGTCTTGTTGTAGAGTACAAAGTCTTCTATTCATGTTATCATAAAATGTTGTGATACTTGGAATACACCAAATGGATGTGTTGCACAGGAGTCTTACCTGAAACTTGGTTTTATTCTGCTGTTATAAACTGACAGCGGCTTAAAGCACCTGATTCAATGCTCTGCCTGGAGCCTCATTGGCTTTTTGCCTTTTATATGTTCCTCAGACCCCATAGTTATACATTGTCCTGTTTCAGGACTGAGCTGTAAATAGCAGCTGTGAGTTGTGAGGAAATGGATGTGGATACAAGAAGAGTCCCAGATGATGAAATGCCTCCCAGTGCATCTGTCTGCTCGTTGTGTGCCTCTTCAGATGAGATGCCTCGAGAGATCAGCTGTTAATCCTCCCTGACTGACTCAAGTATCAGTCTGTAAAGGCTGATTCCGGTCCAATCCAACACCGTATCTACAGTATACTGACCATGTAGAATCACCTCAAAGGTTTCAGTGTGAAGTCCTACCTTATTGAATCTACCTGACAATCTGACATCAGTGGAGCTTTTGATGATGAGAGTGAGGAGTGATTGTTGTCAGCTGCAGGCTCCTCGTGAAGGAGAAGTGATGGGTAAAAAAAGTGACAGACCTTGTGAAGCAAGTCTTTGACGGAGTTTGGTGCAACGACGCCATCTGCTGCTGGAAACTACAGTGACCTAATATCAGGGTGACGCTGTTCTCCTCTGATTGATGTTTGGGTGCTGATGGTCTCAATTGCCTCATCAGCCGGGCGACTTTCTGAGGATCTACAACCTGCGGGCGATTCCAGGATCCAAGAAGGTGCCGGGTCTCGCGGGCAGCCAGTCGGCGGAGGAGGATCACCTGGCGTTTCACCTGCACGGAGGCACAGCGTACGGCAGAGGCATGCGGGTTCTCCCAGAAAGCAGCCCAGATGTGCAACAGCTGAAGAGGTACTAGCTGGGAGCTAGCTTTGCCCGAAGGTGTTTTTTAATTGTTTGACCAGTGACAGGTTAATGTCCTTCATTTCTTTTGTCTCTGACTGTTCCTCCAGGGTGATTGAGGGCTTTCTGGAACGTGAGGATGAGGAAATCGACGAGGTGAATGACTCAGAGTTGTTGGAAATCGCGTGCACTCCACCAGAATCTCCAAGTATGAAACGTTTCCAGCAAACTTTCTTCAGTACAGTATGTGAATATTGCAATAAGCCTTCCATGCATCCATCCATGGTTCTTTCAGTTAAAGTGTCACTGCACTGTACTGCAGGCATTTAGATGGATGATGTCACCATGCTGACATCAGCGTTTAGCCAGAAGCATCACTTACTGTAGTCTACTGTAAGTAGCTCTCACAGGGCTATAGACTCTGGTTAGGAAGCCCCTCTGTCCTTTAGAGTCAATGGTAATTAGAAAGAAGGGAGAGGACTGTGTTGTGACTGCTCACACAGACCGACCTTTACAATCCCAAGCGTTTGGATGGACTGAAGCTGCAGGAAGCTGCTTCCATTAGCAGTAGCTTCTGAAAGCACACGCTTCACTGGGGATGAACTAAAAAGTCCTAACTTTGAGTGTGACCCAGATGTTTCCACACAGATAGACAAGCGGCTCCGGCCTGAAAAGGTCCGACCTGCGGGCTGCATGTTTGTTGTGTAACTCAGCACAGAAACGTCTCCGCGCCACAGTTTGTTTACAGGAATACCTCTTTCTATAAGCTTAAATCAATGGGTTTATAGGAAGTAAGTAAAGATGTCTGAGGTTCAGATCTCATATTAAAAGTGCTGTAATGAACAATCTTTCTACCTTTTGCGTAGACGTCATGCCGGTTCCACCTGCACAGAACCAGAAACCAGAACTTAGTCCCTTTGCATTTAATCATGTGAATGTGAAACTGCTCCTTTGTTGAGTGAATCTACTGAAAACCTGTCAAATCAGGGGCTCGTGTTCTCCTCGACAGGCAGCAGGAGCAGCAGTAGTTTGTTTAAACGCTCGTGTTGCTCAGTGAGTCGTCTGTTTCTGGACGTGTTTCCAACTTTGACTGTTCCTCTCTGTGTTTTAGGTGTGGAGGCGGCGAAATGCAGCGCAGGTAGGAAACACGACGCACACTCTGCTGAGGTTAAACATAAAATAAAATAAAGTGCCGCACTTCCTATTCTTTAAAGTTCAATTCAGTTTAGAACTTAATTGCAAAAAATATCTCCGGATACTTTACATAATAATATTCCAACCTTACAGAATAATATAGAAAACAAGCAGGCTCAGCTGGAGAGGGGTTCTTATTTCTATCCTCATTTTAGAGGGAGCGAAGCTACTGTGAGAGACATCTGATCTCTGCTGATTCCAGTCAGAACTTTGTGGTTGACGTTTGACTAATTGATTTGTTTGGTCTGGTGCTGCAGCTGGAGACAGCTGAGTGTTTGTCCATGTATATTTAACGTCCACATCCTGTTTCTCACTCATCCACAGCTGTAGATAAATAGACTGACACTGATTTATTTAGTTGCTTTCTGCTGTTTTTCGTTCACTGATTTCCATGGAATGTAGAAATAAAACATCATAGATGAGCATCATAGTGACATAGAACACAAGATGACGCATCTAGAGAAGTTCAACTAGGACTAAAGTAAATAATAACTATACACAAGCTAGGAGGGCGCATAAAAAACAGTGCAGGTTGAAATGAATGTGCAAAGGTTTGTGTTTATGCGTTGGCACTGGTTGATGGATCTATGGCCTCGACGTAACGTCATCAGTCACCACTAAACTGCCTCTTTGCGTCCAGAGAGGAGGTGCAGCCATGACGTGCAGCCAGAGACGCTTGCTGACCTGAAGCAGCGTGACCGCGGGCGAGTCCACCACGTCAGAGTGCAGCTGAGTTCCTACGAGCCGCACAGACTCCACCAGGCCCTGAAACTCTACTGCAGCAAGTGCACGTTAATGTAGGAACCAACGCGCAGCGCACCGCTCATGCGTCCTTCACAGCACGCTTGCTTTTCTTTCAGAAACAGTACGGATAGTTTCTTCTGCTGATACTTGGTTTTTTAGCGCTACTAGTGAATAGTTCATATAGATTTGTTACAGAGGGGACAAATGGACCTGTGCTGTGACCTCAGGCAGGAAATCCCTGATGACGAGGTGGTGGCCAGTCTGTTCTCCGAGGCATCGAAAGGCAGCGAGTCCTTCAGTCCTCCAGCGTGGACGGCCTCTGGGAGCGTTGAGGTCCCCGGCGACTCCCTGGCATCCCCGAACCGGACTCTGCACGTCCACCTGTCCAGTCAGCTGGTGTATGAAAGGAAAAGCAGAGAGCTCATGTTCCTAATGGGTAAATATGTGGGTTATGAAGCAAACATCTTGCGTGAAGAGAAACCCTGACGCGTTCTGCTGCGCTGCAGGTTCCACTCTGGAGGAAACGTGTCGACTGGCAGCCGGCTACCGTCACATCGTCCCTGTGAGGTCGAGGGGAGGTGGCCTGGAGCTGCTGGACCTGACCGCTCCGTTCCTGTTCAGGGGGAGGAAGAGATACTACGGGTCAGACGCTTCATTAGAGCCACAGCCCCATTGAGTTGGGGCAGCGTTATTCAAGCACCAGCCACACTCAAGTCCTGCGTTGCTTTGTGGACGCTGACTCGTGGTTTTGGTGCTTTTGTGTGTGTCGTAGGTGTAAGCGGTGCTCGCAGCCGACGCTGAAGGAGCCGAATGTCGAAGGAGACGCGGTGATGGACAAGAAGGTCGTTGCTGAAGGTGAGTCAGAGTTCAGTTCGTTTGATCGCAGACAGGAAAGCGCTCACACAGCGACGTCTGCATTGGCTTCAGAGCTATCGTGACCAGGATGAAGTTTCCTACTCTAAGCAGCAGCCACAACTGAATGACCTCATCTGTTTCACTCTTCTCTGGTTTCATATAGTGTTTTAAACCACTGCATCAGCTTTTTCTACAAGTGTTTTATGTGTTTCTCTTCATTAGTCTTTATTCAGCAGGTAGAATGATGCCTGTGAACTAAATCCTAACTTTTTAACATCCTCTGATCTGCAGCTCTCGGCGTTCAGCTGATGCAGTCCGTGCTGCTGATGAAGCTGGAGCTGCGGGACGCCACCGACACGCTGGAAGCCTTCCTGTGGAGAGACGCCGTGAGTTTCAGATCCTATTTAAAGTCCCAGTCACTGGGATGAAATGAGATTAGATCACAAGGAGGTGGGGAAGTCTGGGTTTATTACCCAATTGTGTCTTTCTGGATTATCACCAGAATCACGAGATAAAGGATTTCCCTCCTCGGGGTGGGCGGCCGTCTGCCTCAAGCAGTTTTAACAAGTGGAGAGCGGAGAGAAGAGAGACACAGCGTTAACAGACGAGCAAAGAGCAGAGAACGGCTGTAGCTTCGTGGTTCTGACTGATGGCAGAATCCTGTCAATCAGTTTAGATGCACAGTTTCCTACAGGGAGGCTGGAGTCAGCAGGGAGGTTCTTAGGGAGAGAGGGTGAGGACGTTTTAACTCCGGAGACAAATAAGAACCCTGCTGAGGTTGGAGATTAGGGAGCTCAGATGCTTTCAAATTCAGATCTGAGAATGTGATGATGCAGCAACTGTCGCAGGTTTCCAATCCAGCTCCGGCCCTGCCTCCTACAGACCACCTCCTGTGTGTCCGTGCAGCACTTGACATTGACCTTTCTCTGGCTGTGTAGGAGCACGTCCAGGGCTGAGAGGCTCCTGCTCCACATACACAACCACTCAGATCCTTCCCCACTCTGTACAAATGCTGCTCCATTGCTCTATTTAGTTATTTGGGTCAAATTACACAAGATGAGAAGGTGAATTGTAATAAAGATACCTGGAGCTGTTAAAACCAGTTTGTGTTTTTTAATAGGAGCTGTTCTTCAGCCTGTCACCAGAGGATGTAGCAGCCAGTCAAGAGGCTCAAAACAGCATCCGCTTCGCCCTGGAGTCGCTCTGTCCACCAGGGGGCAGCGTGGGTACGTTCACCAGAAACATGCAAAAGCTACAGAACAAGTATCGTAACATACGCGTGCGTGCGTGTCTAGCCTCTTCTGTCTGATTCCTTCACACATTTACTGGATGATTCCGCACATTAATCAAAGCAACCAAATGGCAGATATAACTGTTAGTGTGTCCATCCCTCATGTTAATCATCTTCGTCAGCATAAATACACAAATCTGTCTGTCTAAGGCAGTGTTTCTTAACCTGGGTTCGGTCGAGCCCTAGGGGTTCGGTGAGTCAGTGTCAAGGGTCCGAGCCAGTGGCTCATATTTTGTGTGTGTGTGTGTGTGTGTGTGTGTGTGTGTGTGTGTGTGTTCAGGTCAGCGTCCGTGGCTGGATCTGTGTCTGGTGGCCTACGAAGCAGAGGATGATGGAGGACAGAGACGAACCTGCTACCAGGTCTGTCACTCCACCATCACTAGAGCCACGTTGGCGCGGTCAGACCCTGATCCGGCCTGAGCCAGCTGCAGGTCAAAGGTCACTATGAGTGTTCTGCAAGAAAAGCTGTTGCTGTTCATAGTTTGTAGTGTCTTGTTCCCTTTCAGTTCATTTGTATTTTTTATACTTGCACAGATGTACAGAATTTTTAATAGATTGTGGTTTTAGACTTCCTCCTGTTTGACCTTCTATGCTCTTTTAATGTCTCTTTCAAAATAAAAGACCTAACAACTTTTCCTTTAGGTTTTGGTTCATTTACAGCTGGAGTTGAGCCAGTCAGAGGTGGTTTGTAATACTGAGGGAGGTTGGGAGGAACCAGTCGCACAGCTGTTTTCAGATGCTCTGTGGTTTTGTTCTGCCGTCTGCTGATCACGTGAATTCCTAAAACCTGTATATCAGCTCCTCTCTACTTCACCATATTTAGAATCTCAAATGCAATTTTAGTAAAGAGCAGTGGGAGCTGAACTATTACTGCTCCTGTCTAACCGTGACAGCGCAGGTTGGTGCTGATGCGGTACCTCCGTGTGGCCGCTAGATGGAGCTCTACATCTACAGTCAACGCTTCAGTCCTCATCTCTAAAGGAAAAGTTTAGATTTTATTCTGATATTTTTAGACCTTAATGGAACATTTTGCATATTCAGACATTTAACCAGGTCATGAATTACAATTGAGGCTTCGTATTTTTGTTCATCTTATTTATACAGCTTCAGTAATAAAGTGTTCGATGTTTTTTTTACACTGAATTAACCGGCACTTTATAACGTTTCCTACATGAGAACCTGAGAACATCATCCTGCCTGGTTTCGAGGCTGATCCTGCACACGCTCAGCTCAGTGTGCCGTCTACATGTTGGGGTTGGATCACTATAGCCCCCCCCCCCTTCACCCAGGCCTCCGCCTCTTCCTCCCACTCGCTGATCCGTCTCTCAGTGGAGCCGGACTCTTCTCCTCTCGCTCCGGGTTTGAAGGGATCCGAATCCACTGCGCTCAGAAGCGCTCCACGACGGAGGCGGACCGGTTCGTCCCGACCCAGATCCTCGTCTCTACCTGTTCCTCCGGCTCCAGGCTCCTGGACGGTCGGGAAGCTTTCTACTCGGCGTCCGGCCTCTTCGGTGATGTCCACAGACTGGAGCCGCCTCGGGGCGCACCTGAACCCCAGGTTCACCTGTTCAGCCTGTTTAACGTAGACTTTATGAACGCTGTGTTCAGAGGAAAAACAAACAGACGACATTTAATAACGCTGTAAAGTTGATGATTGAGCCGTTTGGCGGATTCTACAAATCAGAGATGTCTCCATCCCTTCGGACGGTGGCACGGTTTCGCCTCCCGGGTTGAACAGAACCGCACCATGTCGCGTCCGTTCGTCGGGTTTCTGTGTTTGTGGCTGTGCAGCGAGGCCGTCGGGAGGCAGCTCCTCTGGCGCAAAACAAAGGCGACTTTCAGCCCTCATTATGAATCCACCGCCGCCGACAGGAATGCGCACAGCCGGAGATGGCGCACTGTCCGTGCGGAGGAGGACGGGGGGGCGCACGGGGCGAGCGTCCGGGCCTCGTGGTCGGATGCGGTGAAGGAGTCGCACCCTGAGCCGCTGGAGACGGAGCTGCGCCGGCGCGCTGCGCGTAAAAGCGCTGCGCAACGTGGCTGGCACCACGAGGACGCTTTACGCACGGACCTAAAGACGTTTGCGGAGCCCGGGGGGCGCGGATGCAGGTTCGGAGCAGTGCTCACACAAACCGAGCATGGGCCCATCTGCGTCCCCGTCAGAACCGGACACAACCGTAAGCGACGCAGCACAAAACTCAGGCGGACGACGTGGGGCGAGTCTCGGCAGAGCGGAGCCGCGTGGGAGTCCGTGCCGGCGGCCGTGGCACTGGAGCAGGAGGCCGGACTCAACGCCAGCAGCGACGACGACGACGACGACTATCCGCCGGAGACCGACACCACGCCGTTGTTCCCGGTGGACACGCGGCCCCGGCGGAAACACGTGCCGAACCCGTTCTACCCGGTCACGGCGGACTCGTACGCCGCGTACGCGGTCCTGCTCGTGGCCGTCGTCATCTTCAGCGTGGGGATCGTGGGGAACGTGTCCGTCATGTGCATCGTGTGTCACAACTACTACATGCGGAGCGTCTCCAACTCGCTGCTCGCCAACCTCGCGCTCTGGGACTTCGCCGTCGTCTTCTTCTGCCTCCCGCTCGTGGTGTTTCACGAGCTCTCCAAGACCTGGCTGCTGGGGGAGTTCTCGTGCAGGATCGTCCCGTACCTGGAGGTGAGTTCCTCCTCGTGGCTGCAGGTGGCGACAGAAAGAAACACAGGCCCGTGCAACGCGTAGGCAGCACCTTGACCTGGGGAAGGTGGCAAAGCTGTATGTTGTCGTTCATTCGTTTAGTGTCAACAGTAAAAACATGCGCCTGAACGAGTAGATGGAGAATCTGATCCAAACCTGAAACCAGCGTTAATCACCTTAACCTGAAACCAGAGTCACGTCAATCACCCAAACCACGCCCACAGGCTGCAAATGGGCTTTAATGTCACTGAAGTGAAGAGTCCTTAATCTGATCTGTGTCACATCAGGCTGTGGAAAACACCCACTGTCCAATGGGAGAGAAGACTGGGATTAATGAAAGCTGTGTCAGAATAAGATTAGAGAACGAGGGACCCCCCATCAGTTTAAGGAGTAGAGATTCTAGGTCTGAGATTAGGATCAGGATGAATTAGACTCATTTCACCCTTTATAGAAAACACACTTTGTGTTTTTGTATTTAATTTAAATTCTTGGTCTGGTTTTCTTCAGGTCTATACAAACTGTGTGTGTGTGTGTGTGTGTGTTTCAATAGTTAATTGCAGAAAGCCAGGTCCAAAAAGAAATGTTTGTGTCATGTTGACACAAACACATCTGCTGCAGCGTTCAGAGCCAAAGCTCCACCTCACTGTACTTCAGCCCATCATTGAAAAGTAAATAATCCATTCCAAACCCGAGCGTCTGATCCGGGCTGAGCCCCGTCGTGTCCTCTTAATGTTTAGAGTAGGGGACTGACGGTCTGACCCACACCCACACTGGCTTCAGTCACTGAAGCTGAGCTGCAGCCGTTTCTGTCGGGACCTCAGCACTCTGAGCGCTAACGCCCGTTGCCGTCCTCACAGGTGGCGTCCCTCGGGGTCACGACCTTCACGCTCTGCGCCCTGTGCATCGACCGCTTCCGCGCCGCCACCAACGTGCAGCTCTACTACGAGATGATGGAGAACTGGGCGTCCACGGCGGCCAAGCTGGCCGTGATCTGGGTGGGCGCCCTGCTGCTGGCGCTGCCCGAGCTGCTGATCCGGCAGCTGGACGCGGCGCCGGCCGACCCGGCGCCGGGCGACCCGCCGGGCCAGCGCTGCGTGGTGCGCGTCTCCCCCGCGCTGCCGGACTCGCTGTACGTGCTGGGCCTGACCTACCGCGGCGCGCGCCTCTGGTGGTTCTTCGGCTGCTACTTCTGCCTGCCCACGCTCTTCACCATCTGCAGCTCGCTCGCCACCGCGCGCCGCATCCGCCGCGCCGAGCGGGCCTGCGTCCGCGGCGGCAAGAAGCAGATCCGGCTGGAGAGCCAGATGAACTGCGCCGTGGTGGCGCTGGCCATCGTCTACGGCTTCTGCACCATCCCGGAGAACGTGTGCAACATCGTGACGGCGTACATGGCGGCCGGGCTTCCCCGCAGAACCCTGGACGTCCTGGAGCTGGTGGCGCAGCTGCTGCTGTTCTGTAAGTCGGCGGTGACGCCGGTGCTGCTGTTCTGCCTGTGCCAGCCGTTCACCCGGGCCTTCCTGGACTGCTGCTGCTGCTGCTGCGACGAGTGCGGCCCGGCCCGCGGCCCGACCGGCGCCGGTGCCGACGGCGGCGACGACGACTGCACCACCACCGAACTGGAGCTGTCGCCGTTCGGCACCGTCCGCAGGGAGGCGTCCACGTCGGCCGCCGGCGCCGCCGCGGGGACGCACTGCTGAGGTCAAAGGTCAGCGGCAGCCAAGCTCGTCCTGTGGGGATCAGGAGCCGACGGGGACGCGTCATGTTTATTGTTTTATGGGCGCTGATGATTGTCTGCACCTCTTCACGTTCCTCTAAAGATCACTTTTAGTTAGTGATGAAGTTATGAACAGCTGTTCAATGGATTCATTCAAATATTTGGGTTTTTGAAACATGACCATGTTGAATGATACAGTTTGAAGTCCCACGTTTGAATCAGCTGTTGGATTTGCAGCGCTGCATCACATCCAGTTACACTGACTTTCACAGAAGCGTTCAAGGACATTTAAAAACACCAGAGGCCGAGTGATTATTGGTTGAGCTGCAGCTGCTGTCGCTGTGTTTTGGTTCAAGGCCGTTTCCTCTGTCACTGAGTTACACACTGTTGGTGGCTGTTGTGCAGCTGCCGTTCCTGTGAATAAGTTCTAGTGTTCACCGAGTTCCTCCGTAGCCACGAGAAAATGTCACTTTATGTAAAACTATTTTAAAACGGGATTTTTAGTGATTTTTCTGAAGCAATAGGCAGAAACACACCAGAGCTGTCATTTGAATAAATAAATGAATTTCCTGCAGTTCTAATTCATTTCACTGAGTAAAGGCTTTGCTGCCTGTGCAGAGGTTGTTCAGGTACAACCTCTCGTAGAACAGCTGGCACATACTTTTATTTACTTTTTGTACTTTATTTACCACTTGGCAGTGGATCAAATGCTCCTTTGCATCAGCAGAGTTCTTTGCTTTTCCTTCGTTTTGAATCCATCTTATTCTGGCGGAGCAGGATAAACATGAAGCCTAATAGGAGCAGGGAGTGGGACTTCCTGCTGTCCTGAGGACACAGTTCCTATTGTTTACGAGCCTCAGACTCAGCACAACGTGTCCAGACAACAAACAAACGGCGCTGCCTCAGCGGATCCGGATGGAAACCTGCTCCAAACGCAGGAACCTTCTGGCGCGGGTTTCAGCTCACAACCCAAACCAGCGCGGCTCCTGAAGCGACGTCTGCCGCGTCACGCTCGCCGCGCTCAGCTGTCGCGTCTCTCGCCATCGCTTCATCATCGGCGCCGCTGCCCAGCTGAGGCGCACACAGCGCGCCTTTGTGCTCGCCTCCCGTTGTCATGGCGACAGGAGGAGTCTGCCTCCGGGTGAACAGGGCTACAGTATCACTATGACTGGGTCGGGGAGGGTTCTGGTCTGAACCGGTGCGAGCGCTCGGTCCACAGCTGGTTGGTGGAGAATCCAACACCTGAACGAGTCCTGCTGCTCGTCGCTTTAGAAGCGAGCAAGTGAACACACGTTCCTGGCGGCGGCACATTCTCACTCCACGCGCTGAATGGTATGAAGAGCCAGTGTGGACTTGAATTAGCTGCTGTGAACTTACTGGAACAGTCGACTAAACTGCAGCTTGGAAGCGTTTTAGTACAAGGTCTTAAACCAGTTATGTCTAGTCTCAAACATGCTTATTTCAAATTGTTTGCATCTTTTTGCATTTCTGAGTTCTAGTATTATTTGTACTAATGTAGTTAGAGCTGGTGACAGTTTAGCAGGTTCACGATGTTCCAGGCTCAGATCCACAGACGGAGCCTCTCGCGTCTTTACTGGACTTTACTTGGCTGCTTCCCAGGCAGGTCCTCAGCTTTGGTGTCATCGAGCTGGACACATTTTTGGATGATCTTTTTGTGTGAACGATGAGAAAGTCTCATTATTCCACTATTTATTTGAACCACTTGTATCTCTTTGTTTGTAAACCGCATTCTTCTCTAATCACCCGTTTGGCACCAATTTGCCCTCTGGCACCGAACCTGCGTGTTCCAGCCTTTTGCAAATGAGGCTGGCAGCCCCAGTCGCGGCTCCAGTAATTAGACAGCCCCATTCATTCCAAAACAATGGGGCAGCGCGTACATTGAGGCTCGGCTGGTGAACAAGATGCTCACTGACCTTCTCCCAACTGCTCCCAGGACGGTTTCTGGAATCAGACGGACGTCCTGGGAGGCCTGGGATCGCAGCCCCTGATCGGTGGACAGGAGCCAGGTCTCCATGGCAACCGGAGCGCCCGTCCTGGATGGAGGAGGCTCATAACTTTATCCTGCTGAGATGTCCAAATGCCAAACAATCGTAAAACACTGTAAAGTAACATGTGACCATTTGGCTCTAAAACTAAGGCTGCAGTGGTTTAAATCTAAATATGAGAATATGAACTATGAGAGTTTGACTTCCCTCAAAGTCCCTCCCTCCATCCATCCTGTCTAAGATCTGGGTAAGTTGAGTGATTTCCTACTCATCACAGACCAACCCAGCTCAGACATGAGCCCAGACACACTCTGCCTCCACGGCCCTGAGTGACTCTGACTCGGAGCGGTTCTGACTCGGAGCGGTTCTGACTCGGAGTGGCTCTCGTGTCCTTGGGTGAATCACATCACCGCCCTCAGAGCTGCAGTGATGTGATTCTCCCTAAAGGTTCCCTCCACAAACTCCTCACATCCAATCAGCTTCTTTGCAAAGCAAAGTGAAACCGCGCAGACTGAAGCGTCGCCTCTTCTGAGCCCAACGCAAACGTCAGGCTGCCGCCGCCGTCCTGCTGAGTCCTCCGTCACTGTGCTGGATGTGAAGCGTGTTATGATGATATGAGAAATGATGCTAATGCGAATGGAAGCGGTTTCATGTTCCAGTGAGACATGAGATGAGACCCTGACCTGCTTCCTGTGGGTCACAGTGGTTTCACATGCTCAGAGCTTCTGAGAGACGTCGGGGTGAAGGGTTAAAGCTAGTGATGAGGGAAGCTGTGAATGGGCAGAAAGCATGTGGACGCCTGTCGGCCCAATTAAAACCATGAAAGAGCCTTTTGACGAGTCAGCGTCGATAGTGTTTCTGCCCAACGGAAACGCAGGCTGGGGCCGCTGGGCAGATCGAGGCCCAGATGCTTTGCTGGGAGGACACATTCCTACTTGTGTTCCTGGTGGCGCTGGATGGAATATGGGGGGGGGGGTGCCCTCAGTGAAGCTTTGGTTTGGGCAGCAGGGAGTTCACTCGCAGCCGGTGACCTAGAAATGCTGCTCCAATCCCAAACAAAGAAGAATCCGCACAATAAAGCTGTTCTTCCCCTCCCCTTCCATCTGACACAGGAGATTATACATGCAGGGGGGGCTGAGCCGAGCCATGCTGGGCCGGGCCGGGTCAGACCAGGATCCTACAGCGTAGAGGGCGGCGGCTCCACCAGGAAGCCGGGACCAATGAGCTGCAGGGGTGTGAGGCCTCTGGATCGGATTAAACGTAACCAGAACCAGACTCTGGGTCTGAGCATCTTAACAGATGCTCTTCTGAGGCCAAATGCGTGAGCGATGAGAGCATCACTGTAACTTCATCCACATGTGACAAACCCATGTGTCTCTACACGGACTGCTGTGAAGAACCTGCAGAACCCAGGAGAACATGAAATATTCATAGCGATCACAGCAGCTCAGCTGTAAAACCCAGCTGATGCTGATGATCCTGAATATGGATGAGGGCACGTGACATCAAATCTCATTCATGCTCCAACAATGAGTGTGTTTCACCACTGAGCTCTGCACATTCCAGACTCCACAGAACATGATGGACTGTTTTATCTGAATGAGCCTCCGCTGACGGCTGGAAGGCAGGAGGCTGGAGCTCCCACACAGAACCAGGGAGGCGCAGGAGGCGGTGGGATCAGCACAAGTCCACACCCACCAACAGCTCCTCAGAACTGCTGCTGAACCTCACCATGTTCAGGCCCGGTTCATCAAGACTTTAGTCAAAATGACGTGACTGCTCTCATAAATGAACTAGACTTTTCACATCTGATTTACAGATGTGTTTTTTAAATGAGTAAACATAAGAGAGTTCAGGTCTGTTGTCCTTCAGGGTAACGAAGGTCGAGGAGGTTCAACCGTAGAGAAAGAACCGATTCATTTTTCTTGCAGATCCTGATCTTTGTCACAAGCACCCTGCTGATTTTACA
The DNA here is from genome assembly GCF_900634795.4 of Betta splendens. Lineage (NCBI taxonomy): Eukaryota > Metazoa > Chordata > Actinopteri > Anabantiformes > Osphronemidae > Betta > Betta splendens. The sequence continues at coordinate 17,142,003 of NC_040886.2, read as the reverse complement.
TGATTTAAATAAAAGCACTTTACATTTTTATCCCAAAACAGAGTAAAGTCATTACTTCTGATTTACATCCTTTATTGTACCTTGAGTTTTGATGTTGATGATGTGAATTTTTCTCAGGTCAGTGAAGGACGAAGACACTTTGACTTAATGTTTTAAATCCACCAGCGCTGTGACCCAGAAGAACAGAGCTGCTGGTAAACATTTGCTGCTCAACATGAGGATGAGGCTCATTTTTCTCCCCCCAGACGTTTGGAGACACGCCTCTGAATGAAGCTTACTGACACATCTACTCTGCAGCTGTGCAGAAGACGCAGCTGCTGTTTGACTTCAACTTGTGTCCCGTACTTTCACTTGATGCTGTGGGATCGTGAAAACATACCTAGAATCATTTCAGTCATGCAGGACAAACAAGCTTTCTTTCTGGATGTGAATCAAGTTTCAGCTTGTCGACCTCTGAGGGAAACCACAGAACCCAAGAACCACGAAGGAGAGAACCGGTGAGTATGTGGAACGATCGGTTCTGTTGTGTGAAATGTCTGAGCAGCAAACCCATAATTAGAAAAGCATGTGGGCCAAAGTATACTGTATAGTGAGCTCTGTCTCCCCCTGCAGGACAACAACGGGTAGTGCAACTTGTAGTTTTTTTTATCTAATAATGCCTGTGGTCAGCGTTTTTATGAGCATATTTAATTTAAATCTTAGTAGTTATTCTTCTTTTTGTGCATATATTACATACATATTTGTTGAGCTACTTTCTTTGCATCAATTTCAGATGAATAACTCGTTAAATAAATATAAGTACTTTGTGGAAGGTTAAAGCTAATATTGTAAAATACATCAGACCCAGATGGCTTTGACTTTGGTCAGAGGCACCAGTTTGGCCTCACACGGAGACCCCGCGTAGCACTGGCAGGTGAACCTCTCCTCCCAGTCTCTGAGCTCGGCCTCAGAAGGAACCCCCACGGCCACGTACTTCCCTCCGGCCTGCAGCACCATGAAGCGCTGGGGGTCGAGGTGCAGGTAGTGGCTGGAGTCGTGCCTCTTCCTGACGCAGCGGCCCCTCCCCTGGCACAGGGCCTGGCTGCACAGCATGGCGGCCGCCGTCACGTTGGTGAGGTACGGGTTCAAGGAGGAGGTCAGGTGGTGGGACAGGGACTCACAGGCCTCCTGCAGAGGAGACGGGTGTGAGGAGTCATAGGGGGAGAGACTGAGCACAGCTTTCGCCTTCTGACGTCATCAGCAGCAGTATTTGACACCAGAAGCAGAAGCACGTTGACTAAATGAGGGCTAGAATGCAGCGGCAGAAGCTGCAGTAAACAATGAATGGAGGGAGGAGACCCAACCACTGTCAGTCAGTGTTACAGGTGAATGTGGACACTGATCATCCAGGTGCAGTAATGAGCTGGAGCCTGAACCACTGCTTTGAGCCAAACCACACATTCAGGCCTGATGTGAAGCTGCTGTCCACCATCGCCTTGACGACGGAACCAAAGCAGTTCATCCTAAAAGAGGAACCAAGCTCTGTTCAATTCGCTGACTAAAGCCTCGTCACACTGCTCCATTCACACTTGTTGCCGTTTTATCACATCAGGCACAGTCGAGCTTTTTCGTAAACAGGAAACAAAGTCATTTGCTAAAAAGCTTTGGATCTGTTTCTTACAGCGTTGTCACGTTACGAACATGTTGAGGACGAAGGGCTCCCAGCTCAGGTTCAGAGGCCGTTACCTTTGTGGTGAAGTCTTTGCTGGAGCCCCACATCACAACTCCTGCAGCTCCCAGAGCGGCGCTCTCTCCAACAGAACTCACCAGGTCCATCTGGAACACAGCAGCTCATAACGTACTGCGTAACAGGCTTTGTGTGTGTAATAAAACAATCCGGCCCATCAGAACCAGGATTAAATGGATTTGCCTTCTATCACTTTTCAGACAAAAGCAAAAAAAGCTCTGGAATGTTACTGTATCTCACAGATGAAGAGCTGGACAGCTTCTAATGCCGGTTCGAAGCCGCCGGACCCGCTCACCTCGCTGAGGAACCTGGTGTTCTGGTCCCTGTACAGCGGCCTGGAGTAGACGTAGACCGGGCTCGTGAACGGACGTCTGGGCAGCGCCGCCACCCTCACGGCCTCCTGGACGCGGTGCCGCACGTAGAGCGCGGCGTTGTGGGAGCTGTGGAGCGACTGGGGGAGGTAGATGGAGGGGAAGAGGGCGGTGCTGCGCTCCCACAGCCACAGCATCTGCTCGTTCTGCCTCTGGGTCTTATCGGAGCACCTCCCCGTGTACGCAGGCGTCTCCCAGCCGTAGTTGTAGCAGTCGGGGAACAGGTAGAAGCCCCAGCGGCGGCTGGGACGCTCTCGGACCCCGAGGCGGAGGGTCTCCTCCATCAAGGAGCGGGCCGCGCGCTCGAACTGATGCTTGGCGGCTTTAGAGGCGGCCTGGGAGGATGAATGCGGGGCCTGTTCTTCAGCATAAACGCGGGACAGACTCTGATACATTCGTTTTGAGCCCCAGTTCTGGTCCCACAGCGGACGCCACGACTCCCAGTCAATGACGGCCAGTCCAGGACTGGAATCCTTGGGGATATAACTGTTAATCTGCTTTTTCGCCTTGGCCAGATGCTCCGTCAGGTCGACTCTTTGGGGGACGGCTCCGTGGTGGCTCACGTTGTTCCTGTCGATTCTAGGGTAATTTCCCAGGCGCTCCTCGTAGAAGAGGGAGAGGTACTGACCGGGCACGGCGGCGGGCGTCGTCACCTCCTGGAAGGCCCCAGTGTCCAGCACCAGGTCCAGCCTTCGGCACTGGTCCACAGGAGCGTTCCATATGGCCACGAAGGGGTGGTCTGGGATCAGCGGGGGGGCGGTAGGAGGCAAAGTGTGAATGATACTAATAGACATGACGATTGTGAGCCAAAACAGGAAGAACAGGGCCATGATGGCGGCACCGGACGATAGAGGTCTGTGTGAGAAGATGTCGAAGGAGCATTTGAACGTGTGGGTCGTAATGCAAATCCGTTTGTTTTAACACACCAGGCTAAATTTAACCAGTTGATCAAGTACAGCATAGTTGAAATCGTGCTTTCTGTCAGTTTCTTATACAAATTATGTTGAATCATTCTACTATTGCACCAGTATAAACTAAAAGCTACAGTTTGTTATCTAGTATTTACATCTGTCTGCTTCTCCTCCTCCTTTCTAGCCTCATTAGATGTTATTTGTGGTACCAGCGTATCAGTTCCTACCTGGAGCCTCCAGTCACCAGCCGAGTCCTTCAGCTTCTAAAGGTCTCAGCCTCTATTTATGCTGTTTCACATGTGGGAGGAAACGGCTGCAGTATCTGATCAGTGAGCTGACTTCTGGCCCGGTCCTGTTTAGTCACTGATGGTGGAGCGCGTCCTCTAGTGCGCACTTACATACAGTAGCTTTAGACTGAATGGTCATTGATGATGTTCACATTTAGAAAAACATCAATTCATCTGCGAGAGAAATCTTCATAGAAAGAAACAGAAATCACAGGTAAAAACAAAAGTAACCTGTGTCTGACTTGACTCAAAATGAATGAAGCACATTGACTGTATGTTGTTGATAGTTTATGTTGGGTGGCTCTTACTTGACCGTGTGTATTATTGTCCAGTAAATATACATGACGTGGCCCTGCAATAGACGGGTGACCTGTTCAGGACCTGCTTCTCACCCTCACAAAGCTGGAATGAGCTCCAGCCCCGAACGGGAAAAGCGGTAGAAAAAGGATGGATGAATGTACATAGTGTTTCATGCTCATTGGCTTCCAGAGGTATTGTGTGTGTGTGGGGGGGGTGCAGTGTTCTATTATCATCGTTGTTTCTGATGAGACTTTGTTGAGAAAGATGATTTACTTCTCTTTTCCAGGTCACTCGTGATATCGATCAGTTATGAAACCACGTGTTTGAGAGCTTGGTCAAAAACTACTCAGACTCCGCTTCACTTAGTCTTTATTGGCAGTGCACTTACGTCCAGCTGACATTTTCAACATGTTGTATAGTTAATGTTTCGTTTTTAGCTTGTAGTTTTATTAGAACAAGTAAAACACAGTAACTTAACTTTGCAGTGATGACGGCTGCAAATGTCATCGTGACACTGTGTGTGGCATATGACGAACAAAGAATTATTATGATAATTCAGGTTAAACCAAGGTCAGCCCTTTTATTGTGAAAGACCAGGAAATGCAACCTGCAGATGTTCCATGTCATTTGTGACGGTCCTCAGTTCAGAGACAAATGACCACGTTGAATGTTGTTCTTCCAAAGTTTGCCAGATCCACGCAGGTCGAACACAGGCCTTTATGAGCAGGTTGCATTTGTGCCCTGTTTATGTGTATGTGACTGCATGAACCTGAGTAAAAGAACATGTTCCATCCTCATCAGCTGACTGATCGTGGTCTTCTCCTTGATTACAGGCTGACAGACACCTACCCTGGATGAGGTCAGGTTCAGGTCCCCCCAGATGACGAACCCTGCAGCTCCCAGAGCAGCGCTCTCCCGATGGTGTGGATCAAATCCTTCTGCAGGAAACACGTCGCATCAGAAGGTTTGTTACAGTCACACGTTAAAAACACTGACACAGTATTTCTTTATCTTTAAAACGGCATGGCAAGTGTTTTCCTGAATCTCCACTAGGGGGCAGCAGCGGTTCAACTCTGAAAATGACCGTGATTAACATCAATGAGACCAAACAAGTTTTGTGAATGGAGCGGATTTCATTTTGTATCAAGTTTAGTTGTATGTACTTCATTATTTGAAGCCTCTCTCTCTACTATACACCCAACCTCCCCACAGACAAAGGCACACACGCACTGACCCTGTGGGCCAGGTAAAAAGCTTATGTCATAAAAAAACACAGTCTAAGTAATTTCCGCACTGTGGAACTATTGAAGGTTTTTTTTATCTTAAAGTAGCAACGACTGATTTAACCATCACCAAACCGTGGGTGTTTCCACGTGGTCCTTTGTCTGTGTGGCCCAGGGAGCTGGTGACCTGTTCAGGGTGTAACCTGCTTTCCGGCCTCGGCCTGCAGTTTTCGGGTCCAGCACCAGCGCTACCCCGCACGGGATTCAGCGGTAGAAGATGGATGGATGATTTGACCGAGCAAACGCGAACAGCGGCTCATCGATGGGATGGACCGGCTTCTGTGATGAGATTTCTACCAGTTTGTAGGAAAGGTATAAAATTTGGTGTATTTCATACTGAAGGATTCTAAGAAGACTTAAATCAGACAAATACCTGGTTTAATGCATAAGTGTGTTGAAAAGTAACAACTGTCCAACTATACAATCGACCACGGCATCGTTTTTTTTTTCAGGACAATAACGGAAAGGAAGCAAGAGCGTGTGTCTGCGAGGGCGGAGGAGGAAGGAATCAGCTGGTTGCGCACACGGGCTGAAAGACTTCATAGAGAAGCGAACCCAGCACTTAGCGTTGCTGTGAGTCTGTGCCTGCAGTAAAACCTCACGGCTCCTATGTGCAACCCTCTCATAAACGCTGTTCTTATGGACGTTCACATAAAATCTGAGAGGATTTTATTGAATATAAATAAATACATTGTATTACTTTTTTTCTATGGCGCGTCAGAACGTCAGGACTCAGCAGATCAACAAGGCATTAGTGCAGCAGCTTGTTTGTTTTTTCATATGCTTATTATGCACATTAAATGTTAACGGTTTTTACTGAATAAAAACGAAAGTAACTCCTCCTTATCTGCAGCATAAACCACTTTGACCACGTGTAAGGTGTGTGTGAGACCAGTTACACCAGTAAGCTATAGCCAATGTCCTTTAAACGGAAGCTCCAACATTTTACCGTAATGACAGTGGAACTCGCTCCGCACCGTAAACACAGCGTCTGATGTTGGTTCACAGTCGCTAAAAGCTCAGTATTGGCCAACGCATTAAAAACAAGGTGATACCGCGGGGAAAATGTGCTACGACTATAACTGGGTCACTTATAATTAAAAATACAACCTAACCAGTCGCAAGCTTTCAAAACGAACAGTTTTGCTATGTTTAGGAGGAAGATGAATGATACACTCCCACTTGGCACAGTGCATCTAGATCACTTAGATCTTCTAGTCAGCGTCTTCTACATGTGCCATGGTCCAAATGTAAACGATGGGGGATCGCTGTTTCTCTGTTCTAACTCCGAAACTATGGAACAGCGTGCATCTGGATATGAGAGCAGCACCCAACAATCTGAACCCACTGCTAAAAACCCACTACGACTTGACAAACGGGTTCAGTGCATGCGCTTGTGTCTGTGGGGAGAGAAGAGAGAGGGACTTCAAATATTTGTACAAGTACGTAGAGACAAGACACCAAGTCTACAGTTTGTGCATTATAAATAACCCCCAACTTCACACATCCGGTCTGAATACGATACCGTGGAAGTCCTGACTGCTTAGACTGAGACCTCCTCTTCCAATGTTCTTGTTTGTGGAAGCAGTGTATGAGCCGTCTGGCCTTTTTAGCTGTCTGGCTCACCGGTGATTTGTCATAAGCAGCTGCCTCCTCCGCCTCTCGCTGGGAGCTTGGCTTCATTTACAGCCGAGCCACAAATTTTTCCCTCTGACAAATTCGAAAAATTGCAACGATACTTTTAAACAACCGGCAATTTTTTTTTCCACAGTGCGTCTACTGGTGAGCAGGGTGAATTAATTAGGAAGCAGAAAGTGGCCTTTTCTGCCCACGTTGTTTGTTTTAGCAGGCTGGTATGCAGAGAACTGCCAGCACCTTTGAATAAGTCACCAAAGCTCTCCCCAGCTCTGCTAGGGAGAGCAGGGCTCCTCTTGAACCTCTGAGTCCAGGGTGAGTCGATGGCTGTCCACATCACATCTGCTTTTAAAGCATCAAGAGGGCAAAAAGTGGCAACAAAGTAATACAAACATAAAACCCTCAGAACATGTTCCCACATCTGTTCATGAACGGTCGGGTGAACTAACTACAAAGAAACTTAAACAATCACTGCAACACAAACATTAATTACCACTACACATATCACACTTTGATTAGAATACTAAAACCACTAAAATAATTATATGAAGCCGCAATAAACATTTACTAAATATTAATCTACGCGCTGCGTCGATGCTCCCACAAACAGCTAAAGTTCAGGATCAGACAGAAGACTCTGCTCCGTCCATCAACACAACCAACGCACATCTACAACTCACAACCACACAGATTTATATACGACGATCAATATATATATATAAATAATTATGCAAGAATTCAAGTAGATTACAATTAATTCGTTTATATTTTCGAACAGCTCAGTCTGGCGCTTTTCAAATGGGATTTATCTTGCTCCAGCAGCTTTCTCACATACATCGTGTCGAAAACTACACCTAAGCTGATCCGTCCCAGGCTAATGTCATTTCCCCACGCACCAAACATCAACACGCAGCGTGACAGACACAAATATAATATATAATATACACAGCGAACGCACAGGTCCACTGTTGCGAGATCTCCCAGTGCTCTTTTACCTCGACATTGAACAAATGCGTTTAAACAATGTTAATGATTAATATTTAATATTTAGGATTTCCGTCAAGTACTTGGGCCGAAATACAGTGGCAGAGCCAATGCAATCAGTTATCCACACTTATACAAACTTATTAACTACAAGAATAGTGTAACCTGGAGAGAAAATTGTCCTCAGTTAACTCGCTGTGCACAGAAGTGAGAAGTAAGTAAAATTACAATAAACTTTATTCAATATTATTTTTTAAAAAGTGGCATTCAAAACCGCAAAGAAAAAGCCCAACTACCCAAACAAAACCCAAAACAAACACAAACAAAGCAGCGGTGGCGTCTGAAAGGAATCAAAATGAAATAGTTAAATTACGGAGCCACGTGTCATAATAACGCTGCCAATTACAAAATTAGCGCTCTGTCCGCTCTGCTCCGCTGCCTCTGCCGACGCCCGCTCCTGACCTCGCCTGCTCCACTCGCTTCGGATGTTATCAGCCATAACGAATGGGCTGATCAGAACTTATCAGCGCATTCGAATGGGCCAGTAGGTGCCTGCTCTGCCTCCTCGCGAACAGCTAACAGCTAGCTAAGTTGCTACGTTAAGCAGCTTTAGAGGTTATTGTGGTTAGGGTTAGGGCTGGATAACGGGTGGGGGGTTCAGGTTACAGTTAGCTAACACAACACCGCTAGCTACTTGCTAAGTTATGCTTGCTAATAAATCAAAATCCAAAACTTCGATCCTCCCGTCTGAACAACAACCGCTCAACAGCGCCTCTACTGACTCTGCTGGTTAAATCATCCGAGCCGTGATCAACCTTACGGATCAATGACGACGACCAACCGCACCTATTCACCGCTGCCAGCAGGTAGATGGGCACCTACCGGCCCATACGTATGGGCTGATAACCACTGATAATGACCATTGAATGGTGTGATAACGTCAGAAGCCGCTACCTGCTCGAACATGCTGTAAATCTATCCCGTCTCCCTCCCACTAGTCTTTGGGTGGCGTGACGTTAACCGAACCTGGGGGCACCTATTTACCAGCAGCTACCGTAAGCACCTGTCACTCAGCCGCTTCCGCCTAAACGTCCAACCGGAACCAGAACGCCAGAGAGAGAGACCCTCGCATCGAATCCCCCTTATTTATTTATGCAAACCTATGCGTACCGTTTTTAGAAACCATTAGGCTATACAAACTTTACTGACAAAGACAACCAAACATGCAATTTATTAATAAGACCTGACTCTCTCTATCATGCCTTCAACCACCACAGAAGCTCGAGGTTTCCCCTGCACAACGATCTCCATCAAAAAATTAGACCTAAATTAGAACCAATATTTTTAGAACGCAATGCTTCTTTTATGTGATCTTCTCTATGACTGGGGTCAGTGGCAAATGTTGATGAGATTGTTAAATAAAAAATTGAAACATTGGTTCTAATTTCTAATTTCAGAGCGAAGTCTTCTGTCGGATTCCAAACATTAGCTGTGTGTGTGTGTGTGTGTGTGTGTGTGTGTGTGTGTGTGTGTGTGTGTGTGTGTGTGTGTGTTCTCGTTCTGAGTTCCGTAGTTCGGATGCATAATTGAACATAATGTATAAAAAAGCATGACAGTGGTGAAGGTGCATGTTCATATGATTGACTCAACAAATATGGACACACCGGTACTAAAAATTAGGGGCAAAATAATGTCATTTAAAAACAGATACATATGTGGGATGGAAACCCAGAACTTTGTACAAACTATTTAAAAATATCTTCATCTCAACCAGCTGCAGGACCAAAACTGCATCTTAAGCAGTACTAATATTACCAAGTTGTATCACCCTAACAATATCAGGCTTTGGGGATGAACATAAACGTCACGATCCGGTTCTAGTTCTGCTTTTATTTTGTAAGGACTTTGTTTGTCAGCCATGTCATGTTTTGGTTCCAGTTTTCATTTCCTGTTTTATTTTGGTAGCACTCCCGGTTTCTGTTTCTATTCTAGCTTTACTTCCCTTTCACGTCTTGTCACAGCTGTTCCCTGCTTCACCCGGTCATTATCCACACCTGCACCTCATTAGCAATCAGATCGCCGTGTATTTAAGCTTCACCTCTCACCCCAGTACCTCGCCAGATTGTCGAGTTCTTGTACCGCATTCCACCGTTCTTATCGAGTGTCCCGTTTGCTGATTGCGCCTGTCTTTGACCCCCGATTCATGCCTGAACCTCGTCTGTACCTTCGCTGTGGATATTGTGGTAACTCTCTCCCGTTGCTCCAGCCGAAGTAGACATCCCTGACACATATATTAGCCTCTAGCCAATAAGACACATGGACACATACTCTTGTCTCAGTTTTGCATCGCTCCACTCGCTTCGCTTCTCACTGGCGAGAGGTCAAGGAGGGGCGTGTCCCTTTATTCAACATGCAGAACAGTCAGTGACGTGTGTACAGAGATCGTCTATAGTGACAGTCATCGCACTCTAACATGTACCGAACTCCTGCATGTTTCCTGGACCTGATCCTGCCTGCCTCTGCCTTTGTGCTGAGTTTTTGTGTGTATGACCTGGACCGCCTGACTACGATTGGAGTAATAAACGCTATTTGTTAAACGATCATCAAGCTCTCGAGTGCGCTGTGCATTTGGGTCCTCAGCCGTGTGTTCCTGACAATAAACATACATGTATTTAATGTGTTTTATTATGTGACAGGTAGAAGACAAAGCTTTCACCCAAAGGGCTTTTGAGAGAGGACATTGACATTGTTCTTGAAGGCCAGACAGTATTACAATTTTTTGGGGCATTTGAACATTGTGTTTCAGGTTTTAATGTTAAATGCAAATTGTTTGTTACAATCTTGCTCCTATTGTACCGAAAAAATCTGTTGGATATTTTTTGTACTTTATTTTTATTTTTTTTATGTTAAACAGTATGTTAAACTTTTTGCAGTGCACCGAAAAAAGGTTCTGTTGGATTTATATGAAAAAATGGACATCGGTTGGACGTATTAAAGTTAATGACACTCTTATGTTAGACGTACTGTATTTTTATATGTTAAACATATATGACTTATTTATGTAAATGTGAGGCATTTAGTTTATTTTAGGTATGTTATAAAATCTTATGTTAAACCTTCATAATTTTCTCATTAATTTTATTTGCTAAATATACATAATTTCATTATATAAAATTACGTTTTTTCATTTATATGAAATAGAAATCTATATAAAGTTTAAAAATAGTGTCTTTATCTAATACGTTAAAATACACCTGATTAAGCAGAAACGGTGCTGCAGATATTTTCTGCACCATAAACACCCAGAAATTGTCCTTACTCTTAGCTGATTGGCTTATCGTCTCCGCCAATCACATCAGCAGCGCCGCTCATTGGCTCGTGTTCATTAACGCATAATCGCAATAAAAAAACGAAAATAAGCAAAAATGATTTCACAATCAAACCCAGCTAAAGGAAAACTCCTAAGCAGCTTCATCGGCCTGTGTGGGAGCTGGACGCTGCGTTTTAGTGACGGCTTCAACCTGTAGCTGGAAATAATTTACTTCTTTTTTTTCTACGTGTTATGGTGTGAACTGATTTTTATATTGGTCCCCTGATCTATTAATAGGCAGGCTTTTAGCATATTTTATTTTACTTACATGCATTGCAGTCGTTCTGAGACCTGTTTCAGGAAGGAAATTTTGTTAACCCCGAAATGAGGAGGAGGAGTTACTATGGCAACTTACTCTGTGAACCTAACCTGGTCGGGAGCAGGTTTTATTCGGGAAACCCAGAACCCTTTTTAAAGTGAACAGTGTTTAAATAGGCCGACCTCGTTTAATCTTTCAGTACATTCATAGATTTCACCTGTTTCATTCGCACAGAGACCAAAATCAGTTGAAGAGGCTTTATTCATTCACAGGGCATTGAATTTACGCCGCGAGAGGATTTTGACGCCACAAGTTAATTTTCTGTCATATCGCCGTGCATATTTATTTTAATCTTATCCACCCATTCATCAGACACATCGTTCGCCGTGGTCGTGCTCTCACATCCGAGCAGATTCTTTGTGTTGCGTTACGATTTTTTTGCAAACGGCAGTTTTCTTTATAACGTTGGAGATGCTGAGCACATTAGTGAAGCCACTGTATGTAGAATAGTTCAACCTCAAGCGCTTTCCTTGCCGCCAGGTGGAAATGACCATAGGCCTGTTGAAAGCACGTCTTCAGTGTCTACGTCACCTCAGGGAAACACCTGAGAGGCCTGTGACATTAATGTGACATGTGTTGTTCTCCACATTATTGCAATTATTAGAGAGAAGCAACACCCTGCCCTCCAAATACAAGACCCTGAGGAAGACTCCCTCCATCATGGTAATCTGCAGAGTGGATGGACAGTCAGATGTGATTTGCCATAATATCTTAATCAACCATCACCACCACCAATAAAAGAAACTGAAAAATGCAAATCATAATTTAATTGGTTTTCTTTATTTCCTACAAAGGCAATTGTTAGAATTTATGATTCTTCCAATAATTTATACAATTCACCTTTAACTATACACTTACCTCCAGCTTTTGTTTGAGAATTTCAATTTCTAGATCTGTCTTTTCAATCTGGCGGTCCAAGTATAACATTTTCTTGAGATTTAGTTTATACAACTCCTTAACACAGAAGTAAATACAGAAGATTTAGAGTTGCAAGACATAGTTTCTCGTTATTGTCAGGGTGAGGCAGAGAGCGGACTCACATGCACAGTGCCAGAACGTCTGGCACTGTACTGTCACGTAGGTGGTGAGAAAAATCAGGGTTTATTCCAGTAATCGTGGTCACAAACAATCCAGGTCATACATGATAGAGCGTAGGGTATTAGTATAAAGGGAGCAGGCTTAATCGGGTCCAGAGACAGACAAGGGTTCAGCAATGCGTGAGCTCGGCAGAGGTACAGACAAGGAATAGGCTAAAATCGTGGTCAGAACGGCCAGAAACTTTTACCAATGTCTCCAGGCGTAGGTACAGTCAAGGCGCAGGCAAGAATCGGCGGTCAGGAACAGACAGGATCATGCACAAAGTAAACTACACTAAAATGCTGGAAAGTGGTATCTGAACTCAAGAATCTGGCAACTGGCTATGGTAAGAACTGGTGCTATTATACTGAGGGCTGATTGCTAAATTATTGACAGGTGTGCATAGTGAACCGGAAGTGACAGGAAACAGCTGTGACATGAAAAAACGGAAGTCCTTAAACATAAAACAGGAAATGGAAACTGGAACCAAAACATGACAATATGGATGTAAACTAAGTCCTTTCAAAGTAAAACTGAAAACAAAAACCCAGATCATGACAGTTAGTCTTACAAAATTGAACTCTGGCATTTACTGAACATCGCTGTATAGGCTGAGGCAGGCCAGGCTGATTAACTCCTGGGGGAGAGCGAGCAAAGCATCTGTAAGACACGGGCGGCGTTTTACACCCGGACCTTATATGTAATATAAATAAGAAAACAAAAAACTCTATTCTCACCCTCCGCGGGTGGTCTCTTCCACTTTCCAAGCTCGGGTCCTCTACCAGAGGCCAGGGAGCTTGAGGGTTCTGTGCAGTATCCTTGCTGTTCCTAGGACTGCACTTTTCTGGACTGAGATTTCGGATGTTTTTCCAGGGATCTGTTGTAGCCACTCCTCCAGTTTGGGGGTCACTGCCCCTAGTGCTCCAATCACCACAGGCACCACTGTGGCCTTCACCTTCCAAGCCTTCTCCAGTTCTTCTCTGAGCCCTTGGTATTTCTCTAGTTTCTCATGTTCCTTTTTCCTGATGTTGCCATTGCTGAGTGCCTCTGTACTGTCCTTCAGCCCAGCCCTTTCAAGCCATTGGTAGGATTTGTTGAGATCAGCCACTTCAGTTATGTTCCAGTGGTACATCCCGTGTAAGGGCTTGTCCTCCCATGATGGTCCCTCTTCCAGCATCTCATCCTCTGTTCTCCACTGCCTGGGACATTCACTCAGCACGTCATCTGTCGGGGCCTTATCCTTGATGTACTTATGGATCTTGGATGTTTCATCCTGGATAGTGGCTCTCACGCTCACTAGTCCTCGGCCTCCTTCTTTGCGGCTAGCGTACAGTCTCAGGGTGCTGGATTTGCTCCATGCATGGTGAGGAGCTTACGTGTCTTAACATCTGTGGTCTGTATCTCTTCCTTTGGCCACCTTATTATTCCCGCAGGGTATCTGATCACTGGCAGGGCGTAGCTGTTTATTGCCCGGGTTTTGTTCTTGCCATTGAGCTGGCTTCTTAGGACTTGCCTTACTCGTTCGAGGTATTTGGCTGTTGCCGCATTCTTTGTTGCCTGTTCAAGGTTGCCGTTTGCCTGTGGTATTCCAAGGTACTTGTAACTGTCCTCAATGTCTGCTATTGTTCCTTCTGGGAGTGAGACCCCTTCTGTGTGGATTACCTTGCCTCTCATTGTCACCATCCTCCCACATTTCTCGAGCCCGAATGACATCCCAATGTTCGAGCTGTAGATCCTTGTGCTGTGGATCAGCGAGTCGATGTCTCGCTCATTCTTAGCGTACAGCTTGATGTCATACATGTAGAGGAGGTGACTTATGGTGGCTCCGTTTTGGAGTCTGTATCCATAGCCAGTCTTGTTTATTATTTGGCTGAGGGGGTTCAGACCTATGCAGAACAGCAGTGGGGACAGTGCATCTCCTTGGTATATGCCACATTTGATGGATACTTGGGCAAGTGGCTTCCCATTGGCTTCAAGGGTGGTTCTCCACAACCTCATCAAGTTTGCAATGAGTTCTATTGATGTTGTACAGCTCTAAGCATTCAGTGATCATTGAGTCATAGGCGTTTTTATGTAGTCGCTGCCTCGCTCAGCGTACTGTGCTCATTGGAGCTTTATACCCAATTTCCAGAAAATGGAAAATTAGTCTATTTTCTTTTTCTGTTTTTTTTTTTCTCAAAACTAAAAACGGAAAACTTTAAATCAAATGTGTTTAGTGTACCAACATTAGAAAGAATTCTCATTTGGGGCCGACCCTCTCATTGAACCAATCAGCAGCGCTGCTGATGTGATTGGCGGAGAGGAGGAGCCAACCAGGTATGAGTGAAAACAATAAAGCAAACAGCAATTAAAATGTAATGATGAAAAACGACTCGTTTTGGGAGGTTTAACAGTGTGCTTTGATTCAATTCCGTTTGTCGCCATATCAAACAAACAAGGAGACAACTGGTGTGTTTTGTATTATATCTTCAGGACAAATTAATCAAAAGACGGAGCGATTTCAGAAAGGAAAATATAAATATATTACATATTGTAATGTATTATAAGTGTAACTAACTTTATATTTTAAGCACTTAAAAAACTGAATTAATCAAAGTGCTTTATAAAAGCGTCAAAATAATCAGAAAGTCCGTGTATGTTTTACCGTTTTTCAAAACGAATCTGTGAACTAAATTTGTGTCTAGTTTTGAGAAAACTATTTTCAGTTGGTTTATTGGTCTTTAGCTCGGTGCTTTTTATTAAATTTCCTTATCACTATATCAAGAGGAAGTTCTTCTGGAAACATCTTCTAAACAACTTAACCAGTAGACGGCACCCGTTTCTGATGTTATCAGCCATAACGAATGGGCATTAGTACGGGCCAGTAGGTGCCTGCTCTACCTACTCGCTAACAGCTAGCTAAGTTGCTACGTTCAACAGCTTTGGACGTTATTGTGGTTAGGGTTAGGGCTGGAAAACGGGTAGGGGGTTCAGGATACAGTTAGCTAACACAATACAGCTAGCTACTTGCTAAGTTATGCTCGCTAATATATCAAAATCAAAAACTTCGATCCTCCTGTCTGAACAACAACCGCTCAACAGCGCCCCTACTGACTCTGCTGGTTAAATCATCTGAGCCGTGATCAACCTTAGGGATCGATGACGGCGACCAACCGCACCTATTCACCGCTGCCAGCAGGTAGATGGGCACCTACCGGCTCATACGTACGGGCTGATAACCACTGATAATGACCATTTCAGCCGATATTGTCTGGAAAGGAAAATAAACCCAACGCAACCAGCCCAAACAATCAGAGCTGTGTTACCGGTGTGTTTATACACACAAACAGCTCCTCCAGTTCTAAAAGTGGCAGACAGAGTAGTGTGTGGTGTACTGGAAGTGTGTGAGAAAGTGAGAGAGAGGGAGAGGGAGCCCGTTTTTGCTTTTTTCATGTTCTTTTCCATGGCAGTGTTTGAAGTGGAGAGAAGAGAGGAGGTGGTAAAATCAGTCATCGCTACTTTAAAACTGTGTTTTTCATAAATCAGGAAGCACGAAGTGGTCTTGATGAACAGCTCTGGCCCTTGAGTGTGCTGGAAATGATGACTGTAGCTAAAGAGATGCTGGCACATTTGAATAAGTCACAAAACAAAAAAACTAGTCAACCCTCAAAGAACAAGTTCCCACATCTTTTCATGAACAGCCAGGTGAACTAACTACACAAAAAAACTTAAATAAACTTAAACAATCACTGCAACGCAAACAATAATTACCACTACACATATCACACTTTGATTAGAATATTAAAACCACTATTAAACTAAACTAAATATCGAATGCATAAGTATGTTGAAAAGTAATGTAGCAGGTAAATGTCAATAGGTGCCTGCACCTTTAAAAGTATTAGGGACAGGTGATATCGCGGGATTACGTAGGTAGAGAGTTGAGTTGGAAGACAAGGCGGGAAAGGAGGAGTAGACAAGGAGACACAGGAAGGCCCAGCGGAAAATGAGAATGCGCAGTGTGATTCAGCGATATACATGTTGGAGCTCTTAATAAAGAAGCGAGTCGAGACCACTAACTCTGTGAGTTACTGTGTTTCCCACAAACTCCAGAGAACCCACGATCGACGCACCAGGAGGAGAGAACGACGGAGATGGTAGCGGTCATATTTGTGCGTCACAGTAACATTACTCCAACCATACATTCATTTAAAAACCATCATTCATCTAGGTCCGGGGTTGGGCTCGCATGCAAGCTCCTGGTGGCCGGACCTATTCCCACAGGGGCCAGGCACAGCCCAAAGGAGCGACGTGGGACCGTCCTCAGGTGGAACCACTATTCGCAGGAGGAGCCGTAGGGGGTCGTTGCATAGTGGTTTGGGCAGCGGCCGAAGGCAGAGCCTAGGCGACCCAATCCCTGAAAAAAAAAATCTGGCTATTGGGATATGGAATGTCACGTCACTGGGGGGTGTCACGGAACAGCAGATAAAGGACCCAAATGCGCAGTGCAGACGCAGCAGACGGGAGGTATGATTAAAGGGATATTTAATACAAGAAGCCAGGTCACAGACAGTCCAAATCATGCACGGATAAGCACGGGTTAACGGCACACAGGGGATAGACGTAATCGGGTCCAGTAGCAGGCGCAGGTCAATACCAAAAGCTCAGATCACAAAGACAGAATCGACAGGCGTACTGTAGACAGGTCCAAAAACAGGCAGAGTTCGGCAACAGAATCAGAAATCAACGATACCGGTCAGGATGGGGCGAGAAGCGATGGTCAGGGGTGCGGAACTGGATCGGTAACAGGATAACTGAACAAGACGATTGCTGGCGCGTGCGGTCATAGAGTCAACGATCTGGCAGATAACAACGGTGACAGGCGGTGCTTAAATGGCCTGGTGAGTAATGATGAATCGGATACAGGTGCGTGAATGAAAACCAGAAGTAAAGCTGGAACCGAAAACAGAAACCGGGAAGCTACCAAAATAAAGACAGGAAGTGGAAACTGGAACCCAAAACATGATGATATGGCGGAACAACAAATTACCTTCAAAAAGTCGGGCTCACCTCCACACACAACCTGGGCTCTGGAATACTATGGATTTGCCTGCGGCAAGAGGCGGCAGGCTGGTGTGGGCTTGCTCATAGCTCCCCAGCTTAGCCGCCATGTGTTGGAGTTTTCCCCGGTGGACGAGAGGGTTGCTTCCTTGCGCCTTCGGGTGGAGCTTTTGGTGATTACAAGCTAGACGGTAGTGTGGAGTACTTCTTGGGGTCACTGGAGAGAGTTTTGGAAAGCGCTCCAACTGGGGACCCCATCGTTCTTCTGGGAGATTTCAATGCCCACGTGGGAAATGACTGAGCATGATTGGGAGGAAGGGCCTAAGGAGTTTTATCAGGTCTGGTTGACCTGTGGGACTCCTGGTGCAGCTTATGGGTACCGACAGGCCAAGCGTGCTGCAGCCCGTGCCATTATGGAGGCAAAAACTCGGGGGCTGTTTGGGGGCTGCTCGGTCTCTGTCAGGTTTTGGGTTTATTATTATTATTGTGTTTACTTAGTCCATGTTACTGCCAGTTTACACTTCCAGTCCGCATCACTCCACCTGTCTGTCATTAGCAATCACGCCTGTATTTAACCACCAGCACTCATCTAAATCCTCTGCCAGATTGTCGTGATTATTTCCGCATTCCAGCAGTCGTATTGATTCCTAGCCTGATACTAGTTCTGTTTCCGAGTCCGACCTAGTCTTTGCCTTGTCCTTGCCTGTACCGTCGCTGAGTCTGTCAGTTACTGATTACTGCCTGTTTAACGGACGCCGAGATTGCCTAGCCCTTGTCTGTCCTGTCACCAAGCCTGCATGTTGCTGACCCTCGCCTGTCCACTGACGCCGAACTGCCTGATCCTCTGGTACCGTATCTCAATGTCTCTGTTACCGTGCTTGTCTGACCGCCGTTATCAGCCTGTGCCTTGTATGAAGATTGTGCCAGTGATCTCCAGTCCGTTGTTCGGTACTCCATACAATAAACACTGTTTTACTGGAACCAGTTGGACGTGCATGTGGGTCCGATCTGTCAAGAGAGTTGCCGCGCCTAACAGACTCTGTACAACTGGAGCAGGAGCTTGGTTCGCATTGCCTTGGACTTTGGCAGGGCTCCCCTTTTTCACCGGTTCTGTTCATTATTTTTATGGACAGAATTCCTAAGTGCAGCCAGGGGCAGGAGGGGGTCCAGCTGCTGAAACCAAGCAAATCAGTTAGGCAAACAATCGGTAGGGATGTACCTTAGGCTAACACATTCATAACTAAACAATTGCTGTACTGTGGTTTACCTTTGAGATTAATATTAATACCAATAATAGTGTTAAGGTATGTGCACATACTTATCCAAACATATACATATATCATATACATACACATATGCATTGTTATACACAATCTCATAATACTTAATAATAGCCATGATGTACAACATAACAATTTCCATATTTAAACATTATTGATCTTGGTAGTGATAAGTATTACTAATACTTACAGCTTATAAAAAAGTTTATAAAGCCGGTAATCAGCTCAGGGGTTGAGTGTCCCACTACAAGGTTAGTAAAGCTGTAGCTTAACATTGTTCACCCAAAGGGTGAAGCAGACGTTGGTGCATGAACAATGCCACTTGTGAAAGCCAGGGTGATGTGAGGAGCTCAGCCACTACACCCAGCCAATTAGCAGAGGAAATAATCTTAGCAGCCAGGGACAAGAAGTCACACGCTTGGCATAAAACAAAAAAAAAGGTTTTATCATCTGTGGGAGAACTAACGACAGATGATCATGATGATCATTAGCACCCGTTACTCTGTTGATCATAATCTCTGACTTTGCACAAATGTATCTACAATGTAAGAATTTATGAATTGACAAAAAAAAAACATCATTGTTTTATCACACCTGCCTAAAGCCCTTGACATCACAGGCATGTCCTCGTCCTCTTCTGTGTGATTGTCTGTGAAGGTCCATTTGGACAGAGTCGGAGCGGGCCATGAATCAATGAAAACAGTTTATTTAGTCACAACTAACAACACAAAACACTCCTTGGAAACTAAACAAAATACTCCAGGAGGAAAAACACTTAAGAACAAAGAACTAGAGCGTGGCATGAACAACATGAACATCATTAACAACATGAACAACATGAACAACATGACTAAACAAAACTAGCGAGAGGTGCCAATGCACGTCTCATATGCAGCACAAACGCGTGGCTAACATCAGCAACATGGTTTAACATGAATCAATGGGCTATGGGACTGATGTTTGTGATAATTTTAATCTTCTTTTAATTCACGCCCTCTGACCCAGAAATTAGCAGTTATTTCTGTAATGCGGTAGTTTAGACCTCCTTTTTCGTGACATGCATTCTTCACCAAATCACTTCCTGTTTTATTAACTACTTCCTGTAGCATACGTGACAGCAAATTATCCATCCATCCATTTTCCAAACCGCTGAATCCCAGCTGCGGGGGGCTGAAGCCTATCCCAGCTGGCTATGGGCGAGAGGCAGGGTACCTGGACAGCCGCCAGGCCATCGCAGGGCAACACAGAGACAGACAGCCATTTACACACACAGGCAATGGAGAGAAGTCAATCAACCTAATGCACGTCTAATGCACCTAATGAGCCGAACCCACGCAAACGTACCAGGACCGGGAATCAACCCCAGAACTTCTTACTGTGAGGCAACGGTGCTACCCACCGCCGCCCACAGCAAATTATTCGGAAGAAGACTTTAAATCAACTTAATATTTTTGGATAAGTAAAAACATTTGGGTTCCACAGCTGCTGACAGCTACAGTTGTGGTCCAGGGTAAAAGAAACA
The DNA here is from genome assembly GCF_900634795.4 of Betta splendens. Taxonomy (NCBI): domain Eukaryota; kingdom Metazoa; phylum Chordata; class Actinopteri; order Anabantiformes; family Osphronemidae; genus Betta; species Betta splendens. The sequence continues at coordinate 17,121,898 of NC_040886.2, read as the reverse complement.
GAAGGCTGAGCCAGCCCACGATTCTAACAATATTGTTAAATTGCACATTAAGTCATTATTGTGTAAATTCGGTAGAGTTCAGGACACCCCTCCACCAAAGAGATCACCCCATGCCTATGTGTGTGTGTGTGTGTGTGTGTGTGTGTGTGTGTGTGTGTGTGTGTGTGTGTGTGTGTGTGTGTGTGTGTGTGTGTGTGTGTGTGTGTGTGTGTGTGTGTGTGTGTGTGTGTGTGTGTGTGAAACGGGTGGTGGTAATGTGCTGGCATTTCCCATTAATGGTCTCAAAAAGGCCAGTAGAAGTCTGCTCTGAGAAAAAAAGAGCATCTTCTTGAGAATTTCCTCTCCTCCTCCTCCCTCCACTTTCTTCTATCCCCTGTATATAATGCTCACAGAGCCATGCGTCTTCGTCCTGTTCATCTGCCATCATCCATCCACAGACTACTGTACCTGAACAAGGAGCAGAACAAGTTCCCCAGAGAGGTGAGTGGGTCTTAACTAATAATTAGTGGAGAAAAAAAGTGTGTCAGGACACTAGTCACATAAATACTTAGCTCTGACTTTTTATTTCTGCATGCAACAAAAAAAGACGCTGGTTGAAGAGGTCTTCAAATCAAACACTCAGCGTCTATTCAAGATAAATTATCCTCCTGTAGCAAAAACAAAAATGCCCTTTGCTAATGTGCCTTCATGTAAAAAGAACCTTTGTCTATTATTTTGTTGAACATTTGAATTAAAGCTTTCATTGCTTCTTGGCATCGTGAAGTTTTCATGTATTACCATCCATCCATTTTCCGCTGAATCCCATATGCCAGGTCGCGGGGGTGCTGGAGCCTACATGTATCACCAAAATCTTTAAATAGAATATTAAAATACATAAAAAACTAACTCAGGTAAAACATAGGTTTAAAGTAAACCTCCTTCCTTTTTTCCAAAGTCGCCAAAGACGAAGTGGAGCAGAAACGTCTGTTGCACCCTAGCGTCATGTATTTCTTTATTTCTAGCTGAATGTATCTGGTGTCTGGTGTATGAGGTGCCGAATGTAAAAGGAGCACCTGTAACCAGTTTTCTTACGTTTAGTTAAATGTGCTAAAGTCTAAATGTAAATGTTAAATCTAAATGTTAAATGTTTAATGTGCCCTGTTGTGTTGATACACAGCTCAGAGTTCAGTCTCGTTCAGACCCACGCGCTCATTCTCAAATGCTTTTGCAGTTTGTCTGATGTTTTTTCCGAATCGTTTCACCTTCTCACACAGACTTCTATCGTCCGGTGCCGCCATCATGGCCCTGTTCTTCCTGTTTTGGGTCACAATCTTAATGTCTATTAGTATCATTCACACTTTGCCTCCTACCGCCCCCCCGCTGATCCCAGACCACCCCTTCGTGGCCATATGGAACGCTCCTGTGGACCAGTGCCGAAGGCTGGACCTGGTGCTGGACACTGGGGCCTTCCAGGAGGTGACGACACCCGCCACCGTGCCCGGTCAGTACCTCTCCCTCTTCTTCGAGGAGCGCCTGGGCAATTACCCTAGAATCGACAGGAACAACGTGAGCCACCACGGAGCCGTCCCCCAAAGAGTCGACCTGACAGAGCATCTGGCCAAGGCGAAAAAGCAGATTAACAGTTACATCCCCAAGGATTCCAGTCCTGGACTGGCCGTCATTGACTGGGAGTCGTGGCGTCCGCTGTGGGACCAGAACTGGGGCTCAAAACGAATGTATCAGAGTCTGTCCCGCGTTTATGCTGAAGAACAGGCCCCGCATTTATCCTCCCAGGCCGCCTCTAAAGCCGCCAAGCATCAGTTTGAGCGCGCGGCCCGCTCCTTGATGGAGGAGACCCTCCGCCTCGGGGTCCGAGAGCGTCCCAGCCGCCGCTGGGGCTTCTACCTGTTCCCCGACTGCTACAACTACGGCTGGGAGACGCCTGCGTACACGGGGAGGTGCTCCGATAAGACCCAGAGGCAGAACGAGCAGATGCTGTGGCTGTGGGAGCGCAGCACCGCCCTCTTCCCCTCCATCTACCTCCCCCAGTCGCTCCACAGCTCCCACAACGCCGCGCTCTACGTGCGGCACCGCGTCCAGGAGGCCGTGAGGGTGGCGGCGCTGCCCAGACGTCCGTTCACGAGCCCGGTCTACGTCTACTCCAGGCCGCTGTACAGGGACCAGAACACCAGGTTCCTCAGCGAGGTGAGCGGGTCCGGTGGCTTCGAACCGGCATTAGAAGCTGTCCAGCTCTTCATCTGTGAGATACAGTAACATTCCAGAGCTTTTTTTGCTTTTGTCTGAAAAGTAATAGAGGGCAAATCCATTTAATCCTGGTCCTGATTGGCCGGATTGTTTTATTACACACACAAAGCCTGTTACACAGTACGTTATGAGCTGCTGTGTTCCAGATGGACCTGGTGAGTTCTGTGGGAGAGAGCGCCGCTCTGGGAGCTGCAGGAGTTGTGATGTGGGGCTCCAGCAAAGACTTCACCACAAAGGTAACGGCCTCTGAACCTGAGCTGGGAGCCCTTCGTCCTCAACATGTTCGTAACGTGACAACGCTGTAAGAAACAGATCCAAAGCTTTTTAGCGAATGACTTTGTTTCCTGTTTACGAAAAAGCTCGACTGTGACCTGATGTGATAAAACGCCAACAAGTGTGAATGGAGCAGTGTGACGAGGCTTTAGTCAGCGAATTAAACAGAGCTTGGTTCCTCTTTTAGGATGAACTGCTTTGGTTCCGTCGTCAAGGCGATGGTGGACAGCAGCTTCACATCAGGCCTGAATGTGTGGTTTGGCTCAAAGCAGTGGTTCAGGCTCCAGCTCATTACTGCACCTGGATGATCAGTGTCCACATTCACCTGTAACACTGACTGACAGTGGTTGGGTCTCCTCCCTCCATTCATTGTTTACTGCAGCTTCTGCCGCTGCATTCTAGCCCTCATTTAGTCAACGTGCTTCTGGTTCTGGTGTCAAATACTGCTGCTGATGACGTCAGAAGGCGAAAGCTGTGCTCAGTCTCTCCCCCTATGACTCCTCACACCCGTCTCCTCTGCAGGAGGCCTGTGAGTCCCTGTCCCACCACCTGACCTCCTCCTTGAACCCGTACCTCACCAACGTGACGGCGGCCGCCATGCTGTGCAGCCAGGCCCTGTGCCAGGGGAGGGGCCGCTGCGTCAGGAAGAGGCACGACTCCAGCCACTACCTGCACCTCGACCCCCAGCGCTTCATGGTGCTGCAGGCCGGAGGGAAGTACGTGGCCGTGGGGGTTCCTTCTGAGGCCGCGCTCAGAGACTGGGAGGAGAGGTTCACCTGCCAGTGCTACGCGGGGTCTCCGTGTGAGGCCAAACTGGTGCCTCTGACCAAAGTCAAAGCCATCTGGGTCTGATGTATTTTTTCTTTTGGTTTTATGGTAGGTGGTGTTCAGCATTAGGGGCAGTACCACCACCTACTATGCTGTATGTGGATCAATTAGAATACCAAAAGATAAATGCTGCTCATATTTCTCTCAAACGTCACCAAAGCTCTTGACACAGTCACCCTGTGCTTCACATCCATGTATCCCCTGCTGTCTCCCTCTAACATGTGCCTCTGAATCGTTCTGTTCACACCAACCAACAGCGAGCACTTATTTAGTTTTGTGTGACCCAATTTTAACCTTGACATTATATTGTCCTCCTTTATTCCCTCCTGTTGCCCCAATGCTGCACTTGTTCCCGCTGTCCCAGTGATCTTGTCCCTGTGGATGATTTTACTTTTGATTGTGGTTTTAGCTTCTGTTTTGCTTGACTGCATCATTTGCCATGCGGTTCCCTTTATTTTCCTTGTGAGCCAGTATCCACATACATGTAACTGCTGTCTTTTAACTGGTGCATTCTGGATAGTGCTTCATAGATTTCACTATATATACACAATAGATTTCATAGACTCTGAGCACAGAACAACTGGCTGGTTTAACGTGCCCTGCAATGCTACTGTAATAGCCAAGAATTCTACTGTACAACCTGCAAGATGGTCTGATGTTCTTTTTTTAACAATGCTTGTTAAACTGGATGGTAAATGCATATCCTGTCCTTCCTGTGATTGTGAACCAACCAACACTGATGACTAATCTGACTCTTTGAGAAGATGATTGGTGAATATTAGTGTTTTAGTTTTTCCTATAAGGATTGTTTTATATGCTCTGAAAAAAACAACATTTATCATGGTTGAAAAAGTCCTGTATTAATTACACCACCCTGGGAACCACCACATACTGTACAGTACTTACCTGAATATGCTGTTCCAATTCTAACTTGATCACACCTGTCAAATAAAAATACTCTGGACCAATTCCTGAAATTAAAAAATTACTGCTGCCTCTTTCCCAGCTACAGGTTAAAGGCGTCACTGAAACGCAACGTTACGCTCCCACACAGGCCGATGAAGCTGCTTGGTTTGCTCTCTGCTCCACCGGAGTCTTCTTTCAGTAGTTGGAAAATTAGTCTTTTTTCTTTTTCTGTTTTTTTTCTCAAAACGAAAAAACGTCAAACTCACTCAAAGAATTCTCATTTGGGACCGATCTCTTCATTGAACCAATCAGCAGCGCCGCTGATGTGATTGGCAGAGAGGAGGAGCCAACCAGGTATGAGTGAAAACAATAAACCAATCAGCAATTAAAATGTAATAATGAAAAACGACTCGTTTTGGGAGGTTTAACAGTGTGCTTTCAGTCAATTCCGTTTGTCACCATAGCAAAGACAACGAGACAACCGGTATGTTTGGTATTATATCTTCAGGACAAATTAATAAATAATCAAAAGACGGCGCGATTTCAGAAAGGAAAAAATATAGATATATTACATATTGTAATGTATTGTAAGTGTAACTAACTTTATTTGTTAAGCACTTTCAAAACAACTGAATTGATCAAAGTGCTTTACAGATAAAAGCGTCAAAACAATCAGAAGGTCCGTGTACGTTTTAATAGTGTGTGTGTGTGTGTGTGTGTGTGAGAGAGAGAGAGAGAGAGAGAGAGAGAGAACCCGTTTTTGTTTTTTTGTGTATGAATTTCTCTGGAAAGAAGGAGATGCTTTTTCTCATAAGGACCTCTGTGACCATTAACTGGAATTTTCCACGTGTTACGGTGTGAGCTGATTTTTATACTGGTCCCCTTAATGTATTATAGAAATGTGAGAAAACATGTTGTGTCATTTACTTAAATGAGAAAACTAGTTACACGTGCTCCTTTTAAATAGCATTATTCCTGCACGGTCACAGGCCTGCTGCTGCTGCTGTCTGGCTCTGTCCACTGGCCCCTCCGGATGGAAACCCCAAAGTCCGGGATGAGTGTGTATGACTAATGCAATGAAAACTGCACAGCATTCCACTTAGGAGGGATGGTACCCATTCTCTCTCTCAAACATGCTCTCTCTCATCACCCACACACACACACACGCGCGCACACACACGCGCACACACACACACACACGAGGACAGACATGGAGCCGGAACCAGAACGTGGGACCGTTACTGGATGTGACCTACAGCCTTGGATGATTACTTAGGCAAATATTGAGTTAACGGTGGGTTTCCCACAGGTTAGATATCACTTTTGAAAATGAAGAATGGAACGTGAGTTTGAGAAAATATACAACACTTCCTTATTTCACACAGATTAAAATAGTTTATAATATAATAGTCGAGCTCACCCCCCACACAATAAACAAAACAAACAACTTCAAAACCAATGACAAACAAAGCAGCAGTGGTTTCTCTCGCTCCGCTCGCGCCCTTCGTTGCTGCCAGAAGAGGACAAAGCCACCTGGAGTTTCTGCAAATCCGACGCATGTTAGATGGAACCTGCATCACAGGTGGACCCACGTCTCTCTGACTCTTCTGGAGGGCTGTTGGTGAAGGCATTCCCATCAGGCCTTGCTCCGTTGTCTGCCTCGACAGGGCATCTGCATTTCTATGGATATCATATGCTGTAATTAAACACATGCAGAGGGCTCCGCCGCCCAGCGTTGTTCAGTAGCACCCAGCTTGGCTTAGAGGATTGTTGTCAGTCCATAACACGCACTGCTGTCCCCACAAGAACTCCCTAAACTCCTCCGTCATGGACCACTTCATGGCCAGGAACTCTAACTTCATGGCGCTACAGTGCTTCCTGCCGGATGTCGGCTTCGGCTGCTTAACGAACCGGTCTCACCTCGCCACCTTTGCTCCTGAGACAGCACTGCATCAAAGCCACCATGACTAGCGTCTACTTCCAAAATAAAAGCAAGAGAGAAACTAGCAATGGATGAATGTTTGAGAGAGAGAATGGGTAAGTGTGACCCTCCACCGAACCATCCCTCCTAAGTGGGATGCTGTGCACTTTTAATTGCATTAGTCATAATGTGTGTGTGAGAGAGACAGAGTTCTTCCAGAAGTCAGCTTCGATTCTGAATTCATCTTGGCTTAATTTCGTTTTTTTCTTTTGTTGCTGCTGCTCTGTGCGCTCTGTAAGCAAACACGCGCAGCTCATTGGTCTGTGACGAGCTGTTTAATATCCCCACCAAAGCTGCGAAAACGAGGAAATTCGTATTTTTTCGTTTTCTGTTTTCTTTTCAAAACGAATCAGTTAACTAATTCTGTGTCTAGTTTGGAAAACATCGTTTTCAGTTGGTTTATTGGTTTTTAACACAGTGCTTTAATTAAATTCCGTTTGTCGCTTGAATGAAGAGAAACGGGAAAACGGACGTGTTTTGTATTTTATCTTATACATTAATTAACCATGAGACGGCTTGGTTTCAGTCGATATCGTTAGAGAAGAAAATATAAATGTATTCCTTAATTTGCATATGATCACCGAAATCCTGGCCTAGTTATACTCTATTTCAAAATAAGGTACAGGCAGAGGTCAGAACCAGGAAAGCAGATACGTTAACGACAGACAGGCGTGTCTTTATTTTACTCCTTTTTTTAATAACCACATTTGCGCGTGCTTCCATGAACCACGTACACCTTCTTCCACTACCATCTCCACGCCCTTAGCGCCCCCTGGCGGTAATCATTACTATTACAATTGCACTGATCGACTTATCCCCCTTTCAGTGCAATCATTAATCCTAGCACATTTTAACACATTCAAACAACAAATTGGCAATGCCATGAATATGTCTGTGCTTAGAACCAACACATTACTACCAGATACAATAGAGCGTTATCATACTCCTTCCTTGTTTATTTCCTTACAAATTTAGTGTATCTGGCTCCTTTATTACCCGTGCAGATCTTTTAGGTTCTGAGTTAGTTACTGCCATGTCCATTTTACAGTCTGCCAGAGATGACGTAAGGTTCAGGCCTTTGTGCTCACTGTCCAGTGCATCACTTGTTCGTGGAGTTTTTAAGAGACTGTGTCGGTTCCGTCCGAGAACTGGTTTTCCAACCATCAGGATCTTCAATCACCATATCATCTCTGACCAGTGCTGGTGGCACTTTAGATGAAGTGTCATAAAGGCTTTTCTGTCACTGTAGTCGTTTTCCAAGCTTCACGGGTATTTTCCTTCTCTGGTTTGGGCAGCTTAGCAATGTGGTCCGTATCTTTCTGTTTATTAGCAGTTCAGCAGGAGAGAATCCGCACTGAAGACGAGATGCTCAATAGCTGAAAAGAGCTAGAGGGGGATCAGTTACTGTCCAATGCTTTTCTCAGGAGTTGCTTTATGGGCACAAACATTCTGCCTCTCTGTTTTAGCATATGTTGTCCAGTTAGCTTAGCTTAGTTTAGGCAGTTCAGGAAGGTTACAAAACACATGCAATTAAGAAATAAACACACCAGTAGGATAATAGAGCAGCTTGCTCATTCGATTGGTTGTTTTGATCACGTGGGTGTTTCTATTAGGGGATTCAGTAGCACCTGTTCCCCTGTGTGTATGGTATATTACCCGAGAGCACAAGGCCCCTGCCTTATTTTTATTGTCGAGTGGTTGTGTGACATACCAGTGTAGTGCTCTGTAGGTGAACTGATTTATTCTTCTGCTACGGATGTGAAGTGAGGGCAGTTCACAATTCTGGCCACAAGGGGGCAGCTCCGTGCTGATGAGACGGCGCGGGGAGTCCTGCAATGGGGAAATTTACCTCTACCTCTTACTTTCACTTAGGCTTCATAGACGGCTCCATGTTGGGTACAAAGTGTGCAGTGAGCTGTGGGACAACGCGCCAATGCCGTGCCTGAAATGGATGGAGGAGCCTGTGTACACTGAGGTTTGGTCTGCAGCCCCTGACTTGTTAAAGTGATTATGAAAAAACTGCAATTTGTAAGTTAGTGTTTTATTATCATGCAGTTACATCACTGTTTTTTCTTTTAATAATTGTTTCTGTATTCAGAAACATTAAAAAGGCTTTTGTTTGAAACTGTATTTCATGGCTCACAATGCTGGACAGCTAACACACTCACAGGACCTGTACCACCATCAGCCTCTCTGCTAGTGCTCTCCTCCACTGAGGTGTTGTTTTACTTGGACCATGTCTCTACCAGAACACAACAGCCACGTGACAACATTCCTAGGAATGATGAGTTTACTCTCATGGTTTTACTTATCTACTGTAGAGATCTAGTGGCCACATGTTGTCTAAGCAGCTTCAAATAGCAAGAAGCTGATGTTAAACTGGTTCAAAGCTTAATAACAAGCTCTCACATTCACTAACAGCAAGACAACACAGACCCAACTGTTACAGACTAACCATAGTTGTTCATCCGTTTGGCTTGAGCTTCACAAATGTCAGGAAAACTCTTCTTCTCTCCTTAAATTGACATGTGGTGATGAAAGAATATTTGTATGAGCCACTGGGGGGTTACTCTGGTTGTTTAGGTTTGTTATTGATGCATTATTTCATTCATTATAGCATTTATTATATTCCTAGTTTCATACAGTACAAGCCAAATTGCTGCTTAACTTGTTCTTTGTTGTAAGGTATTAGTGAGGCACAATGCTTGTTTGTACTGACAGACGCTGTGATGAGTAAAGAGAAACACGGGCAGGTCAAGAAAAGTGTGAAGAAGAAGCACTGTCATCCAGGATCTTTAGATATAATACATGCATGACTGTAGAATAACATTTGGTGCAACCGCAGAAAAGTCAGAAGACACAGAGACAGAGATGTTAAGATGGGACAACAGTTTGAACCAGACTGTCACCAGGTCAGAACACAGGGGTCAGTAGAAAAAGGACGGCCCTCGGACCTCGCACTACAAAAACAGCTTCATCCCAACTGCAGTCAGTCTATTGAACTGTGATTGTAATTGTCTCAGTCTGTCCTGTCTTCTGTCACTTTTCTGTGGAATAAATGCTTTGTTGACCCTAGATCTTATTGCTCTGGACGTCATTTTGGGGATTTTACCATTTGGACTCAGAATAATTTTGAGACCCTGCTGTTGGGACTTAGAATGATTTGGAAGATTACTGGTTGGGACGTTTATTTCCACTTTGTGGGGAAGTTAATAATTTTCTGGAACCTTACTACTGTGGATTTAGTTTATTTTTCTTTGTTTTGGGATTTATTATTTAATTGCTAGAATTCACATGTTTTTGACTTTTATCATTTCACTCTCACTTTTATCAAGAATAATTTACGCCTATTGGATTTATAAAAGTCAGACTGAAATACAAATTTCAATGGCTTTAATTTCGACGCTATACAGTACATACATACTGTACAACCATGACAGTGAACTCATCATTCATGTTTTTATCATGGAATGTTGGCTGTTGTGGTCTGGTAGAGGCACGGTCTGAGTGATAGAACACCTTAGTGCAGTAGAGCATAGGAGAGAGAGGCTGATCTAAGTGTTATAGATGTCCAGCATTGTGAGCCATGAAGTACACAGTTCCAAACAACGGCCTTTTCATTTTTTCTGAATACAAAAAACAATTATTAAAAGAAAAACAGATAATGGTACTTTAACAAGTCACGGGCTGCAGACAAACCTCAGTGTTCACAGGCTCCTCCATTCATTTCAGGCACTGTGTGCAGCCTGCTGCGCACATGGAGCCGTCTATGAAGACTAAGTGAAAGTAAGGTAAAAAAGGTAAACACTGTAGTGTACCTGGTGGAGTCTTTTAATGTTTTAAGACATTATGATTGATCTCACTGAGGTCAATATGCTTAAAATTGTGGCTAATAATACTTTTTGTAAATTCATATGCAACACACTACTCACCAACTCTATCTGCCCCAGTTACGACTGATTACCTTGATCAGGTGTGTTCAGTCAATCAGCAGGTGAAAAAGCTGAGTGACAGCAGGGAGAGTTGGAAACCCAGCAGGACAGGCCACAGTTAGTGAGGCTGAAGGACTGTGTGTCTGATGTCTGCGGCACGGACCGCAAACGAAAGAAACAACTGGCTCCTTTCAAACGGACTGGCTGTGCTGCCACAAACCCACTGTACAGTTTTCAACCTGTGATAACGTCTGGACTAACGGGACATTGTGACATGAAAAACATTAGCGTCCACAATGAAAAGGTAAAGGAAAACAACAGGACAAATAAAAATAAGTTTTATTATTATTTTTTTATTTATTTTTCTAAAAAATAACTGATGACACCAACTTAGATTTTTAAGTCAAGTAAAGTCAAAGTCTTGTGTTGATTTGCAGTCCTGTGTTAACTAAAAAAGGCGGAAGTCCTGTGTTAACTGAAAGCAAAATCTCATGTTTTTATTAATGTCCGTTGTAAGTGTTAAGTCCTGTGGAGGTATTTTAATTCAAAGTTCTGTTTTAAGTGCGTAAAGCGAGTTAAAGCCAGTATCACTGTTTGGTCCCCTCTGTAATAATTAAAGTAATTGTATTTGCCCATAGTGAACATGAAGATACTCGTTCAAGTTCTTTTATTGTAAGTCTGGCTCTGGAGAAGTCAGTGTCTGAACATGAACCTCACCACACGCCTCTGAAGGAGTTAATGCTTGACTTCAGAGGTTCCCTCCACGCACTGGTGAACATCCAGGGCTCAGACAGAGACTGTGGACTCAATTAAATACCTGGAAGTTCACTTCCAAAATAAACTGGACTGGTCAAACAACTCAGGCGCTCTGTATAAGAAGGGTCAACGTCGCCTCCACCTAATGAGGAGACTCAATAAGGACTTTCCATGACACTGTGCTGGCCTCAGTAGTCCTGTATGGAGTTGTGTGCTTGGTGGGGGGCAGTACAGACATGAATACACACAACCCCCTAACCACAGACATCCACAGGCGCAAAGTACACAACAATGCTCATATGCATTTTATATAAAGCCTGGAACGTCTTGATCTCAGCCAGGTTAAAAAAAACTGTCCTGGTGCCTTATTTGGTTTCAAATTTAATCAAACCTTCAGTTTAAGAAAGAGCTCAACTGTTTGGAATTGTGGTGTTTTAGGAGTGATTCAGTGTAGCAAGTACAACAACAAGTTCAGAACTAACTAGAAAGAAACTTAAAACCACAATAAGTGTTAGTGTTTGAAAACTACTGCAGCTCAGACGCTACAGAAGGTAAACAGACAGCGTCCAGGCTTCATTCAGCCTCAAATCCAAACCATCAGCTGACTGTGTTCAGAGATGAGGTCCACAGTATCAGTACCAGCAGGAGAGGAAGGCTGCAGCCGTGTGAGGACGCAGCGCTCTCTCCCTCTCTCTGCTCGTCCTCCCACTCCGTCCTCTTCCTCTCCCTCTCCTTCTCCTCCTCCTCCCTCCCTCCGTCCTCCTCCTTCACTTCGTTGACGCTGTCGCATCGCGGGCCCTCGTGGCCCTCGTAGCAGTGACAGCGGAAGCGCTCGGTCAGCAGCTGCAGCTCGTGCGGCGACGTCCACCCGCTGACGGTGAAGTCTCCGTCGCCGGAGGCCTGGATGAGGTGGTGGTCGGCGCTCAGGTGGAGGTAGTGGCGAGCGCGGGGGTCTCGGCGGACGCAGCGTCCGTTCCCCTGGCACAGGAAGTCGCTGCAGAGCTCGGCGGCTCGCGTCACGTTGACGATGTACTGACCCAGGCGACGGCCGAGGAAGGACCTGACCCTGGTGCAGTTGTACTGTGGAGAGAGAAGGATCCTAATTAGTCTGTCGGACGCTGGTTAGACGTCTTCCATGGAGACGCCATCACAGCAGCCTCTAAACCATGGGAATTACACAGCGAACAGCGACCACATGATGTCAGGCTTCTATTGTCTGCTGTTTACAGCCGCGGTTTGTCTGGAGTCCAAAACAAACCAGAAGCTTTTTCACATGGAAACACAGTGTGAGAGAAAAGACCAAACATGTATTTTAATGTTGTCTGCGTCACTGATTCATCAGCTGACTGATCGTGGTCTCTTACAGGCTGACAGACACCTACCCTGGATGAGGTCAGGTTCAGGTCCCCCCAGATGACGAACCCTGCAGCTCCCAGAGCAGCGCTCTCCCCGATGGTGTGGATCAAATCCTTCTGCAGGAAACACGTGGCATCAGAAGGTTTGAGACAGTCACATGTTAAAACTGACACATACTGACACAGTATGTGTATATATATATATGTGTGTGTGTGTGGCAGCTGTTGTTGTGTGAGTCTCCACTAGGGGGCAGCAGCGGTTCATCTCTATGACTTTAATTAGAGGTTCTGTCTTCTCCTCTGTCACGCGCTGCTTCTCTTACCGTGGTGAGAAAGGACAGGGCCTCCTCTCGGTACCCCAGCCTCAGGTACACGTAGGTGGGGAGCTCGTGCTCCTTGGAGGTGAGCGAGGCGACCCGCAGCGCCTCCCGGACCCGGTGCTGGGTGAAGTGCAGGTTGCCGACGCTGTTGGCGTGGCGTTTCCTGATGGCCACGGAGGGGAAGAGCGCCGTGCTGCTGTTCCACAGCCACAGCAGCTCGTCGTTCCTCGCCGCCTCCAGCATCGGGCAGAAGCCCGTGTAGTTCTGCTCGTGCAGGTTGTAGTTGTGGCAGTCGGGGTAGAGGTAGAAGCCCCAGAGGCCGTTGGGCCGCAGCTTGGTCCCCAGCTGAATAGTCCTCTGCATGAAGACGCGCGCGCTCTTCTCGAAGCGGCGCCGCGCCAGCTCCTCCACCTGCTGCTCCGTCACGTTGACGTACGCCCCGGCGGTCAGCTCCTTGGACCGCTGCCGGTAGATGTCCTTCTTGTGCCAGTTCCGGCCCCACTGAGGCCGCCAGAACTCCCAGTCAATGACGGCCAGGCCGCGGAAGTCCTCCCGGGGGATGAAGTGGTTGATGTCCTGGAAGGCCTTGAACAGGTGCAGGTCCAGGCTGCAGTTCTGGGGCAGGCCGCCGTTGACAGCGGCGCCCTGCGGCGTGTAGTACGGGTAGTAGCCCAGGCGGTTGGCGTAGAAGATGGTGACGTTCTGGCCGGTCCAGTCGGCGCGCGGGCTCCCGTGGATGTGGAAGAGGCGGTTGAGGTTGGTGCTGATGTTGTACTTGATGGCGCACATGTCCAGTGGCGCGTTCCAGGCGGCGATGAAGGGCTTCCGACCAATCAGAGGGAGCTTGGCGGGTTTCTGGGCGACGGCGGCGTGGACGAGCAGCAGCAGCCAGTGGCAGGCGAGGCCCACGGGAACGACGCGGCGGGAGGAGGATGCCCTGCCCGCGGACGCTGCTGGCATGCTGGGCTTCAGGAGGAGCAGCTGTCAATCATCCTGAAGGAGGCGGGAGCAGAGGCATGAGAAGGACGGAGCTGGACAAAACACTGCAGAAACGCTAAATCGAGGCTTTAATGGCCTTGACGTGTGTCGGAGCGTCTGCAGAAGCCTCTTTAAATTTATTTGACCTTCGGACTGTTTTTATATTGTTCCCACTCAATGACTTCATGGAGTCACAGTTTGATGAGCTCCACGGTTCCTCTGTACTGGTCATCCATAACGCCCCCTCATAAATAGACGTCTGTTTTGCCGTTCTCGCAGCTTAATAGTGGCTCACGAAGGCTTTTACACGTCTGATAGTTTTTCCAAGTCTGGCAGATTCATACTTTTTAATTATGTTACATAGATATTTTGGATTTTACAGACAAAGCAACTGTGACAAACATGGCAGATGTTTGTTGTAGCACCGATTCTCGCTTGCTTTGTACATGGATGACTTGGTTTAATTACTGTATATCCCCAAAACTAACTGTAGAAAGACGCTGCTGTCTCATGGAGTCCTTAGTGTGGTCACGGCCTCCACAGAGTACAACACGCTGGACTCAGAGGTCAAAGGGAGGAAGTCGGTTGACACCCAGCGACTGGAAGCAGGACTTTCCTGCAGCCGCTGCTTCCCGTCCACATCTAGTCCTGCTCAGGCCAGAAGTGAAGCCACAATGACAGGCTGCCCTGCCAGCAGCCTTCACTAGGTTCCTGTGTGTGCTGTGCCACCTTTTCAGCTGCTTCAACCAAACATCTAGTCTCAGACGCAAACACAGATTTACTTCAGTCACAGTTTTGAATGCAATAACCTTTTAAAGTTATTTTTAATCCCGTGTTCATTCTATCTGTAAAGAATATAATCATCTAATGGGAGCACAAATGCATGTGAAGCTGGAGTGTTGTTACTTTTCAACGCACTAATGCATTAAATAAGTTAAATACTGGATAACTATGCAAACCAAACATTTATTTTTCCTTTCCCTGTTTTCTGTGTGATGGGAATTAATTTGCCGGCTGTTCTTCCTGAAAGCAGAACATTTTTTTCAAAGTATGTTGTAGCGGTAAACGCATGGATGACTGGTTAATGACTGTCGATTCCATCTGAAACCACCACGTGAAGTCTTACAGAACAGAGCAGACGTGATTCCATAGGGTCCAATGGGCCCATATTGAACTTGACTTCGCCTAGGCGCATTTCATGCATTTTTTATTTTTTATTTTCTATCTAAGATTTACTTGCAGCTGAGTCTGGCTAGATGACATCCAGATGTGAGAGATCTTCATGTGCTTCTATTCTGGCTTACTTGGTGCATGTTTCAGATTCACTTCCTGTTCATTTAACTGATTAACCACATGAGGTCCGGTTGTCATGATGACAGTCTTACATGTGATTTAAAGGAGCCTCACATTGACTGCAGCCTTAGATGGACTCATCAAGAGTGTGACAATCATCAGGTGCGGTTCAGAGTCTTAACTGAACGCAGCACCCATTAGCTCCAGCCACCAGTTAAACACATCAGACTGTAGTTCATCTTTAAAGCTTGGCTTAGTGTCAAAGTGTATTATTCATCCAGAGGCTGGTCTGGCATCGATTAAGATAAGAGTTTGTTGAAGTCTGCGGTTCTTGTAGAACGGCTCCACTCATTTGACAAGAAATAAAGGCACCATCTAATTTAAATGGTTCTGTTGGAAGGCTGGGGTGAAGTTGAACCAGTGTCTGAAGTTTAGCATCCTTCACCTCTGAGCAGAACCACGATGTAGGTCACGGGTCTGGACAGAGGAGAAGCAGGGGTGTTGCAGGGTGATGGGGCAAATCCCCCTCGTCCTCATAGCTCATAACTAGGTTTGTGATACGTTATCTGTGTTGATGCAAGGACTGAAGGGAGGCCAGTTCTTTCTCATGTGTCCTTCAAGGGGCTTAGGACATCAGGAGTAAATGGAGCTGACGGCCTGATGGAATCATTTCTAAGAGGATCAAAATACAGGAACACTGAGCACGCTGAGAGATGCCAAGTGAGGGAGAAGTACGTTGTGGGTTTGATGCCTGGGAATGGAGCCGAACCCCTGATGGACGGCCGAGCCCAGAAGCCAAATTCACCACATGTGCCATCTGTCATAAACGTCTGTTCCCACAGTAAGAAGACGCCGCCAGGTAACGTTAGGTCTTCATGGGATTCAGGCGTTTTACATTTTTAGACCATCACTGCTTAAACCGGAAACACACAGGTTGTTCAAGTCTGAAGAAATGAACTAGAATGTTTTCCTGGAAGGAGGGAACTTTGCCCCAACTGGCCTGGAAACAGTAGCTGAGTCAAATCTGAATTCATGATAAATGGTTTTGATGAATGATAAAATGAATTTGTCTTTTCTTCTAGAGGATCAGACGCGAAATGCTTCATCAGCTCAAGAGACGCCTCAAAGCGCTGAAGAAAGCTCCAACTGGACGGAAACCATGAAACCCTTTGATCAGGAACCGTCGGGTTCAAACACACAGTGAATGACTCAGCATGAATCACACACGAAGCTGCTCGCACCATTCTAACCAGAGCAAAGAGGAGCCTTTTAAGAACTTCTCCCGGTGCCTCGTGTGGTCGCGCGTCGTGTTCCTCACGCGAGAGCCTGAAAACAAAAGCTGGAGAACATTAACCGCCACAGCCGAAGTCTTTCCACCCAGCGGAGCCAAAGCCCATCACAGCGGCTCCAGAAAGTCCCCTGCCAGGAGCACACACGGCGCTGAGGCTGGGGCTGCGGTGAGTCGTCAGATGAACAAAACAGACAGGGAGCCTCAGCGGAGCAACCACTGGGGGTGAAAACAGGGAAGGTGTGAGGCTGTGGCCTGATGAAGGACCCACGGAGGCTCTTTGTGCTTCAGAGGCCCACAGACACAGACAGACAACTATCATGCATGACTTTGGCTTTTGACTGTGGGAGGGAAGTGGAGCCCGTGCTTTTTGCAGGTCACAAGCTGATACTGTGATGTCAGTGAGTGGGAGCTCAGAAGCAGGAGGAGGATTCCCCAGAGAAGCACCTACAGAAACAAGAGGGCATTGACTGGCATCTGGTCAGCTCCTCATTCTCTAATTTCGTGGCACAGTCCTTTGATCTTTAACCTCAGTCTCTCGGTGGAGAACAGGCTGCAAAACAACACGCTCCCATAAACAGAGAAGTGCTATAAAAAGCGCTGATGAACTTTAATGTCCTCGTCATGCTTTGCTGGCTGTCACTGCTGAGTCAGGGCATCTGATAGATGACTTCACTGCACACAAACGAGATCTTTAACATCTCGAGGTAAAACACCCATCAGTCTCCTGCTGCGTATCCACTTTCTACATGAGACAAACTCTTTCCACTTTGAGGTTATTGTTTAGGGCAGGCCAACATTCCTGTCTGGAGGCCGCCCCCCCTTCCTTGCCTTCCTGCATCCCAGGCGTCTCTCAGCACCCTGAGTTCCTCCTGACTCAGGGCTTAAAACAGACTTTGAGTTGTGCATTTCTGTTTATTACGCAGCTGCGTAAAAGTCAAACCTCATACAAGATAAAACAAACCCAGTACCTTCAAACAGCAGCTCACCTGTACATGCTGCAAATGGACCAGGAATCAGCAGCTGGAGGTACGGGGGCCGTCTCTTCTTTGGAGTCACAGCAGGGAACATGGTGGCCCCGAGCTCATACATCCAACACGCCCGCCGTCGCCCTCCCTGTCAGACTGAAACACAAGTCATCCAACGCTTATATACAGCCTACGGAGGAGAAGAGAGGGAGGAGAGAGCGTCGCCGCCACAACACGGTGATTAGAGCAGAGAGGGAGGGAGGGAGGGGGGTGAGAGACATAGTAAGGAAAGAGAGAGAGAGAGAGAGAGAGAGAGAGAGAGGTTTTAAATCTGTGTGGATGTGCTGAGCTCCTCCGAGTTCTGATCCTCTCTGGAAGAGAAGCCTCAGCTCATCCACTTCAATCAGCCTCATCATGACAGATGCCAATAAAATCCTTCCACTGTAAAACTCTACATACTGTAAAATCTGTGGAGACGACTTATAAAAACATATTAAAAACTATGCACAAAGTATGACTAAACTGACGAATTAGGCAAAAAACAACAACAAACTGACCAACACCATAAACCGACAAATGCGGTGGATTCACCTGGATTAACTCAGACTTTGGAGCATCGACCCCATCAGTAAAGCTACAAGCATCCAGAGTCCAGAGTCCTGTCTTGTTTTTTATCTAACTGTTGAGTAGAGATCTGAGGAAGACGGTTCGTTGGTCTCATATGCGTTTGATTTCTCAGCAGCAAAACCTCAGTTTAGGAAAATCCACATTTGTCATCCAGGGAAAGTTTCCTGAATAAAAGCTGTTTCCATTAGTGGCGTTGAGCAGCATGTTTTCCAACCGTTAAATTAAGACTCATGATGAGGAAGTAAATAAAAACAGGGGGATAGTTTTAATAGAGCAGCTGTTCTTTGCTGCTTATTTTGTCTTATTTGCTGATGGTCGGTGGATGTTGGGACTTTCCCAGCTTTGTGTCCCAGTCAGCTGCAAACAGTGCATCACAGAGTTTATGTTTCATTATTTAAGCATATTATTTATTTGAGCTCCATCACTGATCGGTCCTCAAGGACGCAGCCACACACACTGACAGACAGCTCCACACATGATCTGTGTGTTTGTGGAGGACACACATTCCCACAGAGGGCGGGTGCTGTGTTTGGATTCCTCTGGCCGCGCATTGTGATTCTGCTGCAGATTTGTTTCCACCACCTCCGTGGATGAAAGGCCCACCCTGATCCCATATAGGCCCACGGGCCCCACTCAGCCCCTCACCCGCTCCTTTATCCCTACACGGAAACTCCTGCATCCCGGGGCTGCGGCGCCTGGAATCTCCTCCTGAACACATGGACCGGGTTATGAAAATGACTTGGCTCCGACGTCTCGAGCTCCCTCACCGCTGTAACGGCCTCGGCTGTAATGAGGCATCGAGATGCCGGGGGGCGGGTGAGGGTCCAGGGTCGGGCTGTGCTCAATAGCAGCGGTTTGATGTGGATGGGTTCAGGAGAAAAGTGGCTGGTTTCCATGTGTAAAATGCGCCTGGCGCCAGCTGATGCAGGACGACGGTGGACAGGAATCGATGAGGAGCAGAAAACTGACTTTGGTGGTTTAGTATTGACTTTCTGAACTGTGGTTCCCTCACGCCCGGTACTTTGAGCTTTGTGTGCTTGGCAGACAGACAATCATCCACCACTGTGTTCTTCTTTCCTTTCTGATGGCTTCAGTTCACCGCTGTGCTGATCATGGGGCGTGAGGCAGATTCTGGTGTAAAGCTGCGTTATCAGCTCCTGCTCAGATCTCGCTGAGGCCCTGAAGCTCGTTCTCTCACTCGGATCTTGAGTAACCTCTCGTGGTTCCGTTCCCATGTGTCAGTGAGTTTCAGTGTTTGGCTGCCAGTTTTCCCCAGCGGCCATATTATTGTTTCTGTCCGACCATTTTACAGGCCTCACAGAGTTTCATAACTTCACACAGAGCTCGTGTTGTTGTAGGATGAGGATGTGAGAGGTGGACGGTTGTCAGAGTCAACAGACCGAGCGCTGACACCAGCCACGCTCATGCCTTTATCGGAGGGGGCCACGGCCTGATTATTTCTATTTGAGGTCGTGAGTTAGTTAAGAGTTGTCCCAAAGGGAGTGTGTGTAACAATAATAAAAAGCTCAGCAGCCCGTTCCTCAAAGCCCAGAGCTGCTGCTGTTCTGACTCCATCTTCTGTGTTTTGCCTGGTTGTCGGACCAAATTAGACTTTTCACTATTTTAGCTTGACTGTTTTCACTGGAAACTGGAAGGACTGACTCACACCAGACTTGTCAAAACTCAATTTGTACATAAGAAGTGACTCTGCGATTAAAAGAGAGACGAGTGCCTGAGATTTATTTAGGTTTCACTTTGTCTTGCTTACCTTCGTCACACGAGGCCCTCAGTTCACCAGGATCATCAGCTGTCTCTGTTTAGACCTTGTTGATTGGATGCACCATGGCTGTAAATGTTTAGCTGCTGTCGCTTCCAGCCTGTAATCAGCTGATAAACAATCAAATCACCTCCGCAAACTGAAAACAGAGGTCGGACTCCAGGAACTTTTCATTCACATTTTGGCTTTTGTGTAAGAGTTGTTGAAGAAAGCTCTTTAAAGTATTAGATGAATGAGATGTTTTATGATTTATGATGACAATAACACGAAGCATAACATCTGACTTTACCTGTAACGAGTGATGAGAAACAAATTATTTTTGGGTTTAATCCTTAGTGTGAGATGAAGCTTTTCAGCCTACAGTAAGTGCAGACTTCAGACGAGTTGAGCATCCAGAGTGACTGCTGACACTGACGTTAGGCTGATTATGGTTATTAGCTAAAGTGGCAAAGCTAACAGAAGTCTGAGGTTGGTGAAATTACAGGTGTTTGGTTTCTGTATGTTTGAGACACTGAATGAGTTTTTAAAATGTGTTTGAGAGAAACAAACTGTGTGAATTTGTTTGATCTAACATACAGTAATATTATCTTTTCTCACATTTTCAGGCTTGTGCTTGGAAAATGAAGAGCTTGCCAGAAAATGAAACAGTAAATAGCAAAGGTCTAGTTTGCTTACTGCTCAGCTGTCAGTCATCATAAGCCGATAATAACACCGACAGCAACTTTATGAGAAGCGTTCAGCTGAGTCAGATTTAGCTCTGCCTCATATTTACTCATTAGGAGCTTTGAAGGCCGTGAAATCTGGTTTAGACGTTCATTGTCCACAGAGGATGGACCTTAATGACTGTGGTAATCTCTTGACATGTCATCTTGCGTCTGAAGGGGAAGAGAAATATAATGACAGGATGCAAATCAAGCTGAGTTGGCTCAGAAAGAAAAGCTCAGGATAACAATCATAATAATGATCTATTTTATAGGCAGGAATATTTGCGTCCGCTGTCACAGAACAGTCAGTCGGGTCACTACGACATGACTGCATGGTGTAAACCACCAGGAAGCTGCAGCAGCTACAGATTAGTGGGTAAACTTTTAAGCTGCTGTTGGAGTGGACTTGGTGAAGACCTGCATTCATAATCAGCTTACTCCAACGCTCCTCTTCACTCTCTCTCCACTCTGGTTTGATAGTGGTCCTCTACACGCGCTGCAGCGGCGGCCGCTCCTCCCTCCTGCTGTCAGGCAAGCATCTGGCGCGCCTCCCTTTCCCCCGAGAGGAGCCGGGCTCAATGCTGGGACGCCCGGTCATGTGACCGTGTCTCACCTCATCTGAGTGACAGCTGCACATTCGCTCAGAGGCCTGGTGGAGTGACGTGAGCCTCTTCACCGTCATTATCCCACATAACAAACTGAACACTCTTCTAAATGCTTTCCGTGACTAATTGTTTGAAGGCTGTTTGTTTTCCCGTCCTGCTGCAACTCAGCTTCATTTTTCCTCTGTAATCAGACAGTGAGGCATCACAGAGCTTCTTGAAGTTACCTCTTGTTTAGTCAAACCTAGAAACCACTGGCACAGAAACGATGCGCTATCCCAGCTGTTGCTACTGTGACGGGTCGTCTTCTGTCACACAAAGACTGATCCGTGACCCGGTGCAAACAGATGAATGAACCAAACAACTGTTTACACAAAAAGGAAACAGTTCTTCTAAAAAGAGCAAAGCCTTTTTAACACGCCTTCGCTCAACGGCAGCTGTCTAGATCCCTCGTGTGCTGCAGTGGTGTTTACACAGCTACATTTAAAGCATTTAGAACTGGATTCTTTTCTTTTCTGTCTTTCCCAAAAACAAAAACACCAGGTCTGAAACGTCAGGACTGGAGCAGTACTTTGCTTTTCTTTCCCGACGCTGTCAAGCTTTATCCGCTGTGAGGAAACTGTGACTGAACTCTCAGGTTTCTGCATGTTGGACATAAAACGTGACAAATATAAACAAAGCCTTTCATGTATTTATCCAAGACCGACAGTATGTGAAAGCAGGAAATAAAACTTGAAAGTTTGTCACATTTTATCAAAAATATATGCATCAAACAGAAACAAAAAGAAGATGGTCTGGAGTCAGATCGTGCTTAAAGTATTATTACCTAAATATGAATCCAGTGAGAAAGAAAACTAGTGAAATACAATCAAGTTATCACTACAACCTGTCGCTGATATGGACTCAGCTAAAAGCTAACTCTCATTTCTATTAGCAGCATCTATTGGACACCGATGGGACTGCATCTGATTACACTACAAACCTTCTCAAAGCTCCTTCCTGTTCACAAGATCAGACACTTGATGATGAGACAGAGCCCCAAGAAGGTGATGATGCACAGACACGAAAAGTGCAGCGACAGCAGGAGCAGGACCTCGTCCAGCAGGCCCCTCTCGGGGGGTCGGAGCTCGGGGGTGGGCGGCTGGGGCAGAGCCTGGGGCACCTCGCAGTACACGCCCGTCCAGCCCTGATAACACTGGCAGGTGAACTTGTGCTTCATGTCCAGGATGTCGTGGTTGTTGAGGTGACCGCTGACGTGGAAGCGAGGGCCCTTGGGTGCCGGGTTGAGGTGGATGTGGAAGAAGCGCGGGTTCAGGTGCAGGTAGGCGCCCGAGTCCAGGCTCTTGCGGACGCAGCGGCCGTTCTTCTTGCACAGCGCCTTGCTGCACAGCTTGGCAGCCGAGGTCACGTTGATGACGTAATGTCCCAGCGGACCGTCGATGTACTTCTTCACGGTCAGACAGTTTCTCTGGAGGAGAGAGTGAGCAAGGAAGGAAATGCTAAGATAGTGTTAGTGGCAGGCAAAGACATTGAAAACAAGCATAAAACCTCCTTTCTTTACTTCAACACTTTTGCTTTCTCAGTGGGGAAAATTCAAGAACCATTCAATTCAAGATAGGTTTTAATATATACACATTTAAAAGATGCGCAATTTGGCAACATTAGAGAATTCAGGAGTGAAATATGACAAAATCAACCTTATATTACAAAACATTCAGACTTAAAGCTTTTATATTATTTTATAAATTACTAGCTTCATTTGATGTGCTCTCATTGCCGTTACCTGTGATCGGGCATATTCAGATGATCCCCAGAGGACGACACCTGACACGCCCAAGGCTGCGCTCTCACCGATGGTGTGAACCAGGTCACTCTGCAGTAACGGAGCACATTTGAACCAGGAAGCACGAGTCCAGTATCAAAACAGAAGGAACGCACTCTACTGTAAGCTGAACACATACCTCTGAAAGAACCAGAAAGGTGTAGGCGTAGAACGGTCTGGAGTAGACAAACACGGGCAGCGTATAGTCCACCCGAGAAATAGATGCAATCCTCATGGCCTCCTTGACTCGGTAGTGGACATATTTGACAGTGTTGGGGGAAGACTTGAGTTCATAGTCCAGGTAGATGGATGGGTAGAGCGCCGTGCTCTGCTTCCAGAGCCACATCAGGTGGTCATTGCGTATGTGCTCTATGTTGGGGCATTCGCCAGTGTACCTGTGTGGATGCTGCTTGTAGCCATAGTTGTAGCAGTCTGGGAACAGGTAGAACCCCCACAGCCCGTCGGGCCGGCGCCCTTCAGCCAGAGCCAGGGTCAGGTTCATGAACGCCTGTCCAGCCCTCTCGAAGCCCTCCTTCGCCTCGTTCTCCACCTTGCTCTCGGGCCAGTTCGGGTGAAGTTTCCGGATGTGCTCCTTGGACTTGTTTCGGTAGATGTCTTTGGCACCCCAGTTTCTGACCCACTGAGGCCTCCAGTTCTCCCAGTCAATGACGCCCAGGCCTCTGAAATCCTTGTGGGGGATCAGCTTGTCGATGTCGGCTCTGGCTTTGCTGAGGTGCTTGGGAAGGCTCTGGTTCTGCGGCAGCCCACCGTTGATGGGGACCCCAGAGCTAGAGTAGTAGGGGTAGTATCCCAGGTGGCTGTGGTAGAATATTGTGACGTTGGGTCCACTGAGAGTTTCATTCAGGTTTGCTATGATGTCAAAAACACTGAGGTCCAGGTCTACCTTGAACCGAAGGCGACATGACTCGGTAGGAGCGTTCCACACCACAACAAAGGGCCGATGAGGGATCAGAGGCGCTCGGGCTGGCTTCATCGAGTCGCCCCCGACTCCAACACCAAATAAAAAGAGCAGTACCAGGATCTGGACTCCCATGAGCACCATAGCCCCCAACTCCTCATGGAGCAATTAGTGGTCCTGCACAAGCCAAGCAGAAAAACAACATGTTTAGAGAGAAAATAAATGTATTATTAGCTTCAGTGAGCAGAGATAATCAAACAGGCCTATGAGAGGATGCATGACTGATGAGCGTTGAAGATAATGCTTCAAATTCCACAATGCAACAAAACACAAAGCTCCCTGTTCTCTGTGTGAACAGGACTTTGATGAAAAGGACGGATAACAGCATCAGAGACAATGTAAACAGGGCGATCAGCCAGGATAAGCTGCCTGCTCTGCCTTATGTTTCATAATTTACCACCAATTACAACTCAATTACTACTAATAATAAAAAAACATTACATTCCCCTTTAGATTACACGTACATACTGCAACATCAGTGTGCTGCATTTTATTTACGTATTTCAATTAAGAATCTAACAGTGAATTTGTCATGAAGTGGGTTTGCAGCAAAATGGCTTTAACCAGTAAATGATGTGCACGAATGATGGAAGTTCAAGGTCCACTGAACTTGAGTGCCAACTTCAGACGTGTGAGCTGGGAGCAATTCACCCAACCTCAGTTTGTATCGCTTTGTAGTTTGTCACTTACTTTATTTTTCTTTCTTCTATCTTTCTTCTAAAATGCTAAAAGCCCTTCACCCCCATTTAATTGCTGTCGGCGCCTCATATGCAAGTAAGTCATATTTCAGTTCTTCCAAACTCAGGAGAAAGAGGCTGTGACCCGGGTTCCTGGGAAGCAGCGGCCGCCTCAAAGGACACCATGGAAAATATCCCATCATTCTTTTTGCAAAGCTAACCAGAGGAGGGGCACAGGGCCCCATCAGTGGCGAAGGCTACAGACCGCTGCTCTTTAATGGCTTTAATGGCACAGGAACTTTACGATAGCAGTGATCATGGATGTGGATCTGTCTGAAGAGAGTTATAGTCACAAATGAACTGTCAAAGTGTTCCCTTCGGAACATGTAATGAAGGCTGTAATTCATCTGAAAGTTTCCTCATCTCTGGCTGAGTTGAGGAAGCGCGTCTCTGGACTTTGTTTCATAACTCTTTGAGCATGATGGTTTTTCTGGTGATGCTGATCCAAGACAAACAGCGTGTGGTGAAGCCACTCAGGCTGTCCCCCAAACCACCAAAACACTGGAACGGCCGGGAGTCCGCGCCACAAGAAGGACCTCCCAAACACAGAGTCCGACGCAGGAGACAGACACAATGAAATGATCGAAAGAGTCTGAGCTGCACTAACTGAATCCAGAAGAGGATGAGGTTAAATGTCACAGAGCCAAACCTTTTTCATGCACGACAGTGCGATTGCTCTAGGAATGTGTGTGTGTGCGCTGGTCAACCACTTCAGGCTGAAATATCTGTATTTACCATGGCTTGGCTTTGGATTTGAGCATTCTTGATCCTTGGAAGAAGAATACGCCACTAATTACTGGCGATTCCTTGGTATTTTCTAGAGTTCCACCATCAAATCACACTTGTGGATCGACTGCCATAAGTTAGCATTTTGTTTCCGTTAGCATGCTAACCCAATTCTGGTGACGATGGCCGTGGTTAATATTATACTGCGTTTTTTCATTTGAACCCACACAGTGTGTCCTAAAAGAGAAAAGGTCGTGGATGAGCACAAACCAGTAGATGAAGGCTTTCAGCGTCCAGGTTGGCTTTCATGCTGCTTGTGCTTCTTTTGGCGTCTACGCTAACGGTGGCTTGTAGGTTTGCTTACATTAAAGCACATGAACACACTCTTAAATCCATTTATTACACTTTTGTGTAACTTCAGTTTTGGTTTTTGGTTTTGGGTGAACTGGAAAACCACCTCAGTCCCAACTGTTTCAACATGGGAGGTGCTTGAAGGCTGATGATCCTCGTCCTGGTTTCAAATTTATAATTATATTTATCTGTGCCTGTTTTTGGTATTTCTCTGGCATTTTGGAAGAAAGCAGTAGATTTTGGGGTACCTGATAAAACCAGTTCAGTTAGTTTCCATGGGGTCAAAGAGCATATACGTACTATGGATGTTAGTCTGTTCCGTGCTTTATGTTTTTGAAGCTCTCAGACTTTTATCTGCATTTTTTCTACTCAGCGTTTATTGAGCCATTAGCAGCCTATGTCACACACACTGATTATTTCTGCTTGCATGCAGCTTCCAGTGAAATCTCAGGCTGCGGTTTCTCTGCTGCACTTTCCAGATGGGTTTTAATGGTTTTATTAACGCCAGCTCTCAGACACTGGACTGCACCAGCGACAGGAATGCATTAAAGTTTAGTCAGAGAGCCTGACTGTACGCCCATCTGCCTGCCTGGAAAACACTTGCTGCTGCTTTTTAGCTAACCTGATCAGGCCAGCTGTTAAATGTCTATGAAGTGATCACTCACTCATCGAAACGTTGTCGTGACAGTTCGCCTTTAAATTGAAAACACATCTCAGTGTCACAGGCAGATTTTATGCCACTATAACTAGACTGTCTAAACAACAATCTAATCATGACATTAGGACAATCCTCTAATAGAGGCTAATAGCAAAAAACGCAGATACTAAATGCAACTATAAACATCTAAGGTACAGTAACACTGCAGGACCTTTAAGGTGCAACTACTGCAAATCACATGTGCAAACTGCAACTATCTGACATTTATGGTTCAACAAAACAAACCTAGTTTGAGTAATTCAGGAGAAGCGATTTGTGATGGACGTACCGTCCTCTCGCTGCTGACTGTGCTGAGGCCTCTTTGATGATATCCTCATTTCTTGGTGTTTCAAACGTAGAAGTGGTTCATCCGAAAAGCAACTGCACTGTGTTCATCTCTGCCCCCATCCCTCTCTGGGGTCCCCTGGATGTTATTT
This sequence comes from Betta splendens, assembly GCF_900634795.4. Taxonomy (NCBI): domain Eukaryota; kingdom Metazoa; phylum Chordata; class Actinopteri; order Anabantiformes; family Osphronemidae; genus Betta; species Betta splendens. Next base: position 17,095,317 of record NC_040886.2, on the reverse strand, counting down.
GGGCCGAGATGTCCCTGTTGTTCTGGCCCCACCTCATCTGTGCCCAGATGGATTGTTTACTGGACCAAACAGCAGATGAATCAGCAGAGTCTGAAAGCTGGAGCACAGTTTGTGGTCTTCATACCTATTGTGCACTGGGATTATCTGCTGATATAAACAATGTGTGTACCCCCACACTGCTTCTTACAGTGAAACCCAGTAACAGTGAGGATGTGTCTGCAGATCAATATAAAAGAATGTGATTCCACCAACCTTGCAGGCTATACTATTTGAAAAACAGTAGATCTCTGCCAGTTACCAACAGACCAGCCACACACAGTGAGTAGCTAATATTTTAAGACTGTGTGCTGAAAGAAAATAAAAGCATCATCAGCTCAACAGATTCCCATCCATTTCCAACCCTAGTGCATTTCATGGATTATTGATTTGAATGAAGGGGTCTGACATTATAGCACACATTGACCCATCATTGAAACAGACAGGGGTCCTTACATAACAACTTTGGACTTTTGAAGTCTTCACACCCTAAAGGACCCAGTAAAGACTATTATATACAAACTGTGTAAAATGTTTGTTAATTTGTTGAAGCATGTCTGCACAATAACAGACAACCAAACAACCTGCAATATTGTTTATTGAAACATGGGACAGGTCAAGTGACCAGTCACCCCCAACTGTAGCTGTAAACTACAAATACATTTATTACACTGCAGTGTCTTAAACACTAATGTTTACTCCTTTAATGTCCCAAATAATAATGAATTAAGCTGTTGTGCTACAGCGTGTGCTTCCTACACCATCTAGTGGTGTAATCTGTGTAATGCATTGAGGTACTGTACACTTTATGTTTAAAACCTTTTTTTGTTTCTTTAGTAGGATTTATTCACGACTTGATGCATTTCCAATAGCATCAAAGAGTCTGCTGTTTATCTGCCTCTTTAGTCTGCCTCTTTCATGGCAGTGCAATGCGTACATTTCTTTATCATTATCTCGTTTGTTTTTCTGTTATTGTAACTTTTTGTAAAATATAATGCATTTAGATTTAAATGAGGCAAGTAAAAAATGTAAAGTGCTTTGCTTTACTTATTCATTACTTATGCCCATATCTGAATGTTTGTTTTTTTGTTTATCATGAACAGGCTCTCTGGTAGTTTTGAATGGACCCCCGTTTAAGCAGCAGAGGGTAGAAGCAGCTGTCCCACAGATTAGTGTTGGCTGGTGTTAATACTACTGACAAGCTTTAACCCTGTAGCAGGAGAGCAGGACCTGCAGGATGTCAACATCCTCTAGCGTCTGTCCATCTGCCGTCGTACCTTCACGTCCCTCCTCATTGTATTTGCTTATGACTTCAAGACAATGCATCTGTGTGTTACAGCTAACAGCAACACATGGTTTAAAAAACAGATTGATGTCTCAGGCCTCTTGTCTCGAAGTGCTGTAAGTGCTTTGGCAAAGGTTAAGACCAGAAGATTTGCATATACAAACGTTATTAAATTACTTGGTTTATCTTCTAGCTTTACTATCTAATCATTATAAAATTATTATTATTATTATTATTATTATTATTATTATTATTATTATTGTGGAGGTTGACGTCTTATTTACATTTTTGCCCACCGCTTGGCCCCTCCCCATATTGCGTCACATCACCCCCCCCCCCCCTCTTTCCCATTCCCTGCTGCATTCCCAATGGGACTGAACCATTTGTAGCTAGCAACTACTTTTGGCTATTAACTAATGGAAAGCGCGCCTACTCCGCAGGCTCTTTTTAAGTTGAATTCAAAGGCAACACGACGTCTACGTATGTCCGTTAACCCAATAATCTCACTCTGTGATTCACGTCGCGGTGGATATTTGCAGAGTTCGTCCCAGCGAACACCCCCCTCTCCCGTCTTTTTAATGGTCCGCTCCGTCTCGCTGCCATGTTGGATGTACGCATCTCTGCTGCAGCTGCTGGAGTTTCCGAATGAAAGTTGAGCGTTTGTCGGTCCACGGACGCATCGAGAGTCTCTCTTTCGCGTTCGCCACTGAAACGAGCAGTCACGGTCGCTCCCTCCGCCGGAGCAGCCCGGGGAGCGCGCTCCGACCTCCTCCGCCCTCCAGCCCGGAGATGATCCGGTTGCAGGCCATAGCAACCGGAGCCCGCATGGATTCTCTGTAACCAGCGCCGTCCGCCGAGCCCGTCCGTTGAAAACCGCATCGTTTCCGGGCACGCTAGTCGCACTCGGAGCCATGAACAGCCACGCGCAGCCCCGCAGGGCCGCCAACGTGGGCTCCCTCCTCCTCACCCCGCAGGAGAACGACTGTCTGTTCGGGTACCTGGGCAGGAAATGCGCCGTAAGTCGCTCCGCTTGTTTACCACCTGCAGGTTCCCACTCAAGTGCGGCCACATCCACCCAGAATCGGCGGAAACGGGCCAGAGATGCGTCTCCTTCAGAACCTCCACCGCCCCAAGCGTGTTTATCTGTTTACATGTATTTTAATAGCTATGAAATAGAGCAGAATCCTCGTAATACGTTTGTCTATTGTTTATGAACAGTAATCACCACTTTTAAACTGTCAGGTACTGTTTTTTACTTTAGGTATCTAAATAGCATCATCTGCATTTATACACATTCTTAGTTTTATAGCAAAGCCGCAGACTTTGTTATTGGCCGTTAATCCAGCCCCTAATAGAACTAGCTTTTAATGGCAGACTCAGAGCTGATGACACTTGACCAGTTTTTGAGCTGTGAGCCGCTTTTCTGACTGAATCAGGCTTCAGGTGGGACAGAGGTACAGTATTTGGTAAAAACCAAAATCCCCCATAGTTCCCTGGCACCACCTGTACAAATGTTGGCAGAGAAATGCTGAGGTGCTGCAGTTTGTGTATGTTTATGTGCTTCTTGTGTTTACATAATAGGAAGAGGAAACTTTGGTCAGTGTGTCAGACACTGCTGCTTTCATCAGTCTTGTCTTCGTACTTGACATGTGCATCACGTACAGACGGGCGCTGGGCTGGAGGTCGTCATAGGGCGTGTTTGGCATCAGGATTAGAAAGGTCAACAGATATTTATATTTAAATAAAAGGTATGAATATTTGTGACAACAATAAACTACATTTGATCATTTTTAAGGTGAATATTAATCATCGTTAAGTATTAGGTGGTTGTGCAGAGTGCTGATTCCATAAAATGGATATGGACGTAATTCAAGACAATTTGTCACATAAGCCTCCTAAGGTTATGTTGCTAATTTGGTAATCCGGCTTTGAGGAGTGCCCCCTGCTCCTCAAACAGCCCGGTGCTGGATTTATCTGGAGGCAAACGCATTAGAGGAAATAATTTTGAGGAAAAATACTGAAAGTTTACTCTTGGCCTTGCAATCAGTACTGTAAATGTGTTTAAGGTCATTGAAACCACTTTCAGCCTCAACTGGGCCATTGTGGACAAAACTCTGCTGTGTGGACATTTGGGTGAAATTACTTGAATGTTCATTTACTCTGAAAAACCAGTTTTTCTTGTTCTTGAATGGATTCTCATGGTGTTAGCCGAATATGTTTCTATGTCAACAATAGTCTTGTTAGAAATTATTGGTTCTACTAGATTCTGCAGTTCTGTGAGTGTCTGTAAGTGAATTGCCACTGACTGACTTCCACGGATCATTCTGGGTTTCATCAGTAAATTATTTTGCCATTTAGCGAATTGCTGTAGCTGATGCTCTGATACGTGGTTTGTCATTATCAGATGCTAAATTTTCAGCTGATGTAATCTGCATTATCTCAGCGTTTATTACTGTACTGTATTACTGCTACACATCCCATGACTAAATGAGGCATTGAACAGGTGCCCTTTGACCCTTTCTGTGTGATGCTGAAAGACGATTGCACGGTCAGAAGTGTTTCCTTTTGCTCTTCCAGCCGGTACTCATTAATCAGCATAGGAAGGTGGGGCGGTGGCATTTCCTTTTTTTCCCCTGTGGTGGCTGCAGACAGGACTTCTGGCAAAAGGTTTAACACAGCATGACCTCGGCAAAAACCTCCAAACCAGAACAGTTCGAGGAGAGAACGGGGGCTGTCGTCAGCAGCTCTGACTCAACTTCCTGTCCCGCGCAAGTGAAGGTTAAATACTGGAGAAACGAGTTCCAGTCAAATGCCTGGGAATTTACAGAGCTGACATTAATTTAGCTAAAGACCAGATTTGGCAGGAGGATCCTAAAACCACAAGAAAATCAAATTTTCTGCAGGCCAGACACTAAATAGTATAAATGGAAAACCTTGTTCAACCTACATTTTCTTTTCTCTTCAAGCAAAGCATTCGGTCCCATTGTTCTGCCTATATGATAACCGTCTGATAAGACATGTGCATATGTCAATGGTGGTTCCAAATGTCTCATTGTTGACCCGGAGGCTCCCCTTATTTTACAGCAGGTTCAACGTTTGTTCTGTCTGTAGCTTTTATCGCTGATTAAATGTTCTGCTTTGCTGTTGTACTCGGGTTTTTAACAACAAGCTTGTAAAATCTGTTCCAACAAGCCGTTAAAAAGCTCCTGAGTGAGCAGCTTCACTGCCACTCAAACCTCCGGTGTGGAATTAATCATCCCTGGCAGGCTTCGTGTGGGACGTTCCCCAGAGGCTTTGTCTTCGCATCCATTGTCTGACGGCCTCTCGTGTCCTCAGACCCTGTGCTCGGCGGTGGTCCAGGTGTACGCGGCCGAACGCAGCTGCAGCTGGGTGAAGAGATGCTGCGGCGTGGCCTGTCTGGTCAAAGACAACCCGCAGAGGTCCTACTTCATCCGAGTGTTTGACATCAAGGTGAGTGACACCGTTCGATGCCACTCAGCACCATAGCACTCAGATAAAACACAAACATGTTCATTTATTATTGAAGCAAATAAAGATGGTGTTTTCCCAAAGTGTCTAAGTTTTGCAAACCTTTCCTCTGAATCACTTCTCTGCTTTTGCTTTGTATTTTACAACCTCCTCTGCAGTATGTGGGTTGTGGCTGAGGATATTATTAAAATGCTTTAAAGATTATGTGCATCCCACAGAGCAAAGTGACTGTAGCAGCTGATCTGTGTTTACTGTCTCATTCTGGGACCAAGTGGTTCCCCAACTAAAGATGGGAAGCAGAATGGGAGAGGGGCGTGTAGCTTCTTTTAAATGTAAAATAGAATTGACTCAGTTTCCTTCTCTTGTGCTTTTGCAGGAAGGAAAAACAATGTTTGAGCAGGAACTTTACCACAACTTCTCCGTCAGCAGCTCCAGGTCCTACTTTATCTCATTTGCAGGAGATGTGAGTATAGAAGTCTTTAGGAATACTTCAGAAGCAAAGCTCCCACCGATCGGGTCCTCCTGTTGAAGTGTTAATCACGTAACGCGTTTACACACGGTGACACGTTCACATTAGAGGCGGCTCGTGCAGTAGGACGGCTGCAGGACCACAGGATGTCTGCTCTTAAAGCTGGGGTTTCTGATGTGAAGGGAGGATCTGTGGTCATAAAGTGCAACAATGCAACAAAGCAAAACATCTAATGCCAAAACTGTTGATATTCACGAGTGTTAGAACCAAATATTCTGTTTTCACTGATTGTGTAACATTTAGATGTTAGTAAACTTGCTCATTGTAAATAAATGGATCAGTGATACATCTGCTCTCCTAGAAATAAAGATGGCATTCAATGACTGTTGGTTTCTTCTTCTCAGACCTGTCAGGTTGGTCTGAACTTTGCTAGTGAAGAAGAGGCTAAAAGGTTCCGAGCGGCCGTCAACGACCTTCTCAACCGAAGGCAGCGCAAAACTGGTACGTTTCACCCTTTTTACTGTATTTTTCATTCTTAAGCGTTTGTTTTCTCTCTTATCTGTAACTGGAGAACTCCGCTCTTGTTTTACTAACGCAGCCCGTGTGGGTTCCAAACCTCCTCACTCATGTTCAGGCCATAACAGGGAGATCCTCGAACTGTGCACAGTCAAATCAAAAGATCTTATGGTGTCATTTGTGGATGAACTGAGCATTTCTGGTGAGAGGCCCATATAATTAGTGCATCTAAACAGCGACAGCAGAAGCTAAACATACTAGTGCAGTGTGATTAGATTCACATCCAAAATCCCGATCCTGAAGCCGAGCCTGGACTCCACCTCAGAGTGCTCCAGATGTTTCTTCAGCAGACATGAGCGGAGTGTGCTGGTTTGGGACACTGCTCGTGCTTCCTCTGTAAAACCGTCAGTCTGTCTGTGCAGCCAGACTCTGGCTTCCTTCCAGCTCCGCTCAGCATGCCAGCCGTTTGAAGTCTACACAAACTGTGATGATAAGTGAGGGTTCAAAGGCTCTTGGAGCTGGGGCATAGCGGGTTTTTCCGGGGGGTGCTTTGTGTCAGACACAGCTCAGCTCTGGCTTCTCCTCTTCTGCTCATGTCAAAGACTTCCTGAACTGCTTTCTGATTGTTTTGCCCGCGGTGCAGCAGACGTGAGGCGGTGTTTTCTGACAGCTTGGCACCTGGGGGCTCTTCTTCTCGTCACACTAACCAAACTTCAGCGCACCTTCTGACTGTTAAACTGCTCACTTTGACCTCTTGCCTCCTAAAGCTCAAAATCTCTCACTTCAGTGCTGCTTATTTTACTCAGGAACTATAACGATGTTAATTTTTCTTTTGCAGAGAAAAGAGCTGACCATAAAAATGGTATGTTGAACAGTTAATATTAATAACACACTTTCAGTCACAGGGTATTTGTTTAACCCTAAGGTCTGTTCTCATTGGTTATTTAACTAATAACCAGATATCTGACTTCCTTTTTTATTGCTTTTCCATGTACCTATAAGATGAAGAATGTGCATCATTCTAGTTTTGCCGTTTTGTGTAAGTTCTTTCTAAATCTGAAGCTGGGTCAAACAGGTCTATGGACTGTAGTCCTCTCTTTGTTTGTTTTCTAGTTCTATTTACATGTTAAACATAGTGCTGCAAATACATCCATCATATTCACTCATTCACAACAACTGAGTGAGGTTGGTGGTTCTACTCTGTATTTGGGCTCCAGTCCTACTGTGTACTGGCTTCAATGACTGTAACCGACACAAATCAAATATAGTGTGCGTCATTCTACAGCAAACAGAAGCAGTTCACTGATTTAACATCAGAGACTGAGTGTTGAGCAAGTCCTCGATCCGCCATATTTTCACAGACAGCGTGAGTCACATGGTGACAGCGTGGAGTCGGCTGCAGGTTAATCTGCCAGCAGGACGCCCATCTGCCATATGTGCACCACATGCTCCGTGTTGTTCCTTTAAACCCTGCTGTCATGGACATAAGCTGCAGTCGCCATAGTTGTTATTACAGTGACATTTTTTTATTAATAAAGGTCAAACTCTAGGTTTGTTTTCTTTATCGTTCACAGCAGTTGTAGAACGGATGTTTTTACTAATCATTAGAATTTGCTGTTTGCAAAAGGGTTTTTAGTTGCACATTTCAGTAGTTTTTTTCATTTTTTAGCTCAATCTCTGGCAAGTTGATGTTTTTAAGTGGAACAGACAAGAACGCCTCAATACATGTGAACACAGCAGCTTTTGTCAGGCCAAACTGAAACGGTTTACGCAAACCTTCTGTCAGAACATCATGGCACCGCCTTGTACAGTGCTGGATTATGTTTGCATTAAATTCTTTGCTACACACACAACAATCGGATGCTCAAAAGAGAAAGAGGAGTAACTTCTGAATACATGATGGTAGTAATTAATGGTAAAAGGTAAAATGGTTTGCTGCTCCAGGGTGATGAAAAAGTAAACAGAGAAACCAACAGTTGGAGTTGGTGCCACTCACTCACTCACTCACTCACTCACTCACTCACTCACTCAAGCTGCTTCGCTACTTGGACTTGTAAGCATAAACTAAAATCGTTTGCTCTCCGTCATTTACAAAGTGTTGGTCCAAGTGAATCCCAGTTTTAATTTAGGATTTCTCATCTGCAGCTGTGCCTTCATGTCTGCCCCGAACACTGTTTACTTTCATTAAGCTCTTTGGCTGTTGGCAAACACTGACGCTGCAAAGAGCAGGATTAGCATATTCTCCACAGATCAGTCGTCTCTTCAAGTCAACGCATGAATTTGTGCCTGAGATCATTCTTTCATTGACGTTTCTCTCCGGTGGCACGGATTCATTCTGACATTTCAGTAATGGAACATGTTTGTTGCCCTGGACTTGGGAGATGGATGCTGAGCTCCTCCCTCCTCTCTGAATGCATTGTTCACATCCTCCATTGTGAACTCTTGGTTATGAAACCTTATAGACTGAACCCAGATCAGTAACTGCACTGTGGTTGGGGCGGCTGGTTGCGTTGTTGAGTTCCTGCCTCAGATTCATTTTATTGTGTGATGGTTATAAATCCTGCAGGTAACGTCTGTAGATGCGTACGTCTACTTCAGACAAAGGCACTTTTAATATTAGAGAGAGGCAGCATCTGAGGTGAGGAATGGTCTCATCACAGACATTCAGTCTTCGTGGGGAGTCCAGAGATTTGGATTTGGGGATTAGCACTGGATTAGTGATTATGTCAGATGCTACGGTTTTCAGATTATGAGGAATCTGAGGACTGAAGGACCAGTGGGGCTGTGATGGTGGGCTGTTCTTTACGAATGTTAGAAAAAGGGACCATCAAGCTCTTTCATGATGACACAGAACATGCAGAAGTTCCCAAACTTGATCCAAACCTTGATCTCGTCCGTTCACTGTCAAAACAATGATGACCCATACGTACATTGAGCTGTTGGTTACTATGCTCGTTCCACGCTGGCTCCGTCAGTTGTGTCGTCACATTAGGTTCCTCAGACAACGTCTAGAGAAGCTCAGGCTCCTCATGGAACACTCTCCCTGACCATGTGTTCCTCGTTCCCCGTCTGCAGGTCCAGCTCTGCCCATGGCCACAGTGGACATCAAGAACCCAGAGATCAACAATGTTCGGTTCCTCAACTCCTACAGCCACCAGCAGCCGTACCACCTCAACAACGTGCTGAGCCACAGCGGCCTGAGCCGCAAAGACAAGAAGACCAAAGGCAAGAAGAAGAAGCTGACCAAGGCCGACATTGGCACGCCAAGCAACTTCCAGTGAGTCCCAGCTCACATCTGATTTCAGTGCTGAAGACAGCGGGAGAGATTTAAACGTGTGTCTATATAAAGCTCAATCAGAGAAATAAAGTCTTGAAAATGTTTTTGCAATACATTGCGATACCGTGTGTGGGCTCAATACAAAATAGATGATGTACTTGTGTATGTTTGCGTGTGCACAGACACGTGTATGATCTCACCACATTTCTCTCCCATCGTCTTCAGGCACATTGGTCACGTGGGCTGGGACCCAAACACAGGTTTTGATGTGAGTACACACACACACACACACACACACCATGCACAATAGTGACCTGTGTGGTGGCTGCATGATGGAACTGTTGGACAATAGGCTCTTGTTGCCTCCTGCTCATATTCACAAACAATTTGCTGCATCTCAGAAGCTGCAGACAAAAGCAGCTCAACAGGCGACACACTCCCCAACTCATCAGAGCTGCATAATTAGGAATTGGATTCATAATAATTTTAGATCAACATTTTCTTCATTTCATGCATAAATGTGTTATGCACTTATAAATAAACTCTTTATTGGTGTCTCAAATGGACATCATTATTTTTCTGGATCACTTCAAACCCTGAAGTGAAACAAGTGGCACCGACGCTCTTACGTGTGTTTTGCATGTAAGTCTTGACAGATGTTTGCTAATGTGAGATGGTGGCTGTTTGTGTTGTCATGGCAACCAGACGTCGCCTAGGAGTTTCTCACCTAATGAATGTTGTGTTCATGCTGATAACTGATTCTACTAATTATCTCTGTTTTCCCTCACGTGCACATGCTCAACCATCCTGAACACATAACGATCTCGCATTATGACCGGTCCCAGAATGCACTGCAGCAGATCGGTACAGCAGCTTGTGCTTCCACCCATGGCCACCGGGTGTCAGGCTAATACTAGTTTGTCTGCAGCACAGTTTAAAGTGGTTTAAGGCAAATGCAGCTGAAGGAAACCTTAAGTCAGTTTTTATGATGTTGGAGGTTTTGCCTGTTACAGCCCTACAATACATAAAATGCTTGTGAGAATTAAGAAAATAAATAAAACTGCACTAGATAAACACTTTACTGACTTACTGATTAGTGAAGCTGAAAATATTTTGTGTTTCTGACAAAAGTGAACAAGCTGTTGATTGAACTTCTTAGTCAGAGCAGGGCATTATTGCACCTCCAGCTATGGTCAGGCCACAGAAAGTGAAACGCTGATTGCGTAAGGGCTCTGAAGATGCTGCTCACGCAGCTGGTCACAGCGACGCCGTTTGTTTAGGTAAATTTGTTTGAACTGCAGGAGTCGTCAGAATGAAATGTTTCACATGTTGGATCATTTTCTGTAGTCATTTCTCTGGACATGGTCACGCTGTGAATCCACTTTTGTTGTTTTGTTGACATTTGTGCAGCTGAACAACCTGGACCCCGAACTGAAGAACCTGTTTGACATGTGCGGCATCTCTGAGGCCCAGCTGAAGGACCGGGAGACGTCCAAGGTCATCTACGACTTCATCGAGAAGAAGGGAGGGGTGGAGGCCGTCAAGAATGAGCTGAGGAGGCAGGGTGAGATCACACAGGCGGCCTTTGATGTGTCCAGCTGCTGTGAAACTTTAATGAACTGGTAGAGTTTGTAGATCTGCACCGACTCAGTCTGGAATGAAGTGCATCAGATGAAAGAATGACACAAAGTTTCAAATTGAAATGAGGAACGTTTAGTGTCGTGAGCACCGGCCTCCACATCAGGACAGGGAGACTTTCCAAAGTATATCAGACAGGAAAACAGCTGATTCTGGGGTTTGTTAAGCTGTGAAAAACACTTTGACTTTTTTATAGCCACTTCTTTTCAAATCTAAATGTACTTTTGTGATTCAGATCCTCGTCTACTAACTGAAAGTGGTTTTCAGTATGTGAAAAAATGTGTGCGCTCTGCACCGCACAATGGAGGAACAAACCACATACTTTTGTAGGATTTCACGTCGGCCGTGAAACGCCTTTTATTTCTAAATGAGCATTTTTAAATTCCCGTCACAGCTTCAGCTTTAACTTTCGTTTCCTTTCTTCCTTTTTCACTTCTGTCAGATTTGCAGGTGTGCAGATGAAAAAGTGTTGGACTTTTATTCCGTGTGACAGTTTTTGTGCATGTTTTATTCATGTTACCCTTCAAGTTTGAAAGCGGGAGTGGAGACTGTCGAGTGCTGTGAATCTCAATTCAGCAGAGTGTGTATCTGTATGTAGTGGTCTGCGTTTCATGCCACCTGAGTGAGTGTTTCTGCCCGTCCTGCTGAGTCGACTTGAGTTTAGACCAGGTGATCAGTGAATATGGGATCGATGTTGACGATTCTCACAAAATGAATCTCCAAACTTGAGTGCGTCCGTTTTCCCCTCTGAGCTTTTACAGCAGCATTTCTATCAAACTAAATATGAGTCTGGGACGAATCATGTTGATGCAGCCTGATCTTTTTTCCCCTCCAGCTCCCCCTCCACCTCCTTCTCGTGGTGGCCCTCCGCCTCCTCCTCCACCACCCCACACCTCAGCTCCACCCCCGCCTCCCCCTCCCTCCAGAGGGGGTAGAGGGGCCCCTCCTCCCCCTCCGCCTTCCAGAGCGCCGGCGTCAGCTCCTCCTCCCCCTCCTCCATCCAGACCTGGGACTCTGGGTGCCCCCCCTCCACCACCTCCTCCCACAAGAGGAGGGCATCAGCCCCCTCCTCCTCCACACCACCACCACCATCATCATCATCATCACCAGCCTCCCCCTCCTCCTCCCCCCACCCCCTCACATGCCTCTATTAATCCCCAAGCCCCTCCACCTCCGCCCCCTCCCCTGGCCCAGCAGTCTTCGGTAGGCAGTGGGGGTGGCTCCACTCTTGCCCCTCAACCTCCCCCTCCTCCCCCACCTCCTCCCCCCGGCCCCCCTCCTCCCCCGGAGCTAGACGGAGACTCGCCTCATTCGCCAAGCCCAGGCGGGAAGTCTGCACTGCTGGAGCAGATTAGGGGAGGAACCCAGTTGAAGAAGGTGGAGCAGAACCACCGCGCACCGGCCTCCACCACCGGACGAGACGCCCTGCTGGACCAGATCCGACAGGGGATCCAGCTCAAGACCGTAAGACACATCACAGGCCTTTCGACACAGCTGTGTGTTCTCTGCTAGTACACGTGTCTGGCCTCAAGTTAAGGTGGAACCCAGGGCCAGGTGTGACCTGCGTGTGTCCCCCCAGGTTTTGGACCTTCCAGAGTCCGGTCCGCCAACACCGGCTCCAGCCGCCGGCATCGTGGGCGCTCTCATGGAAGTGATGCAGAAAAGGAGCAAAGCCATTCATTCCTCGGGTAAGTCTGACACGAGCTGCCTGCACAACTCCTCCTCTGTCCGGTTCTTACAGGCTTGTTTTTTTTTCCAGACGAAGACGAGGATGAGGACGAAGACGAGGACTTCGAGGACGATGACGAATGGGAAGACTAGTCCTCAGCAGCACCTACCCCCCAAATCCCTGCACCTACCGCTGACACTAAAGCAGCTTCTAAAAATCTTCCAGAACCGGACAGAACTTGTAATGTATATGTTGTAAGAATTTGCTTTATATTTATTTTGCCTTCTTTGCTTTTTGTTTTTTATGATCGTTATAATAAATCTGTGCAATACATCATCCGTTAGATCTGAAACATTCGTCACGTTTCCTCATCGGTAGACGTCCTCCACCTCCACTGGTTAGAAAGCACTTACATTAGTCCTCAGCACAAGGTGAACATGAAGCTTTTTTAATATTAATCCTACTCTGATGCACTAGCTGCTCTGCTGATACGAGTCCTCGGGGGCATTTCATGTTTGTAACCTTCTTCATGTTTTCATTCCTAAAAGGGAGACGTGTGCGACCAAACAGGCAGGATCCTCTTTGTGTTTGATAGCAGCTCGGTCTAAAAGCGACATTATTTTCTTACTTCTTTTCATACGTTCAACTTTCCTAACGAAGTCTAGTTAAGTCATGTCATTTTTTCATGGAGACTCGTTTGCCTCACGCAGACTCTAAGGTTTTATTTTTATGTAATGGAAAACCTTTATTTGCACAGTTTTGTGTTTTTTGTGGTGTGTGTTCATCAGAACTAATTTCTATTTTATTTCAGTCATGATACAACAGACACTTAGAAAGTTTTAAAAAGGATTACAGGCGTCTGACGTTTGCGTTGGCGTAGTAATACACACACACACACACACACACACTCTGTGGCATCTGTGACATGATGGGACCTTTTGTTACATGTGGCTGGTTGTTCATTCTGTCATTGCCTGCAGGAGGAACAGGGCTGCGCTCATGATCCCAAACATGTAAAACATCTAAAGAAACCCATCATCATCCTCATCCATCAGATAAACAACTATAATTTTATGCAATGCGACTGTAAAAGCCTCCGCATGGAGAAATATTTAAAAAAGCAAATAACGATGAACCAAATGTGGCATTCGCAAACAGCTTGTGGGTTTGGCAATGCCTGCGATTCTCTGTGTAAACGGTGCGAGAGTTAATCAACGTTCTAACTGTTCGTCTTCGAGTTTTCACCGTCCTCCAGCGAGGCGTAATGCTGCATCGAGAAACCGAGATACTGACAATGAACCTGTGAACGGGGCTGGGAGGGGTGGGGGGAGGAGAATACTAAATTGTATACTTAAATAAATGTTAATATTTACAGAAAACCAAGGTCTGCATCTGTTTGCAATCATTAACCTGCGTGCGTGCGTGCGTGCGTGCGTGCGTGCGTGCGTGCGTGCGCGATGACCCGAAGCAGAGGTCGTCTGCATAACCCTGGTCCACGACTGAGGCCCTCAGAGACATGGAGGGAGATTAGCAGTGCAGTACGTAGGGTTTATAATTGGAAGCCAAAGTTTCCCCAGGAATTTAATTTGGCCATTGGTTTTCATTCCAAGTGTATGTAATAACTGTAAGCACAGGTGTCTAAGCCACCTGTTTGTGTATTAAGACCCAGTGGACTTCACGTTCAGCTGCTGAGCTGATATGTAAAGTTTTATTTTCCCTCCAGTTTTCACACGGTAACATCATAAAAACGTAAACGTGAGGAAATGTGCCGTGGCCCTGACTCCACACACGTTAAGAAAACAGTTGAACATTTGAAAAAAATGGGCTCGACACTTAGAAATTAATGAGTTTAAAAGAAAAAAACAACTAAACAAATTCACTGGAACATTAACAAAACTTAAGTAGTAAATTCACATTTTAGCGTTTCAGTCTAAATGTTGGAGCTGTGTTTTCTCAGGGCCACTGTAGAAAAACTTTGACACTTTAACGACGTGACAGTGAATTAAAAATGAACTGTGTCAATACCAGTGAAAAGTCACAAGCAGTCGGTCCCTGAATTCAGGTCTGGGCCGGATCCACCTGAAAGCACAAAGATGCAGCACGTCAGTCATGGGCCGGTTCTGCACTGGCTGCTTCCATGACGGAGCTGAACCTCTGCTCACTAGGATGCCGCAGAGTCAGCGGTGCTCGTACCCGTCTCAGGGACCTGACGCTGCTCCCGCGGATCGCTGCCATCAGGTCGTCGCGGCTGCACCTCTGTGGGGGGGGGGCGCCCGCCTCCTCCCGCCTCCTCTGCAGCGACGGCTTCAAGCCGCTCCTCAGCTCCTTCAGGATGTCTGCGCCGTCCTCGCCGCCGCTGTTCTTGGCCTTTTTGGACTTGGGTTTCCTCTGGTTCTGACCCTTGGTGCCGTTGGAGCCTTCGTGCTGTTTGACCAGTTCTGCGATCTTCCTGGTCGTGGCGTCTGGTGGAGGAGGGCATCGCTTCTGGCTCGCGTCGGCCTTCGGAGGCTGTGGCGGCTGCTTTGGGGCCCTGTTCTGGGCACACGGCCCGCCGCCCGGACCCGGTACCTCTGGGCTCTGCTCCATCCGCTGCTGGAGCCGCCGCTGTCGCTGTCGGTCCTGGTTGCGCGTCAGGATGCCTGTCGCCGCCAACCTGGGACCTGGGAGCTCGAACTGGTAGCCCAGTTTGAGCAGAGTGGTGTTCTCCCTGAGCAGCTGGACCATCTCCATCTCCACCTTCCCCCCGCAGATGTGCCTCTGGTTGTGGAAGCGGAGCTCCACCAGAGTTCTGTTGTGCTGCAGCGCTGCCAGCAGGGTGAGGAGGCCCTGACCCGACACGTAGTTGGACTCGATGTTCAGGTTCCGCACGGAGCGGTTCTCGCGGAGCATCTTGGACACGGCGGCGGCGACGCGGTCGTCGGCGTGGGTGTTGGACAGGCTGAAGACGTGCACGTGAGAGTTGGAGCACAGCGCCTCAGCGAAGCGGAGCAGCGTTTCCTGGGAGACGGCCTCCATGTTGTTGAGGTTGACCTCGGTCCGCGTGGGGTCGTCGTCCAGGACCTGCTGCAGCGCTTCGTCGATGACGGTTGGGTTTCCGCTCGCTCCCGCGTCCTGTTCTGGGCTTTCAGTCTGCCTCACTTTGCTGGTTTGAGTCTTTTGATGACATTTACTCCTAAACGGAGCCTCTTTTTTACCGCCGTCTGTCTTTTGTGCCTCTGCGACCTGTGCGGTGCATCTGCCTGGCGCCTTCGTGCCTTTGTTGAAGCTCTTCTTTCTGTCGTTAATCGAAGGCTTGTTGCTGCTGCTGCCTGTTGACAGTTGCTCCCCCCTGCTGTTATCTGGACGCCCCTCCTGTCGATGATAACACGACAGAAGATTGTCTTGAACCTTGACATTCTCCAGTCTCTGGCTTTTAATTAAGTGGTGGGCGCCCATTAGAGCTGCTATTTCTCTGACAGGCTGTATTTTTAGACTGTTTCCAGCCAAACATCTTGGTACGTTGCTAGAAGGGACTTCATTAAACAGAACACACCAGGTTGGAACACATGCATCTAAATTATAGAGGGAGTTTGTTTCTTGACACAGGAGACTATGAAACACCAGCCCTTCACATGTCGCTCATTCTAGACACACCTCCTACTCCCTGTAACACCTTTACCTGAACATCTGGAACGGATCTGAGCTGTGATCTCACCTGACTGGAGCCCAGCGTTCCGGCCTCCATTTCCTGCCTGTTCTCGCTCTCCCAGTACTTGAGCAGAGCCTCCCTGTCAAAGACCCCCGTCGGGCTTTTGGCCGTCTGGTCCTTCTGCCTCAGGCCGATTGGGACGTTGTCGTCCGGCTCCAGATCGTCCAGCTCGCGCTCCAGCTCCTGGAGCTCCTCGGGGGACAGCGCCGCCAGCAGCTCGTCCTCGTCCAGCTCTTCGTATTTCTTCAGTTTCCTGCGGTACTCGAAGGTGCTCATGGTTTGGCGGTGGTTTCAAATCTAATAGTTTATAATTTGGCTGAAATTGTCCTGAAGTTGTTTGTTTCCTGGGTTTGATCATTGGCTGCCCCTCAGATCCCCCCCGAGCAGGGATGCTGCAGGAGACTGGTGCGACTGGTTCATCCGCTGGTCTCAGCTGTCAGCTCCCACTCTGCTGAGGAGCAGCAGGAGCACGGCTGCCGCGCCTCTGATGCTCGGGGCTTTTTTTAGGGTGTTGAGTAAAGTGTCAGCGCGATAGGCTTTCTGCAGGAATGCAAACCCTGTGAGTGCTCTGTGCTGAGAAGTCACCAGCAGCTCGTGCCTCAAAAGGAACAAAGACAACAAAACACGGGGAAACGTTGGAAACGGACGTGTGCAGCGTTACGTAACGTGAGGAACCACGGCTGGTTGTGGTGTTGTCAAGAAAACAGTCGCTCTCCCTGAGGATGGGGGATTATGAGGCTGAGAGCCGCTGATGGTGTTTACACAAGGAAACAAGTTCAAGTTGTTCAGATCAGTTGTTCAAATGTGTAAACAGGAATAATAAGTACTCCTACTGACATTTGGTATGATGATAACGATGTGCAGCTAAAGCTGAGCCGTTCCTCCGTTCATGCTGTCAATGCTTGTGTTTCATTGCAGGTGCAGGTGAATCAGAAATGCATGATGGGATCAATGACACACTCGCCACTAGATGGAGAGTTATTAGAAACAATCAGTTGTACGTCAGGTATTAAGTCCTTTACTGTTTCTTATTGTCTGCACACTAACACATTAGCACCTGTTGGTTCCGACACCTGCCTGTGTTGCAGCCGGCGTCCACTATTCACAACAACATGACCTTCCTTCAGTTATCAGCGTCTCTGGTGACCTGCCAGATGTGGAACCATGTTCTTGTTCTTCGTGCAGGTCAGGAGCTTAAATATAGACCTTGTCAACTTCCAAACAAAGCAGCTCATGACTGTGTTGTGGTCGGGCCCATCACCAGCTGCAGTTCCTCCACGAGCCAGTAGACGATGACGGATCAGAGGAGAAATCCTCTCCTCAGTCGTTGGAGCGCAGGTCGCTGTCTTTAAACAGCAGGTAGTCCTTCAGCCTGTTGGGCAGATGGAGGGACAGCAGGTCGCTGCAGCTCAGGTGTTTCCTGACCTCCACCCTGCTCAGGTGGGACAGAGCGCGCGGGGAACCTGCGTCACAGAGAGCTGTGGTTTGCATGGATGCGGTTAGAAAACAGCGCCCGCCCGCCCGCTCCGCTGCTCACTCACGTGTGGTCCGGAGGATGTGGGGCCGCTCCCTGTGTTGCTCCAGGAGCTTTGTCAGTTTTCCGCACAGGGAAACCTGGCCGACGTAGTCCAGGAGGATAGAAACGACTTGGCCCACGAGGTTCACCAGCCACGAGACGCTGACAAAGTCACAGAACTGGGCCATGGAGAGATTCACACGCAGTAATGTTAAAGGAAGGAAACGGGTTCTGAGATAAACAATGAAATGCTCTCAGTGGAGATTAAATGCAAAAGTATGAATTACATCACTAATAAATCCATTAGAGGTTTTGTTTTAAGCTTCACCAACGTCTAAGAAACTCACAGCAACTCTTTCCTGGGGATGTTGTGAGGAGTCAGACTCACTCAGCTTGTCCCAGTCGTCGCCATGGTTACAGCGGAAACACTTCTCAGCGTCGTAGCCGTTGTTGAGCAGCAGCCTCATCATCACCTCGTCCTTCAGGCAGTACTGCAGCGCCGTGGGGAACTCCGTGTCGCTCACCACCGTGAAGTAACAGTTCACGTCAGCTCTGGCCGCCAGCAGCAGCTTCACCATCTCGTAGCGGCCGGACCGGACCGCCACCAGGAGGCAGCGCAGCGGGTCCAGGTCGGGCTGGGCTCCGTGGTTCAGCAGCATCTCGGTGCACGTCGCATCCCCGTTGGAGACGGCGAAGTACAGGGCGCTCCTCCGCATGTCGCCGTAGTTCTCAGAGACGTGAGGAGCCAGCAGCGCGTCGGCCTGGAAGCCTCTGTGCAGCAGCAGCTCCAGGCAGCGAGCCTGGCCTCCATCCGCAGCAGAGTGCACCGGACTTTGACCCGACAGCCTCAGGGCCCGTCGAGTGGTGACCGGGATTAAGATCCTCACAATTCTAGGAAAGACAGCGGTCAAATTAGCCCTGGTGTTTGTCCGGACAGTTGGAATGTGTATAACAGCGGGCAGCTGTTGAGCGTGGACCCACTCACAGGAAGTGTCCTTCGTACGCCGCCCGGTGGATGGGCAGCTGTGAGCTCAGGTTGTGGACGTTGGGGTTGGCCCCGTGCTGCAGCAGGATGCTCACACAGTCCGGGTTCCCCGACCCTGCGGCGTCGAACACCACGCTGTCGCCGTTGGGTGCCTGAGCGTTCACATCGGCCCCTGCAGGATAAAAGGCAAAGGAAAACGGCTCCGTCCTGTCCTGTGCTTTGAGATGGAAAGTGTGCGCGTTTTTAGTTCACCGTGTCTGATGAGGAGCTCCAGGACGTCCGCGTGGCTGTACTCTGCAGCGATGCCCAGAGGGGTCACCCCGTGCTGGTCCGTCTCTGAAAGAACAGCCCCGTTCTGCAGCAGCAGCTCCATCACGCCAACGCAGCCGGCTCGAGAGGCCTCGTGCACGGCCGTCCACTTCTTCAGGCAAACCTGCTGCACCCGAGCGCCTCCGGCGATCAGACAGGACACGAGCCGGGGAGATCTGGCTCTGACGGCTGCTGGGAGGAGGAACGGGGGGGGGGGGGGGGGGGGGGGGGGGGGGTGGAGAGATCAGGTCCAGATGCTGCTCATCACCTGCCAGGGACTCGGTGCTGAATGTGTTCTGACCTAAAAGCAGAGGGGACTCGTTCCTGCTGTTGGTTGTCTGGGGAGAAGCTCCATGGTCCAACAGCATCTTCACGTTTTCCACCAAACCAGCTGTAACTGCTAACGTCAGGAAGGTCTCACCGTCTGCTGTCGTCTCCTCCAGTGTCAGGCTGCAGGACGCTGGAACACAAAGAGGCCACAACATTCAAACAAGTTTCTAAACTTGCTGCTGGAGTGTCAGGTCTTTCATGGCTCCAGGTCGACTTGAGCTCCTCCACAAGCGGAAGTGGCCATCTCTCACCGAACAGCACCGTCTCCAGGACCTCGGGCCGAGGCTGGACGGCCGCCCGGTGCAGAGGATACCAGCCGTGCTCATCCATCTGACTGAAGGCTGCTGGGAAATCACAGAGCTCCTGCAGCGCCGACAGGTCGCCTGCAGAGACGCAGACTGGGTTTGTTTTCTGTAGAGTCAGAAACTGTGGCCTTTGCCCCTTAATTGTAAAACACCGTCCTTCTCCTCTAATTGAGTCTTATCGTTAGTATTATTATTAGTAATATTTCTGTCCCACAGACTGATGCATGAGGAGATTCTTTAACCTGTTGTGTTTGGACATAAATGTAGTGTATATTATAACACATATTTACCATGTGCAATAATGGCTCCAAGTTTCAGAGCTTCACTCCTAAATGTACAAATGGGGAGATGTTAGACGGCGTCGGACGTTGCTGCAGATGCTGAGGCCAGTGCAGGCTGTACCTCCACGGCTCGCCCCCTCTGTCACACCACTCCTGAACCATCATCCGTTCATCGTAGGCCAGGAGTTCATCATCGTCCACGTCGACGGGTGTGTCCATGTCCCAAACGTCACAGATATGAAAACAACTTCACACGTCCAACTCAAACGCCCGCAAACAGACTGAGCAGAAAAACAAGTCTGCTGTGGATTCGACTCCGCAAATACTGGAAAGAAAGGCTGGTGTAGTACTAGGTCAGGTACTGACACCACACTAAAAATACTTCATTAGAATAATAATATATTAATAAGTATTTTGAATCAAATCCTAAAATTCTGATGCAACACAGTGATCATAACTTTCTGTTGTGGCAGTGAAGCAGCAGATCATGATGTAACCTCTAATCTCTTTATAATCAGCTCGGTTCACGTCACTTTCACTTTGACCTCATTATTGGATCACATATGTAAAACCAGCACCTCAGCTTTTACGTCGTCGTATGAATGTTTCACCCTCCAGGAGAGGCAGCGAGTTACACAGGGAACGAAACGCACGACGAAAAGCGGCATCATCCATTTAGTCGCTCTCACCTGAAAATATGTGTTGAAGTCGCTGCACGAAGCAACAGCAGGACAGTTTCAGTGTCATGGCTGAACCACACACACACACACACACACACACACGCTTGACTGCGCTATTTATAAGTGTCACCTGTTCCAGTGTAACATGACGGCAGTAAAGGAGGGAGATGTCGCTGTTGCTCCGCTAATGAATATTAGCAGCCAACACATGAATATTTCAGAGTATTTCTCACGTCAGAAAATGAGGTTTTCATACAAAGATCAGTTCATGTGCAGTTGGACAAACAATCACTGAGAGCATTGTGAAATCCTGAGGATGTTTAAAGACCCAAATGATTCCTGGGTTTCCAGATTCTGACCTTTTGAAATCTTGGCTTTGATGTGACGTGGTCAAACAGCTCATTTAGCACAGTTGACCGTTTCAATGGCTCCACGCTGAGAACAGTCATTTTGTTTTCAGCTTGAACACTGTAATTTTCAGCAACTGGACTTTGAACGTGGGACAAAAAGTAAACAGCAGTCACAAAAATGCATTTGACTTTTCAAAGATTTCAAAAAAATTGTATTTTATTCATGTTTTCTGTTCTGTAACAATTTGGATTCTTTATAAAAGAGTGTAAAACGTTACATTGTTACATTGAAAAAAATCCAAATCAGCAGGACGTCTGCATGATTGTTACATGATACGTTCCTGGTCCTGGCTGTAGAGGTCGAGTTCCTGGTACAGAATAAAGCTCCTCAGTCTGGGAGGGAACACGTGTGAGTTCATAATTTCTGGGTTTTTGAGTCTCTTCAGGGTCAAACGCTTTCTGATCTCCAGTCTGCAGAGATGCCTGAGGGAGCGAGGATTACCTGGAGAGCAAGGTTGAGAATTATTTAACTTAATTCATACATTAAGTAAAAAAGTTTTAAAAAGTTACTTACTTAGTAACTTAGGGCAAAGTGCTGCTAGTGCCTCTAGTGTTTATGTCAACAATAGTTACTTTAAAATTACAATCCTTTATTTACAGTCTGTTTGTCTGCAGGTAGGGCTTCATCTGCTTCCCCTTATTTAATGATGAGTACAGACTAAATATTGTAAATGAACTCACTGAGAATTCCACATATTTCAGGCCACTCTTTCTGTTTCTCCAGGATGAGTCTGAGTTTAGAGCAGATTTGGATGTGGCTGACGTAGTCCAGCAGAATCCGGACCACACTCCCAGACAGATGCATGAGGCAGCAGAGACTCATGAACTCACAGAACTGAGGAGAGGATGGACCCTCAGGTTATTGATGTTTTTATAAAAGTTAACAACCTGTATTATTAAGTAAAAAAACTGTATTAGCTGGAACTCACTGGAATTTTTGCCTCCATCTCATCTGTAGCATCAAATGCGTTGTCATGGTTACAGAGAAAGCACCTCTCCACCTTGTAGCCGTTGTTGAGCAGCAGCCTCATCATCACCTCGTCCTTCAGGCAGTACTGCAGCACCGTGGGGAACACCGTGTCGCTCACCACCGTGAAGTAACAGTTCACGTCAGCTTTGGCCGCCAGCAGCAGCTTCACGATCTCGTAGCGGCCGGACCGGACCGCCACCAGGAGGCAGCACAGTGGGTCCAGGTCGGTCTTCGCCCCGGCCGCCAGCAGGTGTTTGGTGCATTCCACGTCCCCGTTGGAGACGGCGAAGTACAGCGCGCTCCGCCTCATGTCCCGGTAGTTTTCCGAGTTTCGGGTGTTCATGCGATAGTTGACGTCGAAGCCGTGGTTGAGCAGGAGCTGCAAGCAGCGTATCTGACCTCCCTCTGCAGCTGAGTGGACCGGGCTCTGGCCTGCCTCTTTAATGGCCCTCTTTGTGGTCAGAGGTATCAGCATCTTCAGAGCGCTGCAGGAAATAAAACACAAGTCACACCAGTGTTTGAAAAGGAGACAATATCCTCTTATATTCTTGTCATATTTTGACATCTGTCATATTTTGAGTTTCTTTTCAGCTATTTCCGGTTTAATTTGTAGTCATTTCTGTTCCTCTGTGCTCCATGTCACCTTTGCTATGCATCACCTGAGCAGCCACCTGCTCCTCATCACATAATCACACAGTGTATTTAGTCACCAGTACTTATCTCAGTGCTCTGCCAGATCTAGCAGATGTTTCCTCTGTTCCTGACTCCCGGACTCTCTCTGCTTTGCTTAGAATACATACATTCTGTACTGATGCATCTCTTAGATCATTACTGTTCATTACTAAGACCTTTCCTGTCTCTGCTGTTCATCCTTGCAGTTTATTGTGCTGTCAAATGTCCACCAGCTCCTCCACTGGCTGCATCGACCCACTCACTCGTAGTGTCCGGCGTACGCTGCCTTGTGGACGGGCAGGTGTCCGGTGATGCTGGGCAGGTTGGGGTTGGCGCCGTTGTCCAGAAGCAGCTGAATGCAGGCAGTGTTTCCTGACCCTGCTGCATCAAGCAAGACACTTTCTCCATTACAGGCCTGAGAGTTGACTTTGCTCCCTGAGGAAGGAAGATGGTGGAGGTAGGACGTGGTAACCACACTGTTATATTACTGGCTGGTTTTCCAGACTGACCACAGCTCAGAAGGATCTCGGTGATGTGGAAGTGTCCGTGCTCTGCAGCCACAGCAAGCGGCGTCACTCCCGTCACGTCCTTCTGATTCACTCGCCCGCCGTTCCTAAGCAACAGCATCAGGATGTCCACATTGCCCACTTTGGCCGCCTCGTGCATGGCCGTCCACTTCTTCCTGCAAACCTGCTCCACCCAGGCGCCGTGAGCCACAAGAGTGTACGTCATCTGGTAGGAGGCGGCCCTCACCGCTGGGGACGTGGTAGGTTAAAGTTAAATGATTTCTGTTCAAAGCCAACATTTCAATTTAATTTGTAATATTATAATCTGCTGTGCAGCATCTTGACATCTGGTTGGGTTTTGTACAATAATTCTAGCTCCCTTTGACTCAGTCTGGGCCTTGGACGGGTCCCGCCTCCCCATCATCTACATGTTCACCCAGTCTTACCCAGCAGCAGCGGTGACTCGTTCTTGCTGTTGGTGTTGTGAGGCGAAGCGCCGTGCACCAGCAGACACTTCACGTTTGGCACCAGCCCGGCTCTCACGGCCAGGGTGAGCGCCGTCTCCCCTCCCACGGTCGTCCTCCCGTCCAGACCCAGACCCTGAGCTGCCACTGACAAAGAAACAGGGAACACGCAGGGGGTCAGAGAGTTCACGCCACACTGACAGCTGGGACAACTGGGCAGGTGACCCAGTGAGCTGTGGTCATAGTGCTGGTTGACCTCCAGGCTGAATGCACAGAGAACAACATCACAGGTTATTTCAGAACAAGAGACCTGCCAACAGCAGCCGTTATCAGCTGGGAGGCAATATTGATTTTCAGTAAATTGAAATATGTTGTCACCTTAAAGTCACCTTTATTTACAGTCAGAACCAGTGAGATGAGGATATAGCTGCATAGATCAGAGTTTAATGAGTATGTGTGTTTGTTGTGTAGAATACGCCCATTAGCTGAACCTGAGCTGCTCTACAAAGTTAACACCACCGTAAACAGGTTCTACTGCCCCCAGCTGGTCAAACGTGCTGTTGCTCCATCCATCACCAGTTCGTTAGGTCAGAGGAGCAACAATAAGAACTATTCATAAAGTAAATCTGTAACTTTCTAACTCAGCGTACTCACGTCTCACAACGGCCTCCAGAACCTCCAGCACCGGCTGGGACGCGGCTCGATGGAGAGGAAGCCAGCCGCAAGCGTCCCGCTCCCTGAAGGCCCAGCTGTGTGTCAGCATCTCCCTGAGCACTGAGACCTGGCCTGGTTACCATGACAACGAGACAAGCCAAAGGATGCTGAAGGACACGCCAAGAAGAAACGAGGGTATTTCCACTGTGAGGCCTTCCTACTGTACCTTGCTCAATGGCAGCCAGGACTCTCAGGTTTTCATCCGTCACTGGTGCTAAACTAAGAGTCAGGAGCAGAGCAGCACAGAACCGTCAGCAGCTTTGAAGGTGTTTCACAGAGGAGAGTGGGGTTCAGTGTTGGTTTTCATACTGGACCTGGCTGCAGATTTCAGGAAAACATCTTGACAGGCATCTTGAATGCTGAGCTGAACAATGTGGTCACTGAGCTCCTCTTCACTGTCATCATAGGTGTTCATCACTGCATGAAGGATCTACAAGACTCCAGTTAAAAAACATCACACGCTATTAACAAATACATCTAAATAACAGTAACTTATACAATCCTGAATAATGATAGTTAATTATTAATAAATGTTTTTCCAAATGTAGCAAAGCAACATTGTCTTAAATGCAAATCCACATTCTGCAACCAGCATCTTAGCAGTGATTAAACATTTGTTTATCCTACTTACTGAAACATCACATTAGTGTGAACTGAATCATGGTAGTGGCACATTTAGACACAAAACTCTAATGACAACCAACACAACACACATAGCCCAGTACAACTGTACTGGGTCTTCTCAGTTTAGATGCACCTAAAGATTCTCACCTTTGAGGACGGTTAGCAGCTCACGCTGATGGGTCCAGCTCACACTGATGGGTCCAGCTCACACTGATGGGTCCAGTCGGGTCCAGCTCAAACTGATGGGTCCAGCTCACACTGATGGGTCCAGTCGGGTCCAGCTCAAACTGATGGGTCCAGCTCACGCTGACGGGTCCACATCACGCTGATGGGTCCAGATCACACTGATGGGTCCAGATCACACTGATACTGTAGGTCCAGTTGCAGTGATTCCACAGAGTGTTGTGTGTTTCAGTGTTCTGATGCTCCACAGCCCTGCCTGCGAGAACCTAGGGAGGGCTGGTCTTAAATATAGCCGAGTTACAGGCGCTGTTGCGTGGGTTAAGCCAGGTCTTTGCCACCTTTGGCAGGAATCCTGCATTCAAGATCCCACATGCTGCTGGTACTTAGGCTCTGGACTTGTGCAGCCATTCATTGTTCCGCATAAAGCAAAACCAATCAGGTCTATTTTTTCCTCTGATGCTTTGTCTGAGGAAATATGATACAATACATTGAATGTCATTTGAATTGTTGGCTGAGTTAACAGACAAGCTACTGGAAAACTATGCAACCAGGCAACAGCAGACAACAGTGGCATCCCTGTAATCCAGTGTTTCTGCCAGTTGATTTCCTTTCTGCTCAAAATATTTTTAGATAAGATTTTTAAGTCATATAGTCAGATTTTTCCATCTTGTTTCCAAAGTTTCCAAAACATCAACTCATTGATTAAATCTAAACACATAGATAATTATCATCCACCCCTGCAGAGTAAATGACTACATTTCTTTCTGTCCATTTCAGGCCAAAGGCAACAGAAAAAAAAAGTTCAGGTTATCAAAACGATATCTTTCAAACGCCTTGAGAGAATTTCTTGGCAAAAACAGCCACTTGGATATGGATGATGATTTTGGAGGTCAACGCGAGAACAGGAAGGCTGCAAGGATTTGTTTCATTGATGTCGTATCCAAGGACTTTTATATAAACCGACTAGAATCTGGACAGGTTTCACTGGTTGGCAGCTGCATAAATCTGTAACTCTTCAGTTTTTCAGCCTCTAATTCTTACGCCTGAGTAATTTGCCACATTACATCACACATTGTACATTTTAGGTTTAACAGAATATAACGAGAGACAGTAGAGAAAGGAACAAACAGAGATTCCAGCTCTACGTCTGTACACTGATTGTAAAGTGGATGAACTATATCAGCCTGTGTTTAACACAGGAGCATCCAGATGTGTTAGTCGGGCAGTTGCTTGTCTGTGTTTGTGTTTTTTAATGTCATCTAGAAAGTATGACAGCCCACCACCCACTGTCTAATAAATCGTGAGCGTGAGCCGTCCGCCTGCTGCGTGACCTCTGGGGACCCGGCCGATGCCCAGCAGTGGATTAGTGGAGCTTTACAGGGGCCACTATGTCGGCTGCTCTGGCTCAGAGATTCAAAGAGCATTTTATAGCTCAACGTAAAGCTTCTACAACGACAGTGTGCAGACAGGGAGACCATAAAACAACTAAAATAAGACTGGTTTTCATCCTCACACTCACACAAGCAGCTTTTAAAGATTTGCTGTCTAATTATAAACTGTGTTTTTGCAGTTGCTGGTTTTCAGTCTCTGCTCAGTAACATTACAAACACCAGCTGCATTTAATACTAGTAAATATGCCTTTATCTCTGTCTTCTTCCAGCTTAGCTTCTAAATGTTTGTTGTGTTTATTCAACAAATTAAAGTATTGCAATAAATAAAACTTATTTACGACAGAGTATAACAGCGCCCCCTAAAGGTTTTGCTTAGCACAGCGCCATGTGGTTGCTATAGAAACGTCTAAACTTTGCCCGTTGCCCGGATACTTAGCTAACGTTAGAAAGACCGGGCAAAGCTAATTTAGCTGTTATGTGCTAGCTTACCTAAAAGTTCGCTAAAATAAGAAGGATAAAAATAATTCGAAGCAGTTTAAACGGTTTCTTAGCTGTGGTCCGCTGTGACCCGACCAGTTTTTTTGGGCCACCACTTCAGTTCGCTGAGAAAGCTAGAACTGCTAACTACTTTACAGTTTAGCCTTCGTTAGCTAACAATCACAATGTCACAGCATAAAGAAAGCGACGAGCTGGTGGTAAACGGAGAGCCCGGAGAAAACACTGCACTGGAGACGCCAGAGGACGACAGAGAGCCGGGAAATGATGGCGGGGAAGCGCGGCCCAACAGACCCAGTCCAGGTGAGTCCAGCTGGGTCCAGGTGGGTCCAGGTGAGCCCAGGTGGGTCCAGGTGGGTCCAGGTGAGCCCAGCTGGGTCCAGGTGAGCCCAGCTGGGTCCAGGTGAGTCCAGGTGGGTCCAGCTGGGTCCAGGTGAGTCCAGCTGGACTCACTATGTCTCCACTGGCGTAAGAAACAAAAATACCAGGCTCTTTTTTTAAAATAATAATTCATGTTTCTGTACAGATGGGCCGGTGGGTGTGGGTGACGCTGAAACCCAGGCTGATCTGACCAGCGATGGAGAAAATGGAAATGCAATAGAAACTGGTGAGATCATCCCAACGATCCCTCACCTAAAACAATGCTTGGGTTGACCTGGATTATTAAGTCAAATCAATGAGGGAGTGACACTGATTGCCAAGATTCCTTTGTTATTGCGACTGATAATATTGATTTTCTGAACAGATGTGTCAGGAGCAGTAAAAGAAGCTGAAAGTGAGGCTGATCTGCCCAGTGATGCTGAGCAGCTCAGAGAGTCTCAGGGAATGGAAAATGTCAGAAACTCAACAGCTACAGGTAAGAAAACGTGAACTGGACCTTAATTAATGTTAATGTCTTCTGCATAAATCTTTTTTACAATAATATGTTAGTAACATTTTCTAATTTGAGTTCATGTTAATATCCAGAAAAAACGCTGTTGCCAAAGCAACAACCATTAAGGATCCAAAAAAAATTGATTGATTTTAACAAGAAATATATAAAAGTTTGAAAATAAAAATTATTTAACTGTGTTTTCAGAATTTGATTAATTAAAAACTTTTCAAACTATGACACATCTCAAAATCACA
Source organism: Betta splendens (assembly GCF_900634795.4). Lineage (NCBI taxonomy): Eukaryota > Metazoa > Chordata > Actinopteri > Anabantiformes > Osphronemidae > Betta > Betta splendens. The sequence goes on along the minus strand of NC_040886.2, from coordinate 17,067,287 downwards.
CATTGTCACTAATATTCAGATTTAATTTTAGTTCTAGAAACATACTAATTAGGAAAACCCTCAGATGTTGGTTGTCTTACTGAACTTTTTAGGTGCCACAACATGACTGTACATGTACTGCACATGTAGTTTGTCAGATCATCCCAAAAATGCAAAACAAATTTACATTACATATACTGTCCACCATCACAGAGCTTGTGTTGCTACTGCTCTACTAGAGTTACACTATAAATAATACACACTGTGTCTCTTTGTTAAAGACTGTGCCTGACATACTTCAGACACAGATGCAGTTTATTTAATTATTACACGAGTCGCCACTACCGATACATACATACTGTACAGTACAGTACATAATGATAAAGTTTTGTAAAGCATACCTGACTAATTCCACCACACATACCATACCAGAGAAAAGATCCTTGTTTACTCTAGGGCTGACAAACGTGTACAGTGCATTTGTGAGCTAAAGTGTAGACAGTGAACTAAGTGAGATGTGCTGTTTCAAGGTAACCTTATATTGAAGTAAATGAGGATCAATTAATATATTGTTAAAGTTTTATTAGCTGTTATAAAGATAGTAGTTAGAAGGAAATGGCAGAGTCCACCACTACTTCAAAGCGTCTAGACAGCTGATGATGTGGTGAAACATTTAAAATGTTTAAAACTTTATAGAAGTGGAATGATTGCAAACTCTTGACAAATCGTACTAATCTTATCTAATTAAAATCTAGTTAAAGTTAAGAAATATACTTTTATAATAAAATTCCATAACATACAAAAGAAATACTCAAACTGTTGCCTGTGTGTGTGGTTACATGGTTACAGTGAAAGTGGTGCTGGTACCAGAGGGTCATGTGATGACTGTGGCTTTCGTCATCGGCCTCAGCATCCAGGAGCTGAAGCGTCATCTTGCCTCAGAGCTCAGGGTCCCTCCACAGGTGCTGCAGATCTCTCTGGATGGTGTGTCTGTTTTTACAAGTCTACAAGTCACTGGAAGTTTATTTATTACATGAACAACTTACAGCTAGTTAATCACATTACCATTGAACATTTATGTCAATCAAAGTATGAAATTCTACTAACTTAGCACATTCCAAATGACCAAACATGATTCAAAAGAGTATTTTCCATGAAGAGTTTTAGATTAGTTGTCTGAGGCTGGACTGCCTGTTTTCCTTTCAGGAACAGTGGTTGAAGAGGAGCGGAGTCTGATGGAGCTCGGAGTTCGTCCTCACGGCTCCACCCGGCTGGAAATGAGTTCTACCAACCCGACCACCCACCCACTTCGGCCTGTTCGCCCCCCTGAGCTTGACAACATGCCTGATGTCATCACTGTCCGAGTCCAAACAGGTATGAACCAGTTCAACGCCAGCATCATAGAGGTTTAGCTTGTACTGCTTCACCAAAGGTTACGTTCAACAGTCTTCAACAGTGTTCAGTTATATTTTCTCTGTCTTTCAGAGGAAGGAGTGTTTCAGGACGTGGTGGTGGAGATCGAGCGTCCCCGGCAACAGAAGGCCTTCCTGGGTGGCTACAGACATCAACTGACCGGGGCCGTGTACCACCACGCTGCTGTCCAGACCGCACCCAAGAGGAGGCCTGACAGAGGAGTGGTGGTCTTCAGTCGAGACACGCAGGTACACTACCAAGCTTCGAATCCATGATATCTCATGTTTCCCAGTTTCAGTGCACATATTATGTCAAAATGACCTTTGCTGTGATATCTGAGAGGTCTTCTGTAGATTTGTTGTCCTATTTCACATTATCACAAAGCTGCGTATCAGCAAAGTCCTGCTGGAACCTGACACACAACCATATATATGACATGTTGACAGTGCCAGAGTTGTTGGCTTTTTATTTCTTAATAAAAAAAACTACTTAACGTCTTTCCTGGTTGTTCTTGCTTTTGGGTCAGACGTTTTAGCTTGTGTGTTTGTGACACAATGTTTCAGGTTTCTCAGAAGAGTGATAAGATAACACAACGTGCTGTAACAGAACAGAACATAAAATAAGATCAGCTCTTAATCTGAAGGGACATAAAGTCACTATGAGGAAATGTGGGATACTATATAGGTGTAAATAGTTTTGTTGAACACTTGGAGGGTGTAATGCCAAAAACATGTGTACAAAAAGGTACAATACTTTCCTTTAATAGACCCACCCCTAGTTTCTATAATTAAGCACACTCAGATACTGTGAATGTAAGATGATTAAATTAGTTCCAGTTGAATGCCAACAGCAGCACTGACATCTTTACCTGTCGATTAGTTTCACCAACCAGATCAAACTGGCAAAGTGCCGCTTGTTAGGCAATGTTATTTTTGAGTTATGTGACTGGCAGCGGTACAACAGTGTCCAGTTTCTGTAATAATTTTAATTTTATTGTTTTGACTGAGATCACCACTGAGGATGCACTGCCTTTAAAGAACAGTAACAGTTTTCCAGGAAGTTTGAGAACCCTGATAACTTTTACCTTCCTAGAAGCAGGTATGTCAAGTTATTGGATAACCCTAAAAAAACTCTTTTACATCAAACCCTGTACACCTGCTTCTTGGAAGACCTCACACCTTCACTGTTTTCTTACATGTAACAAGAATCTGTACTAGACAATAAGAAACTGGCTTGAATGAAAATTCCATTTCTTTCCAAAGTTTCCTGCCTTGCATTTGTCAGTGAGCTCTTGTATTGTAGAATCTAAACTGGAACAAAGTGTCCTGACCACTGTACATGTAGTAAAGTAACGTAGCTGGATCAACTGCAGCGTTTATCTGGCAGCTTGCAGAGAAACCGTGTGACTGTCACGTTTTGGATGTAAGACACCTGCTTTCATGCTCTGTTTCACTCATACAGCCAAAACACATTTTGTGCGCCAAAATAGGAAGCAACAAAAACAATCATTAATGATCATGTACAATAAATTTGCTTCATAGACAGAACAACAGAACAACATCTGATCATCAGACTTTGCTCCACATTTCCAAACCAAGATTCAGTAAAATTAGTAAAATAGCATCAGCAAAGATGCTTACACATAAAGCACACAAATATCTTTACTACAATTTTTTCTTTTTGTGCTTCCCTTTTCTCCAGATGTGAACTGCACCATAGTATTTGATAGCAACCGTAGCAGTTGTTACAGTAACAGCAGTTGTATTTATTATTGTAAGATAATTGGCTTATATCTAAATTACATACTTACATACAATGTATTTTCATTTTACATAATAGCTTTTGTTATTTTCAGGTAATTACTACTGTGTTTGTCGGTACCTCAGTGATAAATATAATTGTTCATAGCTTTTAAAATAACTACAGTGGCACACATGGAAAATGGGACAAACATCAGTCATAAAACCAGATAATATTACAGAGTGAATTATTGACAGTTTAGTGTCAAGCTGTGAAGAGCTGGCAGCAGCTGGCGTTACATCTTCCCAGAAGGTGTCAGCTTTAATCAGAAAGGTGTGCGTTTTGGCTGCGGTCCTCGTCAGATGGAGGTTGTATGTGCCTCGTTCACCTCCACCCACCTGCAGGTACCTGCTTCCCCCTGTCCTTGGATTAACACACACACTACCTCCCTAATGACGGCGGGTGGCTCATTAAGGATGCACATGTATGAAGACATGCAGCTGCAGTAATGAGACGTTTGTGCCTGTTGTTCTGTGCTGTGCCGCAGCATAGACGCCCCACAGTAAAACCCTTTGTGTTGCTTGCTGCTGCTCTTTTTTATACTAGCTATTATTTCCTTTTGCAGCTCACCAATTATTATCAGTGATGGTAACATGGCTGCTTTTATAACTGTGATGTATTGGAGAACCATGTCATATCATACCTTTTGTCCATGTTTCTGAGAAAAGAAAAACTGACACATAAGGAAACATGTTGTATATTATGGTGATGGCAACTGTTTTAATCAGCTGCTGCAACATAATGACCTTTGACCCTTTACTATGTTACTATACTAGTGTGGTTGTTTGTTGGCTGGAGAGAATGTATTTCAAAAGATTTATTTTCAATGTCAATCTCAGTATTACACTAAAAACAGACATGGAGTCTCTAGAATTGGCTCACATTCACGCAGCAGCAGTGTGAACAGCTGTTTGCTTTCGTACATACTGTACATGTACAAATGGTTCCAGGATTTTGAGCCTTATTAACTGTAACAAAACACTGCCCCAGGATGATCCTAATCCAAACCTAAATCCAAACCTCAGTTCACTTATATCCAAGCTTTCCTCCTTATTAGTGTTAGTAATTCAAACAGATGTGGTGCCAGGATGACAGGATGCATTTCTCTGCAAAATTACTGCAAGGTGATAGAGAGTGTCTCTCTGGTAAAGTTTGTGACTTTAAAAGGTACTCAATAATGTATTAGTTTTAACGCATACGCATCTAGTCTAATACCCTGGTTTAACATAAAATGCTTTTCACCAGCTTCTTTGGTTACAGTGGACCTCATATAACGTCTGTGACCTGAGCTGTGGCCATTAGCTGCACATAGCCGCCCTGCTATCCTAAACTACTGTACACAGCTCATTTATATCATCACACAGCTCCTTTAAAGAAATCTGTCTGCACAGAAGGACATTGATCACCAAAGCAAAGGAATTTACAGTATCTCTCCTCCTCTGTTTCTACAAAAAACAGATGGGGATGTACTGTATAGAAGGCATTTTAATAGCACAAAAAGACATTCATATGTGTTTAGAGAGAGCAATGATGATCTAAATTTGCTTCTTTATGTTCAGCCTTTTGTCTCTGTTTCTGTCAGACAGTGGAGCTGAAGTCTCAGGCTCAGCAGTGTGCAGTTCACGTCTCCACTCAGATGACTGGGATCGGCTGTTATGTCTCCTGTATGAAGGACAAGCTGCTCACTCCTGGCACCTACCTCAGTGCAGATGAGTTTCATGACATCAGACTCAGAGCTGTGAGTAACTTTTTAAAATGTTATACTGTAGTTGTAGTCACAAAAATCTTATGTAGATGGTAATTATTTATTTATTGTTTTTGTTTACAACTTGTATATAGCATGAATTCTATTTTAATTGATTGTAATTTGCATTTAACTCAATGAAGTTGGTATGTACTACAGGTAAATGCACTTTTAGCAGCACTACAGCAATCGGCCTTTGTGGATATGACCTACTGTAATCTGCCTCCCGCAGCTGGATAATGCAGTTTGTCCCAGTACAGGCTCTGTTATGGGAATTGTGAATAAACAGCTTTATTAAAGTCTATTGCAAAATTCTCAGCTCAAATAAACCCTGACTTGGCCAATAAAAGAACATTGTATTTGCGTGACACTTTGGCTGCATTTGCTTGCTTTCATTGTCTTTGGAAAATAAATCTTATTCCAAGTCTCTGTACTGTTGCAGGCGGCCACAGGTTTTCCTTCAGGATTTCTCTGTGCATTGCTGGATTTTTTTCAGATTAGCATCCTCATACAATGTGTGTGTGTTTACTGGCAGTGTTTAGTTTTCAAGTTCTAATGTTTTGGATAAAAAGCAACATTATGGTCTCATTAGTTAACTAAACAGCACAAAGGGCGGGTAAAAGGCAGACTATCCACAGCAATATTCAATGAATCCAATATAGTAAATGCTAAAAACATCCTTCTTTTGTAGGTGATTCGTCTTCAGTCATTTGCTAGACGCTGGCTTGCCCAACAGAGGGTGGAACAACTCAGGAGAGAGCGAAACAGACACCTAGCTTGGCTGGACCTACAGGAGAGAAGGAGGACTGAGGAGAAGGAAGAGCAGCTGAGAGACCGCCGCCATCGCTGGATGAACCCTCAGAAGAGAGACGACTTCAACCTGCTGTACCACGCTCTGGAAAGTAGGCTGAAAGTGGGCGCTGTCCATCGAGAGGTCCCACCTGTAGGTGGAGGTGCACAATCAGAATGTGAAATGTGTGCCTTGTGTACGTGTCAGAGTGGAGGTGTGAGGAGGAGCAGAAGATCAACTCGTCCCTGCGAGGAGCTGAGAGGAAGGCAGCTCTTTGCTCACTACTAGATCAGGAGACACAACTCATCGCTGCCATAGGACGCCACCGCATCGCCGTTCAGCACAACAACTATGATAAAACCATCAGGCACTTCCTGGACAAGGTCAGACATCACTGCTCCTGCTCTGCTTTCAGCTCTCTTTTTAGACTACAGTGCTACAGAGATGAAAAACTCATAGCAGTACATCTACTTCTGATAGGATAGCATACCACAGGAGGTTTGGACAAAGGACAGGTACTGTAGCTGGCTTAGTTGTTGGGGTAATATACTGTACCTGGCAGTACTTAGAAGTTATGGTAGTAATAGCACTTCTTACAGACATAAACATAGTAGTTTAGATGTTGTACTGACAACATTTTATTATGGAGGATAAAGTGTAGCAGTGGCACTATTATTATCTGTAGACTACTACTGTACGTAACAGTATTCTGATGTGTCATTTTAGTCTGCAGCTCCTTATCAGTGGAAAACAGCAGATGGTCGTCTAATTGAGGTGGACAGTCCACATACAATCAGAGCGAGAGAGTTGCGAGATCTGTATAACGACATCAACATGTTCACTGCGAAACAGGATCAGAGGCACCAGATCCTGATGACACTCAAACATACTGTCAAGGTGCCCACACTCTCACACACTGCTTTTCCTTTACATTCCTGGTGACTAGAAGTGGGTAACTTGAACGTTTTGTTGGACAGGAGCACGACTGTCAGCTGAGCCGGGACATTGTGGATTTGATCGATAGGGAGGTAGACCTAACGACTCGGGGACTTAAGGCCTCCAGTCTGGAGGGACTGAGGAAGAGGATCTCCACTCTGTTCCTCCAGTATATCAAAACACCAGCATTCAACCCTGAGGTGGCCAAGATGCTCAAGGTGAGCAAAACAATGCACCTGTCTCACATTGTGTTTTCAATGCACTTCTCCATAAAAATCTCTCTCAGGTTCCACAGAATCCCTCCCAGCTGAAGAACGACATGTTCCTCTGCCGCAGCTGTCAGCGATATCTGCGATCCACTGACTTCAGCCCAGCCGCCAACGCCCGAGTGAGTGGTCGATGCCGGGACTGCACTAGACTTGACAACATAGCTAGAACCCGGGATGACTTCTCCTGCTATAAAAACATCCTGCAGAGGCTGAGAGCTGATGAGCAGCAGCTCAACAAGGAAGCAAAGATCCCCTTCCTGTTGCAGGTGACTGTTACTACCATATTTGCCACTTAAATTAATTTTTCCTAATTATCCAACTGCTTCAAAAAAGATGATTTTATAAAATGATTTAATAGTGCTGGTGTTGCCTGGTGTCTCTGCAGGTGGAAGATGTCCGGTACCTGGTGGAAGTGGTCTGGGCATCGCGCTCAGCCGTCCATGGCAGCAGTGACATCTACAACCTGGTGTTTGTCCGCTGGGAGCGGGGAATTGACTGGAGCCCCTGGAACTGCATTCTGCTGTCCAGAGAAGAGACCTCAGCTCACCTGGAGGTGGAAGATGTCCACAAGGTTAATAAACAATTAGACCCACATCACCCAGTTATTACCACCTATTAATACTGTATTTTAAAATGTCTTGTGTGTGGAAAAATATTCCCTGGTTTATGTGAGATTTAAGAAGCCTGGATCTAAATGTCTACAACTGGAGTAGGTGTTTATTTAGTTTAGTGGTTTTGAAGTGGAGGCTAAACAGCCTCAATGCCGACATTAAGACGAAGAGTCCTCCTCTACAGTAGGTTTATAAGATATCATTACTGTATGCTTAGCTGAGCTGTGTTTACTGTTGCTACACCAACATTTGAAATTATGTTAAAAAGACTTTTCATATTTCACAAACCTTTGTACAACTTTTGACTCCAGCTGTTACACAAACTGAAGCTTCTTCCATTGTGTGTATGCGTTTGTGTTCAGACATACGAGGCGACGTTCATCCGCAGGATCGAACACAAACACATGTTGGCTAGACGCTACTTCAGCCAGATCTCCAGCATGGCCGAGTTTCTGGACTCTCAGTCCAACGCTGCCCTTGGCAACCAGCTCATCTCCAAGTCCATGACCATGGCAACAGGCAACCAAGCCACCATCGCCTCACCTCGTTAACACACGTCCCGTGGCTTTGCTACATCCGCCACTGGTTCGTCCCTCTCTTATACATAAAGCTGAACAAAGCCATGTTGGTTTTACTTCTGGTTCACTTCAGTTTGTGTTCACAATGTACAGTAGCAGCCTTTACACACATGTGACTGAAGCCCCGCACCTCGGATAGAAAAGATTAAAAGCTTTGTTTACTGTAATCATAATTAATTTAATCTGAAACTCTTTTACTGTTACAAAATTTAAGGTTTGGCACATTTCATCCACATTTGTTTTGCTTCAACTTCATTACATATAGTAATGATGCTAAATATTAATTTCTACAAAATATTACATGATATAACTGTAGTTACTAACTACAAGATTAGGTTCCTTTATATTTGTGTCTTTTGTGTAAAATACTTGATTATCTCAAACCACAATTAAAATATTTTGATCTTGCTTCAAATCCATCTCATGTATTTTTTGGCATTTTGATAATCACAGGCATTAGCCAAGGATCAAAGGTCGTGGACAGAGTTAACAACTGTTTAACAACCCTCTCAGGTACCTTAAGACAAGAAGTTAAAGGGTACCAGAGATTCTGGGAATGCCATCAAGAAGTACATATTCGCTTTTTCCGTTTCTGCGAAGATCTTCCTTCATGTGACGTCTAAGGAGCGGTGAAGCCCATTAAAAGAGCTTTTAATGCAGCAATGTTTGTAGATGCTTTCACATCCCCAGCGAGCCTGAGGGGTCAGCAAGGCAGTGAGGTAAGAACTTATGAGGAGCTTAATGTGTTTTTACATGTCTGAAAAAAAAGTAAAACTGAATGTTTTACTGGGCTCTTATATGTTCTGTGTAAGAAAATAAAACAATATATTAAATAAGACAAAGTGTAGCTAATGTTTTAGGAATTTCCACATTTTTTTGTGTATTTTTATATTCAGGGAAATCCCTCAGTTTTCTACTTTGGCTGGTTTAGGTTCTGGTCATGCTGTTGAACAGGCTTCAAACAAACCCTTTATAACGTGTAATCCAGTTAAATATTTATGGCTGCACATAAGTGTGTCAAAATCAACTCACTGACCTTTTGGCAAATTCTAGTTAAAGTTCTAGTTCCAGTTAAACGTTAGGCCAAGTAAATGTTAAAGCACAGTTGGTGGCTGTGAGTCCAATATAAACACTTTCAGATCCAGGAAATTTAAGCCCACCGTTTTTTGACACTTGTACTGTGGTGCATAGTTAATTTAAAAATGACTTACAGAAAGTTTGTTTGGACATCCTGAACTTTATTTTTATTACAGTGAGGGTTTCAAAGAAGGCCGAGCAAATATATAGTATCTGAATAGTTTCCTGCTGCAATATGACACTCAGCATGTGTGAAACAGTGTAGTGTCTTGTCTTCTGGAAAAATCTGCATAAAATCTAGAACAAAGTTCCCCAAGTTCATGTGTCAATGAAACACTAGTATCTACTACACATTAGCCTCTGCAGCAGGTTTCTTAGTATTCAGTCACAAATTGTCCCTTAAATTGGGCATTTTTAAGTTTGGCATTGTTTTGTGCAAATACCAAATACTCTTCAAGTCCATTGGCAGCGACTCATAAAGTTTTAGTTATAACTAACTAATAAGTGTTTATTTAAATTTGCTACATCTGCTGTCTTTCCTGTTCACATTCCTGTTCTTTTAAATGTAGAGAAGAACACTGAGTTCTGGCAATAAAAACCTTTGCATTCAGGTCCTCTAAATCAAATATTAACTGATATAGACCTTCTCCCGTGTGCAGAAATAGGCTAAAGTTTAAAGTGCCGCCTATTAATGGTTATGTCACCTCATTATCTCACCTTGGAGGTAATCATCAGTGAATACTGACAAATTCGTGTGTCCCAACAGTTCAGTTCCACAGACGGAGTTCAACCTGACGCACTCTTCCACCTGCTGCTGCCTAAACCTGTCAGTCAACACTCAGCCGGGGGATTCGTTCAGGTTCCAGCGGGAAGGAGTAAAAGAAGGCAACAAGAAAAACAAAAGGCAGCATAAAGGAAAGAAAATGCTAAAGAAACTGAGCAAAGGACTATGGAACTATCACACCGTTGGCCTGGTCATCTTCATCCCTCTGCTGCTGCTTCCTCTTCCTCTTGTCATTGGGACTCTGGTGAGTGTCTTTTATTGTACATGTCAACAAACAGGTGAGACAGAGCAAATGAGATGAAAGACTGTTGCTGCTCTGAATGTTTTGGCCTTGTACTTGTTGGACATGTGATCGTAAATGTGTGATGCAAATGTTATTAAAGAATGGCTTTTTTAATAAATGGTTGACCAGCAGCATCCCTCATATGTTTTACTGCTATAGGAGGCAAAATGTGCCTTTGTGCTGCTGCTGATGGCGATGTACTGGGTAACAGAGGTGATTCCTCTGTCCATGACCGCCATGCTGCCAGCCATCCTCTTTCCCATGTTCGGCATCATGAAGTCCTCAAGCGTGAGTTAACCTGCTTGTCATCAGATCTTTAGTTTCCTCTACCTGTAGAATGTGGCTCATTAATCTGTCTCTGTTCATCCTCCAGGTGGCGAAGGAGTACTTTAAAGACTTTCACATTTTGCTGGTGGGCATCATCTGTCTTGCAACATCTATAGAGAAGTGGGGTCTCCACCGCCGAATCGCCCTAAGACTTGTCACCATGGTGGGAGTCAACCCAGCATGGTGAGCACAACATATTTGGAAAGGATGGAAATTTTGATCTGAGTTTTATCTGAGCTGGAAAGTCAGTGCTTGGTTTGTGGACGTTTCTCTGATCATCATTTCCAGGTTGATTTTGGGCTTCATGTCCGGCTGTGCCTTCCTCTCTATGTGGGTCCAAAACACATCGGCTGTTGCGATGGTGATGCCAATTGTGGAGGCTGTTCTCCAGCAGATCCTGAAGGCCAAGGAGGAGTATTCTGGAGAGGACAACCCCAACTTGCAGCTAGATGGTACCTACATACAGATTATTGTTATTAGTAGATTATTGTGATGTTTCTATGGTAACAGTATTTAAATTTGCATTCATAAAAAATGCTAATTTTCTTTACTAAATGTCTAATGACACTAACTGCAGTGTGATGTTGTTGCAGAAGACGACTGCCATGCTGAAAAAAACAAAGAAGCTATGAGGTATGTGCCACACTAGCTTCATCTGAGTTCGGAGCACTGCTTGTATAGTTGCTGTACCTTGAGTTTTAAAACAGCTTTCACTGTGTTTCAGTAACGAGAAGAATCCAGATGGTCCTGAAGAATCCTACACGTGCGTTCAGATCCAGACAGTGTCACAGCCAGTTCAGGTACAGTACAACACTGTGCTATACAGTACTGTTAAAGCCTATATCCTCTCTAGTAGCACAACTAGCTTGTCCTATAGATACCTAACACTAGTAGTCGCCAGCAGCTTGTTTTCATGGGCGCTTCATGTCTGTGTTATCTCAGAGTGCAGGGTGCATGCCTGCAGCTCCCAGCAGGTGTAAGCGGGACTTGATGATGTGCAAAGCCATGTGCATCGGCATTGCCTACTCTTCCAGCATCGGCGGCATCACCACTCTGCCAGGAACATCACCCAACCTCATTTTCTCCGAGTATCTGCACCAGTGAGTGACTTCCTGCATGTGCTGTGTTTGACAAAGTCCCGACATTTAAAGCACTGCATGAAATTAATAAGAAGAGACTGTTCTTTACATACATTACTGTATATTAGAACTCCTCTCTGTAGAATGTTTGCTTAATTCATCTGCTGAATCAAATCACAAACATGAAAGCATTAAAACATGTGTGTGGCTTGCAATTAAATGCAACTCCAACACCGTCTTTACTCACAGGATGTACCCAAACTGTGACAGCATTAACTTCGGGAACTGGCTCCTGCTGTGCCTCCCCATCAGCATTATCATGCTGCTGCTGACATGGATATGGTTGTACTGGCTGTTTATTGGTTCAGAGTAAGTAATGAAACACCATCTGTTCAACTAACCACCTCTGGGCTTCATGTCACCGTGTCCTATCTCACTTACAAAATGTATAAACCTTTGATTGAGTCATTTGCGTAACAGGTTTTTATACTACAGTACATCATCAGTTATTCTAGTCTAATGACATATTATTTAAAGACTTGGTTTGAATGTTCAACATAATCCAATAAGTCTTTGATACAATATGGAGGTAAGACCTGAGTCTAACACTAATGTTAGCATTTGTAGTGTGATGGTGTCAGGGGAGTTAATGATGACCACGTTCGCACATGCTCAGTAACCTGTTCATCAGCTGTGAGATCTCCTCTGGCTTTCTGACTAGTCACAGTCAATAAACGCAGGTCACACATCAATAATGTAATCTGTCGCACTCACAGCTTCAGCTTCCTGTGCCGCCGGGGAGGAGAGCATACTGAGAAAGAGAAGGCAGCGAAGAAAGTCTTGGATGAGGAGTACAAATCGCTGGGACCCATGAGGTTTACACTCAGTGCTTTGTTTGTTTGTCTGCTTATTGATTCAGTCAGCTGTTCATTCACACATATGTTTCTGCTTCCATCACTGTCAGAGACACAGTTATTTATTGATTCAGTTTGTTAAATGTTACTGTAAGTCACATGCAGTACATGATCACTCATTCTGTTTACATAAATTAAGTTATAGCTTTAATCATTTACACATTTATAAATGTATTCAGTCTGTTGCTTTGTCCATGTTAGCCTTTATTGATCCTCACACTTTACTTCCAATCACACGTCTATCGATTTGCTCATGATTACTATTATTCATTTGTTCATTTCTTGCCTCCAGTTCTCAGGAGATCTTCACTGCAGTTGTCTTCGTGGTGATGGTGTTGTTGTGGTTGACCAGAGCTCCAGGTTTCGTCCCGGGCTGGGCTTCTCTCTTCCCTCAGTGAGTCACATTCATTCATTAACATAATTCTGCTGCCAGAACTATCTCACACTAAAAAATCACTTCAGCAGCAACAAATTAGCAGTTGATGTTTTTTCAGGCCGTCTGGCTACATCACTGATGCCACTGTGGCTCTGCTGCTGGGTTTCCTCTTCTTCATGGTACCTGCCTACGGACCCTCCAGAAAATATGGTAAAGTATCTGACATGCTGTTTTAGAAATAACTGTTTTAGATACTGGGCTCTTTCATCACAAATATAATGCATTTACAGTGGTTTAGTGGATGCAATAATAAAATCTTTCTTGGGTTTTTATTGAATAGTAGTATGATATCTTGTTATTGATCATAATATTAACTCCTCCTCCAGAGGCCATGATTTCCTGGACAGACTTCCAGGCCTCGATGCCGTGGAAAGTTGCACTTCTCGTTGGTGGAGGTTTTGCTCTGGCTGAAGGCACAAAGGTACTGACAGAGAGCAAACAGTCAGAGAGCATTGCATTACCAATGTAAAATCAGACTGGATGAACTTACACATTCACCACCTTTGCCACACAGAATATATCACACACCAGACTTTGCATGTTCTTTGAAATGAACAGTGTTCAGTGGCTGATTCCAAAAAACTGTAATAAAATTAAAATATTTGTGACTAGATGGAGGCAAACATATTCTTTAGATGCTCCATATATATCAAAACCTTGGCAAATAGAAACCAACCAGCTGCATGTATAAATTAGACTAGACAGAGGAAAACATCATCGTGTAATGTAAGCCAAGTGACAAACCAGCAATAAAACCTGTTCATACATATATTCGATGTGTGTGTGTCTGCAGGAATCAGGCCTGTCTCTGTGGGTGGCCGAGCTGCTGACACCGCTGGGGGAGCTGCCAGTTTTGGCCACGATTAGCATTGCCTGCATTATTGTCACCACGGTAACGGAGGTAGCCAGCAATGCCGCCACCATCACCATCTTCCTCCCCATCCTGTCTCCTCTGGTAGGTTTCCTCTGTGTTTACTGCACCAGCTCTGTGCTTAACACATGTATTATCGTCAGTAAGCAGCCAGCAGTTTATAATGACAGTTACTGTTGACCTTTGACCCCGCTTTCTTGAAGTGACGGAAGATAGAGTGATGACAATCTTGCGGGTTCATCGTATCGTTATCTTTATAAGCTCCAGCTGATCCTGTCCTATAATCTCACAGCTGATTCATGGTCTCAATGAGCCCAATGAGTTTTATTGCATTTGGCTAAATCTGTGACATCTGCATTTATACTGTTGCTATTTGCGAGCAGTGGAATCATTAGTTAGTGTCAATTCCATTGGCAGCCGTAACAGACCGGCACCATGTTTGACAGACGAGGCTGTATATGGTTTGTGTTGCTTCTTCTGGATCCGTCTTGGCAAACTGTGTAGACAAGGATTTCTCCCCTGTGGACACTAAAGTCTGAAGTGATTTGTGTGATCGTCTTCCTTCAGGCGGAGGCCATCCATGTGAACCCGCTGTTCGTGCTGATCCCCACCACACTGTGCACATCCTTCTCCTTCCTGCTGCCTGTTTCCAACCCCCCCAATGCTGTTGTCTTTAGCTATGGACACATTACCATCATGGACATGGTGAGTCCTTTAAAACATATTAAAAATGATTGTTAACAAAAATGTGCAACAGTTTACTCACAGTAAAACCTAACCTGGCTGCCAGGTAGGCAGTATTTGAGTTTCCTGGTGATGCATCATAGTTTGGGGTCATATCCCATTTCCTCTTAGCCAGCGTGTCTGTATGTTTCTGCAGGTGAAGGCGGGGCTTGGTGTTAACCTGATTGGTGTCCTTGCCGTTCTGTTGGCTGTGGCGACGTGGGGGGTCCCACTCTTCTCTCTAGATGCGTATCCTCACTGGGCACCGGTCCTCCCTGTGTTCAACTCTACAGCCCCTTGATCGTCTCTAGGGCGTCATTTTCAATAGGATAAGGCTTCTAGATGCACAGAAGCATATGAATAGGTTCAATTGTACAGGTTAGGGTAAATATGTTCAGCTCTTTACCATAGTAGCCAGCATGTTTTAATACCAACTAGTCCAAATGAACCTGGTTGAATATAGCATCTGTGCCACAGAGCTCCTCTGTTGTCCCAAAGCTATTTCACTATCAATTTGACATGTTGCCCTGTTACAACAAAAACATACCAGCTGTAGTTTAGATATGATTCAACTCCACATTCACCATTCTGCTGGGCAAAGTAGCAAATGTGCATTAATCCTCCCCTGAACATTGTCCTCAGGAGAAGCACAATTTCCTCTGTTTGAGTAACACTGGAAAAACCTAAAGCTACCAGATGGCTTAAGAAACTTCTGTGCCCTGTTTTCTGTGGGTCTGTGAAGCATTAGTTAAAGATTTACACCGTCACCAGGAAGCAACAGCCGCATTCTAGTTTTAAGGGTTTTGTGTGGGATTTGTTTACAGTAATAAAAACACAGGCTTTCACTTGGTTCAGCCCTATACAATTCATCAAAATCATTATAAAATGAAAATCAGAATTGTCAGAAAATTCTGATACATCATCAGAGATTGTATACGTGTCCTTCATTCAGTGCAGCTTCACGTCTCTAAACAAACAATGGAAACGGTCATTATGTCCTGAATAGGAGGTGGCCACCTCCTTGGAGAGCCAGCAGAAGCCAGTTTGAGCTTAACGTAAGAGCACAGAATCAGTGGGCAACCTAGTACAATAATGCTTGACACTTTAATTAACACAACTATCGCAGAGTTAGAAAAAAGCTCATTTAAAAATGTGCCTCAAGGACGAGGCTATTCAGCTTCATTCAATAACAAAATATCAGTAAAACAGTGTAACACAACCCAGCAGTGAGCAGCACCTCTAGTCCAACGAGTCATGTCCTTCGTGGAGCTCTGCCACGCTCTCCTCAGCTCCACTGAGCCTTTTGACCAGATGATGAAGAGACCACGCTGGAGAAGAACAAACATGAGTTGAAAGTGCAGCAATTGTCGGAGTAGCAAACTGTCTGCAGCTCCATTAGCTCGTAACATGATGTTTTCTGGTTGTTCTACTGCCAAGAGACCAAATCAAGAAGTTGATTTACCAAAGGATTTGGGAGGTTGAATGAAACCAAAGGAAGACAAACACAATAGTCTAAAAGATGTATATATGCATATATTGTGAATGACTGTGAATGAGGAGCATTCGAACAGGTAAATGTTGAAACGATATTTCCAAGTTGTGATTTTACTGTTTGAAAACACTGGCTTTATCCCAATGTTGTTTGATTGTTTCTTTGAGTTTTTATATTTCTTACAGCAGATAAAGTTTTTTATGTAAATAGAAACAGTTCTGTTCATGTCTTTATGAACACCTGCATGTGAAGCCAAACGAGTCTGAAAATGTTACCACTGAACTAAACTGAAAATAAAAGAATAAACCAATAAACTTTTGCTCTGTGTTGTATGTTCTGTGTGGTTGCGGTCCTACACGTGTGCACACTCCCAGCATGATTGTTAAACTGTTTTAAAAACTTTAGTAAAAGTTGAAGACTGCCCTCTAGTGGTAGAGGTGTCTGGTAAAGATCTTATGAGTATTGTCTATATATGTTTAAATTGTTAATAAGAAAATGTTTTCTTTTCCACCCCTCTCTTTCTCTCTCTCTTTCTCCTTGTGACTTCAAACACGTGTTATGTACCATTCGAGTCAAAGATTGTGTATTTAACAGGATTTCTACCACAGTGGCCAATGTGTTTGTTTCTTATTTGTAGCTTTAATGCATTTTTGTTTTGCTTAATGGATAGTAGCATAGAACCAGACCTTGTGATATTGTGTGACACTTACGTATTATAAGTACACAACGATCAGCACAAGATTCATAGTTACGCTTCAAGCTTGGATTTTTCCAAGCGAAGTGAACGTCATGAACTTGCTGTTGCGATGTGGCTCGTTTGTTACAAATAACCAAAGTGAGACCTCCTGTCGGTGGCTCTCGTATCTTCGATTGCAGCCACAGGTTCCTCACCTGTGTGCTAGAGCGCGCGAGCACCGTGCAGCCGCTGTGTGCGCGCGCTCTGCCATTTCATTCCGACACATTCATCCCCAGCGCACACGGTGACGCCCCCCTCGTGTTAACCGTTAAAACCACGCCCACCCTCACCCCGCAGAAAACCGACGGTCCTCGCGGGTCGTGTCTCCAAACGCGCCGCCGACCGCAGCGGGGGAGACGCCGTCGGTCGGTGAAGTGCAGACGTTGACGCCACGTCGACTAAAACAAACAAACTAAGGCTTAAACAGTAGTTTCCGGAACCGCGGTTCAGTGCCGTGAACCATGCTGGACCCGTCCTCCAGCGAAGACACCGGAGGGGATTCCGACCCAGAAGTTGTCCAGGCGGCTCCCAAGAAGCCCGCTGCCTCCCCGGCGGCAAAGTCTGGGAGCAGCCGACGGGAGGGCGGCCGGCAGCGGCAGCCCGCCGCACCTGCAGGCACCCCCGGCAAAGGCGCCAAAGACGGCGGCGCCACAGGTGAAGACGAGGAGAGGACGGAGCGGGAGCGGATCCAGAAGGAGGAAGAGGAGCGGAAGATCAAACTGCAGATCTACGTCTTCGTCCTGCGGTGCATCGCGTACCCGTTCAACGCCAAGCAGCCCACCGACATGGCCCGGCGGCAGCAGAAGGTGAGTGCGCGTGAGCGCGCGCGCGAGCGCTGGGGCGGCGTGCACCTGTTGTCCTGCACGGAGGAGACGGTGGGAACTCTCCTAGGAAATGTGGCATTTAAAGCGAATTCACCCAGTTCTCAAAACACCTGCGACAAACCGCAGTTGCTTCAAATGTTGTGATACTTTAGCGAAGCGCCGGTCCGTTCGGCTCATGCTTTATCCACCCACAGTAACGTTTACTAACTTCTTTTACAGAAACTCTTACGCCTGTGGTCGATGCTCCTGTTGCTTCCACGTCGTTAAAGCACCCAAACACGAACAGCATGGCGCCGTTCAGTGCTGTGCTTTATTTCCTGCATGACTTACACAATTAATGCAGAAATAAACAATTATTGACGTGGTAGTTTTCGTTTGTGAGCTGCGTAAATTAGCTCTTTGATTTTTTAATTTGTTAAAATCCGAAGGGAATCAGGCATAGAGTTAAAGGTAAAATACACACTCTATTATTCTCATATTTCTGTTTCTCACAGAATGAATCCTTATTACAGAAAAATATATAAAAAATAAGTGTGAAATTTACGTCTGCTTTTGACTGGCCTTTTTAAATAGGAATATGTAAAGCGAGCGTCTGTGGTTTGTTCAGTTCAGTTTGCCTTCAGGCTGAAGTTGGTCTTCATTCAGTCTTTGCTTCAGATGCAGCCGACTGCAGGATGTGTCCTTGCCTATGCCACATCCGAGGAGCAGTCAGCTGATCTGGAGGGTAGCGCTCACACCAGTTCATCCATTTGCCTCAGATGAATGCGCCTGGGCTGAGCTAGAGGAACAGCCTGGACCCGCGCGCTCTCGCTAACGAAGCGGGACCAGGAACCGGTCCTGGCTCAAGAACCCCCACGCTCTCTCGCCGCGCTGGGGATACTTGTTAATGAGCACCTCGTGGTGGTTAACTCCAATATGCACACGCGGTGTTTTGCTGATGAATTTGCCCAGACAGAAGGCAGACGTGGGAGTTCATTTGTGCACGGCTGTAAGTTCAGAATATTAAACCCATGTCACATTAATGAGACAGAAACTCCAGATCCAAGCAGGAGAAATGAGCTGCTTCTTACTTATTTTCACTCCAAATGATGCTGGAAGTCCTGCTTCATAAATAAACCGTAAACTCTCCTCCAGTCTGGAGAATGTGGCATCGATTGGTTGTTTTACTGAGGAAGCGGAGTTTGCTGTGTTGCTCTACTCCTTGGTGGGAGACGGCAGTAGGCGTGCCTGCGTGCGGCTGGTTTCCGGTTTGAATCCCCCGACCCCTGCTCTGCTCCGGAAAGCTGCACCACCGAGAAATCGATACAACACCCGGGATAACGGTTCATTGGCAGGAGTGGATTTTTCTGCACAAGTAAAAGTCGCCTTGAGCCCACGGAGGGGAAACTGATGAGTTGAAAGCAGATCTGAGAACAGTTGGCGTTTGTGATGCAATTCCACACAGTTTTGATGAGATGCTCAGCTTGACTGATCAATATCTGCCAATACTGGCCTTATTAAGCCCATCAGACACTGGCCAGATGTGGCCAGATGTGGCCACCCTGCACCGCACAGCTCTGCTCTGCAGCGTCGGTTTGGCGTTTAGTGTCAAACTGGAAACCTGGTCCACATGTATACAGTATCTGCTAATAAGGAGTCAAAGCTGTTGGTCAAGGACCCGAATGGCATCATCTGTTATACTTGGTTTGTTGTGTAGGAAATACTGTAAATATGTGCATCCAGCCTGGAGGTAAGATTTCACAATGTTTCCACACCATTTTCTCTGGCATAAACTATAACATTTTAAAACAAGTGAGCATCTCCGCAAAGCCTTAAAGAATGTGTATTGAGTTTATTTGGCTAAAACGAGTTATTGAATTATGCAAATTACACATCAGACTGCCCTTCCTAAAATCCTCCGCTACATCGAACATTTCCTCACTGACTGGCTGCTGAATCATTCAGTGGTGGAGATCCACGGATGCCTGGCTGACGGTTGCACGTGGCTGCTGCAGGAATGACAAGCTTTCAACGGGTTTCTAAATAACCAGCTGTGAGTCACTACATGCGCACAGGTGGAGGAGAACGGCAGCACATTAGTCGTAACAAAGCGTTTGAAATGCTTGTCACACTGTTGACACAGTCACAGCCAGCTGCATTAAACGTAATGGGTGTGTTTTAACGCCAGCACCTAGACCAGAACAGTAAAATGCACTGCCTCCCTCCCAGGTTGATGGCTGGCTAAACGGTGGTCGCCAGCACCAGAAGAGGTTCATATATTATTGCTTAATATCACCCAGCTGTAGTCACTACGCTTCGCCTTGGAGCGAGTCACTTGGAGCTTGTAGCAGTTCAAATACTTAGGTCAAAGTAAATAAACTGTCATCTTGAGTGAAGTTTTTGAGTTCTTTGGAGGAGAAGTAGTAGAGGGCTAATAGTAATAATAATGGAGGAAAGCTGTCGTCTTCCTGAGTCCCGACGGTTTCCTGCTGGCTACCACCACTCTGGAGGAGGAGTTAATGATGCAGACTGGTGCTTAGTGTCGGCCCACACACACTCAGCCGTCAGCGGGTTCGCTGTGAGCCACGGTGCTCGGGCCCCAGGGTTCCCCTCCTAGAGAACCATCCACGGCCTGGAAGACGGGAAGCCAGGCCCAGTTTGGTAACTCGTCCCTAACTTTTTCTAATTCTCTTTAGTTCAACATCCATCTGCTTGTTTCACACAATCAAATAAATAACACAGTGCATCATTCACGGTGACTGAAGATCACGGGCCAGAAAAGCTCAAGGCAACATGGTTTTCTTATTGGCTTTGGCTCCGAATGAGGAAAACAATGAGTAGCGGTCAGCGTGACGTACGTGTTTTGAGCTAATGGTGGTTGTCGAGGCCGTTCTTGGCCATGCTCAACACGTTTCTGTTCTCTGTAGCAGCACAACACTGCACAAATAGGCTTCTATTGGTGTCAGCTGCTTGTCCATTCGCTGTTTTGTTGATTTTTCCTTCACATGGGCACTTCCACTGGAGCTGGCAGTGAGCAGTGTCCACCACCCTGAGAGGGTGGGGAGGCATCGTACCTAGAGGGTGTAGCCGCCCACAGCTGCTGGTGCTGAGAAACCTTGGTTTGAAACAGACCAACTGGCCTTCGAGCGCCTGCCGAGGTCTCTGCGTTGCTCGTTTACTTGGTTTTGAGTTGGCCTGAATGAGCTGCAGCTTCTGTCAGCTTTTTCGTTTTAAGGATCTCGTCTGGTTTTTGAGACTGCACTTTGTCAAGCTTGTCTCATTTTTTGTCGACCCGAGGCTCGTTTAAAAAAGAACAAAAAAGTAATAAAAGGTGTA
Source organism: Betta splendens (assembly GCF_900634795.4). Lineage (NCBI taxonomy): Eukaryota > Metazoa > Chordata > Actinopteri > Anabantiformes > Osphronemidae > Betta > Betta splendens. Next base: position 17,046,306 of record NC_040886.2, on the reverse strand, counting down.
AAAATACACAATATTCCATCTTGTGTCTCGGAGGATGTTCTGATTCATGTTTTGTGAAATCGAACAAGCGTCTGGTATTGACGAAATCTTCTAGGAGCAGATTAAACATGTTGTGAATCAGATGAGAGGAAGGAAACTGTCCGGGTTTTACCTGAGGCTACGCACATTAAATAAAGGATGTTTATTTCCCAACGAGCCCGGTGACCGAGATTCATTATCGGGTCTGATAAATAATTTACATTTGGAGTTGTAAAGCAGCTCATCAGGTTCTCCCTGCAGTGCAACAAATCCGATCGGATCCGTGCAGCGCTTCGACAAAACCATGTTGGGAGAAGAGAAGTCGATAGTAATCTTGGATTCTTTTTATATATTTTTTTGTTTAGTTGTAAATAGAGCAAAGAAAGCTGAACCAGTTCATTACGTTTGTTAGCAAACAAAGGATTGATACTGTAGACCTAAAACCGATCAAAAAAAACAGGCTGGGAGGTTTAAGGCTCCAAACCTTCTCATCTGCAAACCTGCTCTGTTCCTCAGAACCAAAAACTCCAAGTCTCTAAGGTGAAGTCTTTTTTTTTTTTTTTTAAGTTGAAGATGACGTCACCACTTATCTACTGCATCACTGCTTTGATGACTTGTAGGGACTGAATCCATGGATTCTTCTTAGTCATGAACTGGAATCCTGAGGCGGGTCGACTGTCAGTCATTTCACATCCAGAGCAGAGTCATGCAGTCCTGCAGAAACCTCGGCCGCTTTTTATTTGCCATTTTGTGTTTGCAGAGCAGGTGGATGACGAGGCGCTGCTGTCACCGATGCCTATGGAGCCTTGAGTTGTTTCTTTTCTTAGTCTAGAGCTGCAGCTTCTGACCTTGTGGACCGGACTTTCTTAGCAGCAGCTCAGGTTCCTGCCTGTTATTCAGCCTGGAGGCGTTTCAGAATTTAAAGAATATGGAATCTGGTGAGCGGTCAACGTTGGCTTGATGGTAACGAGTGCATATTTCTGTGATTCTTTGTACGTGTTTGGAGTATGTAGTGTTGTATAATGAGGGAACTCCCACCTGTTGCGTTGTTTTGTGTCTGAAAGCTGGAAGCCTCCAGTCTTCCCCCGGTGTTTCTGTTTTTGTTCTGTTTCCAAACGCGGCTGACAAACCGAGCACAGGAACCGCCACTGCAGAACCCCCCTCCTGTTGGAGACCCACGCATCCCTCCCTGCACACATCTAATCCCCTGGCAGCTGTTTATTACACAAACACGATAAACACCATCTCTTCCTGCCTCGGCTATAAGAAGCCACGTCTGCTGATGTGAAGGCCTGGCTTTTCTTTTTTCCTCGCTGGGCAGTGGGCGCAGTTTTTGGCTGCAGAGTTGCTGGAGGCGACTTCCGTCCTCCTTTGTCATCTCTCCTTCCCCTGTCAGATTCCCTGAGATGGAGCTCCTCTCTGAGGGTTATGCAACCTCTCCTCCTCCTCCTCCTCCTCTCAGAGAAGTGGACGGATTCTCAGCGGGGCTTTGAGCAAGGAGGGCATGAAGAGCATCAGACGGAAAGCAGGCCCAGGTCTGGGGCCATGGACGGCCCCTCGTCAGCTCAATACACTACAGAACAGGAGCTTAACACTGCACACAGTCATGTGAGCCTTGTTTCAACACCGTTATACCAGAACTGCCACTGTGCTGTAAATTCACAGAGGATGCGTAACTAAAACAAGTTTGTTTTATCACCAGATGTGTGAAAAGCAAAGTCTGGCTGCACGTTGTTTCTCTGGGTCACGTGTTCGGCTGCTGACTCACGTCAGGCTGCGGAAGGATCATCGCTGCATTAATTACAGTCGATGTATGTAAACGATATTTCTTTTACTTTAGCGTTTAACAGACGACAGCGACGTCAGCCAGTTGTCGCCTTAACGCAGGTTTGAATCCCTTATCCCATATCTGCCACACGCCGTCACATGGACAGATCAGTCATCAGGATGCCATCAGCTGTACACAAGTAGACAAATATTCACACGACTAACCAGAGCTGAGTCAGATCCCGTCCGACAGCACGCACTGAACTGGATCCATCAGTGATTGCACCGAGAACAGGAACTACAGATACGGTATCAGAGGCCTCAACCTGGAAGCGCCTGGCAGTGAAGATTGAGCAAACGCTGGGGCTTCTCTTTAGTCCTGCATGTTTCCTGTCTGACAAAAAGAGATAGGATTTTTTCCTCATCCCAGTTAAATTCATGCTGCAGTTTTAATCTGGGAGGTGGCGGTTGGAGGTCGTGTCGCTGTTACTTTCCTTGTGTCCCTGTTCTGTCTGCAGCCTCTGAAGTAACGCCGTTTATAACAAGCTGCTCTAGTGGCGTTCAGGGCCCATTTAGTGCGTATTTGTCATCTGCACTTTGAAATCAATCGCTCCAAATAGGATTTGGTGTCACAGTGTGTTGGTCATTTAATAAAGTCCTGCATCTGGAGGCAACAGACCCTGAACTTCTTTGGAATAGATTTTTTTTCTTTAGATTTAAAACTGAAAAAATATTATGTCTAAGTCTGGTTGGCAACTGCCCCAACAATCTAACGTTTTCATCACCTGTTCATTTACCTGGTTATTTTCAGCAGTGACCATAAATGTGTCTGTGCTCATGACATTTTTCCAAACACCCACTGGAGAGGGAATTTAGTGCGGAAACTTTTGTGAATTAGCACTCAAATCATCCTCTCAGGGAAACCTCTGGCTCTCCTGCTCCTAGAGTTGTTGGCTCTTCACCTACACAAAGCCCTCAGCTGAGCAAAGTAAATTAGCCCAGAACAGTGGGAGTCGACTCGACAGCAGACTGACGTGATTTAGGATGTGAGGGGGAGTTCAATCCAAAATACCTGTGCAGTGCAGCCAAATATTAGCTCCGCAGGGAGGGATTGAGCTAAATGATCATGCTCTCGCTGTAGTGGTTTTATACTGCGTGTGGGTGAGCTGCTTGTGCAACTGTCGGTTTGTGTTGTCTTTATTGGTTTAAAGCTGAAAAGAGAGAATTCTACACATCTGATTTCAGAGAGACTGAGACGACGTCCCTGAAACATTGGGTCTGAAATGCAAAAATGATTTCTCAATTCTCTTGAATCCTAATTCATCTGACACAAGCACAAACAAGTGTCTGTTATCAATGACTGCTCCATTTAGCAAATGAAGTAAGCAGTTGGAGGTTGCAAACTAATGAAGTGCGAAGTAGAAGAGAAGGTTATTTACCACTGATTAACATTGATTGTGTTGCAGAATCTGAAGTGCGACATTAACAGGTGTCCCTGATCGTAAGCGTGTTTTCGGGCAGGGGTCATGTGGCTAATGCACGGCGGCCCCAGTCATGGAGGACGATGGATTCATGGAGTAAGCGCTATTGACGTGCTGGCGGCGAGCGCCTGTCCCCACGCAGCAGTCGGATCCGCCTGCAGCGCCGCTCGCTGCGTCTGCTAGCTAATGAAGTCCCGCGAGGCGGCTCCGCTACCGCGCCAGCCGTTTGTGGCGACGAGCCTTGTCTGTCGCCCCCCTCTCCTCCAAAAAAGCTCTGGGGACTTTTTGTCTTCGCTTTGGTGCCTTCACGTTCCACAGCAGTTATATTGCACTTTAAACGCCGGCTCCTGAGACGACTCCAACAGGTGTCGCGTCCGTCTCATGACTGTGGTTCAGGCTTGAGCTTGTGTTCTGCCGTTGGTGTTCTGGTACTGAGTTGCTGCGTTTGGGGGGCAGACCCACACCCACGCTGTGCTTCAGGTCTGGCTTCATGTTGTTCCACCTACAGTACACCCAAACCTCTGTTTTGCCAGCAGTTGTTTAAAACAAATCCAGCAGCGACAGTGAAGCTGAACTTGCTGAGTGACTTCGTTGGCCGCCGTCCACTACACATGCAGTAAACGCAAATCCTTGCTGGCAGTGAACGCAGCGCGGCTGCTGTAGAGTCAGCTCTTCCATCAGAGGGGAAACGCTGCACTAAGTCCAGCAGCTTGTTAGTTTCAAGGCTGAAATCTGTCTTGGACACAAATTGTTTTGATGAACTGTCGGTAATCTGGTTCACGGCGCAGGAAGTCGCAGCCGAACCAGCAATTCAAGGTCCAAATAAACAGTAAACTCACGTTGCAGAATGTTTTTAGTCAAGATTAGTTGAAGAGCAGGTTAAAATGTTTAACTTGAGGGAATATTTTCTGCATTTTTAGTATTTGTTTCTGCTGCCTATGCCCAGACTAAGACTTGGTTGTGTCCAACCATCAGACACTTGTTTATCTTGAGGTTTTGTTTTCCCTAAATTCACATTATTTCCATTCAGACGTTTGACGTGATGCATAAACAGCAGAACCAAATGTACAGATTTGTTCCCTGTGTGTCTTTAGCCTTTGCAGTGTGTGTGTGTGTGTGTGTGTGTTTGTGTGTGTGTGTGTGTGTGTGTGTGTGTGTGTGTGTGTGTGCGTGCGCACACACAGTATGATTTATTTATTTTATGGGAAGCTTGTCTTTACTGTTGCGGCTCCTGCCGGGCTGCAGCTATTGTTTGGATGCGTTTCTCACTGTAATGTTCACTTATTAGCAGCCGCCTACCAGCCCACCATCAGAGTAAAGCACCAAGGAAAACCTCTGAATGCTGCTGTTTGTTATAAATTGACATTAATGTGATGATGAACTTCATAAGCATCATCAATCATTGTTCCTTTGCAGCATCATGAAAGGTTCATTGAGAGGATATAAAGTGCAAAGCTGGACGAGACTGTTCATTAAACGTTTAAGTTTTTTTTTTTTTCACCTGCCGTGGCTCTCACACACACACACACACACACACTGGCACTGGTATTAGTATTAGCACTTGTATTTGTCCTGATTTTTACTCCTCCTCATTTGTCTCGAGCTGCTGAAGACTTTTTGCTTTTTGCAGCGAACGGCCCGCGTTTCAGCCGTCTTTGATCCCTGCACCCTGTAAATAAAGTCATTGCTGTGAGGGATTATTTTACGTGCAGAGCCCCACATTTATCTGTGTGCATTCTAATGAAAGACGAGGTGGAGTCTGAATCACCCCGTTCAGAGTGGGGACTTTTCATTTTTAATGCGTATCGTATATTTAATACACTGGTGACACATTTCCTAATGATCATGATGACTTTGTGCCCACTCAACCCATTTAACTTAATCAGGTTAAATGTGGAGGTGAACAGACCTCATCAGATGCGGAATGGAACTGCTACTGCTGCTCACATTTTAATGTTCCGTCTTTCAGAACCGGGCAGAACCCTTGTGTACGGTCTGTGCTAAGCTGCATCCACTGTTCCCTGGCTTCAGCTCTGGACTGAACGTAGATCTTAAAAGACTCATCATTACTGAAGGGAGGATAAATGAGTGACACAGTTGGTGACATTCATGGAACTCAAATGAAGTGAATAGTGTACGAGCGCTTCACTTGTGTTTGAAAGAAAACAGTCTTGAGGATTTGACATGGCCGATTCTCCCCCACAGCGCCTCTGCTTTCAGCTGATAAACACACACACACACACACACACTAAATAACTTGAGGTAGCAGCGGCCCACATTGGCCTCGTTGACATCAAACACTGGAGACACTTCCAGATATACCCCCCGTTTGCAGTTCGTTGTTGTTTGGGCAGAGCGGCAGTGCAATTTAATGTCCTGGAAATAATTGACATTCTCATTAGGATGCAGAGCACCTGCCTGGTCTGGAGACTCATTAATGAGAAGACGTGACGGTACAGAACCGAGATGGAGCTCACCTAAAATACAGGTTGTGGGTTGTTTTTTTTTTTTTTTTTTAGTGACTGACACAAATTATTGTTGTGCTTTGCAGAGACACCGCGGTCCAGTCAAGTGTTAGCTGGGTGGTTGTAAGGTGTCTGGTAGCGTACACAAACAAATCAAGCTTTATTTGAATAGTCTCCAGAATCACACAGCTGATGAGGATAAAACCAGTCATGTTGTAACCGTAACTGATAATGATCACGTTGCTGAACACAACGCTGCTGTTTTCTGCGTGATGTGTGTTCAGCCCGCTTTCCTCTCACCTCCACCTAATTGTGACTGACCACAGCTGTCAAGGAACATTCCTCTTGATCTCACCCTGAGTTCACGCGGTGCCTCCTTCCAGTCAAACACTGTGAATGTCCTGTGTTCCCTCTGCATTTTTGTCAAGTGAAAACCAAAGACTGAGTGAGAGCAGGTCTGAACTACTACCTTTTTAACTTGCCTCCGGTCAACACTTTGGCTTCTAAGTTTGTTGTTCCTTCTGCTTGGATACAATATACTGCATGTAATTCGGTGCAGAAGCCCAAACATTCAAGTTTTTTTTTAATGCAGCTCATAGTCTTTGCACTTGTTAGTAAAATTCTTGTAAGCATAGAGCCCTGTCCTCACTCTACCCAATGATTTCTGCTTCAAAACAAATCGCCTGCTGAGGAAAACCCTGAACCCTCATCTGTTAACTTATTGTGTCTTAATCTTGACGGCGTCGGATTCTTGTTTTCCTTGTTTCGGGGCGACACCGTGATGCCACCTTCAATTCAACCCTCATCAGTTCGTTCCACTTTCAGAGAGAGGTTTTGATTTGTTGAAATTTTAATGATGCCTGAGCAGGAATTCTTTTGTCTGACACGTCTGTCCTTTGTGGGTGAGCAGACACTTCTCTCCATATTTGATCTTGGCGGTGGAAAGTCGCAGGAGCTGCAGCCTGTCATTATGTGGCACAAATGACAAATACATTAGTCGTATTTTTCTAGTCCCTGAAACGAGCCGTCGTGTCTGTTGAGGACTCCTTTCAGCGCTGCACTCACCCAAGCTGCTCCCTCTGATCACCTCTCAGAATCCACTCATCCTTTTTGTTTGCTGTGGCACTCTTTCTTTTCTGCTTTTGATGGCAGCAGTCTCATTACCTCACATTTTATTTTAATCAATGTCTGCTTTTGAGTTAGAGTTCAGAAATCAGACTATTTCACCAGCAGGGGCAGAAAAGGTTGTAGTGCTCTCAGTCTGTTATTGAGTTAAATCATGTTTACTGAACAGCACTTCTCTCAATGCTTTGGTTCCATACAGTGCAGTTACAGTGTCTTAAAACAGACCATTATAATTCATAGCTGAGTGAGAGGTGTTTGGGGTCCTGTTCTGTCCATGCAATTAAGCTATTGCAAGCATTCATTCTGTTTCTAAGACGTAAACTGTCAAATCCTACCTTTTATATGAAGGATGCACTGACTTATACCAACATCGAGTCTATAAATTAATGCCACCCTCAGTTTTTAAAATAAAACCGAGCGCAGTCATTGAATGAGTTAATGTATTACACATTTAGCAGCATGAAAGATGAGCGTGTTGGCTCTCTGATGCTGATACTGGGAACATAAAAGCAGCTAAATTGAATGTAAGCGCCTGGAGCTGTGCAGTGACTTTGTGAAGCTTCAGCTCGGCGTTCGTGACGCTGTGGCGGTTTATGGATGCCAGCACATGTCCTCGGCCCCACGTCAGGCCTTGGCAGGGCACACTGGAAGGTATTTTGCTGGCACCGAAGTCATTTGTATCAGATCACTTTACCACGGCTGCAGCTCTCTGATGCTCTAATCTAATAAAAGTCTTTAACGTCTCCTCCGCAGCAATGATCAATTGATTCAAACGGCCTCAGCGGACGAGCCAGGCCAGTGCTCCGCTTCTATATTTATCCCTCCGCTCATGGAGTCACAGCCATCATCTCCCCAGTCTACTCTCTTCAATCTCATCTTCCCCGTTTTATTTCTTACTGTCCCTCCCGTTTTCACATCCTCCCCTCTCCTCCCTCTGCTCTCGTCGCCCGCTGTGACCCAGTGGAGGGTTTTTCTGCCTCATTGGCTCGATCCACCGACAGTCATTAGAAAGGAGATGTTTTTGACAGAATCCAACGCTCATGTAAATGTTTTCTTGTATTTCTGCAGTGCCAGGTTTTACTGCTTTACTTTACAGCTGAAGTAAAACAGCCTGTTTGCTCTCTCATCCACCCGGGGTAACAGTTACAAGACCGTTTAGCAGCTACTAGTCTGGTTGTACCGTGACTTGGTAGAAAACTGTGTTAAAGACACAAAATTTCACGAAACCCCTGGAAGAATTCTTGTGTCTGGGTTCCCTCTGGAATTTGTGCCTCTGAGGCTGATCAAGTGAAGGAACAAGCTGTGTTCTAGCAGTGGATGCTGTTGTTCTACATAAGAACACAGAGAATATTGGGCCTGGGAGCAGGCCACGGGGCATTTGCCAGCTACAGTAACAGTAAGCGAACAGGAATGTGAGGAAATGGCTGCGAAAGCAGAGATCACAGCACCGCCTTCTTCCTCTGATAGCACAAGACGGATCCCGGAGCCGAGTCATAAATCACAACCCGGTGTAAAGATGTTGGCATTGTCACCTCGGTCCATCCAAGCTGGCTGGATGTTCACCAGCTGCCATTGTTTATCCAGAAACTGAAAACGCACACAAAGTAGAGGCACAGTTGAGTGTTTTGGGTGTCAAAAAAAGTACAGATATTATGGCGGCAGCTCACATTTTAACATCAGGATATTGCAGGTTATGAAAGAAAACCAGCGAACACGGGGCAACTGGACAGGAAAGGCTCAGAATGGCAGGGTCAGGGCTGGTTGGGCTGAGTTGAGTTGTGGAACTTCCTGCTGAGGTGGCATATCTGGTACAAACGTGTGTGTGATTGATGGAGAATAAATCCTGGTTCTGGGATCCTTCCCTGATTTTACTATACTTCCTTAGTTTTCTGCAGGTATAGTGTTCATAACTGTAGTAGGACAGGTCCACATATCAGCCTCAGACAACAGGCTGTCAGTGCAATACAGAACACTCTTGTTATTGGAAGTGAAACTTGTTATTGTGTGTTTGTGTATGATAGTGACTCAGCTTCTTACCTGGACAGTTAGATCTCTGCAAAATGACATGGACCGACGGCGTGACTGACGTGGTCTGCTTGTGTGAGGCCAGACTGTCTGGTGGTTCCTGACAGGAAGGCAGCTGAGGATTGATTCCCCACACCTCAACTCTCTTTAAGCCGCAGTGATATCTTTCCCTGCATCTGAAGGAAATGAGGCGCGGAGATATAAATCTTTAAAAGACAAGTGGGAATGATGAATTACCCAAAGAGGGGAAAGCAGGTGATGGTACAGATGGAAAAGATTGAAACAGGAGGCCTCGTCTGACTGGAACAGTAAATTCTTTCTTTAATATTCACATCAGCGATGCAGTGATTTAATGCTTTTCCGTTCTCTTTCTGACTGAACATGACTGTGCACAAAGCTGCCACCATTACCCTCACAGTAAAGTGCCAGTTTGTTCTGGAGGACCACACCATCGGTGCTGTTGTCTGAAGTTTAGTGGAGCAGGAGATTAATGCTTGTAGTCCAGCTGTCCACATACCTGTGGCCACACACCGTTATCTCATCCATCCATGTGCCTGTGAGCCTGCAGGGTTAAAACTGTCTCGCCCTCAGATGTAAGATCGCTAAACCAGACTCTGTTGGGTTAAACCAACACATCTCAACACTATTATTATCAATTATCTATAACTTTGGTAAATCAGAAAATGTTCTAAATATGATCTGTTTAAAGGACACTTACTTTTACTTGGTTTCAGATTATGCAATAATAATAATAATAATAAGGACATTATATATATTATTTATTATTATTATTTATTATTATGTCTGCGAGGGTCCATATGGATGTGTGTGTCTCTGTAAACCACCCACAACTAAAAGGGTGAAATTAGCATAGACTGTGCTGCGGTTGCTTTAAAATCGCTAGTGCGGCAGTATATTATGTACCTGGAGGAAACACTGGGGACAGTAACCGAACACAAACAGTATGTGAATGATTCAACACACCGCAGCTAATGTAAACACGACGCAAAGGAGTTTACACAGCTTTTAGTGTCAGTGATTTTATTTCCCTAAAACATAGTTTGGTGGGTTTTGGTTGGACATTCTACTGTGTCTAGTTCCTCGTCAGTGGAAAAGACTGAGGGAGAGAGTTACTGTATAAGCAGCAAACTTCCATCTGTCGCGCTCTCTGAATGTCTTTAAATGTCACAGTGTTCCAGTGTCTCATTCTGTCCTTTTTAGAATTCATCCTGAATGTCGGCACAACCCTGGAAACTCAGAACGGCCGCATGTCTCCATTCAGAAATACCTCAAAGTATGAATTTGAGAAACCGATGGAATCTCCAGCTTAGCTCGAGTCTTCAGGTTGGTGTTGACCCACATCTGAAGCGAATCCTAAACTCACAAACCTGTTTGTGTTGTAGCACAGCTGCATTTGGGGCGTCTGCACAGGGCTCAAGACTGAGATGATGAGGTGGACGCCATGAATTGTAGAAAATCCGATTCAGACCGGAGCAAACGTCCGTTGGGAGTTTTTCTTTGTCTGATTCAACACATGAAACCTTTGTAGGCGTTTGAACCTGTGACCTTGCGCTTGCGGTATGAAACGGAGGTGCTCTTCTAAGAAGCAGGTCTGCTGCTGCAAAGCAATCAACACATTTGTCCCACAGCAACGGGAAGTGTGTAAAGTTGTTGGGGTAAAAAACTGACAGTGATAAATGAAGCAGCATCAGTCATGATGTTCTTTGTCTTCCTTTGTTTCTAGTTACAGAGGAATACCAACAAATGATAAAGAGCAGATTATTGACTTGTGTGCATGGTGATAATGGATAGATGGAAGTGCAAGCTTGGTCTCTTTGTCCTTCCAGCTGCTCATTAGCTGAACACAGGTTACCCAGGTTAAACCGCAGTGGGCGGAGCAGCTGGAAGATTGTGGCTGTTTGGGTGCAGGTGTAGCTGCTTCTGTAGCTCCTTTGCACCAGCTGCTCTTTTACCCCTGTATATCTTAATGCTGGCTGAAAGCTGTTGCAGCTGCGTTCAGGAGCAGGTTAGTGTGGAAGGCGCCTGCAGTGAGGTCCTGTGGGGCAGTGAGGAGATGCAGCGTGTGTGGGGGGTTCGTGAGCGCACACACTGTAACTGTGAAGGACATACATTTCTCCTCATGTCACAAACTATTTCGGTCTGAAGCGAACGTCTCTGAGAGGAAGAAAACAATCAGTCAGTTTGTGGGACCAGTGTGAAGGCTCAGTGGGCTCTGTGTGTTTGGGTGTGGCGCCTGGAGGTTGTCTGGAGCCGGAGCGGGTTCCACTGTGGCGGTGGCCAGTGTGAAAACTTGCTGCCTAGCACTACTGCCTGTAATTATAACAGAGCTCCGACCGACAGTGCTGTGGTCAGAAAATGAATCCTGGGTCTCTGTACGGTCACTTACACTTTATTAAAACATCCTAATCTGTTCCAGGGGGTCCAATAAAGGAGCAGGAAGCTGCTCCCCAACGCCTAAATTATACAAATGAAAAATACATGCAGTAAACTGACAGTAACAGCGAGTGAAACTCTTGTGTAAATGAACCCCTTCACTGTTTTAATCATACCCTCGAACTTGTCCTGACTCATGGGTTGAAATTGATAATTTAACTCTTATCTGACCGTTATTCACTAACTTCTGAATTTACCATAATCGACTTTACAGCAGTTGGAGGGAAAATTCCACTATAGCAGATGTTTATCTGAAGAAGCTGTTGATAGATTTAAGATGATTACATCATTTTTGCTTCATTCCCATGCAGCTACAAAGGAGAGCAGTCGTGTTAATCCTACTCATGAACAGGAAGTTTGTCTTGATGATGCTGCAGCTTCACTGTTGCCCTCTGAAGCAGGAGGAGGTGAATCCGAGGATGTTGGCTCCATTGTCGAACTCAGCAATCCGCAGCCTAAGGTACAGGAGCCTGTCAATAGAAAGGAAGTGGCGTTCCAATAAATGACGTGTCTCCTGCTTAGCATGGAGAGCCCGTTTGATTGAAGTCCAGCCATAATTACTGTAGCCCGGTGCCTCTGATATCCAGGCAAGTTGAATTAGACATGCACGTCTGTCTCTAATCACTTTGTGGAAAAGTCCAAGTGGACGTTTGCACCGCGGGTAATGAAATGTCGCCAAGCCTTTGAATGTGTTGTATCATAATGGAGCACACAAGGTCACGGTGACCTTTGACCCACCGCAGTCTAGTCAGTTGGTAGTGTTGACATCCAGTTAGTGACATTTGACCACAGGACGTTGTCCTCACCGTTCTTTTATTTGGAAAAGCTTTCCTCATCCTGCGCACACACCTTCTACAAGGGAAGGTCTGACTCAGGGCGCATATACCAGATTAATGTATCCTGTACAGTATGTTCCCAGATGTTAGTCCCTCACTCAGGTCATCCCTTTATTTTAAGGTCTTCCAAAGCTTCTTGCATATATATATATTTCTTTCTTTGAAGTCCTGCCTGTAGTTGGCCTTCATGGCACCACAGGAGAAGACCATGTTCTCTCTTCTCTCCTTTCTGAGTCAGGACTGCAAACCAGCTGTGACTTTACTTACAGAAAGTTATCTTTTGAAATACAGTACTCTGCATATTCAGGCTTGTATAGATGTCTAGTTGCATTTCGAGATAGATTTGTATTATGTGCCTGATGTAAGGTCTCCACACCGGACCCACTAAGGAATAAAGGGTGATATACTGATCACTGACATCAAGGAAACAAATGATTACGCATGCTACTTTATAGCTGCAGAATCTTTAAATAAGACATGAACCAAATTAGATTTTTCACCTGACCAGTGCTGCCTAGCGTTTTTATGAGGCCCTGCGGTTGTTGTTGGTTTGTCAGCTCATTTCTTTTACCCGACTTCAGTCCTGAGCTCAACTGATGTTCATCTCGGAAAGCAAACAGTGTTTTCTGTATTTTCAGTTTGTCTGTTTATGGATTGATGCAACCTGGAATATCCCCCGTAACTTGTTTTAATGAGTTGAACTCCAGAGCAACGTTTGAATTCCCTCTCTATTTAGTGCTAAGGATGCTCTATTGGATGTGATATTCCTACACAGTCCTGGTGGAAATGGTGTAGTAGTCAATAGTTGAAGTCCTGCCTTGGTTATGGGTAGCAGGCAGAGAACAGCTGACCCTGTAATTAAGTGCAAATCAGACAAGATGGCAGGTGTGTCCTTCGAACGGTGGCAGCCACAGTAATACAGGCTGAAATAATTACCTCTATGTATCCAGGCACTGGCCCATTCTGTGTGTGTGCGTTCCCGGTCAGAGGCTGTATTTACAGACTCAATTTGCCCCCCCCACCCCCTGTCTATTAATCTGAGACGTCTGACAGATATGTCTTGCCATAGCTCGTTTTGTGTTTTCTCACCAGAGCTGCATCCTGACAGCTAAAAGTGCTACAGGGAACAAAGAAGGCGTCATTTTTCCTGTGGAAGGCGACACACACACACACACACACACACACACACACGCACACACGCGCACACGCGCGCACACACACGGTGTCTGATCTCCCATCATCCATCTATGGATTTTGGAACACGCCCAGGAAACTGGGCTGTCAGACGCTCCCTGCGTGGCCGACATGGCCTACAGCTGACCATCAGCTTGGTGTGTCTTGGCCGTTACACTGAGATATTTATAGCTGCTTTGCTGTCTTGCACGTCTTTAGAGCTTGGAACTATGGCAGCGGACGGTATAAATATGAGCGTTGGTATATTTATGGCGTGATTCCCACAGTAATTATTTCTAGCAAAGTTTATGGTAGAGGAATGGTTTCTTGAAAATGAAATCAATCAGCAGAAATCAAACTTTCTAACAGGATTGTGGACCTTCCAGTTAGTTCTGTCACTTATTTTTGGTCTGATGTGTTTTGTCAGCTTGACAGGTTTTAATTTATCTTTTGTCCAGGACTATTTCATGATGACTGACAGTTTGACATCTGTTAAATTACATCTAGTGAGATGGCATCACTGTGTATCATTACCTTGCCTAGCAGCTGTTCAGCCTTGTTTTTGCTTTATCTTGTTCCTGTGTGGACTGATTCATTAACCTATCAAGCCAGTTTATTATTGGAGTGTTTACAGAGGGGTGGCGGCGGCATGTTATTTAGTGTGAATGTACTTTTCTTCATGTTTGCAGTACCTTTTAGATTATCCACCATTTGTGCATCTGTATATTCTAGTCTATTAAACAAAGACCTTATAATAGATAAAAACTCAGCTATTCTGGCTTGATGGTAAATTTCTAAAATTTTAAAGGTTAAATCTTTTCCTTGTAAATGTAAAAATGTATTTGTGTAGTGTCATTCAGCCTTCAAGAATGTGCCCTAGAACTTGGTGGTGAAGCCATTTTCCTGTAGGCATCTAACGGCTACTGTATAGTGGATCTACATGAAATCTAACTAAAAGCCTTCTACAGCCTCTGTAAGCTCCAGTAGGAGGTTCTATAAGCCCTTTAGGTGGTTGAAGGTGTACTTCCCCATAGCACCATTAGAATTTTAAACCTAAACCTTACCTAAATCATCAGTACATAAAAACACTGGGGACAAATGTGTAGCTGTATTTAAGACTCACTTAAAAATCGTTGCTGCATAATACGCAGAAGATAAAAGTTCATTTTGTAGCATTTATTGATTCACACCGACTTTATGACTCACATCACCCTGAAAACCCAGTAAAAGCGTGTTTTAGGTGCCCTATTACACCTATTTTGTGATTTCCCTGAAAAATATATTTTGACTAAATGCTAAATGTTCTACAGTTCCTGTAGCTAAATGCTACAGGAACTGTTTTCAGATCCATTGAAAACCACTTACTGTTAAGTGAATAGTAATTCATGTATAATTTAATTTCAGTACTACTGTAGCTGCAGTGCAAAGATTTCCCCCTTTTAAAAGTTTTGGGGCTAGGCCCACCAGTTTAATCAATCAGAAGACCAATTAGTTCTGGCTGTAAATCTTTTCATTGTACAGTTTAAAAGCTGAAGGCTGTGCCAGACGAAGCGTAGCGGAGCAGGCAGGAGGGCAGCTGGTTGGTGTGGATCAATAACTGCTAACTTGATTCCCAGGAGTTGCATAATGGAGCTTTAACCAGGGAGATTAATGGGCTACAGGGATGAAAATATGAATCTTCAGTCAGCTCTTCAAGCGAGGAGGCTATTTTATGCTGTTTTCTACAGGAAGGCTTCCCTCGGTGGTACAGAGAAGTGAAAGGGCAAAACCAATTAATTCTCTAATCGCTGAAATTTGCTTTGAGAGCTAATGTTCTCAAGTTTTCGAGATGTTGACCTGCTGACCCCTGAGTGCTTCCACTAGGCAGGAATGGTTTCGAGGAAGAGGCGCATACTAAATGACCTCCCAGAGGAGAAAATGACATCCACCTGGATGTTATCTGTCATTGAACAGCTTCTGGTCCGCACACTGTATAAACCCTTTACTGGGCACAGGCCACAGACGAGCAGGCATGAACAGAGATTCAAGTGAAACCGGACAGGAGGCTTCTCACGCTGCACATCATGCTTCTTCTTTGGTTGTCGACGCTCATTTTATGAGACTAATATATTTGTATGAGAGAAGGCAGTAACTGGTGCAGTCATGAAATCAGATGGCACGAAAAGAGGCTTCAGTATTCTGCCTAAAATAAAATGTTGCTAGGAAGTAATCACATTATAAAGTAGTCTGACGATAAAGGTGGATGAGACTCAAAATTGAATTGAATTATTAATTATTTATATAGTGCCAAATCACAACATAGTTATCTCTAGGCACTTTACAAGGCAAGGTTTAAGACACAATTAAATCCAACAAATCCCATATACATAAAGTCTTTAATTGGAATTAATTACAATTTGACAACAATAGTGGAGAAACTCCCTCTCTAACGAGGAAGAAACCTCCGGCAGAACCAGGCTGGATGTGGGCGGCCATCTGCCTAAACCGGTTGGGGTGAGGGGGGGCGCAACAACAGGATGGTTGGACCGGGGACTGGACACAGGCAGGATGGCTGGAGCTGCAGCCGCCCGTCACAGACACAAAGAGTCTGGTGAAACCTGTAGGTAAAGACAGAGAGCGAGGGACAAGCACATCTACTGGAGAGAAAGAGCTCTGAGAACGAAGCATTCTGCAGCATAAGGACGTCCTTCGAGTAAGCAGTTACAATAGTCCCGCCTAGTGGTAACAAATGCTTCTGATTTTAGCTATGTTTCTAAGATGAAAGTAGGCAGTTCTGGAGATGATGTAAAGAGAGGTCATGGTCAAAGATGACACCAAGGTTCCTCACAGTAGAATCTAAAGCTAATGTTATGTCATCCAGGGTGGCTATCTGACTCAATAGTGTCTCTGTTTGATTTTTAGGCTATAAGAACCTCAAGTTTGAAAAAAAGTCATTAAATCCTGGATATACCAAATCGTTCGCTATAAACGCTATGAAATTTATAGAATGCCTCCTAATAATATGACCTATAGGAGACCTGTATAGACTGAACAGAACTGAACCAAGCACAGAACCCTGCGGTACTCCATACTGTAGCTAATCCTTGTGCATGGAGGATTTGTCATTAACATGAACAAACTGGAATCTGTTCAAATAGGATTTAAACCATCCCAGTGCTGTTCCTTTTAATTCTAATGCTACTGTATGTTCTAAACTCTGTATTAGAATGTTATGATCAATTGTATCGAACGCAGCACTAAGATCTAACCAAGGACAGAAACTAGACCATTGTCTAAAGCTAAAAAGATCATAAGTGACTGAGTGACTAGAGAGCTGTTTCTCTGCCATGATATTTTCTAGGACTTGTTAAACCTTAAGTTAACTAAAGTTGATGGATATACACAGTGATTTCTGTCATTTGGAGGAAGATTCTGATGAATGTTTTAAAGTGATGATTTTATTAGTAAAGTAGTTCATAAAGTCTTTGCTGCTGAGATTTAAGGAGATAGTAGACTCAACATGGCTATGACTCTTAGTCAGCCTGGCTACAGTGCTGAAAAGAAACCTGGGGTTGTTTTTGTTTTCCTCAATTAAGGAGGAATAATATGTTTTTCTAGCAGCATGAAGTGCTTTTTTAAATATATTATTAGACCATATTATGCAGTTTACATTTATTTTGTTGGAACGCCACTGCCTTTCTAGTCGTCGGGTCCTCTGCTTTTGGCTGCGGATCTGAGTTATACCATGGAGCTAACCTCCTCTGATTCACTGTCTTCTTCAGAGGGACCACTGTGTCTAACATTTTACATACAGAAGCTGCAGCATCATGCAGACAGTCAACCTGTTCATAAGGATTAAGGTGCCTGTTCACCTCTGTGTAGCTGCAAGACGATGAGGCAAAAGATGATGGAATCATCTGCTTAAATCTGGCAACAGCGTCGTCAGATAAACATCTGCCATAATAAGATTTATGTGCAGCTGCTATGTTTAGGTCTAGGAGTAATTAATAAGCCCGAGTTATAAATTGCTGCTACTCCTCCACCTTGACCTGTACTTCTAGAAACAGAGTTGATGTGACTCATTTAAACTAAAATATTCAGCCTGCTGCAGCCAGGTTTCAGTGAGACAGAACAGATCTATGTGACAGAAGTCATTTATTAACAAGGAACTGACGTTTAATAAACCACACTTTACTAACTTATTGTTACTTTGTTCTGTAAGGGGAATCGTTTTGATGTTAAGTTCTGGTAAGTCTCGCCTCTTTGATTTGTTTGTGACTTAGTTTAGGTGGTCGGGCAGCAGACATTAGATTCTCTCTGCGACTCTGCGTCCTGGGCTCCACTCTGAGTTGTCACTGTGTGCGGAGACTAAGCAACATGGCCATGTTACTAGAGAGCAGAGAGGCTTCGTCCATACGGGGGATGGACGCTGTCTCTTCTAATCAGCCCAGGTTTTCCCCAAAACCTGCTCCAATTAGCCACAAAGCCCACATCGTTTGCAGATTAAACGTATATCTAATATAAACTGCCCATTTATTAAAAAAAAAAAAAAGCATCTGATTTGCTGACCTTGATGTGTTTTAGTTTGCAGCCAAACCTTCAGCGCTGCATGGAAACAGGAAACCTTGAGTCACTGTTGCAGATTCAGATTAGGGATTAACTGCACACAGACCTAAACATCTGCATGTTCTGACGATTTCATCAGACCCACAAATCGGGAGGCTGATGATTTAATATCACTATGTTGACTTCAGGCAGACGAGTGTAGCTGCTCCAACATGCAACGCGTTATCACCTACCGGTAATTAGATTGCCCTGGTTTAATACGAGCCTACTGTAATAAAGCACTTTATTAAATCAGCTCTACTGATCTCATTCCATGAAACCTTGTACACAGCATCAGCCAGGACCTGCGTCTCTGTGTTATACTGATGCCACATTTCCCTGCAGCGGTTTCCTCCCAAGTGAATTTCTTAATCTCTGAACTGTGCTGAACCTTTTCAACCTGCTTGAAATGGGGGTCAAGTAATTTTGAAGTTGAACGGTCGTCACCTGCTGCTAAATTCGTGCTCCGGCTCGTCTGTGGTTAATGGCATGCCACGGACTCTCCTTTCAGTCACAGAAAAGGCGGAAGAGCCCACACAAAAAGCTGTCAGCGGGAGATAAGTCGCCGCTGGAAATTAGGACTGTGACTTCTCTAAAGCGCTTGTTGCAGGCAGCGTCGCAACAAGTGGAAGAATAATGGTTTAATTTTCCCCGGACGCCGCCGTCCTCCTGATGCTTCATACATATGCAGCGTATAAGCATCAGCAGCAGCTTCTGGTGATTATAGTGCTCATGAAAAGTTAAAATTCTCATACAACACAATATGTCAACTGCGGTTCAGTGGGCAGAAATTACACGGGCCGGTGACATTTATGGGAATTGTTCTTTTTCCTCTGGCCTGCTGCTCTGCTGTGATGTGAGCTCCTGTTGCTATTGTGGAGGCAGATATATTTCACCAAGCTCGACATTTGAATATTCATCATTTATGGTGAATAGATGAAGAAACGAATGGGAAAACGTGTCAGATTCTGGTGCCAGCCGTCTGCTGGCCGAAGAGACGCCATCGTCATCATAGTGGTTCATCTCGTTTGCCTGTTTTCACCGACATGTGAAGCAGCAGATCGTCTGCTGGAGCAGCTGGAGAAAGATGAATTGTGTTTTACAGTAAATGGCAAATGAGTCTTCAAGATAGAAAACTCTGCCACGGAGACTTTATTGATTTTTCAGATTGGTTTGGGCTGGCGGCTGCTGAGGCGCGTGTTGCTACTTCTTTAGCTTCACAGCAAGCTCTCGTGCTAAATCGGCAGCGACCACCGACTGAATGTGCAGATTAATGGGCAGGTTTGTTTGGGGGTAATTCCCTGCACCCACAGTGACTAAACCAGGACTCGATGGTGGGTTTCATTTCACCCTCTCTGAAAGGCCTCTGTCATTGCACATCTTCCTTTAGTGTTGATCACAGCAGCAGATGTCGGATCGAGTCTTTTTTCACCATGACACTTATCAAGGGTGGGATATGTGATGTAGCAAGTGAACAGTCTGTTCTCAAGTTGCTCTTGGTCGTGTTGCCTGTGAAGTAAAATTGCGTTTGTGGTTAATGAGCTCTTTTTATAGCTTCACTGAGACATTTGTGCCATTTTTGGAAATCTATTTCATAAGACAAGACATTTGTCTGATAATGAGACTTTTCTCTTCTAACGATGTCAAACCTGTTGTATTACACCAAAGGCTCTAATCTTCTACTTTTGTTTTCTCTCTCATTCATCCTAGTTCTTCTGCTCTTCCTCTCCATCTGCCTGTAATTGATTATTCCATCCTGCGCCAACATCTTGCCTCTAATTTCTTCTCTCTCACTTTTCTCCTGCTCCTCTAACTTTGCTTTTCTTTTTTATCTCAGGTGAACAAGCAGCAGCTGCAGGCAGTGAAGGAGCGTTTCCTGGCCTTCCTTAACGGGGAAACGCAGATTGTGGCAGATGAAGCTTTCTGCAATGCAGTGAGGAGCTACTATGAGGTGAGATTATGTCCCTGCTCCCATATCGTTTTCTTCTAAAATCCAAACATTTATATTTAAGTTGTAGAGACATTCGTGTCTCTTCTTAAGGGTCCACTGCTATTGTTGTTTGGGGTGAGGTGTTCAGTGAAACTACTACTCTCGGAACATATTAGTGATCACTGCAGATATTACTAAGACTTTGTTGCCTCCTCCACGTTGGACTTGTGTAAATTATATGGATTACGGCATTTGTGTCTACTACATTTTAAGGTATTCTCTGTTCAGGTCCAAAAAAGCAAAGTGGATGGGAAATCTTAGTCATTTCATAAAGTAAACTGCTACATGTGACTTGTGAGTCAGATGGTGGCACAAGAAAATACACATCAGAACCAGTGACCTCAGCTCTGGTTTCCTGTGTCTTCCCATGGCTTTAAAGTCTGTCTTCAGTTCTGGTCTGTGTGTCGTTCACTATGCCTCTGATGACAGAGTGGCTTTTGAGCTTTTGTGGCACAAAGTAATTAAATTTTATCAGAATCAGATTGGGACAGATTAGAAAATCGATCCCATTGCTCTCTCTTTGTGCAGGAGCCACCAATCTCACGCTCTGAAGTAAAGCTTTTTCATTTACCTCACTTCACCTGTGCTTCTCGTGACCCCGCAGCATCACATCCATCCACCCTGTTATTCTGTTAACACCCTGCTTAGATTACTTGACTCAAAAGCTTCATTGCTGTTGTCTGAATTCTGCCACAAACCCTCTCTCGGTGACTTCTTCTTTTACTCTTCACTGTTGAAGGTTGAATTTCTCAGTCTGTTCCATTTTTATGCCCTGTCACTTCTCCAGCCCCATCCTTCCGTCTCTCCCCCTCCTCCTCTGCTAAAGTACCCATCATCTGGCGTGAGATGGAGATCTTATTAGCCTCTTGCTGCTTGTTTCCTTAATTGCCAGCAGTTGTGAGAAGAGGAAATCTCTGTGAAACTCTCAATCTCGATAGCGTTTGTTTTGTTGCAGAGGAGCTGACGGGCTGAATGTTTAAAGTGAGACTGTTGTCCTCCTCTGTGGACGACTTCATCCTCGTTAGACCACACACAGAACCTCAGCGCTGTATTTCAGGCGCTGAATGATGGTTTTCACACCACAATGTTTTCTTGAAGCCAGAGCATCGGTTGCAGTGCAATGACTCTCAGGCTTTTGTGCTACTGTTTGTTTATCTCGTGAAGTCATGGTGCATATTTCTCATGAGCTAAAGCGCTGTCACAGCAACAGCATAACCGTATTTATTGTCACCTCCTTTCTCTGCTCCTGAGGCTGTTTGATAACATGACGATTGTGTCAACTGTGACAGTTCTGTGATGTTTCTTATTCTGTTTGTGTCAAAGAAAGAATTATACATGCATTACTGTAAGCTGTGTGATCTTTCTTCCTACTCCAGTTTGATTCAGGCCCTGATTTCAGCGCTACCGTGCACTAAAGTAAAAGGTCAAGTCCAGGTAAAAGGCAGCCATCGAGTTAATAGAACGTCTGTCCCTGTTCTAACTTTCCTCGCAGAAATCTAGGTGATCTAACAACAAGCAGTGTCAGACCACTAGAACATTATCATAGTTCTATTAGTTTAATAACGGAACATGTGGAATGGCACCAACAGTGGTTAATTGACATCACATGGACATGGTCTTTGGTTTCAGAGCCTCCTTAAATAACAGGTAATTATTCAATAATGCTAATTTAATCTTGCACCAGATATTTTATAAGCAGCCAGTAGGCGTTAGTGAACCACAGCATGAGCTTCCTACACCCTCCTGTTTGAGTAATGCTTGCCTTTAAGAAGCTTCACTGATCTATGGTTCGATTATTGAATAATTGGGTAGGTCAATGATGGGACCGGCAGCAGTTTGGACGAGCATCTGCCTCCACCCGCTGCTTGAGATGAAGATCCGATAAGGAACCGCTCCACTCCTGCTGCCCTTGTTACATTGGAGCTTGTTACGGCTCCACTGCTATTTTTCTAATTAGCATCTTTTCCATAAATCAGATTGGCGGCATCACAGCGTGATGAGGCTGCTGAAATCTGACTTTTGATAATCTTTCATTCCATGTC
This sequence comes from Betta splendens, assembly GCF_900634795.4. Lineage (NCBI taxonomy): Eukaryota > Metazoa > Chordata > Actinopteri > Anabantiformes > Osphronemidae > Betta > Betta splendens. Next base: position 17,024,346 of record NC_040886.2, on the reverse strand, counting down.
AGCAGAGCGTCCTTCGCTGCGTGTGATGTTGAGCTAATCGGTTTCTTTACCCTGTCGCTGTGATAGGGAGCAGTTCTTTACTAACGGAGGCCTCAGTGACTCTTTGTAATGCCATTGAGGATGTTTTTATGAAAAACAAAGGGTGGATACAATGGATCCCAAAATGTTCAGACAAGTGACAAATAACGTGTCACATCAGGTCTTTGTTATATTATTTTTATCTCTTACTGCCTACAGTCGATCATTAAAAGGGCCTTTTAGCAGTAGTGTCAGAACGGATGTAAATGTGTAGGTTTTGTAGAATTTCCATCTGGTGCCAGCCCAGATTTTGTGTCTTGTATGATTACGAGCTCTCCTGGACTCTGTCCACGTAGATTTGATGTTAAATGGATGCATTACCAGCTCAGGAGGCTTTAGTGTTGCTCTGACCATCTCAGTTCCTGTAACATGATGTCTGCCTTTACCTCAGGCCTGAGGGACACCAACCTCCCCTCTCCTCTTTATTATTCTGATCAACCTCGTGCTGGAATTGATTTATTGTGTTCCAGCTGATTTATGCTCTGTTGAGATAATGTCTCGTTTACCCGGAAGACATTTATTGGCCTGCCTCTTCACACTCATTCATTCTGAACCTGTTCTGACCACTTCTCTCTCTCTCTCTCTCTCTCTGTGTGTGTGTGTGTGTGTGTGTGTGTGTGTGTGTGTGTGTGTGTGTGTGTGTGTGTGTGTGTGTGTGTGTGTGTGTGTGTGTGTGTGTGTGTGTGTGTGTGTGTGTGTGTGTGTGTGTGTGTGTGTGTGTGTGTGTGTGTGTGTGTGTGTGTCAGCAAAGCTCTGAGGACAAATGGGAATTAAATTCCTGAGACATCAATCGGCCTTCTGAGAGCTGAAGTGGTCTTAATTGCCTCTGTCTTGCACTGTGCTGTGTGGAGTCATAATGTGACGACGGCAGTCACACAGAATGTGATTTGATTTAATGTTGCACACGGGGAAAAAGATTTAATGGCTGTTTTGAATATTCACTGCAGTTGAGTGAAGTGACACACCGTAAGCAGGCCCAGAGTAACAGCGGGCATTTGTTGCTGCATTTTATTTCCATTGTAAATTGGAAGTTTGTCCCATAAGAAGTGATTAATGAGTGTGGCTTTCCTCCGGCGTACTCGGGAATCACAGGTTCTCATTTGACCGCATTAATATCCTCCGTTCCAGATGCCACTGGACGCTGCGTCTGACTTTCAGCGTCGATGGCGCTTTCAGTGTCACGCAGGCTTCATAAGGAAGGCGCCCCGCTGGCCAGCTCAACCTGAGTGTATGACTCAGTTCACAATGACTCTTCATTCTACAGTATGAGAACGCTGATGCTTCAGTGTTGCTGTGGAGAAATTGGTCTGAACGTCACACCATTAGTGACAATGAGGGGGTAAAATAAAACACGGTGTGTATTGTTATGCTGCAGGTGTGTGACCTGTAATTTAGTATTTCAAAGCCTTTCAGCGCCGTGTGGCATTCCTGGAGCCTGAATGTGCCTCCACCTCAGCTGCTTTAATCTTTATTTAACCAAGGATTTTACAGATTCTCTTGTCGTCTCCCAATATGTGTGGAAAATGAGAAAGAAGAGAGCAGAGCTGCAGAGGAATCACCGGATCAGAGGCAGGTCAAAGGTCAGCCCCGTCACAGGGTTTAGTCTGCCCGAGACGGCGCGATCAATAACGCGTCACCTTGGAGAATATTCACAATGACGTTCAGTCGCAGCAGGTTCCACCACGTAACAGAAGGGAAGCGGCATCCTTGGTAAATATCGCAGATGAGATTCACCAGCGAACATTTGATTGAGCCCGTTTATCCTCCAAACAAACACACCTGTCGTGTAGACAGTCTTTGAATGCACCGGGAGCTCTGTCACTCTGTAGTGCATGTATCCCTCTGCATGCCTGGCTGTGAGTGGGAGGGCTGCGTGTCTGTGTCTGTTTGCTTTGATACAAGTTTCACATGGAGGCCTGCTAAAGCAACATGAAAATGGATTTACACTCAGCTGAGGGAGAGTGAGTGTTTGAAGTCTGGATGCAGACGGACTCTTTCATGTGTCAACACTTAGTTTTGCTTTCTTCATCTGCACAAGTTACCGAGGAGGCTGTGCGTTTCCTACTGCAGGACTCGTTTGGCTCTGCTCGCTCCAAAAAGAGCTTCACAATGGCCGGACATGAGGAAGCTCCGGTGATCACAGGCTCTGACGGATGTTAGAATCCGCTGAACCCGTCTGAGGCCAGTTCGACAGACAGTGTGTTTCCGCTGCTGCTCCTACTCCTCCTTCGGTCTCCTCGGGTTCCACAGAGCTCTGGGACAGCAGGAGGCTACGATGAGTCAACCCTGATGGTCCTTAGCTCCTCACATTAACAGAACCTCATGATGACGCATTACTGTGTCCACAGGTGCCAAATCCAACTCGCCTTCATTAAAGCTGCATGCTGACGGTTTGTAAAGTTAGAGGTTGGACTTATTAGCAAGTTGTTAGATGGAGACTGGCCGTTTTCCTCTGCTCCCAGACTCCCAGTATCTGTATGTAACTGCAGATGTGCACCAGACATCTGTTTGGGGTCACACCTGCATCGATGCGGCCGGTTCTCTGACATGCTGTAGAGTGAAGATGTGTCACTCTGCAGACTCGTGATCAGGGTCGTGATGTGGTCTCAACAGCAGAGATAATTTTTTTTTTCTTTTATCATCACATTTTTCCACCCACACCTTCATTTTCGCTTCCCACTGCAGCTCTGCACCACCAGCAAAATGGGGAAAAACATTCATTCTTCTGATTTTTCTGCTTGATGCCATTTATGCCATGACTTGTCCAGACATTAACCCTCCTCCTGTGGCTTAACTGTCTGGAGAGAATATTGAAATTATGCCCAGATGGTTTTTCATAAAAGTACAGAAGTTAAGATCATTTGACCAATCTCTATTTGTTTTCTATAGCAACAGATGGAACTGATTTTCCTCCTCGTTTCATGCTTGGACCTTTTTATAATCTGTGCCTATTAGCACAGGTTTCCATTCTGTTCAGGTGGTCTTCATATAATTCAGCTATTTGGTCCTAATTGGCCCATTTTCAAACCCCTGCAGAGACTCACAACAAATAGTTTCCTTTGCGCGGGTCTCCACAGTTTAGGTAGGATCTAAAATCTGCACAAGGGAGATGAAATAAGTCTTTCTCAGATTCTCAGAGGTTAGTTTGACTTGATGTTAACTGGAGACCAGACATTTGCAAGTTGACTCATTAAATCTCTGTGTAACCATGAACATGAAAAGGTGACTGATAAAATTTCTACCTAACACAGGCAGAACATTTGAGCGAGGAGCTTTTTTAGGGCTACGCCTCCTGAACATTCGCTGCTGCTTTGGCCTGTGACTCTTCTGTGCTGGTTTTCTTCCCCCCACGTAACGATGACTTCCACGACTCCACCACTCCACGCTTCATCTGTGACATTTTGTGATCTGAATAGAGAAACGGAACTGCTGCTCGACTCGAGGCAGAGAAACCCACGCCTGTTCCTCCAATCTGCCTCTTCATGGGGTTTTTATTGAACGTGGAGTAATTGGTTTAGAGAACAAACTCAGATCTTGGTTTAGTTCAGTGGTTAGGTGAACTGTCGCATGCTCGGTCTTGATTGATGAAAACCAAAAAGACTGTGGGAAGGTTAAGTTGAAGCTTCCCCTTCTCAACAGAACAAAATGAGCTCCGTTCCCTGAATGGACCGCATCCTGCTTCTGGTTGCTTAAAGGTCGGTCCTCTCAGTGGACTGGGCTTTTTTTTACACAGTGTAGCTTCTGCCAGACTGTAGTTATGTCTTTAATGTCTGTCTGAGGTGGACGCTCACATCTCTTCATCAGCTTCTGCAGCTTTACATCCCTGTGATAAGTAAATAAAATATATTCAACAGTTTGGCTGAAGTCAGAAGTGAAACACAGCTGACTTGAAGCAGGCGGCACATTTTATCATTGATGTTTTATGCATGAAGCGACGTGTGAGTGGTGATGATCCACAGCTTCTCACAGATGATGCTGCAGCACTTAAACCAAAGCTTGGATGTTACTGTGACTGAGCGCTTTCCATGCATACAGTAAATCAACCATAAATCAGAGCAGATGTAAGTACAAATTGTCTAAGCTCACGTGTTCAGAGACAACAAAAAACTCTTTTTTTATCTTTGACTTCTTTGGAGTAAATTGTCTGCACTTTGTTTTTTTAATAAGCAGCACTAGTTGTGCCTTCGGCTGCTCTTTTTGGCTCTTTGCAGTGTTGGTGGCCTTGCAGCTGGGTTTTCTCCCGTTACGTGTTTGGGATTTTTCTGTTTTTCAGTTAGTTCATGAGTGGGAGTGGAATGGAGCGTGAGCTTGACAGGTGGCTCGGCGACTGTTGTGGCAAAGAGGGATCTGAGTAAACCTGTCTCTAATGATGAGGGATGACAGCTGACGCCTGCACGGCTCTTATGTGTTGTAGTAAAAGCCTTCTCATGTGCCATTGAGCTGTTTACTGTAAACATGTGGCTTTCCGTTTTTTTTTTTTTTTTTTTTTTTTTAAGTTTCCATACTGGTCTCCTGAGCCTTTCAACTCCCAACTTGCAGCCCAGTGCTCTACTGGTGTGTAAATAATTTAGTGACATTTTAAAACTCCAATTAATTCAAGCAGCAGGGGAGGGAGGAAGTCTCCTGCTGATTAATTCATTAGTAATAATGGCTGACATTTATGTCACCAGACAAAATGAAGGAGCGCCTATAGAATGTGGAGCACAGCGGCAGGAGGGCTGCAGGATCAGGACTCGAACCCTGAGACGATGGTCGTGACGTTACAATTCACTTTTCCACATAGAAATCGTTTCACTCACGGTCTCCAGCTGTTACAACCTTTAGATCAATTGCACGTCGCATCATCGTATGCAATTTATAGTTTCTTCAGTTTTATAGGTTTTAGAGAAAAGAAACTTATTGATGTTTCCCCCAAACGCGATTTCCCTTGACTTGATGGTAACCGTAATCAAAGGAATTTATTTTAATATACGTGCACCTTCCTAATATGTATTTGAACCAAATTCTCTGTCTCTTTGGTTTTATCAGTTCCAATTCATCTTCCAAATGAAGTGTGATCAATTCCTTATTTTGATAAAATCCAAAAAAATGAAAAATGTAAAAAATTTGAAAAGCATGAAAGATTTTGTTTTGGACCAAGTGGACCTTCGGTGCAGCCGTTTGGCTGTGGAAGCTACAGCAGTGACACCCTGTGATAGACTGGCAGGTCTGCAGGCCTCTCAGCAGAGCTTGGGTCGTCGCAGCTCTTACTGATCCTCTGAAGGCGTCTGAGAGCTGCTCCTGTCTGCAGTGCAGCTAACTGGCTTATTGTTCCATCAGAATGCATGCCAAGTCATATCTAAACCAGACCCCAAGCCTAGTGACGATGGTGACGGGGGTCCTTAGCCATGTTTCACTCCTGTTGGGACAGATGACTAGGCAGTCCAGGTCAGCTGGAGGCTTTTAGTACCTTTTAATGAAGGATGCTTTGAACTGGACAGTGTTAGACAGGGTAGTCATAGGTCCAGGCTTAGAGGACGGGTGGTCAGGGCCTCCCGTGGTGTGAAAGGAGGCGCAGATCTGCTGAGGAGGGAGTGACCTTTACAAAGGGCAGCTGATGATGGGCTCTTTTCATACACTAGTATTTTATACTACACTTTTCTTCTTGTCAGTAAATGTCATGTGTAGTCCAAAGTAAACGGTGAATACTGTAGGTCGCGGGACACATCACAATGACCCCGCTCCTGAAGCTCACGCTGAATTGGAAGCTCCTGGCTAAGTGAACGTGCAAGGAGGTCTGAAGAAGATTTCCATCACATCTCCAACTATAACTAATATGAGGGTTTATTAACGGTAAGGGCGAAGTTGGAGCTCGTGTGTGTTTGATAATTACCGGCCCCACGGTAACGAGGACGCTTCAGCATGTTTACAATAAACAGCGTCATTTTTCCTGTAATGAAGCAGCCGAGCTGCGTTCATGTGTGGTCCATTTCAGCTCCACCACAAAACAATTAGTGAACACAATAATTATGCCTACATGGGAAAAAAAATAATCATCTGTGCCTGTTAGTGAGCTACTGGCTCCTCTCTGTTCCTCTTCATGTCGGTTATTAAATATTATGACTTTACCATACGCTCGAAGCACAGATGAGAAGACCCTGTTCACTGTGATGAGTGTAGGTTTGTTATGTGGTCGATGTAGAGGCCTTTCTGCTTTTCTTTTCTCAGGATATCTGCAGTCTTAAGTCATTAAAACCTCTAGCTGCTAATATTCCTTGTTACTGGCATTTAATGCCCCCCCTCCTTAAGCTTTAGTGTGTCTTAGCAGGATTAAACCCAACAGAAAACAAAACATGACTCTGAGCTTTCTGTTGAACTAATCTCCTGTCACACCTGAGTGGCTTAATACACCTGGAAGCAGCCAGTGACTCCACAGCTTCATTACGGTTCTAATCCCAGCAGCAGCTCAGACGCCTGTCCCGGTTTCAAGCGTTATCATTTGAAACGTTTTTTTTTTTTTTTTTGTTTTTTTTTTTGCAGGTCTCCTTTCAAAGGAGCCGTTTAATGTGCTTTTGTTTCCTGCAGTTCAGAGCAGTTTGCGTTGAGTGATGCAGATTAGCTGCTGTTAGGAGGCTCCTCTGGTGGCAGCTACATCTGTCACCTCCCGCTTTATCCACTTAACGTTTGCCCATTTCCATCTATCACCGTAAACGGGACCCTCTATCTGCGCCGCCGCCCCCTGCGGAGTACAAATCTCTCCTGTACGTTCTTCCACACCAAGACGTTTGTTTTTTCTTGTGTTCCTCTTCCTCTTCAGATGGAAGTGATTTCTGCTCTGCGTCGTTACTCTCAGCTTCACAGCAGTTCCTCTCCATCTGCTGTTCGTTCACGCTCTGCAGGGCTATTGCTCTCGTGGGTGCCGCATCGGAGAACAGTGCACGCAGCTCATCACGTTTTTCTGTGTGAATGTCAGTGTTACTATACTGTACATAAGCTGGTCACAGTTTAGCTCCAATGCACCGCAAGTACAACCATGTCAGAGAAGCTGACTCCAGGTCAGAGGAATCAGCTGGGAGCTCCCCCCTTGGAAGCCTTGAAGGTTATTTCACCATCTTGTTTATTTCTAGCTGTGATTTCCAACAGACAATATTATTTAATTAGGCTGCACAAGATTTGCATAGACTTGGAGCATCGATCAGTTTTGTTTTGTTTTTTTACACATTGTGTTGACAGGTCACGCTGCTGCTGGGGATGATTTACTGTAGTGGAAAATAAATGATTTTTAATACACAATTCTGACTTTCATTAGGAGGCTTAGTCAGAGTGAGGCAGCTTTGAGAAGTTAATAAAGTCAAGGGTTGAATTCTTATCATCGTGATAAGTGGATCAGTTTTCACATCACGCTGACCCTTCACGATTTTTATCCTCAAATAAAATGAGTAAATGTAACACAGCCAAACTTCATGTGGGAAGAACTGATGAAACCGCTGGAGAAACTCGAATCAACAGAACTTGAACCATTAGAATCAAGACGTTTAGACATCTTAACGATGTGATCTACTGACCGGTCAACACAGCTGTGTGGCTCATGTAGTATTGGAGCAGTACTATGATGCATTCAGGAGTCTTGAGTACCTTCTTACATGGATCAGCCGTTCTGTTGCATGATGCCGTCCTGTGTCCACCTGCTGCTTAATGAACAGTGGAAAACGCGTTTAATTCAGTTACGAATGTGACGTATTGTTTGTATGTTCTGCTTCACTGGAGCGATGAGGCACAGATGAAGGTGTTGGATACATAGCACGGCGAGAAGACAGAATTTATTATTTTCACTTTCTCCAGAGGCTTGTTGTTAATAATAGATGTAATGCATCTATTATTTATCCTTTTTTTTGCACTTCTGCAAATGGATTCTATCAAATAATTACGATGAACATAAACGTAAGATAGTGGCCACAATAAAATGACGGAGTTTTGTGTTTCTAATTGTGCTGATGGTTTAATTACTCTTTACCCAAATCTGTATGAATGTTAACTAAATCAGTAAATGAGGCCACTGTTGGAGAAAGAGACGTGAAGGGATTCTGCCCGGAGACGTTATTTGTTAAATGGCTCCAAAGGCAGCTCAGACAGGTGGCTGGGCTCGTCTCACTGTCCAGTAACATACGCTGGTTATGTGGTACCTCACTTTGTAGAGCTGCAGCCTCGTCCTGCACTTGTGCCCTCTTAGAAAAGCTGGCTCGTAAACCCATTATGCACATCCATGGCGGGGAAATCGGTTCTCTGGGGAAAACCTACCTGGGGAAATCGGGTTTCTCTAATCCCCTTCCCCAATTACATAATCCACTTATCCTGTTGGCACTGCGCTTGAGACATTACATGTAGCTTCCACATGTAGACGTTCTGCACTGAAACCTAGATCTGTGCACGCACGCAGCAGAGATGATCCACGTGCTAAATTTGGAGTCCAGTTTGATGTCTGTCGCCGTCTCTTCACGCTGTCCTCGGCTGCAGCTCTCTGGGCTCGCGGCCTCCATTAGATGAATCATCCGCTCACTTGTGTTTTGCTGCTCGGAGTCTCAGTGTGACTGCCAGGATGAGGTGAAGCAGCCGGCTGAGAGACTGTGTAATGCCGCAGTGAGCCGCGATTCTTCAGACTGGCTCCGGATAAAGAACTTCAGCTCAACGCCAAAAAGTGGGATCAAGCACAAAGTTTGACATGCGATTCAGTGAATTTCCTTTTGAGCAGACCTGTTTGTGCAGCTTTGCTTTTTGAGCCTCAAATGCTGAAACAAGTGTCATTTAGCATTGGTTCAACTCTTCATCTAATTACTCTTTGTTGTGGTGTCTTTGTCTCCACGGCAACCGTAAAACAGTTTTCATGTTTTAGACCCATAATAATTTTCTGTCATCAGGTCTCAGCCAAGAGGCATATTCATAAAACATCTAAGCGTTGTTTCTTCCAAATCAGCTTCACTGAGAGACCTGGGGTGAAATGAAAGTGCTGCTAATTAAAGTCAGTGCGGACGTAGGCGCCTGTCTGCCGTTCATAACCCTCTCTCTCTTCATGGCAGGGCTTTCTGAAGAGTGAGCGCGTGTCCCGCATGGTGCAGAGCGGCGGCTGCTCGGCCAACGACTTCCGCGAGGTCTTCAAGAAGAACATCGAGCGGCGCGTCCGCAGCCTCCCGGAGATCAACGGCCTGAGCAAGGAGACGGTGCTGAGCTCCTGGATCGCCAAGTATGACGCCATCTACCGCGGGGACGAGGACATGCGGCGCCAGCCGCAGCGGGCGCACCTCAGCGCCATGTCGGAGCTCATCCTCAGCAAAGAGCAGCTGTACGAGATGTTCCAGCAGATCCTCAGCATCCGCAAGTTCGAGCACCAGCTGCTGTACAACGCCTGCCAGGTGAGTTCACGGGGGGAGGGGGGGCACAGGTGGTCAAGGGTTCAGGAAGCATTAGCAGCTCTCCAGAATACTGACTGCTCAATGTGGATGCACACACACCAATGTCAGTCAACTCCCGTTAGGTCTAGTGAAGTAACAGTTCATTATTTGAATGACAGACAAATCTATGTTACGACCGTATCACTGTCTTCCTGCTATAAAAGGAAAATAATTAAACTTGAACCTAAAAAATGTAAATTTTTACATGCTCTAAGATTTGACCTTTTATTAGACCTGACATCTCGTGGGTTTTTATAGTTCTGATTAAAAGTAATTCATTCCATGTAGTGAATCGCAGAGTTCCTCTAAGGGAAGCCTTCATCATTAGCATCGGACGGTGCAGAACCTCGCCCAGGCCTGAGTTTCTGGGTAATTGCTGGGTTGGCGAAGCTGCAGCGTTTTCACGTGTAGGCGTGAATGAATGGAGGTGGAAGATGGAGACCCGAGGAAGCAGACTTTGACAGACGTGGACCGGATCCATGCTGTTGTTACTCTAAGTGGCCCTCACACAGCTGAGTGGTCGGGTGCAGGCGTTATTGCAGCGCTTTGTCAGTGTGTGTCATGGTAGGTTTTCTCTGTAGAGGAGAGGAAAGCTCCACAATGGGTGGTTTACTCACGTTTTCACCATGGACGCTTCTCCAGCTCCTGTTTCTCGCTGGTCTTATTACTGTACGTTTCCACTACTGATTCCATAAATGATGGAAGGTGCTTTTTGGCTGTGGATCATTTCTCCACATCATGTGACGACTGTCAGTAATATCAGCTTTCTCGTTAAATTGAGTAATTATAACCTGAAGTCAGATTTTTCTACACCCAGTACTTTTAATAAAAACTGCATGTTGTTGCTAGGTAACCTGACGCAGGTTCATAATCTGTAGCACTTTCGTGGCCAATGCAGATGTTTTTAAATAAACCGTCTTATTGTGATCAGTTGCTCTTTCTTAATTAAAATAACTCAGATTGAAACTTGGGCTCTTTGGAGAATTCTTACTGTAAATAGGAGAATCTTCATAGGAGCCTTGACATGGAATACAAATAGATTTTATCCTTGTTGTGCTGTTTGAACTCTGACATTCCCCACTCTCATTCAGTTCCTCATTCGGGGACCTCAGTTCTCTTTAATCCCTCGAGATTTAAAGGTCACAGATTCCATGATATTGTATAACAAATATTTCGTTAGCAGGTACATTTGAGATGAACTGTAAATAGTATAAAGAGATTTGTTGCAGCGACATTTGCTCAGTTAGTTCATGTCATTTACCTTACAGTTTTTCAGTCGTTACTCGGAAGCTCGACACGTGGCTGAATCAAACCAGGACTGCAGTCTTGGATAGTTACTGTACCGCTGGGGGCGGGAGCCGAGCTGTTTGTGGGTCGTTTTAAGTGTAAAGACTTTAATGACCTCCACAGGATGTTGGCGTCTGCTCACTGTCCAGAAACGCTCATTTCTGACAATGATTCCAGCTGAACATAAATAACTTCGCAGCCCACTAAGATATCACCAACGAGCACCGTGTCTGTTGCCAGGACAGATTCTATTATCGTCCTGCCTAATTAGGGGCCAGCGGAGAGAGAAGAATAAAGGCCGAGGGGGCGGCGATGAGGAGGCAGGAGCTAATTCCAACCGAACTCTCACCTGTGTTTCCCTGGTTTCAGTCAAATCTGTGGCTGCTGAGAAAAACATTCCCCACTTAGTTTCTCTGTCCTTATATGCGGAATGTTACATTTGTCATATTTTTTCAGTTTATTCTTACATTTCTAACTTCCTGACCAGCTGTTAACTACTTTACTTCAAGGTTAAATATTTTTTGTGAATATTTTGAATATTAATATCTTTTCTTTTAAACTGCCACATTGTTCTCGGTTTCTCATTTTATAGTTACTGCAAAGAAAATCTTAACACAGACATGAACAGTAGCAGATGCTAAGAGAGTCGTATTTGTACAGCAGTTGAGAGCAAAGTCACAATTTCATAGAATAAAGATATTAAAAGGCTCTAAATGATGTATAGGGGGCTGCACCGGTTAAATGCACCTTCACCGGCTCTTCCGATATTAATTTAAAATCATTACTATAGTCACAGTCCTCTCGATGAGAAACTCACCCATTTCTGTCCTCTGGTGAGGATGTGGATGCGATAATTGACTTCTTCCCATGATTCATCTGTTTGTGTTGCCGTCATCCAGGTGATCCGTTTCATTACATTCATGCCAGCTGAGCCACACTCGGTGGCGACTGCTCTGCACATCACTTGTTTCTCAGAGAGGCTCTTACATCGCCTTGTTTCATTCTCCTTGTTACGATTACTAATGCTCTTTTACAGTCCTGTCATTTAAAGCTCATTTAAACAGGACCCGTCTCGTGTAAAGACCATTAGAACTGTAAATAACTACTCTGGGTAATTGTTTGAACTATAATAAGCCTTAATTGAGTGACAGTTCATTTGTTGGCACAGACCCGTCTGTTGTCTTGTTAAAAACATGACTATAATGACTCGTGACTAACGGCGCATTCTCCAAAGGCTTCGCAGCCCCTCATTGTAATAAATAATTAATAATAAAATCAGACCGTTGTTGTTCACCGAAACTTAATTTATTCTGAATAAACTATTGGCGCAAATTTAATAAGCAGTGAGTGTATCTTTTTATTTAAAGCTGAACTACAGCCTGCATTACTCAGGGTTCAGACATGAATGTATTTATCATATGAGGAAATCTGAAAGACTGAGGAGGAGAAAACGTTCCACGCTGTAAAATGCCAGCGATGCTGAGAGATGGAGGGAGGTAAAATTAGAGCGGCGCAGGACCTGCAGCTGAGGAGGGAGGAGAGTCCAGGTGTCCAGATGGGGACAAACAGCAGGGCCAGTGCAGCAGGTGTGGATGTGTCACCACAGCCTCTGTAGATGCTTGTTCAACTAGAACGCACGCTGGATATGAGGCGTTGCACTGAGAGACACATTTACATCTCCAGTACCTTTGGTCCTAACTGTTACATGTATGTGTGATGGAGGTCGAGCCCACTTCAGCCCACGGTCTTTTCAGTGTCGTCCAGGATCCTCTGGGTCTCGAGGTTATTTTATTCATGGGCGCCTCGGCCAACAACGGCTTCCTGCTCAGGTGTGGAGTGGAATCATTGATTTCTATTTCGCTGGGTCTGCGTGTCAGCTCTCGTTAGCTCCGAGAGGCAGGTAGACGGAGCGCTAATAAATTATCTGCAGCTTGAGGCAGCGGCTCTGCCGACAGCGGTGACAGAGGCCTGTGAAGAAGCCGCCGTTTGCCCTCAAGCTGCTGTTTTCCTCTGGCGTTTCATCCTGCGCCGCCGCCCCGTCCGCGCTCCTTGCCGTTACTGATGGCGCCGTGTAATTCCCCTCCTATTCGTTTTCCCTGTCTTTGTTAAATGGTTATTCTGGCTGTTGCTTCTCAGTGTGTTGTTCAGTTTGTGCTTGGCCGAGTTGTTTTCTTTTTTTGTTGGTGTCTCATGAGACTGGGTCAGATTCACACACCATTTCATTTCAGCAGTCGCTGTTCGTGCATTTGTAAATGTGGATAAAACACTGAAGTGCAAACACACTAAACGGAGTGGACTCGAATGTGATGGACAAGCTATTGGCGGAGAGACGGTGCTTTTCTACAGTAATTTTGCTGTTTAATGTTCTTGCATTTAAATAAATGACAGAACGTGTCTGATGCAGAAACTGAAACATGAAATTTTTCTTTGCTGTTAATGCTAATTTCGGATCAAGTGTTGTGTAGAGACCACAGAACTAGACACATAACCTTGAATGCTCGTCCTTCTGGTGAGTAGATCCCATTTTCCTTTTTTCTACTATCAACATGGATAAAATGAGCCAAATGGTTAAAATCTATACAGAGACTGATCTGAAAACACACCACAACAAACAGTTTTTTAAATGACTTATCTTTGACAGATGTGTGTTAACTGTGGGTCTGAGAAGGAAACCATGAACCAGATTCATGAGTTTCTTTTTCAAATTGAACAATATTCAGTCTGAAAGCCTGAGATTGTTCAGCCATACATAATTTGTCTGGGATCGTGTGTGTAAGAAAAGATGTGAAAATATGTAGTAATAGCAGAAGAAATAAACCAGCATGAGTTTGAAGTTTTCCAAATGTGAATAATTTACTGCTTGCCTTTACTTAAAGTAAATACAACACAATCGTCTTCTTATCTTGATCACAGGTAGTATATTTACAGTAGTAGTAGTTTACAGGTAGTAAAGTTGTAGTGTGTAGACATGTTGAACAGGGTTTAATTATCTGGCTTTAATGTTAATACAGACTTTGCTTGACTGCTCTGGTGCTTCCTGGTGTGTGCGTGTGTGTGTGTGTGACAGTTTGAAGTGTGGATTCATCCTCTGACATGTTGACACGACTTTGATTAGCAGCTTTATAAAAAGCCCTGTTGTCATAGAAATGCTCTGTGAGTTAAAGGTTGCCAACAAAGACGGCATAATAGAAGTCATGGTAACAAAGCGGGCTTCTACTCTGGTTTGTGTGTGTGTTGGTTAATTTTAGCGCCTGCAGTCGAACTGTGGGTGTGTGAGTACAGTAATTGTCTCTCGCATCCCCTCCAAACAGTCGCTGCTACAGTTTAAATATATGCCCAGCTGTGTCTCAGCGCACTGCAGGGGGTCTCTGACCTGGACTCTGGTACTACTGGACCGTATCAGACATTTTGCAGCTCTCGCTGTTTGAGAACTTAATATTGAAGTCATTTTTTGTTTGTCTTACTAAATGAGGTTAAATGATTCTGATCAGCATAAAACCAGCACTGCAGCGATTGTCATTTTGCACCAGTTCTGCTAAAATTTAAGCATTTTACCTTTTAGATGCATTATAGTTTTCCACAAGTATTTTGTTATTGGCAGTTTATTACTTGCCTTAATTAAATGTGGACAAAACTAATAATTCAAACTCGGCAGCAAGTTCCTCTCATCAGGAAAAAACAGATTTTGCAGATGCTTCACAAACTCAAACTCCTTCAGCATAGTAATCATTTATATTCATTCATACTCATTAGCATTTAGAGACGAGCTTCATTCATTGAGGCCACTATTTACACAGTGGTGCATCGGTGACCTTAGACCAGGGAAGCTGTTGAGTTCTTCGAGACCTAATGGACGATTGTGCCCAAATTAAAGGAAGCTCAGTGTTTCTTTGATGCTGTTATCGCATAAATGAGACAGATTGGAGGTTACAGTGATGCTGACCTCTGACCAGCCTCTTATCAAACCATCCTTCTCTCACTGGGCAACGTGATTACAGACAGTAAATGTGGATGCAGGAAGCTGTGGAAAAGCGAGCTGCTGTTTTTGACATGATACAATTCTAGTGACATGAATATAGATGCTGTAAATTCCCAACGTCTGAGATCTTATTCATAAAAATGCCATGAACACAAGTGAAAAAGTCAAAGACTTCAACCCAGCAGGTCTGAGAATATTTTTTCAAGCATAATGTAAGAGTGTATCAATAAAGTAGAAGCTTCCCTCGACCTTCACCGCCACGTAAACACTGCTGCTTCTCCCCAGGAACAGAAACTTTTGATTATTGACTAAACCAGAACAGCACACATCCTGTCAGACGCATCTTCATGCTGGTTCAGCCTCCATTGGTTCAAAAACATGTCTTCAATGAACCTTAACACCATCAACAGCTCATCCATGAAATGCTACTTTGTGCATTTCCTCACGGAAACAAGTTCATTTCTGGCTAAATGTTTGATGGATTTGTTGCTGCAAAGGACTGTTTTAGGTGAACATGAGTCATATCCCGCTGTTTGTTCAGTCTGTCCTGATGTGGAACCTCCAGCAGTGACATGTCTTTGTTATCTACATATGGGAGCGCTCACATCTACAGCACCCTGAAAACGTACTCAATCCAGTGTGTAAAATCTGGTTCTGGCTTTGACTCGGCCACTGCGTGACTTTATTTTATTTCGTGAGGGCGTTTCACAGGTTGACTTGTTCTTATTCTCGGGGTCATTGTCTTGACCTTCTCCTTCAGGATGTTCTGGCGAAGAGAAAAATTCATGTTGCGCTCAATTACGACCAGTCGCCCTGAGCCTGAAGCAGCGAACCACCCCCACAACATCGCTGTGCTCCGTGCCGTCCGTTGGGTCCACAGCCGACGTCACAGACGCACGGGTCCATGAAACATTCATCTTGGAGCAGAAAGGGGCTTCTGGGAGCTCTGGGTTTGTGAGGCTTCACCTGAGGCGTGTTCGTCTCCTGTGGCTCCGGATCCTCGTCTGTGCCACCTCGTCCCACTTTAGCCCTGACACACGCGCCCCCCCTCCCCACTCCCCACCCAGCGAAGTGAGCTCAGCCTGGTGTCTATGTATAACTGTGGCTTCTCATCAGTTTTGTCGTCAGTGTATCTTCAGTGTGACGAAAGGAGAAATGAGACAGATTTTTAACCGATTCTCTGCAAACCGGCTCAGATTTACCAGCTTATCTCCGCTGCCTCACTCCAGCTCCTACGTTCAACTCTCTTTGGCTTCAGGCCACTTTCCATTATGGGCCTTTTTATCTCTGATTGTCATTTCAGATGCCTGTGCTCATCACCGATTGGTGAAACGCTGTTTTCTAGCCAGTCAGCAAAACCTTGTTCAGTTCTCACTCACTACGTCTGGCTGACAGGCGAGTTGTCGGCTCATCTGCTCAGTGTGAAGCTCTCGAGCAGCGCGATCTTGTCCCGCTGCAGAGGAGTGTGACAGGTCCACTGTTACAGGACCTGTCTTTAAGACCTTACCTGGTAGTTAATCGTTATAAAACAGAAACTGAGGCACTCGTGCTTTTGTTAATCTCTAATCACCTGAGGCTGAATTTCAACCACCACTCTGCTAACTGCTTTTTAGAAGTCAGAGTTGCAGCCGTTTGGGCTCGGGTTCCAAAATGGAGATGACCTAAATACACTGGGTTCCTGAATGATGCTTGGTTTCCCAGGACACAGCGAGTCCACACTCTCTTTCCTTCCTCTTTTGATGGTTTATTGATTCTGTTGATTCTCTGATTAACTGCCTAATAAAACGCTTCCCTGTGCTTTTTTTCTTTGGCAGCTGGACAACGTGGATGAGCAGGCGGCTCAGATCCGCAGAGAGCTGGACGGCAGGTTACAACTGGCAGAGAAGATTGCCAGGGTGAGACACATTTAAGTAGCATTAATACAGTGAGCCCCATGTTCATTCTTCCCTGTTACATTAAGTGAAGCTCTGAGATGTTTGTCTGCGTTGTAGAGACAAAGCTTAGAAAATAAATTTTGCTTCCTATAAATTTTGCTTCACTGCCAAAGATGTGAGTGTCGCTGTGAAGACAATGTCTCGCCTGTGTCCTCCAGGAGAAGCGATATCCAAAGTTTGTCTCCTCCGACATGGAGTCGCTGTACATGGAGGAGCTGCGCTCATCAGTTAACCTGCTGATGGCAAACCTGGAGAGTCTGCCGGTGTCCAAAGGAGGTCCCGACTTCAAACAGAAGCTCAAACGCTCCTCTCTGAACAACTCCTTCCTGGACCTGGGAGACGAGGGAGACATCCTGTCCAAGTCTGACGTGGTGCTGGCCTTCACTCTGGAGGTTTGTGGACACACATGGCCGTCCTTGTTTAGTGGGTGGCAACATTCTTATTTTATAGCTAATGTTCCATCACTAAATATGTGACAATAATTTTGGATGTGGGCCTGATTCTTTGCACCAGAGAGCAAATAGTTAAATAGTCACTCCTGATGAGCTTGTGCTGTGAATGTAGATATTTGGGTCCCGGCCTCCAGTTGAACAGGGTCACCCATCACACACACTCTGCACTGTCACTGTTGCTGCTGTTTGCTTTGAAATGGCCACAAACTGCAGCAGGAGTCGGACATTCAAAGGGGGAACAATCAGCAGATCACTGCACGGCAATCGCCTCTTAATCACATTTTGTGGACTCACAGACTATCTGGACTTTTCTCTGTCTTCTGCTTCTGATTTCAGATTATGATCGTGGAGGTTCAGGGCCTGAAGTCTGTGGCTCCGAACCGGATCGTGTACTGCACCATGGAGGTGGAGGGAGGAGAGAAGCTGCAGACGGATCAGGCTGAAGCCTCCAGGCCACAGTGAGTTTTTGTCCAGCCTTCTAGGGTTAAACTCCGCAGGGTGAAGGCCGAGCATCCAATGCAGCAACGAGAGCAAAACATTAATTTGAATGCAGGGGGAGAAGACGGCATCAGTCTGTGGAGCCTTTAACACCTCAGAGGGTTCCTCTTTGCTGTGTCTAAGACCGAGACATAACGGTGCCATCCTTCACCACTCAGCACATGATTGGCTGGGATTTCTAAGCCATTATCATCCTCCTGTACTTTTCTGGATTGAGCGGTTTTATCTGCCTACAGTAGTTTATATCTGCAGTAGAAGAGGAAAAGCTCCAGATGCGTTCTGCCAAATGTTGGCAGGCGCTGGCTGGGCTTTGGACATCTGCCCAGAGTCTAACGAATACAACTCTAATGATACACACTGAATTGAGTCCGACGACAATCCTGTGACTTTGATGCTGCACTCGGTTCCTCCCGAGGCTTGGTGTAAAGAAGGCTCCGAGTGCTCAGCCTCCACTCTTTACTTGTATGTAGATCATAATCAGGGCTTTCGAAAATGAAATGAACCTAAAGGCCTCGGCGAAAACACAGTTACCTGAACCGGAGCCACAGCTTTTAAAAGCAATCAGCACCTGTGGATTGTTGACCGATTAAGACTAAACTCTTTGCTTTATGTAAGAGAGGAAGCCCTGACCCTCGGCTCTCACAGCCACTCGCCTTCATTGAGCCGCGTTGCCTGTTCTCCGGTCCAGATGCAGCTGCTGTGTCACAGACGCGTTCAAAACAGAAACGCACACACAGAAGTCCAGCTCAGCTCTTCATCAGAGCTCTCATTGGAGCCGGAGCATGGACCTTTATGCATTTTTCTACAGTGGGTCCATGGAAATGACTTCTCCACCTACTGAATCCAGCAAATACGTATCCTATATATTTCAGTAGTCACTTAATAGATTTGATTTGCTTACACGTTTCCTTTACAGGTTTACTCTTTTATATAGAGGGTTTACATATTGAAGTGCATTCGTCATATCTAACCTACATCTCTCTATTTTAAATCTGATATACTGTAAAAACGGCTGCTTTTCTTAATTAGCTTTTTGCAGATGCTGTATTGAACTTTATTAACCTGCCTTTCTAGGGACTACAACCGGGAAACGATTACAGTAGAAAGACATGGACACAGGTTTGCAGGGTGGTAGAGCATCGTCTGCTGCCGCTTTAGCAGCGGAGTCTGCAGGTGGGACTTTATTCAGCACCGGTCCAAAGATCAGGACGCAGGTCAAGTCAGGTCCTTGGCTTCAGCCTTAGTTCCCCTGGACACTTGGCTTTGTTGATTTCTATTACGGCTCTTCAGTCTGTTCATGACGAACTCAACCGTGACCTGACATCATTATTCAGTTTGGAACCACTGTTGTGCAGCTGTAATAAAGCAATAATAGTCTTTACTAATAAAATAAGTACAGCAAGATCTTCGAAATTGTTGCTGCAAACAACAAAGCATCGTGTAAACTCTGACCTGTAACACGTTTAGTCACACACTGTGACAGCCTGTTTTACCTGCTCCACCTCTGAACATGCAGAGACGACTCCGCTGATGCCCCCTGCTTCAGATTAGGCTGAGTTTGTTTGACAAGTCATTTTCATCTGCCTGTGTTTTTCGGCGCTGTGGTGTCGCAGCCTGCTGGCGAAGGAGTGTCACACGGGGCAGAATTCTCCCGTCGCCTGTTGGAAAGCCTCGCGGACAGCAGGGGTCCGCGGGTAATGAGACTGGCCTTTCACACGCTCTGGCTGCTGGTGGAGCTTTTTTCTCCTGCTCCCTTTATATTTATATATATTTTTCTTTCCAAAAGGCCCTTCGCCTGCAGGAATCACTAAACAGAGCCAATTAGGCGAGCGCACCGGCACCTAACGACCTCGCTGGTCAACAAGGATGCTGTGCTGGAGCCTGGCTTTGCTGCAGCCTCTGTAACCTTCAGTGTAATTAGCCTGCAGTGCACTTTCACATCCCCGTCTTCAATAAGACACCCATGCACTTAATGACAGCGCACTTAGCTGTAATTACACTGATGAAATGATTAGCCGTGATTACACCAACGTCCACTTGCTCTGGAGGCACCTGCAGATGTGACACATACTGTAACTGCTCTTTAATTATGGAGGAACTTCTCATTATGAATTATTTTAATTATTGGGGAATGTCAACTGTGTTTGGCCCTTTGAAGGTGTTTTTCTTACTAATCTTCTGCTGTACTGTTGTAATCTAAGGTGAGTCAGCTCCAGGCCACCTACTGTTATACTGTACAATGTGTGGTCTGTCCCACTGATTAGTGCCGAGGCCTTACTAACACTGACGGTCAGCATCACCGGCCTTTGGTGCGTCCCTTCACCAATCAAGGAAACAGCTCAGGTTTCGCCTTTAAATTAGTGGCTCAGTCTATTTTCTACCCTGTGTAGTTATTTCTCAAGGGCAGGCTAGAAAACCAAACAAATGGAACTAATAACAATGTAAGTGACAGGAAAACGCTTTGCTCAGGTCACTTTGACTACGAGGTCAAAGCTGTTTGGATCGAATTCTGTCCTCCTACACATCTGATGGTTGTGATTACCTAAAAATTAGTGTGTGAGAGTGTGACAGAGAGAAGCTCACCTTCCTGCACGATGTTGCCGTGGAAACTGCTGAAAACTGAACGTGGAGTGCTGCTTTGCTTCTCGGGGAAGGGGTCACTTCTCGGCCGTGTGCCGCACATTTCCTCACTCGCCGAGGACCACGGCTCTGACGTGAAGGCATGCGACCACAGGAGGCTGCCTCTGCCCGGGTAACGGTTCGCTCATCACCGAAGCAGTGACGGGAGCGTTTAGCGCCGCTGGAGCAGAGACGAAGGCGTGGTGATGTTGCAGGGTGTGACCCCTTGTTTCCGTTCAAATCTGTCACAGCTGAGTAACTGCAATGAAAATCAAACCCACTCATCTGGTGTGCAAATATGAATTGTTAACAGGTTTAAGACACATTGGCTGCTGTGAAATGCTTCTAAATGTTTGTATGCAGAACGGTATCAACGTTCATTCATAAATCATAGCGCTCCGTGTTTATTCTTGAACGGGCTGTGTGTCTTCAGGTGGGGGACTCAGGGGGACTTCACTACAACTCACCCTCTGCCCTCGGTCAAAGTGAAGCTGTTCACAGAGAGCACTGGTGTCCTGGCTCTGGAGGACAAGGAGCTGGGTCGGGTGAGTCTACTCATGTCCGACAAACTCACTTTGTTTGATTTAATGTGTGTAACAATCATCAATGTCGTAATTAAAACATTATCTAAAACTACAAACAGGAAGTGAAAATGTAAATGTCTCCCCGGTTTAATCTAATATGAGCAAAAAGTCAGGGCTGCTCTTGTTTTTTTCTGACCCTCCAGCTGACAGGATGCACGTACAGTATAAGCAGCATTACTGATGCAGGATATGGACGGATAGAAAGCCCTGACACCCACCTAACAAACCACAAACACTAAGCAAGCCCCGGCCTCCCGACCCAGAATACTGTATGTGTCATTAGAATCAGCTACTCGGGCAAAGTAATGGATCTCAGGGCAAGAGGTCGTGTGTGAAATAACCCTCAACTGCTCTGCAGGCATGTTCTCGACGGACCCTGACCTCATGATAACATATGACTCACACTACACAGAGAGGATCAGACAAATAACCACAGACAGAAATGAGAATAGCCAGAGAATATGAAATCCCAGAATCAGCATCTGGGCTGAAAAAAAAAAAAAAACAAAAAAAAAAAACACCACCTACATGTACGGCATGTGACCACCTGTTCTATCCTGGACCTGCTGCAGTAGCAGACCAGTGCAGGAGGAGCTTAGTTTGTTCAGCCTCATACAGTACAAGCGTCCTGGTTCTGGTTCTGTTTGGATGAGGAGCATAAAGTTTACCCAGAGGCGCAGGTTGAGAGACTTCCAGACGTCCTTCGCAGTGTTGGTACAGCAGCGTTAACGTGACTCACACTCGTTTGTTGAACCAAAATCGAGAAGGAGACGAAGACGTGGTTCAGCCTGAGTTGAGTAATGGAAGCAGACGGATAAAGGACAAAGCGCAGAAAACAACTGTGAATCCAGTCCATAAACTTTAATGGAGGTCAAAGCTGCAGCTCAGCATTTATTTCATTCTGTGAACGCAGCTAGTGCAAAATGCACTAAAGTGAACTCATGTCCAGGAAATTCTGTTGTATTCTAACATCAAAGTCTGAGCAGTGCAGAAGATCTCAGAGCAAGTCCTTAATGCATCCTCTGATGTCGCTACCAACGCCTGAACCCTTCATGGAAGGAGTAGGTGCAGAAAAACAAACAAGCTGCTTTGACACCAACAGTGTCTCATGAACCGTTCAGCCCAAAGGAATATGCAGCAGCAGTATGGTGATTTAGTTTCATCCAGTGTCTGCGCTCCGTCCCTCCACTCAGGTGGTTCTGAACCCGACCACAAACGGGCCGAAGCAGCCGGAGTTCCACAGGATGGTCGTCCCCAAGAACAGCCAGGACACAGAGCTGAAGATCAAACTGGCCGTTCGCATGGACAAACCCCCCAACATGAAGCACAGCGGGTGAGTAAACTTCAACCATGACAAGCTTGTAGATGCTTTCACCTCTCTGTGAAGCTGAGAACACAGACTGTGGTGCAGACTGTGGTGTGTCTGGTATAGACAGGCTGACGGCTCCACCTCCTGGTAAAGGAAGGGCAGTAGAACCATTCTGTGCTGCTGACAGTTGTAAAGGCGGAGTTAAGGGAAAATACACAGCACTTACAGAGGATGGAGATGAACAGCGCACATTATTGTGGCTTGAAACAAAAAAGGTTTATGAATATGAGTGTCTGGCTCCTCCTGTAATGTAAAATAAAAAGGATTCAGCCTGTAGGTCAGTGCTGAGCTGCTCCTATGTGAACCAGCAGGTGGCAGCAGGACCTCATTTCTAATCTAAACGGCAACAAACAATACAGTATATTTCTGTTGATATCACTCAAGTTTTTCTCCTGCTCCTTCACTAATTCCAAACGTTTGCTGTCCTTTCTGTAATTATTCCTCCTGTTTGCATTCGCCTCAAACAAATCGCTGATCAAATAACCTTTTACAACCACCTTAATCCCACTTTAAAGGTTTAAGTTGAATCCACTTTATCTATAGGTTCCAAATACTGTATGTGTCAGAACTTTTTATGCTGCAGTTTTGTAGTATTTTACTTTTTTTAATTTTTGGATCGAACATCAAAACTTTCCATTTAGAAAAGGGTGCATGCCTTCTCCAGCATGAGCTTACACTGTTTAGAGCATCCTCAAAGTCCCAAACTCGTGTCTAATAAGAAAATACTTTGATCCAAAACTCCAGCCTAACTTCATGTACTGTATGCACACACTCAGTCCATGTGTTTGAGGTTGTCTGCGCTGCTGCAGAACTAGAACTGAACCGGTGTTCATTTCTCGTCGGGCACAGCGCTCCATGATTAGTGTTCCTCCAGCTGAGGAGCAGAGTGCAGTTCGACCACCTCCTGCAGGAGCCCACGCCCTGCTGCTGTAACGAGCACCGCTCTGACAACACGGCTCATGTGTCGTCCTAAAAGCTCCACACGGAGGCAGTGTGAGCCTCCTGAGCCCAGTTCTCCTGCCTTCCTCGTGGGTGTTTGGTGCTTCCTCCTCTGTCGCACTGCACCTCTGACCAAACACAGAGGGTGAGCAGGTCTGATTAAGGAAAAATACTCGCTTGGAAATGACTTGTCACCACTCAAAGACACCAAATCCAAGAAGAGGCCAACAGGAAAAAAAGAGCACAAACAGAAAATGTTTTGGTTAAAGATGTTCATGTTTGTGTTTCTTCTGGGTTCAAGCTGCAAAAGTAAAAAAATAAAATCCCAAAAGCAACCTGGGCAGGATAAAGATGTCGGTTCATCAAAAGGCCAACAGGTGCTAGAGCACATTTAACTTTCAGATTGAGAAAAGGTTCAGAAAAGTGCACAGTCGTGAATTACTCTGGTTCACGGACGAGGCTGAAACGCATTTAGAGTTTATGAGGAAACGTTTTAGACGCGTGACTCCTGATCAGTGAGCAGCAGGTCAAAAGCCCACAGCAGGTCAGTGAAGGCCACGCGGGCTGTTTGCAGGAGCACGTAACTCAATTTTTTTAAAAGATTGAACTTTTATTTTTCATTCGTCTTGATTTCAGAAGTACAGCTCAACAATCTGCAGCAAATGTTGATGTGCAAGTTGATTTTAAGGAACAAGGAACATTTAACCCAAAGCAAAGTTGTAGATATAAAAAAATCATAATAAAAAAAATTACAATTAAATTATGCCTCTGCTAAAATCGTTTTTTTTTTTTTCTTGAATATATGTTTGTTCAAAATATACTCTGATTCATGGGATGGAATAAATTCCGTAGCAACGTAGGAACAGAGAATTTACAAAAATACAAACAGAATTTTCTGAAAATTAGCAGAAATTCTACCATTTGGATATTTCACATCTAAGACGAGGTCTAGTTTCTGATGGTGTAAAATTGTAACTATTAAACAATGAATACATTTAAAAAAAACAAAAAAATTTTAATTTAGTAAAAACTGGAAAAATAAAATCTGTAGCTACTGTACCATTTAAAAACAAACAAACAAAAAAAAACGTTATAGTAATTTTACCACAATATTTGATTTATACGTTGAGCTTATTCCACGGTTCAGTTCTGTGTTTTACTTTTCTACGTTTTTGAATTCTACTGAACAATAGCTTTTTTCTTAAGCATTGAGAAAATCAGCCCAGTCTGAATATCTGGCTAAGTGACCAGTTGGAGAAGTGTGTTTTCACAGCGTGGACTGTTAAATGCCTGCAGTGAACTCTGGCGGCTGCAGCCCGTTCGCCGCTCGTCCAGCTTTGGCGTCACGCAGCTGAATGGACGCTCAAAACCTAATTTTCACAAGTGGCCGGCGAGCGGTGCCACATGTTAACCCGGAGTCGTGCAGATTGGCCCAGATTCTTGGTCCAGACGCGCCGCAGCCTTGACTGGAGGCCTTTTCTTTAAGGGCAGGCAGCAGGGCTGAAGAAAGAGGTCTCGCCATCGATTGATTTTCCTCACTTGCACTTGCCTGTATCCCACGCTTCAGGAGGCCTGGGAGCAGCCATTGATTGAGAGGCCACACTGGTCATTCTTCCATGTGCCTCAGTTCTTCCCAGATGCGGAGATGTCTGTGTCGCAGCCTCTCTGGGCTCATTACTGCGTCTCTGCTTTTAGTTTCCACATTACAGGAGGAAATTAAAGTGCCGGTCGCGTCTTACAGAGGTGATGTACGACGAGGGATCGGTCCAGAAGAATCGAATCCTCTTGGCTGCACTGCTTTAACGTCTTTTGATGATTTGGTTCACGTTCCTATTTACTGGTTCACTTCTTAAAGATCACATTTACATGAGACAGGTTAGTTTTGTAACTGAGGTGAAGTTATACAATGAAAAGCTTCATAACACCTATGAAACAAATACAGACGAGCACAAACGGGTGTGTGCCTTATGAAGCGCGTGTGAAATCCAAACTAATTCAGCGTGTGTGTGTTAAACGGTTTCAAACAGATTTCCAGCTTGTTTTTAAACAAGTTGAAAACCAAAAGTAGTCATTTTAGATTATTGTCAGAACCTTGAACCTGAAAACCAACCTGGCAACCAGAAGCACCTGTCACATGTTTAACTGGAAGCTGCTCTGTTCACTGAGCTTTAATATCTCCACATGTAAATGTCAACATCAACCGATCCTTTTGGAACAAAATGTCTTCCAGTCCAGCAAATACAAGTCCTTGTTGCACTGGAAGGTGCTGCAGCTGCCGTTGAGTTCCTGCTGTTGGATTGTTCTCATTTGTTGTCCCCCTGTGTTTCAGGTACCTGTACGCTGTGGGTCACAGAGTCTGGAAACGCTGGAAAAAGAGATACTTTGTCCTCGTGCAGGTGAGCAGCCCGCGACACGAATGTCTTGCGCCATATATTGATGTGTGATTGATCGGTGTGTGTGAATATCAGAAGCAGCACGGCTTGAAATCCACTGAAGGTTAAAAGTTAACCAGATCCACCACAGTGACAGGGATTCAAAAACTGCTCATAAACAAGAGAAAGACTGAAATGTTGTTTTGACAGATCTGGCATCAGTGGGGAAAAAAATAAATGAGTCATTAACCAGATGTTTGTGTTTACTTAAAATGCATTAGATCAACCCTTTAATCCTCCTGGAAAACATGTCCTCACTCTGAAGCGTCCCTTTTTCTTTTTCAAGCACTATTTTTTTTTTTTTATTTCTCTGCTACAGAGGCAGATGAAAGAGGGCAAGATTAAAACCCTATCTGTGCTTATTAAAGGGAATAATCTCACATCAGCTGCGCTGCTCGAAACGTTTTTGCGTCTCATCTGTGCACAAGAGTCCAAGTTAATTAAGTTTTGAAAATTGTCTTTTACGGTTTTCTCTTCAGCTGCTATTTACTTTTTGAGCACAGTCTCTGAGGGCAAGGGCGAGCGTCTAAATGAAAATTGTGTCTTTGTGAACTGAAACTGTTTACCTCTGCTTGACTGAAAGCCCTTTAAGGACCAAAGATAGAAAGTGTAAATTGACTTTTACTTATGTTTCATTGGTTGTGGAGAGATTTGGCCTCGTTGCTAAACTCCTCAGAGGCTTTTCATTAGAAAATATTTGCCACAACATTAAAACCAACACAGGCTAATTTTACACACAAGCCGAGGAGTAATTTTGACTCATCTGCACAGAGCATCAACTTAACACCAACCAATACCTTTAGCTTGAACTGCACGTCCTCACTGGCCTCATCACCAACACGCAGCACAGGTGTCTGAGTGGGACACCTACAGTACAGTAGGTCAAATGATGGTGACCGTGCTGAAACCTCAGCCGTGGCTACGGCTGCAGCGTCCATGCTCTGCCACCTTTGGCTGAAGGTGTGACCTGTGGCGCTGTCTTTGTGTCCTGCAGGTGAGCCAGTATACGTTTGCCATGTGCAGCTACAGGGAGAAGAAGGCTGAGCCTCATGAGCTGATGCAGCTGGAGGGCTACACCGTGGACTACTGTGACCCTCAGACAGGTAGACCCCGTCCAGGATCGCAGTAGAGACAAAACAGGAGCCTGTCTGAATTCTAGTCTTTTAAATGATTTTTGAATAGAGATCATTTCCCCTCTAGTTTGCACAACAACATATTTGGCATCTTTTCATCAGCCTTTTGAAAAAAGTGAATTTAATCTCTAGCAGTTGAGGAAATGGAAAGAAGCTTTGAATATTCGCATGATGACGAAGAACAAAGAAGAAGAAAGTTCAAAACAAAAACATTCAGTCCTTGAAGCTTAAATGTTAATACCTTTTTAGATTTAAAACCAAGACAGGCGACAATTAGGAGCAAAACCAAACGGGTAAACAGGAATGAGATGAAACAAATCAGCAGATCTGCCAATGATGCGACTTAATTGAAGTGAATTCTCGTTTCATTTGCTGTAAGTTCTTTACTTTAACCTCATCTGCTGCGTCTCCTCCTCCTCGTCAGGTCTGCAGGGCGGTCGCGTGTTCTTCAACGCGGTGAAAGAGGGCGACCTGGTGGTGTTCGCCTGTGACGACGAGCAGGATCGGCTGCTGTGGGTTCAGGCCATGTACCGAGCCACGGGCCAGTCCTACAAGCCGGTTCCACCGCCACAGAACAAAACCACCAACTGCAGAGGAGGGAACCAGAACGCAGCGTCTCCATTCAGTAGGTTCTGATTCTGCCTCTTATCGAGGAGGAGAATGTGACAGCACAGCACAGGCTAGATTTGATTTGCACCAATTCATATACACTGGAAATGAATCGCACTGAAATACAAAACCATGCACCAGGCAAATGTATATTAATTTGAGTCCACATTCAATAGTTCCATCATGTGGTCATTTTGAGGCTGCAGCTGTCTCCCTCTTTCAGTCACCACGGTCTTTATTGCTCCACAGAATCTCTGCTCATTCACGTCTGGCCTAAAATGCTGCTCACTGAGTTTAAGAACATTCAGATGGAGGAAGAATTAAAAGAACATTAATCCTGAAATTCACAGACATCAGAGAGGAAGCTTGTCTCAATGTTCATGAATCTGTTTCTGCCATGAAGACGTGACATCGGATGACGGAGACGTGACTGAAATGTTACGTTGCTTCTCATCAAAGGTCCCGATATGCGTCAGAATCCACATTTGAACCTGAGCAAACATTTTATTGATCAGTGTCCAGATTATTATGGCTGAACTTTGACTTTAAACAACAGGAGCTGCATAAGATGGAGCCGCCTGTGGATCTGTTACAGTGCTTTCAATCCAAAGGACCAGTTCTGTAGGTTAGAAGATGTAGCTTCAACATCTAACCGGTTGGAAAACATTTTTCTGAAAAGCAGCATATTTCTCATTCTTTGCAGCGCGGTCACACCGTTTAAAGCTGGTCTGTCTCCTGCATCAGTGTCTGTGCTGTAACCTGGATTCCTTTCAGACAACCTTTAATGATGAACACTGAGCTTATATGTTTGTTTATTACAAATTCTTGGTATTATCTCATTTCATGACGCTGGTTAAAAATGTCTTCAATCAGTAGCTGAAGCTTTATTGGTTGTTGTCCTTCCTCGTCCTAGTCTTGTGTGGAAAAAACACTGGAACAGTCCTTTATTTATTACAGGGCAATAGATGGATAGCAGGATCTCGGGCTGAACTTGGGGGGCATTTTGATTTGTTTGCCGAGTGCCGATTGGCTGCAGGCGCACACAGTAGGAGGCAGATCGAAACAGGTTAACAGTGTTTGTGTTGTACCGCTGTGAGAGAGTAAACACGCTGGAAGAAAGGATGGAAGAAGCGAAGACGCGGATGAGGAGAGTAGGAAGGTGCTTCTCCAATACAGGGCGCCCCACGCAGCCATATTCCCTGCCTCCGTTCCTCCATCCTGCCTTTTCCAACATTCTGTTTATTCCTTTGTTAGATCGTTTTTCTTTGATCATCTCTTGCTCTTCTCATCTTCTTGGTTGTTTTTCACTCTGTATACTATTATTACTATTCTTTGTTCTTTCTCTTCCTATTTTGTGATTCTCATTCTTGCATCATTTTTACCAATATTCTTTGTGTGTATTTTCAAAGCGACTGATGAAAAGAAAAAAACATACCAAATCAGGTTTGCCACTTGCTGCATAGCACAAGGAAGAAATGAGTGAATTTAACCTGTAGTAATTATTCCACCAATTTTATAGGTAGTGGTCTGTTTTTCTTTTCTCATTCTTGGCATAATCTGCTTTGGTATTAGTTTAGATCAAATTGGTGAATGAAGAACCGCCCCACAACCAATGGTGACTGGTCCGTATTTAGCCATAAACAGACAGACAATGTGAGCACAACTCCATCAGATGGAGAGTCAAAGGTCCAGAACCACTGATCTTACAGTCTCTGCTGGAGAGCTGTCCTTTTCCTTGATTCTTCCTAAATTGTTCCTCTTTTCTCCTAGTGTTCTTTGTAGTGTGTGTGTGTGTGTCTGTCTGTGTGTGTGTGTCTGTGTGTGTGTGTGTCTTCGCTGACTGCCTTCTCCCAGGCGAGCATTGTGCCACGAGGAGCTTCATACCGGGAGCTGATTACAGTAGCGTTTGTGTCATTTGTTGCAGACGCCCGCTCTCGCCGCCGCTCGTTAGGGTCTAATGGAACAGATTGAGGCACTAATGGCGAGAGGTGCTGACATGCTGTTTGCAGGGGGAAATAGAAGGTGTCCCTGAAATAGCTCTTAACCGGGTGCTAAGTGTTGCACCATCATATCTGTGCGTGTGATTTGCTTGAAAGAAAGTCGTTCTGGCATGCGCTGCGATCGTGTCACTGAACCTGCGTTTTCAGCTGCAGACGTTTTTCATAAATGTAAATTAAAGGCTGGGGTTAAAGAACATGTGTAAACACAACCACATGGAAGATGGGCTGTTTAGCATTAACACAACTGTGTCAGCTGTGGAAACGGCTTAAAATCTGTACACGGTGTCAGTTCATCCCACGCCCCAGAATCAAAACCTTCCACCTGGAGCTGCGGATTTCTGGGAGCAGCTTTTCCTCCAGGTCACCGGCTCCCGATGCTCTTGCACACACTCATGCTTGTATTTTTTGTATGAAGCTAGGCCGTCTCGTTCTTCCTGCTGAGCCGTCTGTGTTCACCACCCTGCACGGACGCTCAGAGCTCTCATCACCCAGATGCTGATTTGAAACCTAGTGGGGGTTGGTTTTCATGGCTGTTTGTAGCGGTCAGTGCTGTTTTTGAATAAGCAGGTGGTCAGTTTAGCAGCGAGGATGATCCTGACGAGCGATGACGGACGGACAACTGTCCGCTCTGTCCACTGCTTCGCCCTCGGGGCTTCAAACAAAGCGTGTGCGTGTGCGCCTCTCCAACTTTCCCGGAGTTGAGTTCGTCTGCTGGCCTCCCGCACGACGCGAGGCCGCACTCAGCCAGACGGAGGCTGATGGGCCTGTCCGTCATCGTCTTCATCGGCCTGACATGGCCGCCGCCGCCACGCTCGGACAGGCAGATCATGTCACATCTCTGAGCCGAGTGCACCTGAAACTGAAGCGCCCTCCATCCTCCTCTGCATCAATAATCTGCCATCAGCGACCGCCACCACCTCTCAGAGCGGCTTGTCACATAGATGTGACTGTTGCCGTGACGATACCAATAGAGCCCGGACAAGATGGATATGGAGACATCAAGCAGAGAAAAATATCTACTCCCTAACACACGCACGCCTCAACATCTCGATGTGTCGTTAGGATACATATAAGGAGGAACCGTAGACAAAGATCAAATTGGATCCTCTCCATGTAAATAGAACCAATTACAGCGTGGACGATGCCTCCGTACTTCACCATGCTCGAGTGTTTTAGTTTGCTTCCTACTTGGTACGCGTCGATGCACATAAATGCCTACATGCACTGTAGGAAGTCGATCCCGGGCGCGTCTCCTCACCTCAGTCTAATTAATCACAGCTTAGTTAATTGCGACGTGGCAAGAAAATATATTCACAAAGATGATTGAGTCCTTAGACCATAATTTGTGTGTTGATAATGTAAATTAGTTGGTTGCAGTTTGGCTGAAACCATCAGCTGAAAATGAATGTGAATTTTATTGGGCAGGTCTCATGAAAAGATCTTGTGTAACCTCAGAGGAATTCACCTTGAATAAACTTTATCCTTGATCAGACGTTTAAAACAGTAAAATTAAAAAGTCCAAACCTCAAGGTGGACGTCCATACATAATGAGCTACATATGCTAATGTAGGCCATGAGATGTAATTGAATGCTCTGTAAAAAGCTGCTTTGTTAAGCGGGAGGAATAATTTTTAATTAAGCACCTTTGGGGTCAGATGTCTCGTCTCCATTCTCCAGTTCTCTATAGAGTTTTCACATTCTGTCCTTGTTGAGCTTTTTCTAGTCTTCGTGCCTCATGACAGGCGGTTGACTCATCGACTGCAGAGTCTCAGAACCAACATCCAGTCTATTTTACTACTACCTGCGGTAGAAACCTCTGCACCAGCTGCTCCTTGTGTTGTTTCTAACGGAGTAGATCGAGGAAAGGTTACAAATTGCAGTCGTTTCTAAAAGGAGCCCTGAAATGTCAAGTGCTTGGAACTTAGTGCGTTTTTATTTTAGTTTGAGGACGTGATGGCACAAAGTCCTGCTGTCAACGGAACATGAGAGAACATAAAGCAACCTGCAGACAGTCTGCACCATCTGTGCTGAAGCAGCCACGTCCGGCACACACTCATTCACACCCCCCTTCTTCCACACGCAGGAGATAATAGCTGAAAGTTGGACTTGACACAGATCAACCTCACTCCTCTGCCGTCTGTCCCCCAATCAATACTCCCCCTCCTGCCTCTTCCTCTTATTATCAGCACTAATCTATATTTCTTTGTCTCGTTTTCTTTGGAGGCGTCTCCTTCGCTCCCAGTCTTTTTACCAAATTACATTAGGGGACAATCCTGTGTTTTGTAGGTAACGAATGTAAAATGACCTACATGGGAACTGGACACAGAGAAAGCAGGCCACTGGAGCCAAAGGGCAGCCAGACGCAGGGAAGTGGGAGAGTGGGAAGAAAGGAAGGCACCAGAAAAGGAGAGGATCGTCGATTGGAAGTTGATTATGAAGATTTCACTTTCGCTGTCTTTTTTTCCTGTTTTGGACAAAAGCAACAAAGAAAGAGGAGAGGAGGGGCCTAATATGCCTGAGAGTCCTCGCGGCGTCTCTGCGTCCACACACAAACAAAATGGCAGCGTTAATAAAAAAGCGATCGCTAATGCTCGTCTCGGCAGCGGCCGCGGGCGTCGCAGGCGAGGACGCGGCGCCGCCATTCTCCAGCGGGCCCTGGGCTTTTGTGGGGCCATGTGTCACACGCAGAAACTTCCCATCCCGAAATGTACTCCCACAACAAAGAGCCAGTGAAGAGTGTTAGGCTTTTCATTTGGCGGGCCATTAACAGGAAGGAGTGAAAGGGCTGGAAATGAACCAGGCAGGCTGAGGCCGGACGCCGCCGCCGCCGCTGCTGCTTTATCTGCTTTTCTCCTCAGTCCTCTGTTGCTGACCCCAAAGCGTCTTTTTCATCGGCTGCGTCCATGTTCTGTGAAATAAGAATGAACCGCTGATGTGAGTAAAGCACTATTGGCTGGCGTGGCCGTGATTGACAGGCCTGATTTCTGGTGCTTTGGGTGGTCGTCGTTTGGTTCTGTACTTGTCCCACTGGATCGACCCGACCACGGATCTGCTGCTGTCTGGTTTCTGAGCCACTTCCAGTGTTTTCATCCATGTTTTGTATCAGCTGACGGTTGTGACAGCCTGACAGAGGTGCTGCCAGCTGACCACATGTCTAACATAGTCTGTGCGTTTCCACTGCCTTTTTTCCTGGTCCATTTCATTTAAAGAACACAAATATCTCATGGACATCAACTCCTGTTTCCCTTGTTAAAGAGCTGCTGAGGAGCTTGTTGCTTCCAAACCCGTGCGTGTGTGCGTCTGAGCGGCACTGAGCCTTCCTCCTGTGTTTCCTCTTCAGGTCTGGATCCATCTCAGCGTCAGGGGGTGGAGGAGCTGATCTGTGCGGCTCCCTGTCGCTTCGACCACGCCGCCCTGTTCACCATTTTACAGAAGCTCACTCTGCAGCACCGCATGAACGACTCCTTCTCCTGCCTGGTACGTGCACGTGCACACTCCCCAGACATGAGCTGTGACTGTTCCAACAGAGTTCAGTGATGTGGTGGAAGCCGATTGTGCAAAGCAGGTTTACAGCATGCAGGAAACCGGCTTTTAGGTGCTCTGTCTGTCTGTCTGTCTGTCTGTCTGTCACACTCTGGCTTAAGCCCGGGGGGCTCTCTCACACTGATTGTGGGGATAAACAGTCTGATCAATACTTTCCAAATAGGAACATGACCATCGTAGACGACTGCTGCTCTGACTCAATGGAGGAGGAGGGAGGGGGAGGGTTCAACCTGAATGAGTGCGTTGGGTGGATGAAATGAGGCGCTTTGCGTTGTCAGACTGTGCAGCTATGGTTCTTATGTGCAGCCCATTTTCCCTGTTGTCACAGTCTTTCTTCATCGTGTTTGTCACACGGTAAAAGCTTCTTTTCAGATCTTAGTCAGTTACTGTTATAGCAGTTATGTGCAATGATCAACATCTTCACTGTCATAAAAGAAACTAGCAGAATAATATCACTGCTAAATATTCTGCATATTGTTATGCTTCATAATAATTATGTTTCAATCATTGATTGTTTTAATTAATTATGGTCTTTATGAACTAATTAATGACCAGTGAGGGGTTATTATAATCAATTTGTGAATCATTTCCTCACCAGAGACCAAAGCAGCCAAGTTTCCAGCACAGAGGACTGTGTCTAAACTGTGATTCCTGTTGCTAAACTGTGACATTAACAGCAGGAGGCTTCACATGCAGAATTCATTGCTAGAAAATGCCAGTGCTGCGCATCCATGAACCCTAACGGCTTTAAATGAAACGAGGCAACTGAAACAGAGGCGGTTTCATTAATAAATGCAAAACCTTTCTGCTTAACTTTCATTCATTTTCAACTTACAGTAATCGATCAGTCCTGAAACTTATTTTTAAATTTTGCCCTTATCTATTGCTTTATATCAACACTTATTTGTTACGATATTTTCATTTTTAAAACCAAAAACGAAGCTCATCTTTCCAATGAGGACCGATCTGACGGAGTCGGCCTATCCTGTGAGTTTGCTTTGTCCTCAAGAAGATCTTCATCAGGGTGACATCTGCGCTTCTTTCATTCCTCTACCTGCCTCACCACGACTCCTTCCACCCTACAATTAGACCAATCCTTTCACGCCGCCCCTCCGGCTCCTCTCTCCTCGGCCTTTTGTGAACGCTCGAGGGCTTTGTGTTCCAACCTGAGCCCCCTTTTCACCAAACACTCTGAGAAAAGGCCAGTGCCTCGGCGTGGGGGACATCTGTTGAGAAGTGGCTTGGATTCATGTCATAGCCGGGGTCATATTTTATTCACAACGAGCTGAACCCAACAACAACAACAGTAATTAGGCAGAAATGTAGGTTTGTATCTGGGGCCAGAGTCCTGTGAACTGGGTTTCCATAGTTCCCAGTGAGGAGCAGACCGAGGAATGGGATCCACCTCAGTTTGTGTGGAGTGCTCTGTCTAGAACGTGGCATCATGTGAAGGTCTGAGAAGACAATCGAAAGTAAAGCCAGCTAAGGATGGACATGGGCATGTTTTGGGTTTCCTGGTGCTTGGGCCATCAGCCTGCCCCCACGCATCGCTCTCCTCTGGGTTGAGGGTCATGGAGCATTAGCAGTGAGGTGAACGGCATCTGAAGACCAATGTTTATATAGTCTCCATCTTATGAACTCACTGCTTGGTCTTTGAGATTTGAACACTGAACAATATAAAGGTGTGCCTTCATTTATACTTCAGGAGGACGAGGACGCAGGTGTCTCTCCTCCCATCAGACCCATCCTGAATGTCCTGCTGTTGAATTACCTTCCTGTGGCGCTCCACCATTATAAACTCTAATATACAGCAATTACTCTGATCCATGCATGTGCACGGTTCAGGCTGTGCTTCCTCCAAAGCTGGAGCTTCCCACTGATTGAATTACATTGGTGCTAATTATAGGAGTCTGCAGAAGACGAGAGAAGCAGCAGATTGCGTTGCAGCGTTCGCATGGAGATGAACTGCCGACCTAAAGGAAAAAAGCCAGAAAGCAAAATGTTCTGAGGGACTAACCAGTATTTGTGTTTATCATCTGCTTCTGACTAATGCAGTGGATGTTTTCAACATTTGAGCAGCATAAACATTTATTGTAGTCGGTAGAAGCATACGAAACTATTGGAAAAATTATGACAATTGAGAAAATACTAATTTTAAATAATCTTAAAGCAGCAACAGAGGTCCAGTCAGTCCTGGGTGATAATCTGTGTTTTAACTAATAAAATCAACAGACAAACAAGCTCAAACATTAAAACGTTACTGTATGTAAAGCAGTTCTGCTTCAGAGACGCCTGATCCTTTTTAATTATTTCATTGTGTTTTGTTTGTTTTAGCTTCCACTTTGCGTCTCAGTTTTTCACTCTAATTCACACCTTGTTCTTGGTGTGAGTCATTTTTGTTCTGTGAAGTAGAAGCAGTGGTTTTTAAACGATGTTGGTCAAATGTGACGAAAAAAAATGATTTTAGGGAGCTTTTAGAGCCAGGTTTTTTCTGATTTGTAGGTTTGTCTTGAGACTTCTGTTTGATACTGCATCCATGCAGAAATATTAACTAGAACATGTAAAAGCTTGATTTAAGGTCGTTTTCCTGTCATCTCAGAGCTCAACCTTTAGTCAAGGCCGCACAGTGTTACTGTAAACAATGTTTAGACATTTTTAATGTATCAAAGAACGTAAGCATGCAGACATCCGTGGATGAGGGCTCCAATGCTTTTATTCCACGTACTTAAGTAGTAAATGAGAGAGTGGTGGGAAACGCTCAGAGGCAATTACACAATGTTAAGAAATCCTTTTGAAAACTTCCACTTTCAAACAACTAATTACCAGTTCTTTGGCTCATAGCGCCTCGTTTTTTACTTAGAGACAAACAAAACACTAATTACACAAATTCCTCAACGAGAGTGTTAGAAAACTGGTAGGTGAGGTTGATTTGTGACTCTGTCAAAGATTTAATTACATATTTTCACTTTACGTTCATTGTCGGCGCTCTCGGTGAACCGCTGGGTGAGAGGAGCATGTGATTTGTTTACAGCGTCGACTCAAGCCTCCGTTGGCGTGTATGTGCTTCTTGTAGATCATCATCACATCCCGTCTAACGTCTCAAACCTCACGATGCCCTTCACGGTCGTGGGGTGAGGCAGTAGCCAGGCTGTTTAATGGTCTTAGTAACTGTTGTCACCAGTCATCTGTAGTCAGGTGTGGAGGCTTTCAGATGGATTTCTTTGGGTTGATCTCATTTGACGGAGGGAGGCGGTGGCTGGCGCTCTGACATGGAGACGTGTGGCTGTGGTTGGGAAGCTAACGAGACAGTCGCTCGTTAGCCGCTAATTGAGCGGTCAGCGCCAAGACTGGAGTTCGCCATCTGTTTGTCACAGAGGAACATCTTGTCGCTTCATGCCCGTCGACAGGCCCCTCTGTCGCTCTGTGGTGTGATATTAATAGCTCGAGCTCACAGACGAAGAGAGGAGCGAAGAAAGAAACCGGAGAGAAATGACAAACAAACTGAGGAGAGATGAGGGAGGACACTAAAAGGCCTGCAGAGGAGGAATCTGCCAGGTCCAAACAACACTGCAAGCGCGTGGCAGTCTAAATAAAATGAAAAAAGCCATGTCCTGTTTCAACAGACTCTAAACACTTGGATTCATCAGCCTGAGAAAAAGCTTTATTCACTTTGTTGAACTGGTCAACTTAATTTCTTTTTCTCAAATTATTGCATTCATTTTTAAAGTTTCAATTTATTTTGTCACAATAAATGGGCCAAAAAATAAAACATTAGTTCTGTGTTCTAACTACTACTTAGCTTTTGTTTCTTAAAATTTAAATTAACTCTGCAGCAGTGAGTGAGGTTTGAGTGTCTCTGAGGTTAAAGCAGGTTTCCAGAACAGCTGGAATTTTGAAAGTTGGTGATCATGTTTAAACTCATAGGACATGAATTAGAAGAACAAGACGCTGTTACTCAGTTTATAAAGGCCAAAAACTAAGCTCAGAGTTGTGCTGCTCTGAAAATATAATTATATTTTTTAATTTAAATTAATTTAATTTATTTAGTTTTTTTACATATTATTTGCCAGGCAACTTGCTTTTTTTGTAATTTTATAAACAAATGTGTAGGTTTTACAGTAGTAATATCAAAGATATTTTAACATTTTTTTTTATCCATCCATCCATTTTCTGAACCGCTTACTCCCTAGTGTGGGGTCACGGGGGTGCTGGAGCCTATCCCAGCTGGCTACGGGCGAGAGGCAGGGTACACCCTGGACAGGTCGCCAGTCCATCGCAGGGCAACACATAGACAGACAACCATTAGACAGACAACCATTCACTCACACACTCACACCTACGGGCAATGGAGAGAAGCCAATCAACCTAATGCACGTCTTTGGACTGTGGGAGGAAGCCGGAGAACCCGGAGAGAACCCACGCAAACACGGGGAGAACGTGCAAACTCCACACAGAAAGGCACCAGGGCCGCCTCCGGGAATCGAACCCAGAACCTTCTTGCTGTGAGGCGAGAGTGCTACCCACCGCACCACCGTGCCGCCCACATTTTTTTTTTTCAAAGATAAACTAAAGATTCAATTTTTTCCCTCACTTATGTCATTGAGTCCAGAATTTACAGACGAAACTGTGTGTGCGCTGCGCGTGCGTGTGCGTGTGTGTGTGTGTGTGTATTTGCTACTGTTCGTGAGGATCTTAATTAGCATTATAGGTTTCATGCCTAATTTTGTCATTAACTGCAGGATGAATGAACTAATGAGCGTCTCTGGATGTTTCCGTTGTTGGGCGCATTATTACTGTACGTTGTTTTTTGTTTTTTTTTATTCGAGTTGTGAATCAACAGCTGCGAAGAAGGGTTAATGTTTACAGTCCAGTTGCACTGAGGTACAGTGTCGTGGGTTTTGATGCTGTTCGCAGGTAAAAGGTGAACGTTTACATCTGGTAAGTTTGATTGTAAAATGGTTTGTCTCCACCGAAGCGTGGACTAAACGCCTCGCGTGGCTCGAGTGTCGCTAGCAGAACAGTAGCGCGGCCGTTTGAAACCTGTGTTTTCTCCTCAGGGCTGGTTCAGTCCCGGGCAGGTGTTCGTCCTTGACGAGTACTGCTCTCGCTACGGGGTTCGAGGCTGCCACCGTCACCTGAGCTACCTGAAGGATCTGATGGATTACTCTGAGAGCAGTGCGCTGGTGGACCCCACGCTGCTGCACTACAGCTACGCCTTCTGTGCCTCCCACGTCCATGGGAACAGGTAAACGGTGGTTTACAGCTCCTTCTAGCACAAACGGGGAGCTGCCTCACACTGGGCAAACACCTACATTTTTAAAATAAAATGCAATGTGGAAACTTCCAGTACAACCCTTTTAAAGTCGGAACGACCCTGTGGCCTGACCGTTGTTTGATCTCTTCATTTATTCTGCATGTTCGCTGAGCACAGATGCTCTTTTTCAGCCACACACACTTATCCAATGTCCAGGCTTCATGTGTGGGCACATAATGTGGAGTCTGACATGTCGTCCAAATTCAGGGTTCATGGAGTTAAAGCCAGGAGCTGCCCATGGATCCAGTCTGGATCCAGTATGAGTAGTAATTAGTGCAGCTTGGAAGAGGAGACAGTTGGTGGAAAGAGGGTGAAGGAATGACTGCTGCTAGTAACAAAGTGGCTTAAACAGGTTGGATGCTGAACATTTAGCATATGTGTCTGAAAACCCTTTTGTTAATGATGTTTTTGTGGTGACAGATCAGCCCTGGCTTGATCGACCTGCAGTTTTAGAGGAGAAAAGTACATATTTCATAATTAATGCCACTGTGGATTCAGGATATCTGCTCTAGCCTTTGATTGACAGTTCATTGTAACGGCACATCTCTGTTTGTGGAGCGGCCATGTGGATGCGTCACTGTGGCTATGACTGATATCCTCCAGGGTGGACATTTGGATTCAGCTGCAGATTTTAATCACAATTATAAGTAAATGCTGCCCACATCCAGACTGTCTGGAGGTGGTGCCTTGCTCAAGTTCTCTAAAATGTATCACAAAGATCCTTTTTTTTTTTTTCATCTTTAGATCAACACATACACTTAGAGCTTTCTCTTTACTTATATTGTGCTGCTGTTATGATTAGGATTAAAAAGTCAAATAATAAAGGGAACCAGCAGTGATTTACAACTCAAAACAGTCTGAGTTGGTTTTTCCTAATAAAGAACTGGACTTGGTTTAGACTGAGGACCGGCGTAGTTCCTTAAAGTCATAGGTTCTTTGTTTCTACCAGCTCTGGCAGCTTTTCTGGTTCTCGGGTCTCGTCGCGGCCCACAGCCGTATGAGCAGCGGCGGTGGCTTCTGGCCACTTGTTGGCATCAGCGTTGCTCTGGCAGTTCAGTCCTCCACTTCCCTCCCAGCAGCCCCTGCTTGACTCCCCAGCTCGTAATTGCTGATATCTGTGCTTCCTCGCTTTGTTGACTCATTTAGTCAATTAGAAAGTGCAATGATTAGCTTCTCCAGCTAATCGCCAGATATAAATTGGGGGGTGATTACTGGAATTGGCTTTTTGTCAGTTGTAGCTCTAATTTGAATAATTGATGCCCATTCAGGGCTCCTGGAGCTGCATGAGTGGGTGGGGATGGGGAAAAAGTGGTTTTGCATGGCTGGCAGGCTCGGAGGTGGAAAAAAAACAAACTTAATTACAGAACTCGAGTTTTCCCTGGAGAGCTGCTCGAAGAGACGAAGCTACGGCGGGATGCAGAGGACAACGTGCGACGGCAGTGGGGTTCTTCGGATGCTTCGAGGCGGTGAATTCAGAGTACGACTGTTCTTTTCTAAGGAAAACTCATTTCCCACAGAGAAAAAAAAAAGAGTAAATTTCTTTCTATAAAACTTTCAAAGCATTTTTCTGCAGTTTACAATATAATTATCAAAATACAAACGAGCATGGACATGGCCCGTATCTCATCTCTGGCCCTTTACTCGAGGCAGCAGCTTTGTTCCAGAAGCCGTTGTGAGCAGGTGAGGTGCTCCGCTGTGTGACTGGACTCGGGGTTAAAGGAGCATTACGCGAGCCTGCAGGGGATCCACTCGCCTCCTCTCACCTGTCACGTCCCATCGTTTCCCCACCGAGACGTCTGCGTCTCTGCAACACAGGATGTGACAGGAGCTTTTACCTCCCCCAGCCTTTCGCACACGACAAGTCCTCGTCTCTGGAAGACGACACACATGATCTCCTGCCACTCGGCCCCGTCTCCTTTCCACACCTCTTTAAGGGGAAGTGGCGTCCACACCCGGCTTGCTGCCACGGCGCCTGACGAGCGCCACTCCTGACAGCTCGTCAACTGGCATCAGGACCAAGCGGTCGGAGGCTTGTGTGGATCCTGCCTGTGGATGTGGTGCTTATCATTTACACTTGAGCCAGAGTGAGTGTAAACGCACTAACCTGAGACCCCCCCCCCCCCCCCCCCCCCCCCCCCCCCTCGGTGCCCTCCTCGGCCCCGGAGCAGCACTGACAGCAGCCTCGCCTCCAACGCACTCGCTTCATTTAGCAGCAACAATGTGTCTGAACCCCGACAAGCTGTCGCATCGCTCCCTCTCGGCCGTGTGAGCCCAAGCATGAACACACATCTGACTGGATTTAATGGCAGTGAGGGGAGCGACCGGACCGGGCAGCGCCACGGCCGCCGGAGCTCGTGCGCTTTGCGTCTGGCCTCCTGCCAACTCGCCCCTCGTCCGATTTGTTTTCTGTAGTAATTCCATTCAGAAGAAATGGAGGGTGTGAGTGACATTTGTCCGGGGAGTTGTGAGCTCTTTGTGACCGTGAGGGGAAATATTTGAGCTTCCATCAAACCAAAGTTATTCGAACCACTTCACTCAAGAATAAGATTTTCTGTGCTTTGTGTTTTGTTTGGTGGTGTTTTTAGTTGTCAAAGAAATGCAGCTAAATGTGTGGATATGCTAAAATAGTGCATTCATTCAACATTATTGATTGGATCTTGGTTTCCGTACTGATAAATAATGCTGAGGCCTGATGTTATATTTAACGATTGTTGATAGACCAAAGTTGTTCTTTCATCAACACAAGCTAAATAATCTTAACAACTATTTACATTTGGAGAGAAGTATTTCCAATAAAAGGATTAGAAATTAAACACATTGACAATAAGTTTTCTAAAGCTTTTCTGGCTGGTTAGCTAGAATAACACTGAAAAATGCTGCTTATGAGCTCCAGAGCTGAACAGAAATGTCATTTTAAATGTCTTTTACAGCACAGACGTTGAGGTTGAGTCGTTGTTCCTAAACTCTGCTGCCGTTAAAGGCCTGTAAAAGTGAGCTCGCCGTGCGGTGTTTTTCGCTGACGCCTCGCTGAGGCCCAGAATGGTTGTTGAGCTGAGGGCTGGAAGCCTCGGGCACCTACATCAGCCTCTCTGCCTCTCACCACTGTCTTGACGTCTTCATTTTTCCCGTGACAGTGCAGTCCAACATGAAAGCGAGCCTCTCTGGCCCCTCCACGCCCCCCGGCCGCTCTGCTTCATGTCCCTGCAGGATTAGCTGGTGCTTGTTAAATAGCGGCTGTGGGAAGCGGAGGGAGAGTGGTGAGCGTGGGGCGGGGGTGGCGGTAATGAATTGACAGATTTGGCGAACAACAGGGTTTAGAAGTTGTGGTAACAAGTAGTGTTGTGCGGAGAAAGCTGCCGCTCATTACGGAGTGAATCGGGTGGAGTGGAGCTGAAGAGGAACGCAGATGTTCACACTTCCTGTTGGCGTCGTGCAGCTCCGACCTCCACCACACTGAACCACGAACTTCTTCTCCACATGCAGTGCAAACAACGTGAAATAATGTGGCTGTCATTTAGTTTTGCTTTATTTTATTAATAATTAATTTAAATTAATTAAAATTAAACAAAATATAGCTCATGGTTAATTTTTATTAAATATTTCTAAATAAATATTCTTAATATATTTCATGCTGTTATGTATTATTAACTAACTAACTAATTAACTAACTATTATAGTCTTTGTTACTTTGTATTAATATTTTGCTATATTTCTAATTTCTTTTGATTTGAGTCACGTCTGTTATAAAGTCATCTATATGAATATGGTTCTAATAGACGGGAGGTTCATCAGAGATCCTCCTCTCACCCGACTCTCCCTCTGCACCTTCTTTCTCATCGCGTTTTGAGGTTGAACTTGCTGTAGGAGAGTCAGGAACGCGCCGCGAGCAGCTCGGTTGAGTTGTTGGTACTCGAGGTGCGGCGGTCAGGGGCTGAACCAGCGAAGGCTTTTATAAGAACAACTCATTAACAGGCAACCTCCTCGCTTCTTCCCTCCGGCGACCACAAGTGCCGTTTGGAGAGGGTGCTTTTTTCTTTCAGCCGCACAGAAAGAGCCCAGAAAGTCAAGGCTGGTCGCTCTGGGTGCTGATTGCATTTTTTCCCCTTTTTTGCCAGAGTGCCTATTCAGACGAAGGCAAGAAGGGAATGAAAGCTTTATAAACATTAATGAAGAGCTCAACTAACAGTTTTTTCTTTGTTGACTCTCCTCCTGCCGGCTGCATGAGTTGTGGAGGAGGAAGAGGAGCCTGAGCAGCTCTCTGTTTGATTGGTTGACTTTGAGGTCAGGCTGAAGAATTTGGCAGCTTGATCAGTTAGTTTGGTGAAAACAAGCCAGTCAAACGTGCCAAAGCAAGAAAGAAACCAATGACTTAGAAGCACAAGCTGTTTTCCAGGGTTTACATTTTGGTTTTCCTTCAAGTGAAAAGACAAACGAGGATTCATGCAGTGACTTTACCTCTGTTTGCGCTTGATTTGTTGTTTTGCACCTTTCACTGTTTATGAAATGTCCTGATAACAAATCAAAATCCAGCAAGAATGACCATAATAAATAAAACAAGTTCAAGATGTGCAAAGATGTTTTTATTGAAATTAGCTCTCTCTGTGATGGGTCATCTGACACGATTACTGCCAAATATTCGCCTTCTACACAGACTCCAGAGGACCGTTGATGCAGGTTCATGCAGTGCTGTGAGACAGGACAGTGTTCTGCATGTGGCTGTTTGAATTTACTGTAACCTCACATTCCTGTGTGACCTCTCGCTTTAGGCCTGATGGGATGGGGACAGTGACCGTGGCGGAGAAGGAGCAGTTTGAGGCCATCAGGAGCCGCCTCATCGCTCTGCTGGAGAACCAGATCACACACTTTAGGTAGGGATTCACTGAAGCAACCAATTTGTTGAAGCTGCACTAGGCTTGTGGTGTGAAAGGTCAAAATTGTGCTAATGCTTCCAGGTTAAACCTTTAATTTGTTTTAAATAACTTGCTTAGATGAAACATGCACTTTGAGGACCACTTTCAAAGCACAGCTCTTCATGAGGCATTACAAGCTTTTAATGTGGGAGACGATGT
Organism: Betta splendens; assembly: GCF_900634795.4. Classification (NCBI taxonomy): domain Eukaryota; kingdom Metazoa; phylum Chordata; class Actinopteri; order Anabantiformes; family Osphronemidae; genus Betta; species Betta splendens. Next base: position 16,981,082 of record NC_040886.2, on the reverse strand, counting down.
AGGAACTTAATGCTGTTTTTACCTCCATAACAAAGCAAGGCAGTCTGGGTATTTTTAGCCCGGCCGACGGCACACAACAGGTGCTGGACATGCGTTGACTGCTTCTAAGGGGACCTCCCTGCATCTGCGTGCTGCTATTCAGCGTTTCCACCATCGTGTGAACACATTGTGAGCGCGGTGTGAAAGCGCCAGCTCCGAGACCTTGAGCAACACTTGTCTGAATGGACCTGTGCCATTAACTGTCCCGGAGCCTGGCCAGGGGCCTCCATCTGGCCCCAGCCAAAAGAAAAGGGGGGTGCGGGGGATTTGATCAGCAGGAGTCATTACTAACTCACCTCAACAAGAGGCTAATGCTGGTAAACAAAGGCCGAGACAATGCTGGGATTAGGCTAATGCCTCCAGACAAGAGCGGGATTTCCAGAGTTTGGTTTGGATTAAAGCGGAGTTCAGACACTCAGGATTCATGGAAGGTTATACATTTTAATAGATACAACTGTCACTTCTCTGCCTTGTATACATCACGAGGAACAGATTGATGGTAAATATGTAACGGAAGTTACTGCCATCACAGTAAAAAGAATTTATTTTCCGAACAGACTGACGAGTAACAACTAAGAAGTTTAAGAAACACTTATTCAGAATTCAGGTGATGAGACAGGTTCACAAAGGCGCCTCCAACCAATCGGTAGCCTGCAGCTTTCACACGTCAGCCTTTGTATCTCCTTTCTGTGGAACATCTGTGGAGGTTGAGTAGGTCAAGGTCTTCCACATGGAACTGGAGAAGCCGTGTTTTAAGAAGCTGGCATCCATCACGGTGATGGAAGGTGCAGCGTTCCCCAGACCAGGAATGCGGCAGGAGCGCAGTGGTTGGACGTCCGGCACACGTCTGGATCACCTTCACACGTCCCTGATGTGAAGGAGCGGTGACTGCAGCTCCAGCCCCACACGTCTCCTCCAACCGATGCCGATGCCACAGTCACAGTCAGACTCAAACGGAGTCGTGTGCAGGACTTCCCAGTGACCGGCGTCTGGGCTACAGAGTGACGGCTCTAGTGAGTGTGTTGGAGTGAAGTGACTGTTACACTGTTCTTCATTGAGCCGGCCCACACTACTTCCTTGACCCTGACTCAGTGCTGTGAGTGCCATCGATCGTTGCAGTAGCTCAGCGGTCAGAAACTGAACGTTATGCACCAAGTTTGGATCCTTAGACAGAAAGCTGCATGTTGAGATCCCTGGGGTTTCGTGGCCTTGATGCTTCTAGAGAACGTGATCATTGGCGTTGACAATTGACATTTTTGTAAATGCAGTTTTGTTTTCCAGACCCCTTTGTGTTCTGTGGAGCGCACCACACACTGTACGCTTCAGAACCTGAAGCATTTCGAACCTCACCTGCAACGCATGCGGAACTGAGACATCCTGCTTAAATATTCCAGTCTCTCGAATTGTGTGTCACCGATAAAAGTAAACTATTAAAGCCGTTTGTGAAGCTATAACACGAATATGTGTGGTATCTGTGGCTCCCAGCAGACTAAAATGATTTAATTGATCCAACCTGAATCAGTTAATTCTTTCTGCTTCCAATTTATTTTGTAATGGCAGGTTTTCACAAATTCATCCATCATAAATGTTCATTTATCGCAGTTTGTAAGACGCCTTTGAAATAAACGCATTATATTAGTCAAAGACAAGTCGTCCTTTTTCAACATATTCTGCTCTTTAATTAATTTAATTTAAAAAATCATCATGAACTTTTGACTTCACTTCAAACATGAACAAAACCTTCAAACATAGTCCTGTTGAAAATGATGTTTTAAACCCACTTTGTTTTTATTTTTCTGGATATATCAGTATGAAGCAACAGAACATCTGCCTGTGGGATTTTGTCAAAAGCTAAAATGGCTGACCTGTGTGACCACATGCCTTTTATTTATTAAGTACTGTTCACTTGTCAATTAGCAACATGAAACCTTCTGAACCGCCTCGTCTGCTCTCAGACGGAGCTGGAGGTGAGAAAAGCTTCCTTCATCAGTGTAATTAGATGAAAGGAGGCAGCCATCTGTTGACGATGACCCATGTCTATCTGCTGCTGCCTTCATCTTCCTATTCTTGTTGTTGTTCTGTTTTCCTGCACAGTTGTCCTTGAGATTGTTTCTAAATGTGACGCCCGCCCACATTTTGCATCTGTAGGTACTGCTTTCCCTTTGGACGACCAGATGGGGCCCTGAAGGCAACGCTCTCCTTGCAGGAACGGGTACAGCAGCACGTTTTAAAAACATCATATTTACCGTTGCTGCTTTTACTGTATCTGCTTTTGGGAAAATGCTGACTGTACCTGCTGACGTGTATGTGCTATGTTTTTCATTGTTACACGGCCTGAACCTTAAAGTTAGACGTTGGTGTTTCAGGTTTTGATGAAAGACATCACCACACCAGTCGCCCAGGAGGAGATGAAGAAGCTAGTGCGGCGGTGTTTACAAAATGCAGCTCAGATCAACTACAGTCAGCTGATGGAATACGCACAGATCAAGGGTAGGAGTTCAAGGCTACACTGTAGTTTGGAGAACATGCATCTCACTCCAGTTCTGTGTATCAAACTTTAGGCAAGCAGAGTTGTAATGTTTCCTTTTTTCTGTTTGCAAATAAACATTTTAACTCAACTGAGTGATTACAGGGTTCATCCTCTGGGGAGCACTACCAACTGGCTCTGAGCGATTAGGTTTAACCCTGAAACCAACATACTGTTCAAGAAGCAGAGGTTTATGGGAAACGTAGTGATGCCTGGGCATCTGCAGTGAATTTATTCTTCTGTGTGGTTGTCCCCTGTGGTTGAACCTTCAGTCGATGTCCAGGCAGCCCCAGAGAAAAGACTGGAGGACATGATGCGACTGGGAGAGCTATGCATCGAAGTCCTGCAGCAGAACGACGAGCATCACTCTGAGGTATTTGTTTCATTTTTTTCTTTCTTTTCTGAATCAGTCACACACGGGGCTACATGCACAGGATTCTGAGCCTGTAACATTCTATCAAGGTTCAACAGATGTTTGTGACTGATATGATCCCTTTGGACAAGCCTTCTAAATATTTAGCTGCATATGATGGGATATTGTGTCCACTCACTCACTCACTTGTGGCCACATATTTAGTAAACCTGTATCTAATCTAATCCAGTACATCAGCTCTGCCACTGAAGCTGTCAGAAAGGTGATAATTCTAGGTTTATATAGTTTATATGTTGCCATGATATGGATGTAGACGAATTGGTATACATTATATTAGGAAATAGTTTGTCCGCTCATTGTTTTTTAACACGGTGGCTAAATCATCTGCTAAACATTGCAGTAAATGCCATCGTCCTCTGTGGAGTGGGCCACACTATGCATGTGTACCTAATAAAGTGGCCAGTAAATAATACTAGAAATAATAATAAAACCTGTTGAGATAACGAGCATCAACTGAGTCTATGTATAACAACTGTAATGTGTTGTTTGTTATAAAAACAGCTTAACTCTAAAACTAATGCTCCTTTGAGTCTTCAGCAGAAACTCACTCGTCTTTTTTTTTCCTCCTGAGTGACACCACGAGTCACTTGATCATTTCATTAATATTCCTTGATCACCTTCCTCGGCAGCGCCCATCGTCTTCGCTTGGCAGCGCTCGCGCTGAAGTGGCAGATGACACTGCGAGCGGTGGTGTTGCGTTGACGTCCGCGGCGGCAGCGGCGCGGTCAGAGCGACGCCCACGGCCCATATGCGTGACTGTGTAAAACTGATCAATCATAGGTGTTGAAATGTGGCGCTTGGGCTGTCCTTAAATGGCAGCGTGGCGCTCAGGCATCTGTTTGAGTTATTAATAACGTGCCGTGCGCTGCTGCTGCCATGGCAACTGGTGGATCTTTGCTCCACGCTTCAGATGTAATGTTAACTACAAATTAGACACTTTTTGTCAGAGCACCGTCACAAGCTGTTACAGCTTAAATTTGGAGATTGATCATAATGCTTTACTCGGTTACTGTCGGCGTCTGCAACTTTTTCAGCATTTCATTACAAAGATGTTGTAGCGATGAGTAGCTGGACACGGATGTCTTCCCTTTGCACTGCTTTTACATAGCTTCACCACAGCGTAGTATATAATAATATATATAATAAGTGTGTGATAGTTTAATTGGTGGCCATCTGCCTTGACTACTGTAGTATCGAGAGTAAAATGGGTAACGAGAAGCAAATGGATAAAGTGATGAGGACTTCCTGTCCACCATGTTGATCACATGTCTTATGTTACAAATCTGTATCTCACAAATCCAGCAGCTACAAAACGGTCAAATGGTACATAAATGTAAAGAGGAATACTGAAACCAGTACAGGATATAAAACTATGCAGGATCTGAAGTCATGTTCTCACCATGAGAAGCCCCAGATGAGAACAGAGCAAATGGATGGTTGCTTGTTGGTCTGGCTCATTTCCTGTTGTCTCTCTCTTTCCTGTTTTTCGCCATGGGAAGGGACGAGAGGTAAGTTTCAGCCTCTGCTCATGTTTCTCTTCTATTCTGTGACTGTTGTCTGTAAATGAATGAGTGATGGCTTTTAAATCTGTCGGATCTGTTGGTGCTGCCCGTCTGGACACTTTTTTTTTTCTTCAGTTTATTTTGTTTCCTTTGGGGAAATGAAGATATTTGTGGGACTTTAAGACACAGGCAGAATATTTCTTATGAAGTTCGAACATCCAATATAAATCAGAATGAAGCTTCACGAACGCAGCACTTATCAGCCTTTTACAGACTTAATAGGAGGAAAACATTTGGAAGAATCGTGATAAGCTAGTGTCTATTTGTGGCTGTTGAGTATGATGGAACCTGAAGGTGAAGATGTTTATGAATCCAGTGGCCAAATGCTGAAAGCAGCACAGACAGTATATGCATGCTAACAAAGACCGTTAATGACCCCTCTGCTCCTATTAACTGCAGTATATGTATAATTATTTAGCTGTGAAAGCTGAAGGTCAGTGCAGCCGCAAACAGCAGGATCCACGGGTCAGATAGGATTAATAAGGTAAACCTTGAAGAAAGGGGCTGTGAAGATAATGGCTCTGCTCCTTTATGCTCCTTGTGGCTAACGAGAACGCCTTTTTACGAGGCTCCAAGTCAAATAAGAGTTTTATTTCTGCGTGGAAACGAGTACCTGCCTTCACAAGACTGTTCTTTTTCAGGTCATTTGTATATCATCCATAATGGAGGATTCTTGGTTTAACATCAGCGTCAAAATCTAAATCTGACAAAGCTGATAAAACATGATCTGAAGTGGCCATTAAACATAAGTGATGGTGGAAACAGTAAAGACTTCATGACTATGTCCTGGTTGGACCTGCACATCGTCCCTGTTGACCTTCTTTGTATATAACTGGTTTGGCTCAGCATTTCTGCTGGGAGGCCTGGGATCCGGCAAAAAAGCTCCTGTTCATTCATTACTGGGATAATATCTTTCCATTTGAAAATCCAGTTACATTTTCTTGCTTTATTCATTGAGCTGTTGGAAATGCTGGAAAAGGGAATCTGCAAATTCGCCCTCTAAGGATCATGAATGTTATCCACCCATCCAATAGTGAGATATAACATCAAACTCCATAGTGGGACTAAAATACGAGGACGCATCAAGTGTTGATCTTCCTTTATTTGTAAGTCAGTGTTTCAACAGTTCAACTAAAATTACAAGAATAAGTGAGATGTTGACCAGAATGTTTTTCTAAGTCCAAAAACACCTCCAGCTTTTCCAGTGTTCATCACCTTCATCTGTTTTGTTTGCTTGTTTGTTTGTACGTTTCTTTCTTCTCCTGCTTTGTTGTTGTTGTTGTGGTTGTTGTTGTTGTGTCTCTTCCCTAATTCCTTTTCTGCAGCTCGTCTCTTGCTTGACGCTTTGATAGCGGCGCCTATTTGCGAGCGGCTCCTATTGAAATCAGTGTCGTGAGAAGAAAGACTTGTGAATGTTGAGGAATTGCCTGGTTTAATGTCGTTTGTTGTGGGGAACAGGAACCTGAAAAGGCGAGTTTGAAAAGGCCCGACGAGTCCCTGAGGCCACAACTGCGAGGTGTTGGGGTGTCATCTCTCCTTTCTCCGTCTCACATCTCTGCCTTTTTGTTCTCCGCCGTGCACAAATACCAGCCTCAATGCATCAGCGTGCGATTCAAGGCTGGTTGCACTTTTCTCTCAGAGGTGCTTTAGCCATCAATAGCAGCGCTGACCTGAGCATGCCGACCTCTGTCCGCTGGAGAGCCACACAGGCTGGCTGCGCTTTAGACTCAACCGATCTGCATCACTTTCACACTCGCATCTTTGGGCTCTTTCCCTTCTTTTCATTTTAGCACAGCACCTGATACGTCACATCTGCCTCTGGTTATTTAGATTCCTGCAGTTTCTAACGGGTCATCGGTCGCATTCAGTTCAGGAAGATGAGGTCCTTAAAACATGAGACGCACAGTGAGCGGCTACACAGATAAACACAGCTGCGTCTTAAAGGTGCTGGGTTCTACTCATGTTGGCTTTTTGCAGGGATGTGGCGCCTTTGGGATCGTGCCCACCCAGCTTCCACTCTATGCAGGCGCTAGAACCACACCACTCGACTTCCCCCTTTTGTTTGGGTCATCTTCTATAAAAAGATATGTTCTTTGTGTAAATGTAGAACAGACGGCGGAGCAGCGTTCTGGTATCATGTGATCCTTCTTGTTCACAGGCTTTCTCCTGGTGGCCCGATGTGATGGCTGAACACGCGGAGAGCTTTCTGTGTCTGTACCAGGTCCACATGGACGGGGCTCTGCAGGTGCAGCCTGTAGACTCCTGGGACAGCTTCCCACTGTTCCAGCTACTCAACAACTTCCTGCGAACTGACCGTGAGTCCCACCTTCAAGATAAAAATAGTTTAAAAACTTTAATACAGATTTAAAAACAGACTCTAAATAGAAATCACAGAACCTCTTTCCTTACGTGTGGTTTGACTCATTGTTGTACATGTTCAACACGTTCGACATTAACGCTTTAACGTAACTTGAGTCATCGATCGTCTGAGTATGAAACACGGTGGAGTTTGTCATTTCCTGCTGCCTGTAATCACAGCTTCACTCTGCCAGTTTCTGTGGGCGCTGAACCAACATGTTTGTGCAGCTCTCACACACGCACGCATCTTCAAAATCTTTTCAAATTAAATTGTTTTTTTTTTATTTGGCGGGAAACCTGCTAAAACACAAGCAGGTTTCCTACAAGAGGTGAAATATCAGAACTAAAATTTAGAATTTGTGTTTTAGTTTAGTTAATTCACACGAAATCTTCTAAACCATCTTTACAATGAAACATATACCTGTGAAAGCCATAAAAAGATACTAGATTGTTGCAAAAACAAATTAGCACAAAGATTCACCTGCACAGGAAAAAATTACGATGAGTAGAAATAAGAATTGCTTTGCTGAACTGTTCGTCACCTCGCTGCCAACGCTCAGACAGATCTTCACTGATGCCTTCTCTTTTTTTCCATTCCTCGTCATTGCAAGACGGCAGCTTTTTGGGAGGAAGCGCTCCATACGGCGCGGCACATGGTCTCGCTGCTAAGAGCGCTAATTAACAGCGGTGACGTCAGAGGCAGCAGGGCTTGTTTAGAGAGGAGGTTAACAGCACCTTGCATGCGCAGCGAGAGAGGTAATTAACACGAGCGACAGAGAAAACTGTCGAGGTCGGACGAGGGACACAATGGGCTGCCAGCAGTGTGATTTCAGCGCGGCGTTGGCTAACCTGTCTACCTGTCAGCAGGTAGCAGACAGCAGCGTGTGTTAGCACAGTGTCAGCCTCCTCCTCTGGTTTAGTTAGTGGACACGAACCTGACTCTGCTGGAATTGTTTTTGTTCGCTTGTACAGTAATAATTGAAAGTCCGTTTGCTGTGAGCTGGAAGACTTAAAATTTTCTAGTTTGAAAACTTTTGTATTTGAATACAGTTTGGGTCTCATTCATCACAACGGCAGATCCATCAGCGCGTGCCTTAACTGCTTAATTGTACCATTAAAGTGTAGGTTCTCATTCTGCACAGCAAACACTGAACCAAACAGAGTCCACGTCCTGTTTTGTTGCTTCACCAACGATTTTCTACAGTAAATGGAGAAATGTGACCACGTGTCTTAACAAGGCCTCTAAAGCTGTTAGATGCTTTTATTCATTTATTGTCTTTATTCTGTTTTTCAGACTTTAAATCCACTAAAAACACCCTTGTTGTTCCTGGTCTCTGCTCTTTACACTGACCAGGTCGTGTTCATACTTAAACTTTGTGTTTCAGACATAAAAGTCAGTTTCTCCAGACGCTGATACGACAAACATCGCATTATTTATAATAAGAAAACATTTTTTGCACACTTGTTTTTCTGTGCTGTTCTATGTACTGTATCTCAAGGTCTTTGTGACGCAGGCGGAGAAGAACTCCAAAAATGAAAGCATTACAAAAATCAACATTGTCCTGTCGCTCGGAACATATTTTTCTCTTGTTCACTGCTTCTCATTGTTAACTCTTCACTCGACTGCTGGGGAAGAATCTCGCCATTTTGTTTCCTGTTTCCAGGCGCTCTGTCGCTTTCGGAGGCTTTGTCTCGGCGCCAGCGCAGATTTGGCGAGATGCAAGGCGTTATTTAATATGACTGATGCCAAAGTACCTCAAATACACTAACAGACAGGCAGTAGATAGACAGACAGCCCAAGGGCACCGTTGGGAACAAAAACCTCAGCGTTTCATTATGTGAGGAGCTCACAGATCTCTCTTTGCCACTCTTATCTTTATATCTTTTTTCTAATTACCATCCTAATGTCGTAATTATTCCAAGTGTCACAACATTAGCCGACTTGAATTGGTAACGAGGCGATAGACGCGGCTGCAGCACAGAACCAGGGAAAACTGAGTTTTGACTCGTTGCACAAATGAGGTTTTCCCTATTTGATAATTATGTCTAAAGTGAGAGGAAATAGATTTAAATCCAGTCAGATCCTTAATACTTGTCAGACAGATAACGCTGACAGTCATAAATAGAGTTCAGTCTTTGCTCCTCTAGACTGAAGCGATGGCTGGTCTTCATCAGACGTGTTTCGTAGACTTTTCGAGGATTTTCTTACAGTATCTCTCAGTTGTTCTGTATATTATTTAAATGCTCACTTGATTGTCAGCATGCGAAGGCGAGCGTTTGCGAATTAGTCGCTTTTCACTCTCTCGAGGGCAAAAAGGCTAGTGTTAATCATGGTGGAGCAGAGCGAGAAGAATTAAAACTAATGAAGTCCTGAGAGACCAGCGGCTCGCTCCTCACCCAGACTCTGTCTTTGTCTCTCCGTCAGTGAGGATTCATCGTGTTTTTCTAATGCAGGGTGTGTTCAGGGGCATGAGGGGCTGGACTCCACACACCTGTGCACAGGTCTCACACTTGACTTTTAGCTTAACACATGAATCTGACCTCATTTTGTGATCCTGTGTTCTCAAAGCTTCTTCAGGTCAGGACTTGGGCCCTTTTTAAGGACTTGAATATGGTTAATTTTATGGGCACGTTGTCATGTAATAGAAAAACACCCCTGAGCACTAAAATGTCATAACATGCGGCTTTGTTTTGCTCACGTGGAAATGCTGCCAGCACGTGCTTAGCTCAGCTTTTAAACTCGATCCTATGACCGTGAACCCTGACACCTCTTTGTCCATGTTTCAAACAGCTCAACTTTGCAATGGCATCTTCCACAAGCACCTGCAGAACCTGTTCGTCCCCCTGGTGGTGCGTTACATCGACCTGATGGAGTCGTCCATCGCCCAGTCCATCCACCGAGGCTTCGAGCAGGAGACCTGGCAGTCCGTCAAGTAAGGCTCCAGCAGCTCCTCACCTGTGACGTGAACTCCACACATGTGGTTTTCCTAAAGGCCCACTGTTACTGGACACAGCATATGTCTCTTCTGAGTGTGTTGCTGATAGAAACACCCGCTGCTTCTGCTGCTGCTGTCACTTTCTTCTCTTTCTTTCTTTTCCCCTCGTCCGCCTCGGTCTTTCTCTCCGCTGCCGATGACCCGGCAGGTCGCTAACTAACAACCTAGCAAACGTTCCTCTCCCCAAAGTGCCCAGCCTTCCGCTCACGCTGCCGCAGATGCCCAGTTTCTCAGCACCTGCCTGGATGGGTCCGCTGTGTGACAACACGTATGTACGGGTGTCGCTGTCGGGACGAGGGCTTCTCACACGACTCTTGATGTTCTGCCTCCAGCTCTTTGAATCAGCAGCACATTCATGCGTTCATTTCATCGTTTATTATTTCTATTTCCAACCTCTAGCATGTTTGTACTCATAGTTAAACATGTTCTAAAGGTAAAACCTCCGCTCCGCATGTCTCTGATCCATAACAGACTGGGGTCAGTCCCAAGGTGGAGCTGAAGAGTCGCTGTGGGTGAAGGCCTCTGTTCTGCATTTGTGGTGTAGTTATTGTCGTAGCCTCCTGGCGACGGTGGAGCCCTGCTCAGTCGCACCGCTGTGCTTTTCTTTGCTCTTCGTGTCCTGGTCTCTGAGGGCGAACTGAACACGCAGCGCTACAGTCCACTAAACTCACCAAGCCGCGTTCACAGCCGCGTTCACAGCCACTGTGACGCCGTGGCTCATTTGTGGCCAGAGCTCTGCCTGCAGTCGTCCCTCACAGACTCATTGTGAGTCCCTGTGTTGTGCATGTGAGGACGCTCAGTGCAATCACGCTTCACCTCAGCTTTCTGTTGCAGCCTGCAAGGAATCAATCTGCCTGACATCTTGTAAGTTGGGACATGTGTTTTAACACGCAGGGAGACACTTTCCCTTCAAACATGTTTGATAAACATATAGAACAACAAAATATAGGAGATGACGCTATGGACTGATTTTACTGCCTTCAGACACTTTATCACAACATTCATAGATGAATCCTGCTCATCTTTTGGTTTCCTGCATTTTAGATTTATTCAGAGTTTTTTTGTCCTTATCTGCAAAACAAACCTACATCAGCTACTTCAGGTGTTGTGGACTCACTGATTTTAGATTGGACATTAATTTGTCAGGCCTATTATTTAATTAAGATTCTAAATGACTGTAAAATGATCCATAATGGACGTTATGACTAGTGATGAGTGGGACATAGAGGAGTGAGTCGGTGCTGGCGGCCATGTTGGAGGTGGAGGTTTCTGGGGGGTCTCGGGAGGCCGTCCGAGTCCGTTTCTTAAAAAGGCTCTCCGTTCCGACTCCCCCAGCCTTTCCCACAACGCCGACCACACTGTTCTTCTAGCTCACTTCACTTGGCCCTTCTCGCTCCAGTGAAAAACGAGAGAGGGAAAAAAAGCTGGCACTTCATTAGCGAGCACAGACGGGCGAGTGGGATCGTCCTGTTCCCCGGGGAGCAGGGCGGAGCGCGCTCGGAGAAGAGCACCACTAATTAGACATGAGGGGGATAGCCACCGAGCGTTTAATTGCACCGCGGACTCAGCCCAAAGCGTTTATTCCTGTGCGCCACTTGTTAAGGTAACAGTCTTTTAAAGGCGAAGTGAGAGTAGTGAGGCAGTGAGTGGCACTTGTTTTAACCCCTCGGTGACCCCCGCCCCCCTCCTCCCTCCCGTGGCTGTCATTCTAGCCGTGCGCTGTACACTTGGATGTCGGTGGCGCGGAGTGTTGCCATGTGTTGCTGTGTAACCTGTGCGCAGGGGAGAAGGCGGGGAGACGTCCATCTGTCTGTGCTTCAGCCTGTGCTTCAGCCTGGTGCCATGTTACGGACTGGAACCTTTTAGATTTACCAAAACCTGAAGAATACACCAGAACCTGAGTGCACATACTCCTATGGCTGGTTATTTAAACTGTTTCATCCAACCAGTGCATAACAAGCACAAGAACATCAGGAACAGAGGAGTTTTCATTCACTAACAAACGCTTTAAGCCAGTTGCTACGAGGCTGCATTGTGAGGGAGGGTCTCTGTCTTAACTAAGACCAGGGACCATCCCGTCATCTGCAGTCATGGCAGCAAAGCATGATTAGCTAATGATAACAGATAAATGGATGTTTAAAACCTAACATTACTCTGTTACGCTTGAGGAAAATGGGTAAATAAATTACTACATGGATATTTGGTTCACATAACTGGAATCAAGTCCTGATGTTTCTCTGGATGCTGATCTTCTCCGCAGTAATGGCTCAGCCACGTCAGAGGATTTGTTCTGGAAGCTGGATGCTCTGCAGATGTTTGTGATGGACCTCCACTGGCCCGAGCCTGAGTTCGCCAAACACCTGGAGCAGAGACTCAAACTGATGGCCAGCGACATGATGGAGGCCTGCGTCAAGAGGTCAGAGGTCTCAGCCTGTCACACTTCACTTAAAGATTCAACCACCGCTAAATCCAAGAGAGTTTCACATCTGCAGTCGCCTACAGACTTGCTTTTCTACTTTGTCTCACAGAACTAAATCTGCATTTGACTCAAAAATGCAGAAGGCGAGTAAATCAACGGAATTCCGGGTGCCGCTCTCGGTCTGTACCATGTTTAATGTGCTGATGGACGCCAAGAAGCAGTGCTCCAAACTGTGCGTGCTGGACACCGGGCAGGAGGTGAGCTCACGGTCACATGACTGACCTCCTGACTCAAGGTTTCTGCCCTCAGCTTCCAAAGCTTCCAAAGCAGCTTTGGCGCAGAGGAAACCAGATGTGAGTGGTCAAACAGCGGATCCACAGAGGCTAATTACTGCCCAGCAGGCAGAGCTATGGACTTAAATTCTGACTAACGCATGTTGACGAGTAAAAGGTCTAAATTGACAGCAGATCTGCAGAGCAGCAGCAGATTTTGGCTGCGTGTGAACAGCGAACACAAACGGCCGCTCAGCCAGCGAGCGAGAACTGGTGGTTTGTTCAAAACTCTTTAGAGTCAACACAAATTGTGAATTCATTCAAATGCAGCAAGGCCACTGTCTGTTCTGCTGCAGTCGCTTCAAACACGCCTGTCTCCACAGGCGAAAACAAAAAAGATCTGCGGCTCAGCCTGTTCCACCTCCAGCTAATAATATTAGATTCATTTGAGTTCTTGAGCAAATGGAATACAAACTAGTTACAACACATACAGTGATACAGCATGAATGCATACACTGACAGACAAAAAGCAACCACTCCCCAATGGCAGCGTGTCAGTCTAAGCATCAGACTGGTCACTTAGCGCGGATGGATGTATTTTTCCATCCCACCATCAGCGCTCCGCGGAGTGAACGTGTGTCAGCTTCTAAAACCCTCAGACGTCCTTTTTATTTTCAGCATCACATCAAACGGGTCGAGTCAAACTGTCAGATCAGCCACTAAAACCGGACCGTTGCCCTCGGAGCATTCAGCAGATGGGTTCAGGTGTTGTTGTGTTCACTTGAAGCGGCCCAGTGCTCAACGCCAGCTGGTAAATGGAGGACTGTAAAGCCTGTGTGAGGTGGCAGCCTTGGCTTCTCGGGGAGCGAAACCCTTGGCCGTCGGCAGGCTTGACAGAGAGCTAAGTTCGCTGTTCTCTTAACCTTGAGCTCACTCTCGTCTCCGACTTCCACCGAGATGCTGCCGCTCCTCTGCACCGCAGTCTGTCCATTTATTCCTGTAGAAACGCAGCACCTGCCTGCAGACAGACCGTCATGGCCTGTTGTACTTCAGTGTCCGTCTTTATTTCTTTCAAGTGAATTTGATGCAAAGAAGCAAAACAGGAAAGGGAAAAAAACAAAGGCGAGTCACGCGGTTGAAGCTGTGAACAGATTGTCTGAACGCGAGCATTCAGCAAGAACATCTTTCAGCCCAAAAACTCCAGCGTCTGAATAACCTTGACGATTCAACATTTAGATTGTGATTGTAGAAGAAGTCGTTCCGAGGAGGTTTCAAAGGCGCAAAAGCTTTTACAACCGTCCGCTTTTTGCTGGTCTTCTTTTATAGACAATAATAGGAGATGCATTAAGACCCACACATTCTGAATACGACGACTGGATTTTGCAAAGTCTGACAATTACTGTTTCTCACTCGGTGTCACAATGAAACGTTGTGTGGCTTTTAAGATAAAATGCCTTTTTCAAGGTCAAATCGGTGATGGAAAAACTGGTAAAGTTACTGAAGATATTTTGTAATTACTTCTGTGAATCAACTTTCTAGAGAATCGTTGGGGTTGTATTCCCTGAACTTGTGAAGTTAAAAGAAGTTGTGATGTGCTGCTGACGGTGTCTGCCTTCTTCTCTCTGTCTCATGTCCATGTGTCCTCCACATCATTGTTTGAATTCCAGGCTGACAAACAATGGGTAAGTCCCTCCATCGCCTCCATCCTCTGTTTGTTTTTCACGTGTCTCCACATAATCTACATGATGTGAATCAAACATCACCGCTCATCAAAGTTCTGCAGAAGATTTGGATTTAGAGGCGTGGCTGTGTAGTTAGAGCCATTCTGGATTAATTACGTCCGAGTTCTGATTCCAGATTAGTTAAAGAAGCAGTGTTATCTCGCGCGGAGTCAGCTAACGGCTAATGTTAGCGCTGTGTAAGTGTGCGGTGCAGCACGGCTCTTTATTCAGCGCTGACTCGTGAATCCCTCTGAAATCTGGGTCAGCGCTTCAGCAGTGGGCTGCACCGACAGCGGCTCCGTGGCCGGCGGCGGCGCTGAACGCTGCCTCTCGACGCTGCAGCGTCCTTGACAACGAGCAGACACACACTTTCCTCTCAGGTTGTTCAGGCACATGCAGCAAACAAAAGAGCTCTCTGCTGCTGCTGCTGCTGCTTCTTGCCTGTTGCTTTCAGAGGTTGACATGTTCTTTTGTAGCGAGCTGGTGTGAAACTTGTCTGCCCGCGCATAGTTGGAGTAATATGAATACTAGAGTACAACGGAAAGCACATTAAGTTCACTTCAGATATTTATTGTCCCAGAAGGAGAAATCTGTTTAGCTGCAATAAAAGTGCTGATACTGTGCAGAGGCTGAGTGCATATGATAACAGGGATAATGTGCACGGAGAAAAGATACAATCTATAATAAAATATAAATACAGTCAACTTCACTTTCACCGAATTTTTGTATACTGTACATTTGGATCTTGGTCTTTGAACATTGTAGGACAGCAGTGACGTGTGATTCATGTTAGATTTTCATTTTATTCCTTGTGTGCAGATCTGCACATAAGTCATGTCTGTGCTCCTTCACACACTCATCAGAAGCGCTCAGATGTTTGCACCCGACGCGGTCGAGGATGAAGACGCGTCTCCTCTTCCTCGCCGCAGCTTTCATTGTGTGCTGGGTCTGTTTTTAGAAGGATGCTCCCCACCTGCCACGTCTTCATTCACAGCCCACACTCTGCTTTAGTGTAGGGCTGAATTTGTTTTGCCTCAGCGCTGTAGCTAACGTGTTACATCTCAGTATTTATCAGTGAGTGTCTGAATACAGTAACATTCACGTTTGGCCTTGATGCTTTTCTAATTAACACTGACTGTACAGCACATATCGCCTTCATCCAGCGCAGGAAATGTGTGGAAGAAAAAGTTTTCCTGATCTGAGTTTAGCATTTGTAACTTTTCTTAATGTTTCCTTGTCCTCGTTGAATTCTGCTTTCAGCATTCTGACTTTCTACAACTGTGGTTTTGTTGATTCCTGTGAATGTTCAGTGAATGAAGGCAGCTGACCTCTGACCTCTGACCCACAGTCTGTGCTCCTGAAGAGACATCAGTCTGAACTTGATCCAGACCTTTGGTGTCTTTAAGTGTCAACCTACTGTCAAACAATGGTCCATTTTTTATTTGTCCCTCCTCTTGTTTCCCCTCTTTGCTTTTGGGGGAACCCACTGTCAGACTCCTGGAGATCAACTGGAAGCGAGCAGGCAGCTCGTGAAGAATCTGCACTTGACAGTTTTAGTCATGATGAAAAACTCCTGCTGAATTAATGAATGCTGGTTTTACAGAGCCTGTGTTGATCTACTAAAATTGTTGAAATTGCTAATTTGTCTGTGGCTGTGTTGTTGCCGCAGTCATTTTAAATAGCATTTAGGGAGGTTGTGTTGAAAACGCGACCCAGCTCAGAATCTAAAACATCTCTGCGCTGAAGTCGCAGCTCAACGACCAGATAAATGTTTTTAAAAGCAGCCATTGTTCTTTTGAGTTTGGCTGTGCATATGGCAAAGACCAGACAATTTCTTCTCCTCCTCTCTGCTTTTGTGGAAAGGAGGAGGCCAAAGCCGCGGTGTTAATTGAGGCAAGAAGAGAAAAAGCGAAAGCCTCTCAAGATTGTCCAAAAGGATTGGGCGTGCAAAGAGCTGCCATTTTGTGGACCTGTGGAGGGGAAAAATACAAAATTAGGGCTGTTGGCGGTGACCTCCCTGGACCCTCAATTTGTCAGCGATCTGCACGCTTTGTTGATTGAAATTTTTAATTTGGGTGTTCTTTAGACGGCCAGTGAAAGGGCATTGTCGCCAAGAGATGAACTCCCCTGCTGCTGCCGGCATTCAGCGCTTAGCCCCTGCCTTTTTTTCTCTCCTCCCTTCAAGGGAAAAGGTGCCATGAATATGTTTTTTTTTTTAGGGGGGGTGCAAACGAGACGTGAAATGGCGGATTAATTGAATCTTGTGTGAGCCTTTGGTCCTCGCAGCTGGACCGGTGCTTTAGAGAAATACAAGGCTGCTCTAATTGTAGGGAGACGCACAAAAAGTATCCTTCAGATTCCTTCGCTTTTCCAGCGCCAACGGGAATGTCATTCAGCCGCATAATGGTCCTATTAGCTGCTTAACTCAGCTGCGTTACACGGATGGGAAGGTTTTTCACGCCTCGCCGTGTCAGGAGGTGTGTGTGTGTGTGTGTGTGTGTGTGTGTGTGTGTGTGTGTGTGTGTGTGTGTGTGTGTGTGTGTGTGTGTGTGTGTGTGTGTGTGTGTGTGTGTGTGTGTGTGTGTGTGTGTGTGTGTGTGTGTGTGTGTGTGTGGAATCGATGTTCATACTGAGTGTTGTAGGTCTCTCCTTTCTGTCTCTTACAGCACAAACAATACTGTTGTTCAGTATCACGGAGGCGAGGAGTCATTTTTCGCCTTTGTGTCCTGTCAGTTTTCTGAAAATAATAATTGCTTTTTATCCTCTCTCCCCGTCTCCTGCTCACCTCCGTCTCTCTCTCCCACCCCGGCAGCAACAGTACCACTCCAAAATCGACGTCCTAATTGACGAGGCATTCAAAGAAATGATTTCCTCCCTTGTTTCAAAGGTACATTTTTTAATCCTATCTTGAAACCTTCTCACACAATTATTGTTTTATATTTTTAATATAAAATAGCATAATGATTTTCTGTTTTCATTTGTAATCAGTGATGAATTAAACATTTTTTCTTTTTAATACTAAAACTTGTTCCTTTTATTCAGCAGTATTAAACTGTAATTTTTTTCCATTTAACCCATTTTTAATTCATTAGAATAGAAAATTATGTTTTGTGAAGGATTTGGGTTTTTTCTCTTCTAAAACAGCCTCTGGACCACAGCCAATATTTTACTCAGGTTATGTTGAAACAAGTCAGAAGCTGAAGTCTGAATTTTTTTATTATTTTTTTATCTGATACTATTATTTTGCTTATACTGCTTTTTGCTTTTCTTAATTAAATTCTACCGCGACGTCATGGATCATCAGAACAGGGGACAATGTTTGCAGGATGAAAAGTTTTTCCAAACTTTACATGAAGGTGAAGTGACGTCTTTCCTCCGTCTGCAGTTCGCCGGGGTTTTAGACGGCATCCTGTCCAAGCTCTCGAGATACGATGAAGGGACATTCTTCTCTTCAATCCTCTCTTTCACAGTGAGTAGCCGTGTTTTTGTTCCCGGAAACAGAGCGCGCTGAGCTGTTTCTTTCACAGCTCGCAGAGGCAAGCTGTTATTTGCTGGAAACCAGATCTTCCCAGCTGAACTTGAGTGTCATTCTTCTCTCTCTCCTCCTCCTTCCTCTGCTGCTGCCCACCCCCGCCTCCCGAAAGGTGAAAGCAGCTGCCAAATATGTGGAAGTCCCTGTGAGTCTGTTGATCTGCTGTTTTGTTATTCGCCTTGTCCATCACGCTCGCTCTCCATACTTCTGTTTCCATCTGCATCCAGAAAGTTTTGGATGGAAATAAAGCAGCGTAGACATGCAAAGCCTCCACTCTTTGCATACAGTCATATTTTAGTTTGTCATCACACCACATTAAACATGTGTGAACAATAAATAAGCTTTTTACTCCAAAACTCTTTGGAACTCCACAGTCAAAGCTCTCAGAAGAGCCACATTCATTGCACTTCTGTCTTTGGAGACATGTTTTGCTAAAGCGCCGTGTGTGAGTGGCGTCTGAGGGTCGGGCAGGTTAATCTGAACAGAGTGTGGAGGTGAAGGAGGAGGAGATGCCGCCGTGTGCGGAGCAGGAGTAACGGTGTTAGAGCGATGAGGCGTCGACACGTGGAGCAAAGAGCCTCAGTCTGAGCGCTCTCGAAGACGAGCGACCCCTCGTTAGCGGAACAGATTAACGGCTCAGAATTAACAAAGAACAATTCCTCTGTGATTTGAGCTTTTCTTCTTTTTTCTTTTTTTTTTAATTTCACATCTCTTAAACATTAGTTTTGGCAGTTTTTAAACACTTCCGGAGGGAATAAAGACATTTGAAACTCAGTTTTTCCAAACCTCTCAGGACTCATAAAAACACAATAGAGAGTTTCACTCAAAAGAATATTTGCCATTTAAAAAAAGCAGTCTGTTAATTTTCTTCCTCTCTGAATTCTTTCAGTCATTCAGTGTTTCTGCCATTAAAAATACTATACTTGTATTTGATACTTTTGCTGTTTCTAAAGGTGAATAAAACAAATATTTAGTTCACACGTTTACCTGTAGCTTTGCTCTAAATTCTAGACGTTTTTTTTTAGTTTTAAAATATAAATTTCATGATTTATGTCAGAGGAGAATCAGTCGGTCCCATAATATTAACTGGACCGGTCCAAAGAACACAAGACAAGCCTCCAGTTTGAGAATCGACCCATGGATCATTAGTCGGTCTCCTGGTTGATTTTGAGCATACTGGTAAATATTATTAAAGCTAAATCCTCAGCACTTCCTCAACACGTTGGACTGCGTCAGTGCGATCAGGTCTCAGTCATGAGTTAGAGCTGTTTATTAAGGTGAAACAACCAAGGCTGCTACATAGAGTCTGTTCCGCGTGAGAACACAAGCTGATGAAGGCATTCATATTGGAACCTTGGTTATGGCTCCTCATTGAAATGCTCACGCTGTAAAACACTGTCTTATTAAACGCATTCCACACTTTAACTGACACCACCCCTCACGCAGAAAAAAATAAAAACCTCCACCTCTCTGTTCAGCCTTAATAAACATCTGCTTATTCCTTAAATGGCTGAGAAGCAACAAAGTTTCCGGTCGTCATTGTTTTAGCCGGCGCGTTAACTGGAGCCGTGAACTCTTACCTTGGGACATGAATAGCATATGTGAAATGATCAGAGCTGTATGAAGGCGCGTGTCTTAATTCAATGCAGTCAAATGTTTTTCAGGAAGTCTTTTTTTTCTGAAACGTTCTTTACGTTGACAGCAGTTGTGGGAATGTCTTGTACACAGACACTGAACAGCTGATGTGAAACGCTGCAGCACAGCCTCACATCACCTCCCTAATCCCCTGCCCCACCACGGTGTGTCCCACGTATCCCATCATGCTCTCTGGTTCCCAGCCAGACTTCCTACTCCCCTGAAAATTATAATGTAACCGCTACCTCGGCCTTTGGGTCCTTTGTGTGGAGGGAACCTGACGCAGGTAAGCCTCTTTTCCAGGTGGGATGGGGTTGTGTGTGTGTGTGTGGGGGGGGGGGGGGGGTGAAGCCGTGTCAGCTGCTTCACTGGACAGCTTGTCACGAAGATGACAACCCCCTCCAGTGTTTAGTTTTTCCCACTTGAATGAATGTAAGGAAGTAATAAAAAAGAACAGTTACAGGATTTTGCACAGATCAAAGTAGCTTCAATCTATTTAATAAATTTAGCCAAAACTGGAATGTGATGTATTTGATAGAAAAGTGAGACCACGGCTCTGAGAAGCAGGAAAAGGAGCCCATCCTTCTTCTTTGATTGGATGTTGAAGGTGGTCAGTTGAGCGGAGACGGGTCCGTAGGCGCTGCTGTGGCGCTGAGGCTGAGGCTCCAGGTGCCTCCGTCGTCGGCCGTTACCGGCCCAGCCATTGTCCCAGTGCTGAGCAGGGTTGGACTGGTTCAGTGTGTCTCCCACTGACTCACACGTTCTGCGCTGACGTGTTCGCGCCTGTACGGCCAAGATAGCAGTGACTGACAGCCGCACATGCTCGTATCAAGCATATGCACACTGGCAGAGTAGGAACACAAACATTGGAAGACTCATCATCGTCACTGGCTTCTCACCATTTTCAGTACAACAGGATGCTGCCGGGCCGAGAGGCTCCGTGTCCACCAGCACAAGGGATTCTGGGGGTTAAATGGTTCTGAAGGGTTGAGTCTAAGATCCACTTCTGTTCGTTTTACCTGTAGGTTAAAAAACAATGTGATGCACTTATTGCACCATTATTGTTGGAGAAATATGGTTGTTTTATTTATTTCTTCCCTGAACACTGATCCTCCATCACCGGCTGCAGCAGGAGTGTTGTGTCCGTGCTCCAGCATTAAATCCTTGATTTTTTTTTTTTTCCCCCTGTATTTAAACGCTGTTAACAGTTATTTTAGATTACACAGGACAGGAAATGGGACCGGTGACAGTGTGTAATTACCTGGCATTTCGCTGCCCCCCCTCGTCCACACTAAGCGTTCATTATCGCCTGGCCTCGCTCTTCTTCCCAGCATAAACCCAAACCGCCTAATTTTACGCTCGCACATGATTTTTTTTTTTGTTGTTGTCAAACGCTGACGGCTGACCTTTATCCGGGCGCGGGGGGGGATTATTGGTGTTTGGCTACAAGTGAGGAGACAAAACAGGCAGAGCGTGACAAGCGTGGAGCTGCTCGCATGCGTTTCTCCTTCCTCTCATGTTAAAGTCTTAATCTTGGCGGCTGGAACTGTGCCGGCGTCTCCGATCTGTCAGGCTGCTTTGTCACCTCGTCAGAATGGGAGAAAAGGGAGGTAAATAACTGCGACTAAGCCTTAAGGGGATGGGAGGGAGGGGAGCTGACGGCTCCAGTGACAGCGGGAGCAGCGATATGTTGCCACTGACACACACACGCTCAGGTTTGTTCTATTTAATTTTATAGTTATAATTCCTCCCTTGGTTCTTTAACTTGTTTTCAAAACAATGCATTGAAGATGGACCCCTGAACTGAAGCCTCACGTGTGATAGCAGAATCAGTCCTCCAGTCAACAGACCATAATATCATCTGAGTAAAGTGATTACAGGCTGGTTCGACCTGTTCTCATACATGGAACTCGAGCTGAAGGTGGTTGGACTTGAGTTGGCATCAGTCGGGTAAAAACTTCCTGGATTATCACATTCAGTCTCAGCGATGACATTGACGTCCAACTGCAAACAGCCGTTCTGTCAGCAGTGGGAGAATAGATGTGGATGGGCATGGAAGCCTGCCATGAAAGGGACGGTGCTCCAGATCTGAGGCAACCTGACAAGGCACCGGAAGCGCGCGTGGTCCGATCCGTGATCTGCCAGAACCCCCACGTGTGACGCAGCCGTCGTGGGACCGGCCTCCTGGACTGACTCCACTCTCACATCATCCCTCCTTTCTCCACCATCACGCTACATTAGCCTGCAGCCACGTGACCCGACTTTTAACCCTGCTTTCTGCAGGTTCCACTGCCCGGACCGCAGCTGGTTCCTCTGGTCCCAGTCTGTCACTCACTGTTAGAAGCCGCCAAAGGAGCTGGAGCTGCATCTCTACGTTTGCAGGTTGCTTCACCCTGAAAGTGGGACACTGGTTGGAAGTGGCCGCACACACAAACAGATTTGGTTCTTTTTCCTCTCCTCCGTCGGCGTGTGACCGTTGTTGTTGAGTGAAGGTCATCTTCCAACCTGCCTTTTGCCTTTAAATGAAGCCAGAAGGTTCCTTTTGAGAGTCCCATTTCCTCGCTGTCCGCTGGGGACGTGACGCGCCGCGATCAGCAGCACTGTAGCAGAACAACCGGCCTCCTGGGGCCGACGCACGCCGGCTCAGAGAGAGCGGGTGTGAAAGATGTCAAAGCAATTACAATAAGCATTACAGCTGCAGCCTCCATGACACGGGGAGTGGGACCAACTGGTGTCTGCCCACTCGTGGTTTTCCTCCAGGAAGCAGTGCTGTTGTTGAGCCTAAACCACTGTCCACAATGAAAACACCACATGTGCAGAGAAGGTGTCTGAAAAGGTTATGGATTAGGAGGTCGAGCATGAAATCGTCAAGTTGGACATCGAGTTATGATTGAGCTCTGCAGATGTGAGCTATTTTAAGAGGCTTTAACAGGATCGTTGTCCTCGTCCTGTTTTTTTCTGTATGTGTGAAATCAATTCTTGGTTGTGTCCCTATAAATAGATTTGTGTCTTCTCAAAAGGTTTATTAAAACTTAAAAGAAACACATTTGGAAATAAAATTAAATAAAAAAATTAGGAAGAAGAATGAACCTGAACTTGAACTGACAAATTGGATAAAAGTACTTAATTTACTTAATACTGCTGAAGATCAATAGAGCGAAATAATAAGTAAAATGGTGATTTGGCCAAAACCAAAGGTGAAACTCAGTTTAAGTGACCTCCAGATACAAATGGTGTGAATGAAAAGTAAAACTTAAACAAAAACAAACTACCTCGTGCGTCTCAGCATTAAGGAGTCTGTTCCTCTGGCTGTGGTGACACTTCATCGTGTTTTGTGTCGTCTGTGTGGCTGATTGAAGAGCAGATTGAAGCTGCACCTCCGCCCTGTCGCCCGCCTTCATGCCGGTCTGTGCTCTCTCCCTGCAGAAACCAGGCATGGATCTGGCCGACACCTACATCACCTTCGTGCGACAGAACCAGGACATCCTGCGAGACCGCGTCAACGATGAGCTCTGCATCGAGACGATTTTTGATGTGAGTTTAGTGGGTTACATCAGCATGCGAAGCGTTTAGCTCATCTAACTATATTATAATAGTGCTTAACCTTTCAGCTGTGTACACAAGGCTGACTTCAAAGGTGAAACAGGAACTGCAACAGTTGTATAAAAATACAATGAATTAGAGAAACCATTCACCTCCTACTGGGTTTAGATGAGGAGCTGACGTCAGGCGGTTATTATTCCACACTAGTGGCATTTAACTGCGAGTGACATTTTCATATTCCAGACAGTGATCATTGTGTTTGTGTAAGAATCCACTGCTCCAGTTTTCAAGCAGCAGCAGGTCTTTTCGAGGCTGAACACACAGAGCGCTTCTGTTGACCCGTTTATCACTTAGTAAACGCACAGAGCCGTGGACTCGCTCTGCGGGAGCTGAAAACACCTGCACCTTTACATCCATCCATCCATCTATCCGTCCCACGCCGCCGTTCTCCTCGCGCCGCCCCAGGCGCCGGGTTATGGGAATATTTCAGCACGGAGTTGTCAAACACGCCCCAGCTGACTGCCGCGAGTGGGTGCGGCGGGCATGGCAGCAAAGGCCTCGGCCACATTAGCGATGCGAGGCTGCGTGATGGATTTCTGCAGCCCGCTGCCTCCTGAGGGTTCGGGAGCCGGAGCCGGGGCTCAAGCTGCGCTGGGCTGCTTTGTGTGCGTGTGCGTGTCTGTTGAGGAGGTGGGCTTGAGGAGAATGAGTCTAATGGAGCTCACAAGCGCCCAGTCATGTGCCGAGGAGGAGGGTGGCGGTGGGAGCGCCTCCGCTCAGCCCTTCAGCGTGAACACACACACGTACAGTCTGATACCGAAGCTGAACCCGCACACGCAGCCGCGGCGGCTGCAGCGTTTCGGACGCGCACTCGCTTCGTTTCTGTCAAAATTGCTGGCGGCTCCTTTCGATGCTGTCCCACTGCGACGCGCTGAGGAACGGGCCGTAAACACTCACTCCAGGATTCTTTTGTCTCTGTTTGCGTGAAGAGCTCGCTGGGAGCGTCTTTGTTTGGATGAGGAGCGTGAAACATGCCCTCACACACTCCATCCTGCTCACACGAGGAAGCAGATGACGAAGGACGAAAGCTGGAGGCTGGAAGAAAAACGCTCCGCTTCAGGGTTTTCAACCAAAACATGAAAGAAGTCAAATGGGGTTAAACTTAATCTATAGAAACACATTTACATTACATTTTAGGCCTCTGCTTAAAGAAGACAACAAACAAACATGTTGAGGTTATTTCAACGACAGCATCAGGGTGATCAAAATAAAAAAATTGCTCCGTTTTTATTTAAAATTTTAATAATTAAAAGTCTTAATTTAACTTCACTTTATTTCAAAAGCCAGGATGACATAATTACCCCCCCCCCTCACTGTGCAGCCACTGTTTCCTGACAGCTCTAATGCAAACCCCCTCCCTCCCCCACATTTTCCCTCCATCTGTTTTCTCTCTCATCTTCTAATCGGTTCAATTAAGGAGCGTCTTCATACTCAATTTCCACGACAGGTAACGGGGCGTGCGAGACCGTCAGGCGGCTGATTAGAGGAGGGAGGCATGGAAAAAAGAAGAACGGAGAAATCATCACGCGAGCAGCAAATAACATGGAGTCATTTTAAGATGTTGAAGCATCTGTTAACTGGGAGTGTGAGGTGACTGCCAGACAAGCTGATTAGCATAGAACTGGAGCCCAGCAGAAACGTATTGAGAGGAGGAGAAGCCATGGAGGAAGGAGGGAGAAGCAGACCCGCAGCCCAATGAAAGCCAGTACATAACAGGAGTTAGGATGAGGATACGTTAATGAGCTCCTGTTATGAATTAGCCAAAGGCAAATAAAAGCATGTTAAAGAATGATCAAATACTATTCCTTTCATACTCATCACACTCATTCTGACAATGTGCGTTTATGAAGTATGTTTCCTTTTGTCTGTCACACTTCTGCTCTATTTCAGTGTTTTATTACATATAATTCCTTATTTAAATGTGCTTCAGGTCTTTCTTTACAAACATTAAACAAAAAGCTGAACAGTGTGTGGCTCGTTTGACTGATTGTAATGGAAATGAGTCTAGTGTTAGAACAGCAACAGAAGCAAAAGGTGGTTTCATTATGATCTCATCTTTATACGTTCAACACTTAGTGAAGTATTTCCTGAATCCTCTTCTCATCATCCAGATCAATTGGTAACAGCAACTTGGCTGCTTCATCCATTAAAATGAAATAAAACAACTCCAAATGCGTAAAATTCAGAAATGAAAGGTTTTGCAGTGTTTTGTGGGTGAAGTTCCCCTTCCGGTCATAAACAGCGTCATAAATAAATGGTCGCGCAGGGTCCAAAACTGCATGGCCGGTCTCGACGGTAACGACTGAGCAAAAACTGCTCAGGTCAAAGGTCAGTCTCACAATGCACAGAATGCGACATTACCGTGACCCCTGAATTATCACAGACATATTTTGGCTTTTCTGAAGTACATGAAATAACGTTTGGCCTGTTTTTTTCTCTCTCCCGTCGGAAGGTAATTATAGTCGTCGTCGGTGTGAAATTAAGTTTGCCGGCGGCTCTTAAAGCAGATCTAAATATTATGGGTCATTACTGTGTCACAGCAATTTCTCAAGGCATTCTTGTTGGACTGGTAACTAAATGAAGCCACCCGATGTGTGCATTTACCAGGTTTGCACTGAATGCTGGTGTACGTGTGGCTCCCTGCAGCTGTGCTCGTGCTGGAGCTCTGTATGCTACGAGCAGGTTTAATGTTTGCTGCCTTTTGACTCCCCGCGGAGCCGTGAACCCGTGGCCCCATGCGCAGCATTCAGGAGTTTTCCAGTAAATTGCTGCCTTTGAATAACAAAATGTTTTAGCTTCTGTGAGTTGCTACACATCCTTTAACCTTGTGTGGTGT
Organism: Betta splendens; assembly: GCF_900634795.4. Classification (NCBI taxonomy): domain Eukaryota; kingdom Metazoa; phylum Chordata; class Actinopteri; order Anabantiformes; family Osphronemidae; genus Betta; species Betta splendens. The sequence continues at coordinate 16,955,149 of NC_040886.2, read as the reverse complement.
CATACGTGCGATTGAAGCGAAGCGCCGCACGCTGCCGCTGTGCAAATGGCGATTGTGAGCTCCCTGGAAAGCGCGGCCGCAGACCGTTCCTGTGCAAGAGCAGCCGCAGCACCATTATCATAATGTTCTTTTTGTTCAGGGCCTAATGAAGCTGCTTTCATCTGGGTTCTGTACAGACCTGAGGTCACAAGCTCCAAACCCAACGCGTTATTGAGAATCATGTGCCATATGTGCAGCCGCGGCTCAATAGGCTGCGTGTGATCACGTCCAGTGATGCTGACGTGACGCCTGGTTTGTCTTATGGAACTCACGTTTACAGCGTTACCTCAAATCTGTCTCTGAGCATCAAAGTAACTGCCTTCAGGTTCGGCACGAACGTCTTCCTGGACTCGAGGATCATCCGATTTGATGGTCAAAAGTTCAACGTCACTGTGTAAAAGTTCAATAATCCAGATTACTTTGTAGAAACTTTGTTTAGAGGTAAAGTAAAATGAACCGTGGATATCGTAGTAAAACACTTGGATGATTTTTTTTTGTTTTGTTTCCCACAGCAATGGTACACAAACTCCATGAAGGCCGTGTGCGTTTGGCTGACAGATCGATTGGACCTGAAGCTCCACACGTACCAGCTGAAAACGCTCATCAAGATCGTGAAGGTGAGTAAATCTGATCAGCGCTGTCTGTGGCTTCAGCTGCTATGACTGGATAATGTCACTGAACGCAACCGCAGATCGTGGCTTATTTGTGCAGGAGCTGTCCTCATATTAAAACAGAAACATTAAAACGCGTCCTTGAAAGCAGCAGCATAATTGCAAAAAGGTGGTGAATCAAAAGCTGCTCAGCTGCTCCTCTTCACCGCTTTTGCCTTTTCTTAGCTCACAAATGTACAGAAATACGCGAGTTTGACTTTAAAGCGGCGAGATGAGGACAGATAATGGCGTTTAGAAGGTAAAAACCCCCGAAGCGACGCTTCAGTCTTCCTCCCAGAGCCGTGAAAGGCTCCACGCGTCCTTGAGCCTCGTTGGCGCTTTTGTTCCTCCGCGCCGAACGCCCGCCTCCTCCTGCAGCGTCGTGCATTCCTAAGATCCGTTCTGTTTTCTCACCTCTCCCCCTTCAACCCGCCCCCCGATCACCCCCCTCCAACTTTGACAGAAAACCTACCGCGACTTCCGGCTGCAGAGCGTCCTGGACGGAACGCTGAACAGCAAGAGCTACGAGACCATCTACAAGCGGCTGCTGATGGAGGAGTCCATGGCCTCGGTGGGCGACGGCCTGCAGGGCATCAGCATGAGGGACAGCGACGAGGAGGACGACTAGGAACCCTCCTCCCCTCTGTCTCTCTCTGCTTGATCGCCCCCTCCCCAGATCAGGACCTGCTCCCCATTGTCTTATGAAACACCTATACAAATATCTAAGTTGATAATGAAGTCGCTGATGCAAAACCGATGAGGCTTCGTAACATCAGGATACGCTGTTGTGTTGTTGGTCTCACGCAGCTCAGTTTAACAATAAATGAAACCAAAAGATTATTTGATGGTAGTTAAAATATTAGTTAAGCTCATGATAAATAGTAAAAGTTTGACTGTAGGCACACTTTTTTCCTCTAAATGCTAAAAGAACAAGACGTTTAAGCTGTAATGAGTGAAACAGGTGAGAGCATTCGGTGGGTGTCAGCCATTGATACAGGTCCTGATCGGGGAGGTGGAGCCTCCAGGTAGTGACACACACCCGCTATCGACCCCACAACGCGTTACGACATAGACGTCCAGACTGAATGTACAGCAGAGGACGTGGAGGCGCCCCCTCCACACGCAGCCATATCCTGATTGATGTCACTCTGTACAGCAGAGCCCACGGCACCGTCCTGTCGCGTCCCCACCGGTGTCGCCTGTGGAATGCGTTAGCAGCAGCTCGGTGATTAACTCCCAGTCTCTGGGGCGAAGCTTTGAGTCTGAGTGAAAGCGTCGCTGAGCGTTTTCCAGACGAACGATGAACATGATGCTGAGCGTTCCTTTGGCCTTATGTCGTCTACTGAGGCAGGGAACCTCATGTAGATGTAGAAGAGGCGGATGATTGTCGGCCGTTAGGCGTCTGTACCCGTTTCTGCTGTGTTTTCTAAACATTGAGGTTCTGTAGCTCAGAATGTGTCCAGTGCCAACGATGCCGCCGGTCCAGAAGCGACGCAGGAGGAAACGCTGTAGCTGTAGCTCTGCTCGTCTCTGTTCTGTGATGTTTACTGTTGTGAAGACTGACGTGGAGCGGTCCGGTCCGGTCACACTGCCTGCCCTGAATCACACCCAGCCTCGGTCAAGGCTGCCAGCGTGCCATCGAGCAGACGAGGCCTGCACCTTCTGGACGCCTCAAAAGAACCCGGAGACTCTCTCTTTTTTTTTTTTTTTTTTTTTTTTTATCTGATAGGATGCGAGTAGTCGAGTGTCTCGTCGCTGCTGTTCCGTCGTCCGCCGCCGTCTGTTTACGTGCTGTTTAATGAAGTTTACCTGTAACAGTGTAGGCCTCCAGTCGACCGTGTGCAACAACCTGCTGTCTGTTCTGTCCGCTCCGGTTTGTGTCAGTGCAGGACAAAAGGACAATAATCTATATCAAGTATATTTATATCGTCTGATTGTGCGCCTGTTTTCTTCAGGTGGCTGATAAGTGTCGCTATTAAAGTGTTTTTAAAGCACGTGTGAGTTGTGGGTTTTTAATCGCTCATCATTAAATCAATGTCAGCCTGAAGACTTAGGTTAAAACTATGAGGTTGCGTTGAGTGAATCCTGTCAATGTGAAGAATGAACGTTCTCCTCTTGGTTCCAAAGCTCCCGCCTGAAAATTAGCTCCTGCCAACATTTTGTATTTTTGTTTGATGTTTTCTTAAAATTTGGTTATTAGAAAACGTAATAAAATACTTGATTGGTTTTAGTTTTAATGAGGGAAATCTGATGTGCAAAGTTTTCTTACATTTTGTCGGAAGCCAAGACAGAACCTTTGTCTTTAGAACTTCGGCCGGGTTTGGTGCTGAACCGGGCCTGCACAGACCCACTATTGGGTCGGGATGATGAGAGGAGCCGGAGCGGCTCCACTCATACTCTAAACTCCAGCGTTCCACCTAAATTAACAATCTAATTGAGATACCAGCCTTTCCAGTTTGGCTGAACTGTGTTGTCAGGTTTGGGCAAAATTGGATTGAAATATAACTTTTTCTATGGAGGAATTGTTTAAACCAGTTCTCAAAAAGAAAATAAATACTTTTACTTAGTCATTGTAAAAGATAGTATTCATGCAGTTTGTCTTGTTTTGTCCTGAGGTGTAACAGTTAGGTATTTATGCATACTGTACAGTCAACATAATATTTAGAATAATTTAAAACATTATATTCATGACTTTTATTAAATACCCAGAGCAACTATGAACGAGATCCCAGAGGGTTTTACGAGTGTTCTGCTCCTTGTTTTATACTAAATGATTCTGTACATTGGAGGCTGTTCAGCTCTTTGTTCTGGTGCAATTAATAATTTAAGACGCCATCGCCTTAATCACCTGAGCAGTTTTCAATGATGAACCTTAAAAGCGTCAACTCTTTATTCCACCTCATCCGTGGCGTTTTAAAAGGCTTTAAAGAGGCTCGGTTCGCTGGAATCTGGCTGGAATCCATCAGCATCCATCCATCAGCTGATGTTTTCTCTCTGTGAAGCATCCTGTGGGTCCAGGTCTGCTCAATCATTTTAATAGCAATAATTATTTGGCAATGACAGTTAATTCTAAATGTTTACATCAATTGCGCAAACATGAGAATGATAACAATAATTAGAGATTTAAACCAAAAGATAAATGTAATGACATTTACAAATGTAACATTTTAAACCAAACTAAAAGAACCCGAATTAAAAAACTTTAAAGCCACAGGCATATATGATATATATAGATATATAGATTTATATAGATAGATATAGATAGATATATAATGTGCTGAAATATTTCCAGTTTAGTTTACATTATTGTACATTACTGTTACATATTTGTTGGTAGCGAGCAGCTGGCTCCTCTAGTATTTAACATTCACTGCTTTTTACAGTCGTGCTGTGTTCAGCCCGTTTTGAGCGCTTATATGTGCGCACAGCGTTGTTGCACCCGTGAGACCTTTCTCACTGCTAATGATTGTGACGAAGACATCAAAAAGTGTTGACACTGTAATTATGAAAATAAATAATGAAGCATTTAAAAAAACAAGACGCTGAAGAGAAAAGAGGAAATAAAACAGAAGGAGAAAAATCCATTACTTATAACGAATACGTCTGCAACATCTCCATTTCTATAAAAACAAATAGTGGTCGGTTCAGGAGTCTGTTAAATACATGAATGGATTTTCTGGAAATTTTATTTGAAGATTTTTTTACGACCGTTAAAAAACCGTTAAAATGTCCCATGAGGCCAAAATCACTTTCTCTGATTTAGCAGCATCACGTTTCAATTTACGCTGAATATGTATGTTGTATTACAGTGAGTGTAATTTATATGCAAGTTGTGTTTATCGAGAACTCGATCCGATTTTCACTTTTAGATATTTTTTTCCCTTTTAGCTCCAGATTTTTCATTGTTATTTAAAGTATTCCTTTATTAACGCAGAAAAATAACCTTGATTTTCGAACAGTCTCTACTGTAGTGACTGGGTGTTTCCTGCTCTCGGGCCTCGGAGTTCATTTCTACCAAGTGTTATTAAAATAACCAGCTGTCCTTTTTGAGCGACGTTGTGCTTTTGGGTGGAGGTCCGTCCCCTCGTCCTGTAGAATGTGCGTCTCTGCCCGCTGAGTTTTATACAAAGTGCGTAAAGATGCGGGTAAAAGGCAGTGCGTGATGAGGGCAGAGCGTCTCCGTCTCGGTGTTTCTCAGTGGAGAACTGGCTACAAGGGGCTTTAATGCCGCGGGTGGGTTTTGGCCACCGACGAGCTTCTGCGTGAAAGAGGAAGAAAGGCGCTCGAGGCAGCGCGTGTCATTCACGGACGCACAGCTGAGATCCATGACTTCTAATCCATTTTCTGCGCAATATCGACGGTTCGGTTTCCGTGTAGAGTTCAGCCACATGACAGCTCCGTCGCCCCTGAACCGTGCGTAAAGGGGCTGGGTTTCAGCAGCCACAGCGCGTCCAAATCTGATCTGAAACTCTGACCGCTGCGCCTATGGCGTCTGCGAATTAAAAAAATGATGTCATGCGAAGCCACAAGGGGACCTGGGATTTACCAGATACCTTCCAGTTGAGCAGGAGTCCTGCCAAGTAAAGGACAGCCTCCTCCTCCTCTCCTCCTCCACTTCCAGCAGCGACAAGTGCACACAAACGACGGAGGAGAATTGAGCAAATTATCTGCTTTCCGTCCACCTGCCTGGACGGTAACGATTGGCGACGTCCCGGCTCCTCGCACGCCGCCATCGAGCGAGCCGCAGCCGCCCCTTGATTGTCGTCAGTAAGTGATAGGAGCGGGGCAGGTGATCTGGAGGGAGGGAGGGAGGGAGGGAGGGAGGGAGCCCCGGCACAGGATGCCCTTTCCCGCGGGCCGGTGAGGACTCGCACCGACCCCCGGCTTCTCCCCAGCAGCTTCTCGTCGTCCTGCGGTTGATGTGGAGATGATGGACGGTCCTCTTCGCCGCCCAGCGGGGGTCCTCGCCTCCCCCCCGGCTTCTGGGAGCCAGCCCGCCGGCTCTGACACGCTCACCTCCGGCGGCGGCGGCGGCAGCAAACCTCTGGCGTTCTCCATCGACCGGATTATGGCCAGGACGCCCGAACCCACCAGGTCGATACCGCTCCCCGGCTGGTTCCAGTCCGCGCCCGTGGGGAAACCAGACGCGTGTCCGTCCTCGCTGCATTGCATGATCCCGCTGGTGCCGCTCGGTTACGAGCCGGGCCACCGGCTCAGCATCACCGGGCTGGAACCGGGCCACATCGACGCCTCGTCTCTCGCCGCTCCCGCAGACTTTCTGGGCTTTGGGCTGAACTACAAGAACCAGCAGGAGGAGTCCGCCGTGAGCCAAACCGCGGGCCAGTACAAACTTTTCAGACCCCGCGTGGTGAACCAGTCCTTCCCCACCATGGGCACCGTGTGCTACTTGAACTGCGGCGGGGACGGCGGCGCGTGCCCGCCGCCCGCCGGCCTCGTCAACCTGCACCCCATGGCGTCGTACCTGCTCAGCGCGCGGCACAAGGCTTTGATGGCGGAGAAGGGCAAGCCGGGCCTCCAGCAGGCCGCAGAGCGGTACCCGGGGTCCGGGGTGCAGGCGTTCAAGGAGCTGTCCCAGAGCCAGATCCAGCACTACATGAAGGAGCGGGACCAGATCCTCACGGACACGCTCTTCAAGGGCTCCGCGGCGGCGGCGGCGCGTCTGAGCGGCTCCTGTCCCGGTAACAAGCCCAAGGTTTTCACCTGTGAAGTCTGTGGCAAGGTGAGTCCCGGTTCGCCCCGGTTCGCCCCGGTTCGCCCCGGTTCGTCCCGCCTCCGCTGCGGGCGCGAATCCCAGCGGACTCCGGAGCGCAGGAGGCCGCTCGAAATGCCTTCCATTAAAGATTACATTTTTATTTTAAAATTCGAAAAGCAACGTAAACGACAATTGTCACACCAGTGGCCAGGGGGCGAAATTATCAAATCCAAGTGGAAAAAATACCTGGTGAATACTTGCTTCCACTTTAGAGGATAATTTTAGCAAAAAGATTCGATTTAGACGATTGTGCCTTAAATTGATGATGGAAATTGGTCATCAACGCTTTAGACTCTTATGTTAAAATGTTTGTTTCTTTGTTGGGACCAAACACGTTATTCAGGAAATAATCCTCCTTTTATCCTACACATCATTATTCCCTCATGGATTAAATTTTATTTGGGAAGAGTCTTTAAAATTAACTCAGATTTTTGTTTTCTTTGCAAACCATTGGATTCTTGCACAATAATCTCCTGATGGACAAGTTGGTGTTTTATTTATTATTAGCCCTATTTTCATCTGAAAGCACAGGTTTGAACCAAATGTCAAATTGAATTCTTTCTCTTTTCGGTTTCCAGTATAAAATGTGTATTGTATTTTGTTAACTTATCCCGATGCACCGTTTGTTTCTGCATTTCCAGGTGTTTAACGCGCACTATAACCTGACACGCCACATGCCCGTGCACACCGGCGCGCGGCCGTTTGTGTGTAAAGTTTGCGGAAAAGGCTTCAGACAAGCAAGCACGCTGTGCCGGCACAAAATAATCCACACTCAGGTACGAGCTAAGCTTATTATACACACGAAATATGAATATTTTTATTAAATGTATTTTATTACTGAATCGTATCAAATGCATTTTCAAAAATACATTGTACCGCTAACGTTAATAACGTTTTACTTTTCTATGCACCGTTGCTGGTTTGTGGTCCCTCAAAACCATATAAGCAGGAAACAATAGTCATATTGATCATTTTACTATTGATTTAGAACAGAAAAATATTTTTGCGAGCAATAGAACACTTAACATTATTACACGACAGTGTAAATAAGACGAATTTGCATTTGAAACAACAATTTCGGCGTCTGAAAAAAACAGTCGTTAATTTTTTTCATAATTTAAACTGTTTTGTTTATTATGTTTAACAATAAAAATATTTTACTCGAGTAATAATTAGCTCAGTTGTAAAGCGAGCATAACTATTTGTTTTAAGAAACAAATATTTTTTAAGGTATAAACATGAAAATATTTTAAAAGTATTTATATTAATATTAAATATTTACTCTTTTATCATATTTCTAAAAGTGAACTGAAGTGTAATAAATGAAAACTAAATTAACTGTAAAGATTATTAAAACCCCACTTCATGGTTCCCTTTCTTGGGACATGAACATTTAATTTGTGATATTACGAAGGCTTTAATATGATGATTTTTTTCTAAATCATTTTCGTTATTTCCTAATTTTTTTGAGTTAATTGAGATGATTTTGTTGTGTTTGAGCTCCTCCTGTGGCGCCACAGGTGTCATGCAGCATTGGGATATCAACTCCAGAAGATCTGGATAAAATTACAATAAATCAAGTGTATTTTTGTGAAAAATAAGTTTAAAAAATATATCTCTACGTCTATAATGGTGTGTTTGAACGCCTTCCTGTCTTTACGTCATGTGTGGTCTTGTTTTGCTTTTGAGTGATTTTCATTTCCCTTTTTCTGTTTTAAAGGAAAAGCCGCATAAGTGCAACCAGTGCGGAAAAGCTTTCAACCGCAGCTCCACCCTTAACACGCACACGCGCATCCACGCGGGGTACAAACCGTTCGTGTGCGAGTTTTGCGGCAAAGGATTTCATCAGAAAGGTGAGAAACGTGACCCTTCAACCTCTTTGATTCCAACTTTTTTGTAAAGTGGATGATGCGTTTATCTATAACACATGATTTATAAATAAATCATATAGGACACACGTTGGGTCCTGAAAGTGAGGTACTTTTCATTTTGCTTAACATTTGCATAAACCTTTATTTTTGCAGCTAAAATTATTCTCTTTAATAGATTCTGACTCCGAGCCAAATTTAAATAAAACCAGATCCATTAATAAATAAATTTCTATTGAGGGGATGGGAGGAAAAGTCAGATGCAGGACAACAGCTTTAAGATTTATTTATAGGAGATTTATTTAGAGTTGACCTGTTGACTGACAGTCAAGAACCGAATGCCTTTGGATCAACAACATACTTCAGCTGCTACTCTTATGTTGTGTTAATTGTGTGACACAACAGAGAATTTTAATGTGACTCTGGAGGTTTTATTGCATTTTGCCCTGAACTGATGTCCCGTCCTCCGACTCTCCACAGGAAACTATAAGAACCACAAGCTGACGCACAGCGGCGAGAAGCAGTTCAAGTGTACGATCTGCAGCAAGGCGTTCCACCAGGTGTACAACCTCACCTTCCACATGCACACACACAACGACAAGAAGCCCTTCACCTGCCCCACCTGTGGGAAGGGCTTCTGCCGGAACTTTGACTTGAAGAAACACGTGCGGAAGCTGCACGACCCGGCCGGGTCGCAGTCGCCGCCCCAGGCCTGAGGCCCGAGGCCCGAGGCCCGAGGCCCGAGGCCCGAGGCCGGGTCCCGCCTGAACACGAACTGCCCTGGAGCCGCGACCTCCCATCACGATGAAAACCCGGTCCAGTTAAGACACATTCATGATCTTCTGTCGGTGTCAGGAAGGATATTTTTTCACAAATTATAGTAATTAACGACTTTATGTTCATAAATATAATATGTTCTGTGCTTTGTTCCCTCAAATCGGTGATTCTTTCCCTTTATAATTTATTAAGCCTCCCGGCGTCTCTGAATCCTTCTGTCTTTTGTAACCATAGCGATTCTGAAAAAATTCCTTCACTTCCCATCACGTGTTTTGTTTAAACCTGAGACCTTTGAATCCAGACAGCCTCAAATTAGAAATAAGTCCATCACAATGCAAACTCTGTGAAGTCACTCTGGTGCTTTTGTTGCCTCTAATTAGTTTTTCTAAAATTCTAAATTGCAGCCATTTCTAAAGCAGCTGAAGGAGACTGATCGTGTTCTGAGAGTTCACTGTTTCTGACCCTGGACTAGATACAATGACTATGTGAGTTTAAACCCACAGCGTTTGGAACCTGGAGCTTCAGTAAACTAACGCTTATCCTATAAAATAATTAGTGAAAGATTTTTTTTTTAAATTAATTTGAGGGCAAGTGTTTAGAGTGAACAAACCCAAAATCGACATTCTGACTTTGGCCCTACATCAAATCTGCAAGACTCCGATGAGTCGGAGCCTGAAAGGTTCTAACATGAAGAGGACGATTTCCATGTGTACATTTGTGAAGTGCACCGCCTCTGAACAAAGCACCAGCCCGTGATGATAAACCACATCCTGACTACAGCCCTGCTGCAAATGGACTATGAAGTGAACACAGTTTTCTGCCTGGGCTCATTTTAGATATTAAGAGAAATTCATTTGATTGGTCCCGTAAACTCAATTTGCATTTTCCACGTAATAAATAATAACAAACACCACATTCAGTGTTTTACTGTGACTGCTGCCCAGAAGAAAAAAGGGAAAACCACATCCTCACCACCTTTGAGCCTGTTCACCTCTATCCTTTAAACTTGACTTTCAAAAAAAAGAAGCCATCAGGACCTTTGCTAACGCCGACAGGAGCTGCAGCAGCCCCTCGGACCGAGCTGAACCTCTGACCTCTGACCCCTCTGGACACTGCGGCTCCTTTGTCTCTCCCAGCTCTTGTTGACTGAGGATGAACTGAAGTGATCATTACGAGTCATCAGTCACTAGTTTGGATTTTCTTTCGGTTGCATCTCGGGATGTGAGAGTGATGAACTCTGAGACCAGAGGTGAAATGACAGATCTGAGCAGATTTTATTGTGAAAAACAGGATTTATAAAGCAACGCTATGATGTTCTAGAGTTTCCTCATCATAAAGACCAGAACAAACCCAAACCACTGACAGGCTTCATTACCGAAACACTCACTGGGTTATTTTGAGTCTACCCCACATACTTTACACCCTCCTGCTGACACAAAGACAAATATAGATGATAGCACCAACAATGTCCTCCCACAGACAGTACCATACAATATAGTGCATACAGTACAAAATGCAATGTGCTGTGATGCAGTGCGATACTGTGAGATGTCGTTTGCAGTGAGTAAAACGGTGCAAAACCAAAAATTAACACTTCTCTTATGTTCAGTATCCAGATGAGTTATAGCTCCACAATCATAAACAATCGAATGTGAGCTTTGGTTTAACTTTAGTTGATGCCAACTGGAAACTGATGTCATGCAGGACACAGTGATGGGTCAGTTTGCACTGACGTTCGTCTCGCACCTGAAAGCAGCACAGTCCAAACACCCAATGCTCCTCTGCGCAGCGTGACTGGAGCGGGACCAGAACAGAGTGGTGCGTGCCTGGAGGCAGCACAGGCTGTTTGTGCAGCTCCTCGCTAAAAGTTGTGAACCGATCGGGTGAGGAGTCGATTGTGTTGTTTACTAAAGCAGACGCCGCTGCAGCACAGCGTGACACCAGTCTGGTCCCGGTTCCAGACTCCAGGAGAAGCAGGAGCTGCTGCAGCGTTCAGACTTGATTGGTGTCTATTATTTTAGTGGAAACGGTTGCAATATTTCAGCCTTTCCTTTCATTTCATAATACAGGTGTGTTTAATGACTTTACTGAGTGGAGTCAGTTCTGCTGCCTTTATAGAACTCACCAGGCTCAAGACTTACTCCAGTCATGATAAACTCTAATAGTCATCAGGACAAATTTGAATCCTTGAAAAACTTCATTACTGGTATTTCATTGGAGATTTCAGTCAGTACTACGTCCAGTACTAAGTAGCCTTAATGACAGCTTTGGTTCCGTTTAATGGATTTCCCTGTAAGTTCCCACCCACTGAGTCAATATCTGATAACAGTGTTGAAAGATAATCCATCTGTTCAGTTTAAACATCCAACACATCTCTGTTGTCATGTCTTCTTATCTCTGGTTCTGACGGATTTAAAAAAAAAACACTGAAGCTTTTTCTCTACTAGTTAATTTGTTGATGATTTTATTTTCAGTCTCAGGATTATTGTAAAAAGTGTTTTATGATATTTATTTTAAATTGTGCCACTAACTTAAAGAAAACAGCAGAATGCGCTGATACGTGAAGGAGGAAAAAAACCTTGTTTGTCTTGGACCTTTTGCTGCTCAGAAAACCGAACATGGCCTCCAGCAAAATGGTCAATAAAGTCAACTGTGTGTGCGCCACTTCTTCCAAACTATTCTTTGAATACATTAACACACTGATTGCATGTGATGGAGGAAAATTATAAATAAATATTTTTATTTATATTTTGGGGTTTGCATTATTTCAAGATTAGAGAGTAATAAACTCAGAAAACAAACTAGTTATGGTTTTGTCTCTTAACTAAAAACAACAAAAAACAAATATATGAATCATTTGCCTATTTGTAATCATCAGTCAATCAATCAATTAATCAATCAATCAGTCAATCTATCATAACTGCAAGGTCTCAGAAAACCACTGTCAGTAAACTGTAACTTCTGAAATGTAGGTAATGATTGTTAACACTCTTCCACGGAGCTGAAGGCCACTGTTCAAAAGTGTGGAATCTCAGTAAACTGAGTTTGAGAGACGCATTCACCTGTGAAGCTCCAATAACGCTGCATAGAATACACAGGTTTTAGAGCAATATGAGCCGTTATCCAAACAACATCTTTCCTGTTGCACTTCTCTTATATTTTACATTTAAAAACTTTCAACATTTCTGGAAATGTGTTTTCTAGTCCTGAGGTTAATCCATGCATCCATTCGCCTCGCTCTGTTTCCAAGGCCAGGTCACAAGGGGAAAAGGGGCCTCGGCTGGGGACCCCAGACCTCCCCTACATGGACACTGAAGCAGACAGACACGTGGACACTGAAGCAGACAGACACGTGGACACACAGAAAACTAAACTGAACTAGAAAATACCTCCAGATGTTGTTATAGTTGATAGTAACAGGTATTAGTAGTAGTACTGTAACAATTAAAGTGGAACCTCGGGGCAAAAAGGCTGATTATCTGAACGCCTTTAGATTTCATTATATGCAGCAACAGAAACATATCATTAAATGATGGTAATGTAAAGTTTACTAATTACGCCCGTTGTAATTAGAACCACATAAAGGATGATAAAAGTTACACACGTGTCTATAAACCCTTTGTACCAGGTAAACACTTACTAAACAACAAACGTAAACTAGCAGTCGGAAGACACGGGTTTTACTGGAGGGGCAGGTTTAAACACACACACGGAGCTAAAGTATTTATTATGCAGTTATAAACAAAAAACAAAGAATGCACGTTTTCCACACGGTGCGTCATCGCCGTGCGCCGGGCAGCGCTGGAGGCGGCTCCTCGGATCCGGACGCTGATTGGAAAAGCTCGACCACGCGTGGACAGGCCCATTTTCTAAGCAGTAGCTGAGCGCTCGTTTGTTGTACCTGTTCTGCATTGACGGGCGGCCACATGCACGTAGACTCGCTCGTCATTAAAAAAATGATTTTTCGCCGTCTTCTGACAGCTTTAGACCAGACTTAGACGTGGACGAATGGTGTGAAGCGTACGCAGTTAACGCGCAGCAGTGAAACGCACATCGAATGTGCTGCGAGAAAAAACAAACGCACCGTCGCCGTGTGACTAAACTCCGCTGACTCCCGCAGATCTCTGAAAATGGACCTTCCTAAAGACGCACATTGGAAATTCAAAACCGGGAGTTAAAGGCAGGATTTTCAAAATAAACGTCAAGAGTAAAATCTCTAAACATAACTCTAAACACATTACATTCCTTCAGTCAGTTGTGCAGCTATACTTGCGCAAATGTTATCAGTAATACCTCCGTTATTACACAGGCATAGATTTAAACCGTATGTTGGTTCTGTATTAAGCTAATCGTTATTAACTATAAACATAGAATAACATTTTTAAATTAAGCAAACGTATGATTTGTATTTAAAGTTTTCACATTCATTTCCAAATGTATTGTTGTTTAAAGTAAATGTTGTGAAGGATTTGAAAATCCTGATCGTGTTTGGTTTTTTTTGTTTCCTAACTTTGGTGTAGTTTGAGACCGCGGAGGGCTCTTGTTTTATCTTGAAGGGAAGACCGGAAACGGATTAGTTTGTGGCGACAACGTGTAAGTCACGCAGCTCACCTCTCGTCGCCTCTGAGGAATAGCAGGTCTTGCCCCGAACTTCCCTCTCATTTATCGCAAGGAGCCTGTGAGACGAGAAGGAAAGGTTTGTCAGCTGTTCTGCTTATTGCTTCAGTGAAATGAGCTGTAGGAGGTTTTAGTGTTGCAACAGTTCCGGAGTTGATCAATACAGAAACTGAAAATCTGCATGAAACTTCAATGATTCTACAAATTATAATCGTAGATAGATTTGCTGCTTAATCTATACTTTATTTAAACGTTTTGTGTTGTGCTACATTTAAACACGTGCCTACTATGCACGTGACTTAGCTGGTTTAAGGCTGATTTGTAATTGTTAGTTTTGGTGGGTTACATATCATACTTTAGTAATAACAGCTGTTTAAGTCCACTAACTCATCACAGGACTCGCAACTCTGTTTAAGTGGGAAGTGAAATCTGATAATTTGGGAGATAAAATCCTTAATCTGTTACTTTCATAATCATCAAACATCATGTCATACTTATAATCCTGTTATCGAAAGTTGCTAGTTTCGATCGTTACCGGTTAGCTAGCATCTCATCCGAACTGAGAAGGAGAGAGAAGCTTCTACCCGCATTCGGTCCCAACAGACCTAAAAGCTCACAAACTAACACATTTTATGTACTTTGTAGACCGTGAGGCGTATAAACCGGTAAAACCAGAATCCATTGACGCCTTGGCGTTGTTTGTTCGCCATTATCAGCGTGGACCGTTAGCTTAGCTTGAACCTCCTGGGCGTGTAAATATGGCGGCACGGGTCCGGGGAAGTTAGTAATTATATCATTATGTGACTGCCTTTCATGCAGTTCGTGATTAAAATCGGCGTTCTAGAGGGTTTTTTAGCTCCATTCGGCGTTTTTTTGATGACCGATACTTGCTAATTATGTGGTGAGCACGTTGCCTAACGAGGCCTTTGTCTACAATGTTGACTTAACGAGGTCGGACATGTTGAAATGGACTCTTACCTGGTCCCCGCATGTTCACACAGACGCCAACATGGCTTCAATTAACAGCTGTGCCGTGATTTATCCTTTAGTTTGTTTGACATTAAAACAGCACAACAGTAAACCTAGTAATTAGCGTTAGCATTTTAGCATACTTCAGTTTCTTCTACGGCTGAATCTTGGGAGGCTGCGTTACTGGGCCCAGTATGCTTTCCTTTGTTTACAGTGGGACCTAAGCCCACTTGTTTCTTTAACGAATATGTTAGTATTAATTAATGTATTATTGCATGTATTTTCATGGTTTTCAAATATTTTATAGATCATGCATACAGTTGACTAGTCAAAACTATTTCAGAATAGTTAGTCATAACTAATATAATAGATGCTTGTAACCAGCATTGATTGCCTCTGCCTGTATGTCATGACTTAATGTTTGTTTTGCTTTTCCAGCTGAACAGTCATGTACAACCGTTTGGGGACACTTCATAAGCCAGCCGGCCTCTTCGTCAGAGGACACCATAAGTACCGGGGGAAAATCCTTGGCATTCGTAGAGAAGATATAAATCCATGGGAACGGAGGGCACCTCTTGCCCCACACAATGTGGAGGAGCTGACTAAAGCTGGCGTCAAGGTCGTAGTCCAGCCGTCCAACCACAGAGCCATCCCTGATATGGTGAGGCCATCAGTAATGCACAAGCGCACAATATTCATGAAACAAATTAGTAGTTTTCTGCTGTCTGATTAACTGCGTTTTGCTTTCAGTACTACGAGAAGGCAGGCGCCATCATTCAGGAAGACATTTCAATGGCAAACCTAATTTTAGGAGTAAAGCAGCTACCGCTCGCCTTCATCATTCCCCACATGACATACCTTATTTTCAGCCACACTGTGAAGGCTCAGGAAGTCAACATGGCCCTTTTAGATGAACTCATCAGACAGGTAAGAATTATTGAATGAAACCTAAATAGTCACTACGATTGCCTGTATAATATTTGTGGGACGATGTTAAGAAAGCCCTTGCTCACTGGTTCTGCGCTCATCACCAGCCACTTTAGTTAATGCTCTGCTTATTCAGTGAGTAGTAACAAAGGCTGAGAAGCAGCCGGACCACAGCTGTTTTCTCTTCACAATGAGCCACAGGAGGCAGACATGTTGAGGTGTAATGAGGCCAGTGTGAGACAAATGAAAGTTCTATAAATGTCTTGTATCACAATGGGCCACGCCTGACAGGCATTGGTAGCGGTTGTGTTGACTGAGAACAGAAAATCAAATCATCAGCACACAGTGAGAGTTTGTGATCATATGAGGGACAAATGTTTTAGAGCTTTCACAGTTAAGAAATTGAGGAAAGCATATTACTTATTTATTACTATGTTGGGTCCTTTGTTCCTTTTCTCTTCTTTTTTTGTCATCTGTATTTTTCTTCAAATTTAAATCTTTTCTGCTATCTTTGAACCAAACAGATAAAAAGTAGTCAAGCAGTAGCTACCACAGATAATTTGATTGGATACATTAAAATATGTTACTTCCATTCCACAACATGACATCACACTGCTGAAGTTAAATGTTTTGAATGGGCATGTTATACATATGAATGAACATATTCATTTATATTTCTGGCTGTAATTTTACTTATTGATTATTGATGATGTATATCAAATTCAGTCAAATACAGGAAGACACGAGTTGTTGATCAATTTACAAACAAAATGGATACGACTGATCTGATTTATAGACACATTCATATATTTGATATCTTTTTTGTTGTGATTCCTTTACTTACTCAAAGATGACATCGTGGTTGCTTTTGTCATTCCAGAATTGTCGTTTGATCGACTATGAAAAGATGGTTGATGCGGCCGGTCGACGTGTTGTAGCCTTCGGTATCTGGGCCGGTATCTCAGGTAGGACATCAGACCGGTTTGGCAGGGAACATGGTCTGCGCTGACTGTACTTGGCACGGCTGTAATAGTTTGCTTTGGCAGCAGCTGACATTGGGGACAGTGTCTGACTCTATATGGATCCAACCTTGTTTAAACATTTGATGAGTCAAACCTGTGCCAATATGACAACAGCTGTTAAGTCAGTCCTGACTTTAATTATTAAGTAATGTTAGGTTAAAAGTTTAATTTACAGTATCTGAAACCCAGGAGTGGTCACATATGGAAGTACAGTAATACACATCTTTCCTGTTTTTTTGTAGGAACGCTTAACATTTTGCATGGACTCGGGGTTCGATTGCTGGCTCTCGGTCACCACACTCCATTATTGGTAAGAGAAGCCGTTCTCTAAACCCTCATGATCCCTTATCTAAAAAGAGAATGTCGTCAAAGCATGAAACCCAATATATTTTATTGAAATCCCGAAATCTCAGAAACAAACATGTGTAATTGACATTTAATCTAACATGAAAAGCTACAGATTAAGCTTTTCTTACTCTTTACAGCACATCTCCATGGCTCATAACTACAGGACTATCAGCGAGGCCATCCAGTCTGTGAGGAACTGTGGGTATGAGATTTCCCAGGGGCTCATGCCTAAATCCATTGGCCCCCTGATAATTTGTATCACTGGAAGTGGAAATGTCGCTAAGGTATGAAACAACACCCAGTGTTTTTCAAAATGATAAAATCTGCATTTCTGTGAAATTCTGCTCATCTTCACTTTTCTTGTCTACAGGGAGTCAAACAAATGCTCAGTCATCTTCCTGTTGAATATATTGATGTTGAACATTTGAAGAACGTGCGTGAGAAAGGAGGTATGTTTGTCAACAGCTGATTCAATTGAATCAATTCAGTTTTATCTATATAGTGCTGATTCAGTTATCTCAGGGCGAAGTGCCTTAGGTTCAAAACTTTACACATTATGTGCTCACTGAAAATATGTATGTACTTGTTTTGTCCTCATATTTTATGTATATCACAACTATGGTAAATGAGCAGCCAAGTGGAGAACAGATGTTCATGAACATTGTCTAAATGCTGAGTTAGACATTATTGGACCTTGCTTTCTGAAGTGTGTCTGATGATGTTCTGTGCTTTCTGCTCAGATTTGAACAAGATTTATGTCGTCATCGCGAGCAGAGAACACTACATGCGTAGGGCAGACACCGGTACATATTGCCCCATCGACTTTGAGCAGAACCCAGATAAATACATCTCAAACTTCTCTACTGAGGTGAGTCAGCTGCAGGAACCTCATGCCAGAACGTTCATACCTACACAGATTATTGGTTTCAGGTACCATAACATGCTTCATGTCCCTTTTAAACCACAGATTGCCCCACATGTGAGCTGCCTGATGAATTGTATTTACTGGGGCCCAAACACTCCCAGACTCCTCCGACGACATGATGCCCAAAGGCTGATGATACCAGACAATCCCTTCGCTGTAAACACTAGGGGATCACCAGGGCTGCCTCACAGGTTAGCATTATACGCAAGCTCTGAAAAACCCACTCCAAGCTTAACAACACCTGCCAGTCCTTGTTCCCCATTGGAACCTTCTGACCTCTCTTTGTTACTCTGGGGTTTAACCCCCAGAACCTTAGACAGAACAGTAAACAGTCACATCATGTCTGAGTTTGAACAGAAAACCATTTAGTTGTTCTTTTCAAGAGAGATGTCATGTGTTACTAATAAATGTTTATTATTACACAGCTGCAGGTATAAGTTGGAGATGTCCTTGAACGTGTTGTTTAAGTTGTTCAACATGATCCCACATAACGCTGGCCAGAATGTACAGCTCACCATACTCACTGAGAAGTGCATGTTCTCCCAGAGTGAGCTCAGAAATCCTGACGCAGCCTGTTAAAGATTCTTTATAGCACTGCTGTGACTTGGACCTGTTCTCAACCCTTTAGCCAGACGCTGATAAGGTCACACTTCTGTGCTTGACACTGGACTTGAGGGAGAGGATAAACCTGCAGCCTGACAGTTGCTGTGTTTCCACACAAGCTTATCTTTGTGCGTGTTTGCAGAGGGACAGTGAGGCCGTCGTTCTAACCCCTTCCTCTCTCTCTGCAGGATGCTGGCCATCTGTGACATCTCTGCTGACACCGAAGGGTCAATAGAGTTCATGACCGAGTGCACAACCATCGATAAGCCGTTCAGCATGTATGACGCCGAAAAGGACGTTCATCACAGCAGGTAAAGTACAAACCTCATGGCCGACCTCCTGGCACCCACAGTCTCACTTTTACTTAGTCTGTGATGGTCAGACGCGAGAGTCTGCTGGTAAATAGTCTGTTTACCAAACCAAGATGCATTTAATCATGGCGCCATTTTCAGCTTCAACTAATTACATTTGATGTTTCGTAGATTAAGTTCATGATGCCTAATTGGCTGTGTAATTAACTCAGAGTTTCTTCTGCTGCTCATAAGGACCAGGAGCCTGAGGTTCTTTGTTTTGCTTTGGTTCATTCAAAGCTTTAGTTAAAATAGATATTTACACCTAAATGATATGAGAAATGAGAAAGCATCAAATAGAAATGAGCGTATATTGACCAGTGCTAACATTTAGCTTTTTTACCTGTGTTGATTCCCAACCTTGCAAGAATCTCGTCTCCACATATCTTTTATTCCTGTGACGTTGAGAGAGGGATCATTTCATGATGTAGGTTAATCTACATGGATTAATCATCCTGCTGGTGATTATTGCGTTACAGCGTTTTCAGTCATGCTGCCAAATGTCTCTGCATCTCTTCACCGGAGTGATTCTCTATGAACTGTGCTGCATGGTTTTGGTTTCAAAGCAGAAAGCATATAATTTACATTTTGCTCCATGACCCTATTTGTAACTTTGGGCCTTGCCATGATGAAGATTGAGACCATTTGCATCGATGGCCTTAGCGTGAGCATTTTGGTGTACACTGAAGTGTGGTCTCACTTCACCAACAGAGAAAAGACTTGAGGTTGAATGATCTATCTGGATATAAACCATATTCTGTTTCTGCTTGCGGCAGCGTTGAAGGAGACGGCATCCTCATGTGCTCCATCGACAACCTTCCGGCTCAGCTTCCCGTCGAGTCCACTATGTGCTTTGGAGACCAGCTGGCTCCCTACATGTTGGAACTGGTAAGACACCTAGACTGGAGGCAGAGAGAACAGGCCTCAGTGCTGCAGGGTTGGGTTGGGGGTATTTGAAGTGGTAAAGGAATTAATAATAAAAAAATGTAATGATTAAAAATCTAGTTAAAACCCAAAGGCAGCACTTAATGCTTATTGTTAAAGTATTTTTTTTAAATAAACTTCTTGTTTTGTTGTCATCAGTTGGAATCAGATGCCTCCAGATCTCTGGAAGAGGAGAAATTCAGCAACACCGTCAGAAACGTAAGGATAATGGCCCATACAGTAGGACGTTTATAGCTCAAACACTATAGGTTTATCAGTTTCTATCTTGTGTTCAAATAAATACAAATATATAAATATCTGTTCCCAAAGGCTGTCATCACCTCAAACGGAAAACTCACTCCCAACTTTCAGTACATCACTGAACTTCGACAGGAAAGGTAAGTACTGACTGAGCCTGTCTGTTATTGGGTGCACGATGTTTAGCGTATGATTGTATTCAGGCTTTAACTCCCTTATTTGAAATACTATTGAAAAGAAAATGGGTTAATGCAGCATGTGAACGAGAGAAGACGAGATATAATGTAGTCTAACCATGCCAGTTTATTAATGACTGACTCAGCAGCGGTGATGAAGGCTTAGTAAAACCTAGCGGTCTGTGATGTTTCAGTGTCCTTCCTGCTTTGCTGACGGCAGGACTCTAACGACTAACTCTCACTTTGTGGTTGTTCCTGCACAGTGCTGCCGTCTGGTGCCTGCTGTGCCAGCCTGCCTTTCTATTTAGACCTGCACGGCTAACGCGCTAATTAGCCACAGCTGCTATCCAACCTCAAGTACTGGACTTTGCCCTTTGCGTACTGAGGGGTAGAAACATTATTTCTTCTCACTTATAATAACCAGAATCACCCCCCTCTGTCACATCAGCTGTCTGTTGTCCGTTCCCAGCGTTGCATTTTTACATCATCATCATCGCCACCTGTCTTCATGTGACCCATAGGATTAATTAATATCCGTTTAATGTCTGTGTATCCAGTACATATTCTACTTCAGATAAACAAAGAAAGGTAAAAAACATGCACATCCCAGTTTAGTTTAGATTGTTATTATATTATTATTATACTATATTATTAATAAATAATGCCAGACAAATCACAGCTTAGGTAACTTGTTTCCACCACCACCAATGTGCACATTTAACCTAAACGTCCTGAGTCTCTGTCTGTACTGGATACACAGCCACGATTGAAACATCTCCTTTAATTCCGTGTGACATGTGGCATAAATCATACATCAGCATGTTTATCATTTATTTCCACCTGTAATTCATTGTCATCATTTTATCTGTTTTAATTCTTAACCTTTTTAAAATTGATTTCTTTAACAGTCCTCTCAGTTTATCTGCGGCTTCTGCTATGAAGGACTTATTAATGAGCTCCTAGAAACCTATTCAAACGCCACAAACATTCACAGTAACAATGTTTGTTACTTTGGATTATCAACACACGATTTGAATAAACAGCTTGGTTGAAGCGATTGGAGCTTCTCCTTGAGACGTGTGTCACCCAAGCGTTGCTCTCACTCATATTTAGGCCACCTTTAAGACGTGATTCCTTCTGATTTATCCTAAATATCATTTTCCAGACAAGCCATGCCCCCAAATCTTAATCCTTTAGATTGAGTTTGGCTCCTTAAGATATGTAAACGAGGGGTGAAATCCTCCTGAGGGAACGGCTCTTTTGTTTTTTAATTAAGGAAAAGAGGCCCGGCGGCAGGCGGCCCTCTGGTCAGACCTCCAGTCGGTCCCACTGCGACTTGTGTATGTGTCTCATCCAATTAGGCCAAAGCTGCCGAGTCCAGGAGTCTGACTCGTGGGCTGTTTGAGACGGGTGGTAGCATATTAATGCCACGGGTCACTCAGGGCAGTGCCTCGATGACGGTGTTATTATTGTCATGAGATAATCCAGAGTTTTTAACTGAATCGATTTGTTTAGAGAAGATGTCTCAGTTTAATTAATAAGGATTTGACGTGATGCTTCCTCCCCTAATACGACTTTCTTTGACATTACACATGGGTGAATATATCCCCATCATTTTGTAATATTTCATTTAATCCTTTTAAATTTTTTACCCTAAATATCATTTACAATACAGGTCAGTCTTAGAGTGTTGACTGACACAGTGTTTCCTAATAATGTTCAACAACATTGTCCTCTTGGCTGTGAGAAACATCACTCATCTCAATGCCTGTTGTTGTGTCTGTCGTTTTGGTGCAGTGAGATATAAAAATAGGAGTTGAGTTAAAAAAACACTGTTGTGGAGGGTGATTGTGTAGATAGGCAGGTAAACAAAGACAAAGATATGGAGAATGAGTTGCATAAGGAGGAAATGATTACATAAGTGCTCATCCAGTTAGCTACAAAGATGACATGACAGCAGTTAATGTGTTTCAAGGACTGTAATAGAACACACAGGCATCTTCAAGGTCCAGTTACTGCTCAACTAGTGTCCTGGACACGTAACACGTAAATAATCAACAACTTTAGCCACTGGGGCCTGTAAAGTGAGGGGGCGACCAGTGGAGCTTTATCAGTGCAGTTTGAGTTAGGTATAAACAGGTGGAGCTGACACAGAAGTCCAGATTCACATAACTTCACCGCTTCCTTTTCGGGTTCAGACAGCCAGTAACCAGCTCCACTGAAACACAGCAGTAGAGGAACGGGCCAACGTAATGTAAGTACTGAGTCTGTAAACTGAGACGAGTGCGTCGGCGTCGAGGTTGTTGTGCACAGGAGCCGGCTTGTTAAGAGTTTGATGCATCAGCCAGGCCTGAGGCCGGTTCGGTGGTGGCTCCACGGTGCTATAGCAGAGGTGTGACTGGGAAACAACACAACTCATCCCTCTATGGATGCACAACATGGGAACATGCTACGTTGCAAGCAGTTTGTTGACAGCAAACCTAAGTGTTTAGATTATTTATGTCAATCTCAAACAAGTCTAATGGAAGCTGCGCAGATCAAGGAGGCAGACGTAGTTTTAGCCTGTGGAATGTTGATTTGTTTAATATTCAGTTTCCTGTTTGTTCGGGTTTATTTTGTTTTTATTCACTTGTGTGTTTGGTTCTTGACCCTGTTCCCTATTGTCCTCCTCCTCATTCTTCCATCTGTCACACTTTCCTCCACCTCGTCCTGGTTCACACCACTGTGTCTTTGACTTTTAAACAATGCATTTTTTACAGGATCAGCAACTCTCAACTATAATTGCTAATTTATATAAAAAGACAATGATCAATTGTAAACAATAAGCATAGACTTGTTTCAAATTAACACCTTGTTGATTAGTTTAATTGAGTTGAGGTGAATTAATTTTAATTAAACAATTGTAAACATCACCCCTTGTTTATTATGATCTCTGAGAGAATTAATCCTGTAGATGATAAGTGTGTTTTGTTGTTGTCAAAGTTAATAAGTGACTCTGTTTCATTCATGAGTCTGATTCCCAATTATCTACTGAAGCCCGTTAAAGGCATCATGTTCAGATTAAATCTCCAAAACGTCTTCCAATGTTTTTAATGTGCATTTGACCAAATTCAGCAATAATTGTTCATTCATTTATCATTGATCTGTTGTTTCTTACGTTCTTTTTAAAATCACAAACTCCTGAAATTCGTTTGGGTTAAACATTTGCCTCTTGGGCTGAAACTCACTTTCAATGTCTCACCAAGATGTGGCTTTAACATGGCGTGTCTCATGTCCCTCAGGGAGAAGGCTCAGATCACAAAGAGGAACGGGATGAATCGGGTTCTGCTGCTGGGTTCGGGATATGTGTCCGAACCCGTAGTGGAGTATTTGACTCGAGATAAAAAAACCCAAGTCACTGTGGGTGAGTCTGGATTAGATTATTATCTAATGTCTTATTATCGAACTAAAGCTATATTTCACTCAAGACGCTCTTGTGATCTCATGCAGTAATCAGAAAGTTCAAAAAGGAATAGTGTCATTTTTAAAGCACTGTCTCCCTGTGGTTTCCGTTCAGCATCATCACCACTGACGCAGGCAGAGGGACTAGCTGCCAAATACTCCAACACGATCCCCATCGCCCTGGACGTCAGCAAGCAGGAGGAGTACCTGGACTCTCTGGTCAAAGACCACAACCTGGTCATTAGGTACAACACAGTCACACCCTGTAACTTGCTATGAGGCGCTAAGATGCACTTATCTCACAACGAAGGTATTTAGTGGCAGAAATAACAGCTACTAGACGGTTGCAACTAGAAACTAACATTCAGGGGCATGTTATGCTTCGAGCTCTCAACAGAAACAGGACCTCACGACAAACAACAACCTGTCACCTGTAAAGTCTTTCATTGCAGAAATAAAAAACCTGACTCGTGTACATGTGCATTGCCAGAAGAGTTTTTTCCAACCCTCTTGACATGAATTCATCATCCTTGTGTGCTGACCTGAACGTCCTCCTCCACTTTCAGCATGCTGCCGTACTCGTTTCACCCCCTCGTCGCCAGACACTGCATTAATAGGAAGGTAAACATGGTCACAGCCAGCTACTTGAGTCCTGCCATGAAGGAGTTGGAGAGCAGGTACAGACACATTCTATGGACAAATGACACCACCAACGACTCATGTCATGCGTTGGCATGCCTCTTATCAAGTAACCTTCGTGTGACAGTGCAAAGGAGGCAGGAATCACCATCGTGAATGAGATGGGCCTGGACCCAGGTATCGACCACATGCTAGCGATGGAGTGCATCGATCGGGCCAAAGCTAAGGGCTGCACGGTGAGTCAACACTGGGGCTGTGATAACGCTTCTGTCAACATGTGATTCACAACAGACACCATGTTCTCAGAAAGGCTGCACTTCAGAGTTTTTTGACTGAAGTTTAACCTGGTCACACCATTTGTTCATGTCACACTAAACTGAAATGAAATGACGCCACATTGTGTTTATTATTGGCGTGAATACCACTTTCTGACAACTGTGCCTCACAGGTGGAGTCCTACAGCTCCTTCTGCGGTGGACTTCCTGCCCCTGAATCTTCAGACAATCCTCTTCGCTACAAGTTCAGCTGGAGTCCTTATGGCGTCCTCCTCAATACCACCAGCCACGCCACCTTCCTCAAAGACAATCAGGTACAGAGGCCTCGAGGGAGCGATTGCATACTAGTAATAGATTGCAGGTAAACTACTATAATTCATGTGTGTGCTTTCTGTGTGTCGTACAGCTGGTGAACATCCCAGCTGGTGGAGCGTTGATGGACTCTGCCGTGCCAATGGATATTTTCCCTGGTTTTAACCTGGAGGGATTTCCAAACCGTGACAGCACGAATTACACTGACCTATACGGCATCGAGACAGCGCACACGATGATTAGAGGAACTCTGAGGTTCAAGGTACAAACACAGACACAGGCCACACAGGCTCAAAACACATTTCTTTAACCTTCCACTGATTGAACACTCCTGATTTCCTGAAGTGTCACTTCACTTTGATTAATGTGAAGTGGTGGTCTAATTATGCTGCAATTCCCAAAAGTCATCTCAATAACTCTTTACTGTTTAGTCTTCAAAATATCAGCCTCTCATCAAGCCACTAATTTTTCCAACATGATAAACATGTGTGTCTGCTGTGACTCGCTTTAGCTTGTGATTTGTCCCATAGGGCTTCTCCAAGGCCATGAGTGCTTTTGTCAAACTGGGTCTGATCAACACCGAGCCCAGTTCCCTCCTGCAGTCCCAAGTTTCCTGGGTAAGAACTCAAGATTATTCAGGACTGTGATTAAAAGGACTCTGAGCAAGGCTTTCCATTTTGTCATTTAGTTGAAAAAATGTTTAGCCAGTTTCCACTTGAAGCATCTGAACATTGAAAGTGGGTTTGTTGAAGAGTCTATTACTGTCAATGGCTGCCTGTCAACATCAAGGCTGCAGTGAGCAGCAGCAGATAATGTTTGTTGTCTTTTATCCTGTGGAGAAGAAAGAGAAATGCAAAGATAAATGTTAAGGACATGTTTACGAAAACAGAGTGAATTCTTCGTGAATGCATCAGCAGAAGTATTTGTCTGATAAGACAGAATGTAACGAGAAACAGGAGTTTGGTGATGAACTTGGAGCTAAAGGGAACTTAGCAAGTCAACGAGGAGTCTGCAGAGGCAGAGCAGGAGTTCGACTGTCGTAAAATGTCCCAACTTTTGCAGAATGGACCGATTTAACAAGATGTGATTGGTTTTGTCCTCTCCACAGAAACAGCTCCTCTCTCACCAGATAGGACTGTCCTCTACTTTGCCCCAAGAAGCCTTTGAGCAAGCCGTGTATGAACACCTCGGAAAGGATGACACGAGGATAAACACGCTGAGATGGTGAGAGACCCAAGATGGCTGCTTCCCCTCGCATACAGTACATGGGCCTGCATCTGTGACTGTCTGAAGTGATTGTCAGATCAGGTGCTTTGCTAAAACGTGCAAATCAAGGTTAAACTCAATCAAAACAGGCGGCCACTAAACCCTTAAAAAGGAATCAGGTGCCGGCTGCATGTGAAGGGAGCTGCAAACGTCTGTGCTCCTGCTGATCATCCTGGAATCTTTGCTGCTGTTTTTATCATGCAGATTTCACAGTGGGGAGCTTGCATGCTGTCAACTAATAATCGTGTTTGATGCAGTAAACGTGTCCCATCCTGCTCAGTCCCCCTTTGAACAATCTGATGCCCATTTGTTTGTGCCGCTCGGTTTCAAGCAGATCTTTGACGTCTGCTGCTCTTCAGCGCTGCGGCTGTTGCTGTGCATGGCAGCCTGAGAGCAAGGCCGACGCGGCTCCTCTCCCCTGCCCTCCCTAATGAGGACGCCTCAAGTGGTGTAGTGTGCACACTCTTCAATTTAAACTTTTCGAAGGGTCTCTTCAGACCGAGCCTCTGCGCCGCCATTGTTGTGCTGCTGCAAACAGTGGCGGAAGGAGAGTCACATTGGCATTGAAACGTAAATTCCTCCCACGGTAAAAGTGAACTGTTGGAAACATTCCATCTGTGCCGTTAAGAGGATAAAAACCAAGGTGCTCGCAGCTCAAATTGAATGACTTGTTGTTCATTTATTCAATTCACCAGCAAAGCAGTGACAAAAAGCAACTGCTCATCTCTTTAGATAGAGCCAAGGATGTTTGGGCCGCTGGCGCAGCACTGCTGGGGTGTTAGAGAAGAGTCGTTTTCTTTTAAAGCTTTTAATGTGGCTTTGTGAAGGTTATTGCATTGTGCAGAAAAGGTCTTTTCTCATTTTTCTTGTGTGTGTTCAGGTTTGGGATGCTGAGTGACAAGAATGTGCCTGCGGCTGAGAGCAGCCTGGCAGTTCTGGCAAAACATCTGGAAGCCAACCTCTCCTTTGGTAAAGACACGTCCCACAGCCCAAGTAGAGTCTAGAAACACTAATGGAACAACACTGTATTTAGTAGAACCAACATGAATGTTTTGTTACTGTCCATCTCATCATTTCTGCTTTGTATCGATATTATTATTTGCTTTATATGGTGATATTGTCAAATATCACTCAGTTTGATAGTAACACCAATCAATGTGATTGACTTTGCTGTGATCAGATAAAAGCGAGCGGGACATGATCATCATGAGGAACGATGTGGGCCTACGCCACCCCACTGGCAAACTGGAGACCAAGCACATCAGCATGGTGGTGTACGGCGACCCCAGCGGATTCTCCGCCATGGCCAAGACTGTGGGCTACCCAGCAGCCATCGCTGCTCGCATGGTCCTTGACGGTCAGTGATGAATGGAATTCAGTTCAAAAAATGGAAACGTTTTAAGCAATCATTCGTTTGGTGAACTGTGAAGTGAATATTATTGGTTTCTGCTTGTCTGTGAAGTTAAGGCTTTGTTTTAATGAGCTGGAGTTTGTTTTATTCCTGCAGGTGAAATCACTACAAAGGGCCTGGTGATCCCAATAACCAAGGACATCTACGAGCCGGCGCTGGATCGACTGAAGAAGGAAGGACTGAACATTATGACTAAGAGCAGCATCCAGGAGTGACGCATGTCCAAAACCTTCAGTGAAACGTCTGTGAAACGAGTCTAGAAAGAAAAGAAAGAAAATGGGGAAATTTGTGTTTACAAACTTCCTCCAATAGGATCTTCATACAGATTCAGATGACACATGCTGGTAGTCAGTGAATGAATGTTCAGCTGGCCATCTTATACCCGGTGGTGGTGGTGGTAGTAGTAGTAGTAGTAGTAATAGTAGTAGTTTGGCTAGTACGAAAAACTGTGATATGTTAAAATTATATGTGAATGGTCTAAGTGTGGAAGAGAAGCCGTCTGGTCGTTTTTCTTCTAGTGTGAGACTTTTTTGAGTCTAGAGCTTTAAAAGATATGGGGAATTTATGTCCAAAAGAACCTTCATAGAGTCAGATGACGCGTGCTTGTAGTGAGTGAATGAATGCTAAACTGGGCCTCTTTGAACCCAGTGGAGTGATGGTAGTAGTAGTATTGTAATATTTTAAACTCGTGAAAAGTTTGAGTAAATCCTCTGGAAGTTAAGTCAAGACACCTGGTCGTCTGTCTTCTAGTGTAAAAAGTTGCACTGGTTGTCCTGGTAGGTCTCATCACGCTGAGAAGAATTAGCTGGAATAATTCTTCCTGTTGGTTTCACTTCACACCTGTAACAGGTGTTAGGTGGACTGAAGGAAGATGGAGGCTCTTCCTCCTTCCTGGGTAAAGTGGCTTTGATCTTCTGGTGGTTTGACCCAGAAGAAGTAGTCGTCACCCAGGTGCAATGACTTAATTTGCAGAATAGAGATTTTAAGTATTAACAGATCCACTGTCACTAATAAGGTCAAAGTCTTGCATAGAATATTCAGGCTAAGGTCTGACCTCCAGCCTACAGAAACCCTTCAGTATTAATCAGCTTTTAAAGGCGAAATCTAAAGTGACGTTTTCTGGCAGATGATCTTTTAACATATTGTGCAATCAGGGAAATGCTACCGTTGAGCCATACACGCTGCCTCCATTGAGCAATCATCCTGCTGTTTTATAAAGTGTCGGGTGATTAGAAGATGACCAAAGCGCTGACTGTGAAAACAAATCCAGCTCCGGTAGCTTTCACCTTTAGGTTTTCATTTCTGTTTTCCCGTGGTTAATGGCATTAAGGAATGACCTATTCCAACGTTACCTCATGTGTCCATGCTATTTAGGATAAACTCTATTGATCCCACAGTTCACTTGTTAAAGTGGTTACAAAACAGTGAGGAGCACAGAATGAGAACAGGAAGTGTCTGGATATTTACTGTAACACTGAAACGTTTCCAATGCACCTGATCTAAGTAACGTTTTCTCCTCATTGTTCAACTATATTTACACAATTTGTGAAAAACGGATTAGTTAACTTGCATGATGATTTTTTGATGATCTCATTTTGATGAGATGCTTTTGGTTCTCGCTTTATTAAATCATATTAAATACATTAAATCATATTAAATACATTATATCATATTAAATATATTAGTTTTGTTTTTGTTGATTGCTTGAACAAATAAAGTGGACTGAGAACTATTAGTCTTTGTTGTAATTTTCTGAAATTGTTATTTTGAGGAATCAGCACCACCATGGATTCATGTGAGGATGCTTACAGTAACTACGTGTACAGGTGAGCAGACGTCTTATTGTATGTGACCTTTGCAGACACGCCTTTCTAACCCTCTGATCTTTACAGCTGCAGGATGAAGTTCTGGAGAAGGTCTCCTGGTAAGTACTAAATGAATTTACCCAATACGTGACATTGTTTTAATTAGTACATACGTACATAAAGTACATTGATTATTTAATGCAAATGATCAAAGATTTAGTTTAACCCTAAGCAGAAGTTAAAACAGGTAACTGAATATTCCAAGCTGCGTTTCTCATTCTGCTCAGTCGTCTCGGCCTCCACTCAGTTCCTGACAATGAGCTAGTGTGCCGCCAACCAATTTAGAGTCAGCCATGCAAACTAGGCCACCAAGCGGCGGATAATTGGGCTTGCATTTATGAAAAGTCAAAAATGCAAATGAAGATGTGGATACGGCGGCCGGTCAAGACAACGTCTGGACACTTGACCTATTTTCTGTCCTGAAAAGGCACGTTTCTTGCAGTGTCTTAGCTTGGATTAGCACATGGGGAAATCAGTTGGAAGAACCAGTTGGGATTAAAGCATGACTCCATAAAAGGAAGATATAATCTGTATGTCAGACAGGATTTTTATCAGCCGCGTCTTCATTTTCTCGGTTTCTGTTTCGTTAACACCTCTCTCCTGTCTGGCTCGCAGACGCGGTTGCTCCTCCATTTGTCCGTCCATCCTGATGTCTGACCTTCGACCTTCATCGTTAAGGCGTCTGCTGATTAAGAAGCTGCGGCTCGTTCTGCTGCCGTGAGTCTTTTTTGCTCACTCACCAGCAAAAAGCACAAACGTAAGCGTTGCACACTTTCTCTGCCACTCTTCGATTAGATCATCACCGCATCCGAGCAGAAGCAGCGTTTAATCCCACCAGCACCAGTACTGTGTGTAGAACAAAACAATCTGCTGTGTCTTTCTATCTGATGTGTTTGTCCTTTTAGAACAGCTTTTAAACATGTTTTTAGTGTAGCGTAGGTTGTGGGTCTCCTGTCAACAAAGAAAAACCTCCAGCAGCATCTTTCTTTTACCCATTTAATCCTGTATCTAATAATCCAGCAATATTTCTAAATGAGCAACGTCAGAATCCCATGCATCACATTTAGTATGTTACAAAACCCAGAATATAAAAGCATTAATGTTAAGCAAGTAAAATTAAATCAGAACATTTGAACACTAAAAAAGTAATATAAAAATCTAAAAGTATAAATAGAAATTTGGTCCATCAAGTGATTACTGCAATATTATTTACATTAGATTATTATTATTAATAATATTCCAGGCCCTTTTATATTTGACTTCAATAACACACTGTTGCTATGACATTTACAGAGAAAAGTTCAGTGCAGAAAATCTATAAAAGACGAGCTAACAAAATATCATTTGATGTAAAAAGATGCAGGCTTCCCGTCCGTCCCCATTTGGCTCAGTGCCAATAAATACAAACGTTAGGAAAAAATTAGTGAAGTGAAACGTGTCAGCACAGTTAGTCTACAGCTTGTGTCAAAGTTAAGAGTACAGGAATAAAAATACAAAAAGGCACAAATTACAAAAGTGAGGGGAGTCCAGATCCAACGAAGAACAGACGTACGGCGTCCGACGCGTCCAGAGTCTGTGACCAGGACTTTTACCTCGTAGCTGTACGGAGACGGGCGTCAGAAGTTCTGTTGGTGTCCGAAGGAGAGAAAAATGCTGTTGCTCAATTGTAAAGTTCTTTTTTAAACCAGGGACTCAAGGCTCTCTGCGGTGCTGGCCGTTCCCGCCATGATGGTGCCGTTGTCACAGGACCGGAGGGTCGTATCATCTTCCTGCGTCCCGATCAGACTTAGCATGGCTCTGTACAGGAACTGGAACTGCTCCTGGAAAGCAGGTCGCCATTTAATCCTTCACTACTGAGCTGGTCTTAGTAAACTGGCAATGCATTCTGGGTAACGGTGTTGAACAGTTGTAGACATGAAGGTTTTGTATTCTGCATGCTCTAAGTTATGTGCCATCGACTTACAGTACGTTAGAGATTCACCCCAGTAAAGCAAATAAAGGCCACAGGGTTTTGTTGGTAAATGACAGATAAAAAGCCTTACGATGTCGCTGAAGACTCCTGGTCTCATGAGGTTCGTCAGTTTGGCCACTTGGAAAACATCAACCGCACCTTCTGTCTCCAGCTGGCGAGTCAGCGACAGTAAAGCACAGAACGTTGCTGCTGTGACTCCGCCCACACTGGAAAAGGAGACGCACATGTTTGATTTTGTCTCTGAGCCCAAGTCAGAGCAAAAAGGCTCTGAAGCTCTTACTCATCGTGGACCACGGTGGGGCCGTCCTTTGCAGCGATCTCCTCTTTCACCAGGTTGAGGAGCTCAAAGGAGTTGCTGATGGGACCGTCTGGGTTTGGCCAGTGGGGCGTTCGGTAGCGTTTCACCTCCAGAACGTAGTCGTCCTTCAGGATTCAGGGAGTTGAGGGCAGTGAGTGCTCAAAGCTGTTAGGTTTTATGAGTTCACAGTCATCTGGTTTCACTGACCTGTGTGGCTTCCAGGACGAACTCCTGCACCACCAGCATGTCCTCATTGGACAGACAAACATGGTTCTCACCCCTCTGAGTGACAGTAAAATTCTCATAGCTGATAGGTTGCCCTTTGCGAGGCCAGAAGACACACAGCTCTGGTTCCTCCTCCATCTAACGGCACAGGAAGTGAGCGTTTGTGCAGGTTAAATAGTGACTGAATTACACTTACTGTTAAATGAATGCTCCTAGATTTATAATCAGGAACCTGAACTGTACAGCTGTACCTACAGTGTCCACTGCAATTGAAGTAACTGAAATGTCTTACTTCGCCTGGCAGGGACACGATGACCTGAGCGTTGTGGTCCCAGATCATCCTCCAGAAATCCTGGACAGTTCCCGGCAGAGGGTTCTGGGTGATGATGAACTCATTCTTGTGCCTGTAGCCCTGCAGAAGAAAACACGTTCGCCTTCTTTCCTACTTCTCCCATCCGGCAGACGCTACAGGCGCCCGAGGAAGCGGACAAACAGAAGAACAGCTTCTTTCCTACGTCACTGCACTGACCAGCTGATCTCACCTGCATTCTGCTGCACATGCACTCATCTGTAGATCTGGCTGTTCATACTGTACATTACATTTACTGCAGATTAATACATGCTACTGTACATTCATGTTTACCCTTGTCAGCCATTTTTAGATAAGCCACTTAGAAGCTACTGCATTCCATTGGTTTCATACACGTACCTTACACAATATAAAAGCGTTATAATAAAACTACTTCAGATTTGACAGTGACAGGATCTATACAGGCTGTTACCAATGACTTAGGTTGGCGCACTGTTTATTCTGAGTTGGCCACTAAGTAATACTGTATAATGAATAATATATACACAGTGAAAATAAAAGACTGAGCTAAGACTGTGATTTCTTAACCTCCAATCAGAGTGAGACGATGCCTGTGTAACTCTGACGTCTGTATGTTTCACCTTGTGCGGCTGCAGCCTGTAAATTAAGCTAAAGACTTACACGGCTCTGTTCCTGTACGAGTCAGGATCGGACCCGTTCTTACCGTGACGTAGGAGGCGTTGATGTAGTCGGACGTCTCTCCTGCCAGCGCAGACAGACGCACGCGTGACCGCTCCACTACGAAGACAAGTGAGAGAGATTCAGCCGACGGTTTAACGGCCGGACGCGTGAGCGCTGCAGCTCCAGACTCACCGGGAATCACAGAGGAGCTCCTGTTCTTGCTGCGGTTGCAGTCCTGCAGCGCTGCGGAGTAGTCGCACTGCTGCACCCCGGTGTGACACACCAACTGCACACACACACACCATTCATTTGGCTTAAGCCTGAACACGCAGAGGCGCCGCTGCGCGTGCGCCTGTGTGGGAACGCCGCTCACCTTGAACTGCTTGTCCAGCCGCGTCCTCCCAGCAGGCCCTGGCGTCAGCAGCTCATCCACGTACCTGTGCAGGTGAGCGGCCGCCACCTCGGTGTCTCCGGACAGGATGGCCTCCACCAGGGCGTCGTGGATGAACACGTACTGCTCCTGTGGAGGAAACAGACGGCGTCCGTTGCGCTTCCAGGGGAAACTACAGCGTTTTCAGAAGCTGAGCACGCGTGACCTCTGACCTCTGTCTGCACCAGGTAGTTCCTCTGCGTGCGGATGTGCCTGAGGAAGCCCGTGATGTCGACGGTGCCGTCGCCGCTCATCTGCCGCAGCATGCTGTCCAGGACGATGTAGGTCCCTGTGCGGCCCACGCCGGCGCTGCAGCGCGAGGGAGGGAGAGCGAGGTTCACAACTAAAATGCAATTAGTGCAAAGAAATGAAAAAATGCTGGCGTGGAAGGCACGAACCTGCAGTGCACCACCACCGGCCCCGCGGCGGCCGCTCCGGCTCTGGACGACTTGCGAACGAAGCTGAGCAGCGGCAGCGCCAACTCCGGCACGCCCATGTCGGGCCACTGGGTGTAATGGTAGTGCATCACCGTGCGCTCGCTGCTGCGCCCCTTCTGGGACCCCTGCACGACGGGCGGAGCAACGCAGGGTTAGCGCGGTTAGCGCGGTTAGCCTCCCTACACATTCACAGCTCAACGCACCTTCTTGATGCAGGTGTTCCTGAGGCTGAAGCTCCTCTGGGTGTAGTAGGCGAGCTCTCGGCTGCTCCTCACCGTCACCAGGAAGCTGCCGTACTCCTCCTGCAGCTCTGACGGCCAGTACTGATCACACTTCCTCTGGTCAAAGGGCCAAAGGGATCATTATGAAGCACGCAGCCTTCAGGCTGCAACACGTCTCCCTACAAGCTGCTCACTCACTCGTCCTTTCTCCATCAGGTTGGTGATCATGACGACGACGCCGACATTCTGCTCCCAAATCATCCTCCAGAAGTCCTCGGTGCTCGACCTCAGGGGACCCTGAGCCGCAATGTACGACCTGGTCTTCTTAAAACCCTGGCAAAGCGAAGGGCGGCTGTGTTTAAAGGGTTACGCCCCAGAAGCAACTGTGAAACAATCTAAACACTTGAATGGAATAAACTTAATCAAATATAACAATTCTGAAGAGGGAAGAAAACCGTGTTGAATCGAATCAGCGAGTTTAACTGCTCCCTCCTCATTCTCTCTACAAATGCATCGACCTGCACGCGATGACTGACGGAGGCGCCGCGTGAACGGGGCGTCGCTCCGTGAGCTTTTACCAGGTCGTAACCTGTGACGGTCGCCTCGGCTTTTCACAAAACCACTAAGACACTGGAGATGGGATTTCAATGGTGCGGCGGTCGGCACAATGGTCCCCGTGAATGGGCTTAGAAATCCACAGCAGCCGTGGAGGAGGAACACAGCGCTGAAGGAGCAGAGTCTTCGGGTTCCACATATTAAACTTACATCCACGTAGTTTGCGTTGATGTAATCCGAGGTGGTCCCGTCTCTATCGGCCTGAGGGCAGAGTCGGACCCGGGTGTGGTCATCTGAGAGTCAGAGGCAAACACAGTGGACAGACGGCATCAGCGCGGGTCCAGAAACACACGGAACCGACAGGCTGCAGACTCACAGGCCAGGATGTTGCTGTATCGGTTCTTGGCCTTGTTGTCGGGATGGTTGGAGCCGTCCGTGGTCATCTCCATGTCCACTGTGCACGTCTGCACCTCCTGAGCACACAGACAGCGGCGTTATGGCTTGTCTCATTATTAGAAGCATGTTTTAACAACTTTAACTACTCGTATTTCAGCTCAAGTAAAGAATTCCAGGTGATGTTCCTACTTTGAGTCTTGTGTTCATGTATTTGCTGTCACCTCTGAATAAATAATGTGATACAACACGGTGAGGAAGCATCAGTGGGTTCAAGTAACACCTGTAAACCTGCCGAGGTTCTCTTCTCGTTACCACCATTTTTAAAAGGTTTCAAATGAAGGCGTTTGACGGACGGAACGGAGGGAAGACGTGTTCACAGCAGACGCACATTAACGCAAAGACGAGACGGGAGCACAGCCGCCGCTCGTCTGTCGGGCGGAGCGCGTCTTACCTCGTAGCTCTCCTTCAGAATCTAACGACGAGGGTGAGGAGGCGGCGGCAGCCAGGACGTTTCCATGACAACACAGTCAACCAAAGGGGTGCAAAAACACAAATTACAAGACACACACAAGAAACAGGTCCACAACAGCTGATTCAGGTCACAGTGCGGATCGTGCGGCTGCCAACACAAAGGGGAAATCGACCCAGAGACGCCGACGCAGCACCGGAGTCTCACTAGAAGCAGGAAGCTCAGCCTCACTGCATTTAAAACAAACAGCTGGATCCACAGTCTAAGACCAGCAGCCCCAGTGAGCGCCTGTGGACTGGGAGCAGTGGAGACAAGATATGGAATTAAAAATGATGTCTGCATCTTGGTCTGAGAGCATTTATTGTGTGTCTCCTTTGAGTCCCAGCCATTTGTGAGTTGCAGATCTACGTTCAACTGCTTGGAACCGGTCCAAGGTTTCACTTCATGAACGTTTAAGAGTAAAAACTAGTTTAAAAGCTGAGGATATTTAAGAGGCAGAAAGTCAAGGATGTTGCTCATTAAGGCGCTGACCTTTCTCACGTCTCTGTCAATGGAAGGACACAGAAAAGGGACATGAATGAAAAAGAAAACATTTAGATGGAAGTTTAAATTATTTAAGGTTAAATAAAGTGATTAAAACATTTGAAAGGCAGAATTTTCGAAGGTGACAACTTTTCTAAAGCTGATTTTTGAGGGTAAAGACAAAATGATCATTATTTAATAATTTGACTTATTTGGCCACATTATGTCCTCAACTGTCCTGTTTGTGTGGATTTCTCCTTTAGTGGCAGTTTCACATCATAACAAAAGAACATCTTAGGTCTCAAAGCGAACAGCGGCTCCTCAGAAGCTGAGAAAGAAAAAGATCAGCCCGGATTCAACCGGGCCGACGTTCATGGTCGTCATGCAGCGGGCGACACAGCAACAGTCACAACATCAGCGGAGCAGACGCACAAACACGTGCACACACACACACACACACACACACACACACACACACACACACACACACACACACACGCACGCTTGCACAGATGCACGCACGCGCACACACACACACACACACACGCGCACACACACACACACACACACACACAGGGACACGCACGCTTGCACAGATGCACGCACGCGCACACACACACACACACACGCACACACACACACACGCACACACAGAGACACACACACACACACACAGAGACACACAGAGACACACTCACACACACACACACACACACAGATACACACTCACACACACTCTCGCTCACACACACACAGAGACACACTCTCGCTCACACACACACAGAGACACACACACACACGCACACACACACACACACACACACACACAGGGACACGCACGCTTGCACAGATGCACGCACGCACACACACACACACACACACACACACACACACACACACACACACACACACACACACACACACACACACACACACACACACACACACACACACAACTCCGGCTGAACTTGGATTTGTCTCCGTACCTCAAACTCTCGCTGGAAGCCCTGCGTGCTGTGAAGCTCAGCCACGTGTTTCACAAAGTCCTTCACTGGAAAAGACGTCTGCTCATCTGGAATAAAACAGGAAACAGAGATCAACAGAAATGCAAGAGAAACGGCTCTTTAAAGGACATTTTATTGAAGTCGGGACCCTTCAGGAAGCTAAGCAGGGAACATGTATTAATCTGCTTTAATAAAGGAACATTACGGGGACGTGGGCGTCGGTGGACAGTTGTATGAGCAGAGGGAGGTGAGCGTTACCACATGTTAATGCAGCTGCAGACGGTGCAGCGATGACTCTGGGAGACGAGCTGTCATCAATGTAGAAGTGAGCCGTCTGAAAACACAACCTGCAGACGAAACGGCGGTTTTTAAAACAACTGAGAACATCTAAAAATGAGCAGAAAGACCAACTCATCATTACGTTTATTGAACAAAGAACTATCTCAAACACAAAGCAAATGACGCGGGTGGAGGAGCTTTGCCTGAATGGAAGCAACAGTTCAGGCTCGACGGCCAGCGGAGGCCTTTGTTTTCATGCGGTTCAGCCTGAGCCCAGATTTTGGAGAATACACTCTAATCTTCCATAACAGGAAAAAAAGATGTTCCGTTAATCCTTGACAAGTTTTTAACGGGATGAAATCGCCTCTGATGAACCTGCGTTGTCTCGAGCAGAAACGATGGTCAGGGATTATCACCAACACAAACAGGAGGCGCTGAGCTTAGATTAAAGCTGGAGTTCATACATTTGTACACAATACAGAATTTACCAGCGTCTGTGATTCTGGATGATGAGTGACAGAAACACGTTGAGGCGCCGTAAAAGGTTAAAATGTGTCCGTGAAGGAGTCACGCAATGTAATTTAATAAATAATCGACGGTTCAGTAGTTTAGAGTCTGTGTCTGTGAGCAAATTGTTAAGTATTTCTGGATATTTTTGTCTTTACCTTATTTTTATTCACACATAAAATGTGCATTAAACAATAATTAACAGCATGACTTCTCCTGTACAGGTTAAATTCTCCGCTGTCTTAGTTTATTCACTGTAAGTTTTAACCCTGCGTCTGTTTATTGGCCAACTTTGTCCTTTGCTTTTCTAACTGCGAGGCTGAAACTAATCTGATTATAGTTGAGTTTGTTGTAAGAAGCTCTGTAAGTAGTTTAACCTAAAAACTGGAGAACCAGGAAAGCAGCTGCTGCAGCATTTTTCGATGAGACTTTAACACGACTACAAACGCTGAGCTCATTTCCTGGTGATTCTATTGGTCGTCGTCTGTTTAAATCCTGGCCTTTTTCCTTTTTGTGGTTGTGACTTTGGAATGGATTTCGCCACACACCTTTGAAACCATCGCCCTCTATGCTAATTTGCTGTGCGTCTCTCAGCTTGTTGTGAACGCGTAAATCCAGGGAAAATCCAGCCAAACTGCTTGACCTCAAATGCACAGCGTCCAAATGAGCACCATGTCGACACGGAGCGGAGCAGGAGCAGGATTAGCGGCGCCCCCCCCCACCACACACACATGCGCACACACACACACACACACACACACAGACAGACAGACACACACACAGAGACAGACAGACACACACACAGAGAGACAGACAGACACACACACACAGGGACAGACAGACAGACACACACACGCACACACACAGACAGACAGACACACACACAGAGACAGACAGACACACACACAGAGAGACAGACAGACACACACACGCACACACAGAGACAGACAGACAGACAGACAGACACACAGACAGACACACACACACACACACGCTCCCTCTGCACGCGCACCAGCGTGTATACACACACACACACACGCACACACACACAGAGACAGACAGACAGACACACACACACACAGAGACAGACAGACACACACACACACAGAGACAGACAGACACACACACACACAGAGACAGACAGACAGACAGACAGACAGACAGACAGACAGACAGACACACAGACACACAGACACACAGACACACAGACAGACACACAGACACACAGACACACAGACACACAGACACACAGACACACACACACACACACACACACACAGACACACAGACACACACACACACACACACACACACACACACACACACACACACACACACACACACACACACACACACACACACACACACACACACACACACACACACACACACACACACACACACACACGCCACTCCCTCTGTCTGACATAATCGGGCGGATGTCCTTTTCTATCCGCTGACCCGCTCTGGGCGCTGTGGGCAGAGCGGAGGCAGCCAAGGAACATCCTGCGCGGCCTTTAAGCCCCGTGCTCCTCAGATTATTACCATCTTAGCGCTGCTCAATCTTGGACATACAACAACAAGCAGAGAGCGAAACAAGAACATTACGAGCAGATGATGAGTGAGAGGGTTTACACTGGATTTGACAGCGCGCTGATTGGATTTGTGTGTTGCTTATTTCACGGTCTGAGCGCTTCGTGGAGCCTCTCCTCACACACACTTAGCGAATGAATCGGAAAATAATAGTTTTCGCGGCAAAGGCAATAAAGTTGCAGTTGTATCTCAGGCAGAGTCATTAGCAAACCTTGAGAACGGCTTATGTTTGAACGTCTAAAGGAAAAACAGCTTTTCCAAGGTAAACGGAGCGAAATCAAAAACACTCCAGTGTCAAAAGCGAAGTGGCAGCAGTGGCTGAAAGGGTTCATTCAGTCCACAGGCAGCTGCATCAACACGGCTCGGGCTCATTGTCTGTGAAGGGGCTGTTGGTGAGCAAACGCACACGTAAATAATGAGGCCCTCAGCACAATGTGAGATCAGGACGGAGCTCATGTTTGGAGATTACGCTTCTGGCTAAACCCACCACTTTGCTGCCTGTTCGCGTGCGACAGGAGCTGCGACCGGCCTGAAAGTGGTTGAAGGAGGAAAACAGTGGCGCCAACAGCTGCATAGAAAGGCCTGCGTCAGTGATAACACACTGCACAGTGCAGAAGGGGGGGGCTCCAGCAGCCAGGAGTCAGTCGCCACGCGCTCCACACGCAGATGATCACTAAACAATGGGGTTTAATGCTTATGGTGAGAGACCTGTTCATTGGTAAATACATATTTTTTTATAGTGGATTGCAGACGTTGGACCAGTCCATCATCACAGCTGGATGAGAGCAGCTCGGTCACACTCGGTTCATGGAACGCGACAGCATCTGAAACGCTCCACGTCCAGGTTGTGACGATGCATCAGAGGCTCCGCCCGCTTTCTTCACACCCTCATCGCCCGCCGCGCTCATGGTCGCGCCCTCAAACAG
Organism: Betta splendens; assembly: GCF_900634795.4. NCBI lineage: Eukaryota > Metazoa > Chordata > Actinopteri > Anabantiformes > Osphronemidae > Betta > Betta splendens. Next base: position 16,914,889 of record NC_040886.2, on the reverse strand, counting down.
CTGATGAACTGACCTCCAGTAGACGAGGATGCTGATGAGCACAACCATGCCCACGACGGTCAGCGTGGAGATGACGGCCAGAGGAACCACGGCCTTCCGCTCCTGCTCCCTCATCGAGCCCACTCTCGACTCGTGGCTGCTGTTACTGGCATCTGAGAAAAGGAACAGGTTCATAACAAACATTAAATTCTAGCGTGAACGCTGCTTTCCAGCATGAACCAATCCTGAAAGTCGCTAAAAAACCTGTTTGCTAACAAACCTATGTTTAAACTACTGGACATGTTTGTGCTCTTTTCTGTGACACTTTTCCTTTGGTTCCTTATTCTTTCTGGGCCGATTCTGGTTCTGCTTTTCGTCCTGCACGTTTCTGATTTCAAACAGTTTTCACGCCGACTCCAGAAACAAGCGACACAAAGGCTGAGCCTCGACCTCCGGAGTGCCTCGGCCTCCTTGAACCGACAACGTAAACTCCAGCGCTCCGATAAAAGGCTTCAGACACACAGCGGAACACAATGCGCCACCATTTACATCCAGTAACAACACGTCACCTGCTCAACTACTTCAAAGAAACACAAAGATGCATGAAACTAAGTTAGACGTTAAAGTTGGAGAATAAAACCCTGACGGCTGAACTTGACCTGAACCTGGATCTTCCCTTCATTGTTTGATAACCAGTGAGGAAAACACTAGTGGGGATTAACCTTGACTGGGAGGCTGTTAGTCAGAACCTCTCTCTCTCCAGCACAAACTGACTGTGTTGCGCGGTGAATGGCTGGGTCGAGTAGTTCAAAAAGAGCGTGTTGAAAACGCATTCATTCAGTGGTGCATCCGACGGCGTCGGCCTCTCAAACAACCCACCGACACACGGGCGGCGAGAACAAGGAGGCTGAATAGGCTGCTGCTGGTCTCGTGCAGAGACCGAGGAGACAAAGTGGCTCGAAGACGATTTGATGAGAAACTTCGGCTCAAAAGTTCCGTGTGAAAAGAGCTGGAATGAAGGATGAAGACCCAGCTCCACGGCTGCATCCGTCCGTCAGGAGGTCAGGGTCACGTTATAGCATCGCTTTTAGAATTCCTGCATTTGTAGGCAATCACAGGTTTTAATTAACTTTTAAATAAAGACTCTTTCACTTCAACAGCTCAAAAATGCTAATTAGCTTCAAAGAGTTCAAGCATTTCACTGACGGCCTGTCAGCACATAAACTGTCACTGTGAAAACGTGGCTCCAGGTATTTTCCATTCTGGAAACTACTACAAAGCGTCAGAGCAACTCAACAGCACAGAACGGAACCATTCGACAGCACAAGACGAAGCAAACGCTAAACAGACCCTTCAGAACCAGCACACGTTATAGAGGAGCTACTCAGAAACCACCGGACCACGACCTGGAGAAAAACTGGGTTCCTCCTGGAAGCAAATCTTTCTCATGAAGTTAAACGGCTCAACGCTGCCACGAAAGCGTTTTATTTGATGAAAGCTAAATGAATGAATGCTTTGAAGTGCTTCGCTGCCCTCTGATGGTCACAAGGAAAAGAAATCTGTCAGGGCAAAATATTTATATGTAACAAAAAAAGGAGAAATAAAACTTAAATGTAGGAACTAAAGTTTGTAAATGACAATATTAAAGTCACCTGTTATTTAGGATGCATTACTTTAGTGGACCAGCTCTGTGATAGACATGCAAAACTGTGGGAAAGGTTCGAGCCGTTTACAAGAAAAAGCAGGAAGAAAAAGAAGAATGATGCTCAATGTATGAAGCTTTAAATGACGATGAAGAAGGTGAGAAATGGAAACCGAAGCCTCCTTAAATCAGACAGACATGAAAGGTTCTGATGGTGGGTTATTCATCGTTTGGGTGTCGCGGTCTCTTCCTGATTCCGTGCCTTTTAGCAGCTCTGTTCTCTTTACCTTCGACGGGCTCCTCTTCCTCCGACTCTCTGTCCGTGCTCTCGGAGATACTGAAGTCAGAGGACGTCTCGTTGTCGTACAGGCCGTCACCCTGACCCGAGCCGCTCTCCTCCTCCCGAACGGACCAGGGCGAAGCGGAGGTCACCACGGGAACCGCTGCCGTTGCGGCGCCTTCTGTCTCGGGGGTGACGGCGCTACCGCTTTCGCTTTCAAAATAAAACGCAGAGGAGCGATCGTCCAAGTCGTCGGCGCTCTGGCCCGACTGGTCGGAGGCGCTGGACGGAGAAACTGAAACAGGAGGGGGGGTGCTCTCCTCGTACGCCGAGGACTGGACCCGGTCCCACTCCGGATCTCCGTCTTCCTGTGGGTCGGGGAACAGGGCCGAGCCAGAGGCACCGCTCGCGTCTAAGGCCTGGGCCCACGTGGGCGGGGGGGGAGGGGCTGTGGGCGCGAGCGCTGAGGTCCCGTCCCACGAGAACGAGGGGTGTGGGGCTGCAACAGATACGGGCAGGTCACTGGGGGCTGCAGGAGGAAGAGAGCGTGGAGCCGACGTGGAGGGGGAAATAGCACTGACGGAGAGCAGAGTCTGACCACCAGGACCGGAGGAGGACCGGAGAAGCGCGTCTATGCCGACAGCAGCGGCCGAAGGGAAGCCGGCGCCGGCAGGAGGCGCCACGGTAGCAGAGTCCCAGGCTGCAGACGGCAGCGGGCCGTGAGGAGAGACCTGCATCCAAGACGTGGACGCCGACGGCTCCAGAGAGCAGCCGCAGAGCGCGTCCACGTCGCTAGCGAGCGGGAACCCGTCACCACTGACCTCAGGGAGGAAGGAGTCCACGGTGCTTCCCGTGGCGTAGCGCGGGTCCCCGAACCCGGCCGAGAAGGCGCCCGGCGTGGAACCAGCAAGCGTAAAGTCAGAAGACCGGAGAGTGGGGTCGATGGACAGAGAGACCGTCAGCGGGAGCGGGTCCCAGGAGGAGTCGACACCGACGGAGGCAGACGGATCCGGCACCGTTTGGAGGGGAGGGGTTTCACTAAACGCAGACGGACCACCTGAAGAGACCCACGAGGAGGACGGCGACCCAGACAAGTCCCCGTCCCTACCACCACCATGGAACCCAACACCGGGGAGGATGGAGCGCGCCGCCCAACCAGACACAGGGAGCGAGGGCTGAGGGGGGTGAGGGGGGTGAGGCGGGGCGGAGGGGGGGAGCGTGGGGGTCGAAGGAGAAGCTGGACCGCTGCTAGCGACATGCTCAGAGTCCGGCAGCACGGGCCCAGACGAGGAGGGAAGGTCATGCAGGCAGGCAGCGTTAGGGTCCGCGGTGTCACACAGAGGGGGGGAGGAGGAGGGGGAGGAGGGGGGGACGGAGGGGCGCTCACCGTTCAGCAGAGGCTGCGTGGTCTGCAGTAAGACGCCACTCAGCCCCACAGAAGCTGTGCTGGATGAAAAAGCGGCCGCGGAGGTCGGAGGCTCACGTGAGGCGGCTTCGCCCGAGGCCGGAGGCGGTGGCGTCCGAGCTCGGACCTCTGGCAGCTCGTCTGCGTCCACGGCTTCAGCCTGGATGACGGCCGAGGCCGCGGTCGTGCTGCTCATGTCGCTGGGACGAGCAAATACACTGCTCCCGTCTTGTGTCTCTGAGCTGCTGAATGAAGAGGAGGCGCTGGCGCCGACATCTGGACCCACAGCTCCCAGAACTTGCGGTGTTGTGGTACTGGAGTATGAAGGAGCAGTGGAACTGACGGCTTCCCTGGTGGTGGCTGCTGTTGTGGAGGCACCGCCGCCTTCGGCCTCTGGGGGCATCCTGCCCCCTGGTGGCTCGCTGGAGGTACTGCCGCGTGCTGTCTCTCTAGACTGGATTTCATCCTGCTGGGTGGTTGTGAGAGGGGGAAGTGGGTCCGTGCTGGTCCTTCTGTGACCCGATTCTGCTGGTGTGGTACTGATGCCAGGCAGAGGTAAACGATGCGTCGGAGAGGTTGTGGTTTTTGGTGAGCTGGTAGGAATCCAGGCATGATCATAATCTTCAGTTCGGACAGATTCATTCCAAGAGGGATCAGGTTCATAGTTGACCTGTAGATGAGAGTAATGTCAGGATGAACACCGGGAGTTAAAAATGTTTCAAAAATAAAAGCCCCGTCTCACCTCGTCGTCAAATTCCTCAGAACCCAGATCCAGTACAGTTTCTGAAAAAAGGTACAAAGGACATCATCAGTAACACGAAACAACTGCACTAAAGTAAAAATCATTAACAAATTCCAACTTTTGGAACAAACTTAATTTAAACTTAAAACAAAGCTGAGGTTAAAGCTAAATTAAATTCAGTTTTAAATCAGACAAACAACAGACATGTGACAAAGGATCAGAACAACATGATAAAACATTATGGAGAAATAGAAACAAAAACATGGGACTTTTAAAAAAACTCATTTTTTCCTTTGAAATGCAAAAATCAGCACGTGTGATGATACTGAAAAGGGAAAAGTTGAATGAGGATCAACATTAACATGCAGAGTTTCGAGGAAACTGGTTTTCCAAGCGCAGGAGTCAGAAAAGACGAAGCAAACCTGCAACAAACAGCATTTGCAACTAATCAGTTTTCAGTTTCATCGTCTGAGTGAAAACCAGACGAGCCACAGACAGAAATCAGCTTCTGCCATTGTTCCAGCCTTTAAAATTTAAACTGATCTGACGCCCAACTGGGACGAAACAAACTTACAGCAGAGTTATTTGCAAATGCCACGAAGGAGCTGCGAGGCTCAGCACACGGTGGACACGTGGGGGCGGAGGTGGGGGGGGGGGGGGGGGGGGGTCTTACCTGAGCGCTGCTAAGACACCGTGGAGTTTGTGAAGCGACAGGTTTCACGGGTTTAATGTTTGTGAGCAAGAGCGAGGAGAGAGAGGAAGTGGCTGAAAACTCGCTCACGGGAATTCAAATATAAATTGGAGGAAAATTATCAAAGTAAAAGTAAATCAGTTTTTTTCAAAGTTAAACAGAGCAAATTAGAATGTGTGATAACTGCAGTTTAAGCGTTTAACTGACAAACCTAGAAATTAAACAATCATCCAAAAGAATAAGTGCATTAATTGAACAACTTCATAATCTTGAGCCTTCCTCATTATTACTTTAACTCTTTTAATTAAAATGCTTATTAAACTTCAACTTGTGATATTTTTATATGCTGATTATTTTGTGCAACCAACCAAAAGACATGAATGTGATATAATAATAAAATCATAAAACTAATATTTGCCGATTTCCTGAAGCTGAAACAAGCAAAGGTGACATTTTTTAATCAATGACCTGCTGAAGCGTCCAGTAGCTTCATTAACGAAGCCTCTGCTGATTGGCTGCAGAAGATCATTCATGCAAGACACTAAAATAGGATGCAGGGAATTGTTTTGTTCTTTGGAAGAAGCATTATTAGTTTATTCAATATAAAGTTCAGTTAAAATACAGTCAGCCGGAGCCATTGCAGTGCGTGTTACAGTGAAAGTGAAGGATCTGCTGCCAGAGTGAAACAGGACAACGACAGCGACCGTCTCCCTCCATCGACACGAAGGGACGCGGGAAATGGACCCGTGAACCCGAACCCAGCATCAGCTCAGAAACATCAGACAACAGCAAAGTTGAGACACAGGCAAAGTAGAAAAACACTCACAAGTACAATGAACGCCCCCGAGTAGAGAGCGGGAAGGAGACGAGTGAGAGGAGCGAAAAGAAAACAAGCAAAAAGAAGTCAGCGACCAGGTTTGGACGAAGGGACGGAGTGGTTCTGAAGTTAAATAATGTGGAGGAGGAACGTGTTGAACAGAAAAGGATCTATCTCCACGTTGAATGAGCAGTTCTTCTGGTTTTTCAGCTTTAATTTCAGTCTTTACAGTCTTTTAGTGCAACAGCCCATTATTGGCACAAACAACAATCATTTATAATTAAACAGAAACCTGAGGTAAAAATACTTTTGAACCCAAAATAATTCATTATGTTCAGATGACAAATTTACAATTCGAATTACAATTTAAAATTTGTTAAATTTTCTCAGCTGGTGCTGATTCTGCGATTTGTTTTTTAATTAGATTTTGTTCTTCTGAGCTTCCACAGACTCAGTTTACTACGGGACTTCGGGTCAGACATGCTCCTCAGGCGCGCGGGCTCTTACCGGGCTCGTCGACGGGCAGGAAGATCTTGAACACGTCGCTCACGCGTCCGTAGAGGCCGTTGGTGCAGAGCGCCACCACCTGCACCACGTAGCTGGTGTTGGCCAGCAGCTCGTCTAGAATGGCCCCCTGTGGAGAAACAGCCCCGTCAGCGAAGAGGTCGCTCCACCCTCGGCCCGTTGCAGGTTCTGCTCTCACCACGTCCTGGTCTCCATCCGTCAGGTATTCAGAGGGGGCGGAGTCTTCCGCCTCCGCCGGCCGGTAGCTGACGCAGTACCTCTCGATGCTGGCGTCGTACACGGCTCGCGGCCGCTCCCACGTCACCAGCAGGCTGCTGAGGTTGTAGGGCACGGCCTGGATGTTCTCGGGCTCGGAGCTGCACACTGACACAACAAACGGGCCTCAGCAGCCTGATACGGGGCACGTCCACATCACAGGCCAAGATCAGGTTCAGAGTTTAGCGGAGAAAACGCAGACACTGAGGTCTGGGATGAAGACGGATTAAAAGAGCTGATGATCTATAACAGTTAGTACACCACTCATTTTTGGCTCTGACCTCAAGCTAAACCTGTAAATCACCCCCTGAAAATCTGAGCCAGAGCTCAGTAACATGTCTGTACAGAGAATTAGCGGAAACCTGTGTTTTAAAGGAAGTGAATGTGCGTCACTGTGCAGCTTCAGCCACTAGGGGGCAGTAGTTAGTAGGTTGGCCTGAAGCCTCAAGCTGCATGAGGAGAATAACATGCTCATAAACCCAACATCCGCTGGCTGTAAAATAAATATACATGTGAAGTTGAATCAAATAATTAGGCTACACAACTCGATCTCACAGGGACGTGATCATCAGCACCAGAAAAAAGCCTCACAACCAAACGCGATCAATGGAGCTTCATTACTAATTATCAAGCGCAACCAGTGTGTGGTGCAGCAATCAATGGCCGATCAACAGGAGCCGCCCTCGTGTCTATTCTATTCAGGTCAGCTCTATTTTTATATGTGTGTCATCTGCATATAATCACGTGTCCGTTTTCTACACGAGCGAGAACGTGCGTACGATGGAGTCACCTGGTGTGAGAAGCTCCTCCACGCCGGTGTAGGAGGAGAACACCTGACCCATGAACTGGTCCTGCTGCTCCCTGTAGTTGTTCTGCAGGTAGTCCATCAGCATCACGTAGCCGGCCTGCTGCATCGTCATCACCTCGCAGAACATCTCCAGCTGCAACACAGGAGCCGCAGAACCAGTGCAGCGATGGCAGTGAAAGGTGTGCGCTGTCAACTCGGTACCTGCTCAGGTGACCCAGTTCAGACGATCACGTCACCACCGTCTGACTCACATGTTTAGTCTTTATTTGGGGCTTTAAACCATTAAGCTCTGGCAGCTTCCACTGAGACGGAATGTGGACCAGCTGAGACGCGTCACAGAGGCCCAGAGCGTGGAGCGAACTCCAGGAGGCGTGCGACACCCTGCGGCGGCGCCGGCCTGCAGGTTCTGCTCAGCGCCCACGGGTTCTGCTCGGGTTCTGCTCAGCAACCGCGGGTTCTGCTCGGGTTCTGATCAGCACTCGCGGGTTCTGCTCGGGTTCTGCTCAGCGACCGCGGGTTCTGCTCGGCTTCTGCTCAGCACCCGCGGGTTCTGCTCAGCGCCCGCGGGTTCTGCTCGGGTTCTGATCAGCACTCGCGGGTTCTGCTCGGCTTCTGCTCAGCACCCGCGGGTTCTGCTCGGGTTCTGATCAGCACTCGCGGGTTCTGCTCGGCTTCTGCTCAGCACCCGCGGGTTCTGCTCAGCGCCCGCGGGTTCTGCTCGGGTTCTGATCAGCACTCGCGGGTTCTGCTCGGCTTCTGCTCAGCACCCGCGGGTTCTGCTCGGGTTCTGATCAGCACTCGCGGGTTCTGCTCGGGTTCTGATCAGCACCCGCGGGTTCTGCTCGGGTTCTGATCAGCACTCGCGGGTTCTGCTCGGCTTCTGCTCAGCACCCGCGGGTTCTGCTCGGGTTCTGATCAGCACTCGCGGGTTCTGCTCGGCTTCTGCTCAGCACCCGCGGGTTCTGCTCAGCGCCCGCGGGTTCTGCTCAGCGCCCGCGGGTTCTGCTCGGGTTCTGATCAGCACTCGCGGGTTCTGCTCAGGTTCTGCTCAGCGACCACGGGTTCTGCTCGGCTTCTGCTCAGCGCCCGCGGGTTCTGCTCAGGTTCTGCTCAGCGAGCGGGGCGGGAATGGGAGCTTGGACGCGAGGCGTGTGGACACTTGTGCGCTGCCTGCAGCTGGTGCTCCGTCTGCGTGAGGGCGTCTGGGCCTTTGTGTGTGTGTGTGTGTGTGTGGTGCTTTGTGAGCCGTGTACTGACTCTCTGTGTGGCTGTCAATCACCTGAGCCCCGCTGTGATAACGCCTCCTTTCAGCGCCGTCTACGCGCTCAGACGCCGCTAACAGATATTTGTGCATTCACTCCTTTTTGTTCCGGCTCCTGAAGCCAGTGTTTTGTTCCTACACGCCGCTTTTGCCTGTTTACAGCTTCATTTTTCTACCCTCTCACGGAGCTTTCGCTTTCATTTCACCTCTGAACGTGAACCTGCAGAGACCTGATATTTTGAATTCTTCCCGGTCATCCTTTCTTTTCATGTCTGTGTTTTTATGTTATCGAGCGGTGACGCAGCTGGAAGTCGCTCACATCTTAAACAAGCTCCTGTCAGTGTCAGACTCAGTTTGATTCAGGTGTGAGCTGCTGAACGGCTGCAGGAGGTGACAGATTATGGTGCTCAGTGCTCGTTAGGCTCGTTAGGCCCGTAGTTCATCTCATTGGGTCCGATCATGAAACGGAGCCGCTACCTGTTGGTCGGCGATGGCCACCGTGTTCTTGAAGACCAGCCACTCCACGGTCTCGCTGCAGGGCGGCGTGGTCAGAGACCCGTTGTAGATGAAATACTTCTCGGTGTTGTTTGGGAGGAGGCCTCTCAGGGCGAAGGGCAGAACCTCGGCACTCTTCCCTGGACAGAGGTGGAGACAACTTGAGACGCGCGGGAGATAAAAACGTGGGAGCGGCGGAAGGAGGAGGAGACGAACCGTATCTGCTCACGCTGCCGACGGCGTCTATGATGGCGGAGTAGTGGACGTTCTCCTCGGAGCTCGTCTGAGAACGACAACGATACATTCACATCATCAGCAGCTTAGAGTCGCTGGCTTCATCATTACTAAACATTGGATCACTTTTCATTTTCCTAGATTCCAACATGCTTTCTGTTTAATCAGCCAGAATCCAAGACTTACATAGAAATGTCTTTTTTTATTATTCCTCAAACATTATCGGAATTTCATCATTAATAAGTCTGGATTTTTAGCAGAAAAGGAAAATCCTGAAGTCTGATATCGCTAATAACTAAATTCCAGCAGTAACTGATGTGTTTAGTAGCCAGTTTTCAAATTTAGTCCCAAGAACTCGTCTAAACTGTAGAGACGACGGGTGTCAGGGAGCAGAGGTGAGTGTTTAAAGGAGCAGGTGGTTGGTAATAGGTAATAACACATCCTTTGAACCAAACAAATGCAGCATTACTGCATTTGCCATGATGTAAAAGATGCAAGTAGAATAACGTAACATCACGTGATACAAACACCCCTGGTTGTAGGAAGCTTCAGTTCTACCTATTTGTCTGATTCGTGGGTTTTCACCTACACCAACAGACTCCCTTCAGCACGGGCTTGAAGAGGAAAGTCCAAATGACGGCTCCGCTTCCTGCCAAAGCAGCTGGCAGACTTTAACAAAGTCCAAATCAGCTTTTCGGTTCTGCTTGCTAGTTTTCTCACCCTGCTCTCCAGCGAACCCGCGCCCTCTAGTCTCACTCAGAGAGCCTGCGGGTTCCACCGCACGTTCTTCTGAGGTTTGTTGGAACACGGCCTCGGTTGGTTGGAACATGCTAATGGGGCTGGAGGCAACATGACGGCGCGGAGCAGAGCTCAGGGAAACACAGAGGTGGTGAGTAAAGACGAATACACGGAGCAGAGCTCCACAACGATCCCGAGCCAAACGCAGGAATCGAAGAGCTCAAACCCACAGAGGAACTACTGTACGATGTCTGATTCACTCCCACAGATGTTGGACGTTTTTTGTCCTACGTCTGTAATATTTTAGGACACGGATAAGTTTAGAAACAGGACCGAATCCAAGTAATAAAAAAGGCCCAGTTTTCTGAGTTAAACATGACGAGGATCAAAAAGTCCCGCTCCTCCCGTCTGGGTCTCTACTCACCTCCCTCCGAGTCCGGGCACCAAGATTCAGCAGGACTCACCTCAAACAGAACGGCGAGGGCTGCGACTCTGCCTCCGGCCCTGATGGCCTCGTCCAAAGAGCCAAAGCCGTGCTCCTCGTAACAGTAGATCTGCATCTGTGGACGACCACACCAGGCTTTGAGCCCCACAGGTTCTGAGCTCATCCTCCAACACTCAGGTACTGTATTGAGGAGGCTTTACTTCAGGTCTCACCTCTAGCGGGTACTTGACTCCGTCCAAGCTGTGCTCAGAGCCGTCAGAGGACGCGTTGCAGCGCCCCCAGTGAAAGGTGATGCGTCCGACCTTGAACTTGGACCACAGGCCGCCCCCGCTGACGAAGAAGTCTCCGTCCACGTTCACGGCCACTGGTCACACAAACAGGACAGTGGGTTCTACGTTACACACCCAACGCTACACTATGACAACAAATGAGAGAACTTAAGCATCAAACCAAAGCCACAAACACAGGTCCAACTTCTAGATCAAAGGATGGGAAGGAACGCGCGTATTCATGCACCAACACCTTGACTTGATCGTCAAACAATGGCTGAATCAGCGCTGGGATCTTCTTCGGCTTGGTCTTTGTTGGACCCAACAAAAGCTTCCCTCGAGGATCGAAACCTACTTTGAACCTGTAAAAAGCGGAGGCGTTCTCCAGCGCTTTCATCTTTTTAAACTGGATCCTTCGTGTGTGGCTTTGTACAGGTAAAAGTACTTTTCATGCGAATGGGCTGATGACACTGCAAAGGCGGGTTTCTACTCATCTTTGATCTGCTTGCTCTCCTTCACGCCGTGTCTGTGTGCTGTTTGTCTGCCCCGTTTCCTTTTTGCCCCGTCTGAAATCTAATTTCCCTTCGCGGAGGGCAAATATTGATTCAACTTGTTGCTGATTCACTCGTGCTGAAAGCTTTGTGTTCAGTGTATCAAAGGCATGACCTCAAACATGCGCTCCATCCGTCACCTTTCAAATATTCCATTTGTGGACCCGCACACTCCTGAGGCCTCCTGCGCTTTAGAAAGTGTGTGCACAGATGGCTGTAGGTGGCTCGAACCGACACCGGGCCCATTTGTGTGCCAATAAAAACCGGGTTGAAGAACGGTCGGCCCAAACATCTCCGCTATAAAAGCCTTTGGCTGCAGCTGGCGGCCGAACAACATCAACAACACAGTGCTTCTTATTTTGCTCGAGTGCTGTTGCTAAGATGCACTGGACTCGTCTGTGCGGAGCTTTATCTGAAGGCGAGGCATGATCGCTCTGTCTACAGTTTCACTTCAGCGACCTCAAACGCACATTGTGGGTTATTGTGTTTCACAGCACTTAGAGAGGGGATATATAAAAAAAGGCCCTAAACGGTGTCAAGCGCAAACGGGTAACTGTATCCTTTACAGCAGGCTCCAGAAAAGGCCCCGGAGAAAAGACATGAGGAAAAGCAACGAGCGACACAAAAGGACGGAACGAGAGAGAAAAGAGATGGAGGTCTGATAGAAGATCCTGTAAAACTGAAGCAAATAAACCCTTTAAAGCCTAAACGAAGCCTCTTCTACATTTGCTTTCGAGTCTGACTGAAACGCATCCATCCAGCTCGGCGCGTCTCACCGGTCTTGCCGTCGTTCTTGATGGTCGTCCCTTCACGCGTCAGAGCCTCCCAGCCGTCGAACCTCAGCTTCTGGTACTGCAGCTTCACCTGCGTCAGGCTCTCCTCGATGTTGATGGGGGACTGCTTGGCGTTGGTGCAGGAGGGGAACCTCTTGGCCCAGTTGTTTTGGTTTAAGGTTCCTAGACGGTAGAGGAAGGAAGGACAATGTTGACCTGTGGTTCTGACCTCAGCATCTGAGAAAAACACTCAGAAAACAAGTACCATTCCAACACAAAGTACATTACAAGAATCCAGCAACTACAGGTGTTTACAACATGCCTTAAACTGGTCCCAAGTGTGCTGTGACACGTCCATTTGCCGCCTATATGCATGTAGTTTGTAGTGAACGACCCAATTGGATCACCAGCTGCAGGCCTCTCATGCAGGTGCTGCTCCAGGAGGTGAGCTACGAGCTAACAGGCTAGCAGGCTAATAACCCACAGCTGTTCTGCCGCTCCTGCACCAGCGCTACAACAGCTAGCATCAGTTCATCAGTCGTACAGCTTTCATGAGGTCAAAGGTCAGGATGTGTCAGTGTTGGAGCAGACGTTTTCCTAAACGACGCCGGCAGCCGTGTGATAACAACACGAGGCCTCGGCATCAGGTTACTTTCAAACAAAGAGCGGGCCATCGTGATGGATGACTTAAACACAGAATGGAAGTGTCACATGCCGAAATACAAACAGGGCCTTCACTCAGGAAGCAGCACGTATTCAAGTCCAAAACCTTTGGCCTGTTCATTAGATTTGACTGGTGAAGGAATGTGGCTGCTGGTGAAACCTGCCGCGGTGGCTGCACCGCGTTGGAGACCTGCAGGCGGCTTTGATGCAGCGTTGAGTTACTCTGAGCAGATGTGGACACGGAATTAGAACAGCAGGTGGATGTGCTGTGATCCTCTGCGGAGCTCGAAGGCATGAAAACAGACGATCAGCTGTTTGCATCGATGATGAACATGCTTTAAGTGGATTCTTTAAGAAGAACACACACAAAACCGACCTGAGGCCTGAGGCTCAGTCTGTGGAGCTGCTCAGCTGTGGCTCATACTCCACTTTTAAAAGGATCATGGCTATAAATCCTACACATTTGCCTCTAGTCTCCTGTTAAGTAGCGATAAATTAGAATAGACGGCATCACTCTGACATAATCCAAACAGCACGCATTAAAGCTACAGAACATGGCGTTTGACCGAATATTCAAGAAAAGATCTATTTGTCTGCTGCAAACCTTTGTTTAAACATGTGGCATAAACTGAATCCAATCACAGGCAAAATAAATCAGCGGTGACACACATGATGTGTGGAGGTTTAGGTGAAAAACATTTATGCTTTGGAACTTGTGTAATACTATGTTAGGAATCGTATCAGCACAAGTCATTGTTTACAGAACTTATTGACTTTACGTGACGCTGGAGGAAAGTCAGGAGGAGAAATGTTAGGTCAGATTCAGAAACTACAACACAATTCTGTATTTAAGTGAAAAGATCTCAATTAAAACTAGAAATATTTAAATTAAGTAGCTTAAACAGATACAACGTAGATATTTACTTAAAGCCCTTAGTTGAATCCAAATATCGACTTTATAAGATTATACATTAAATAAAGCTGATTGGGTTCTTTTTCTCATCTCTTTTTTTCCTTGAACTTAGCACATGGTTTTATTTTACTGTGTCTTTGTTAAGTTTACAGTTGTTTACAGGACGTACTTCTACAACATTCTTGTGAGAACTACTGGGTTTTTGTATTTTCAGCATGTTTCAACTTTGGGGAGATTCAAACAAATTGATTGATCACAGACCGGTGCCTGCTTTGAATCACAGGAGAGGAGCAGGTTGAGGGGCTGCAGCCAGCGTCTCGGTGGAAATCGTTATGATTCCCGTTTAACATCCTGTGGAGTGTGTGATGAACTTCTCTCACCTGCGTACGACCAGTCGATGTCCTCAGAGAACTTGCGCTGATTCCTGTACGCATAGCCGTGAGCTGCAATAGATGGAAAGAGTTCAAATTATCACAGTGCAATTAATCTTGTCTTCGTATTCTGCTGTAGTACAAAGGACTGTTGTGCTGTGAATATAAATAAAACAGCTTTTGACACCAACAGCGCGGAGCTGGAAATGCGACGGTCCACACAGACTCCACACTGTCCGTCATCAGCGCTGAACACAAAGCCTCCAGACAAACCCAGAGGTTCTCCCACAATGAGCGATATCAGATTCCCAGGAAAGCGAAACCAGCGCGTGGGCGTCAGCAGCCGCTACGTGCCGACAAAACAAGACGACGAGCTGACAGATTGATTAGCGGACTCGACTCCAACGGGTTTTTGGCTCTTAATTACTGGGTTAATTTGATTTGATGTGCTGTCACACACAGAGCCATCGCTAACGTCACTCTCAGCTGCCAAAGCATTTTCACAATCAGGCCTGCGGCGGTTTAGAGGCTAAAATGAGTGACAATAGATCAGACGATCATTCACTCAAAGTCAAATATAATGCTAGAAAACCACAAGTTCTCACTTAGCTCCTGAATAAAGCATTATTAACCGTCCTCACAATATACAAGTAAGAAATATTCATCAGGAGTTTGTTCAGGGAATGAAGTGCCACCTGACAGGAAGGAAGACTGTCACGAACATGGGGCCAATTCAAGCTGGTTCCAACATCTGGAGGAAAAAGCATCACAATGCAACGACTGACTGAAGGTCCACGTCGCCTCGTCCTGAGCTCGCCGGCTGCATGATCGCCCGTGGTCTCAGTCATGTGCATAATGGGAAAGCGTCAGGAGGCGACATCATTAACCTGAGCGGCTGTGCGGGCATCTGTCACGTTAATGAAGTGCCGTTGTTGGAGAACGGCACCTCATTAACATAACAGTGTGCAGAGGGCCCAGCGGCGCCGAGCAGGGTCACACGGCACCAGGAGCAAATCAAGGCCTGTCTTAGGAACCTGCTGACGGGCTTTCATACCCAGTAATAAGATTCAGGATTCTACTTGTACAAGCTCCAAATGGCACCTCAGCTTCCTGGAGAAACAATACCACAAAACAATTCACCTGTTTTACCTTCCAGGTTAGAACAGAATGTGTTTCAGATGTGAGACAATGTTCTTTATCTACCTACAAACATAGACCTCAGTTTCCTGCAGGACCACAGGTGTGCTTCATGTGAAAGCACAAACTTTAATTCTGTGCTGTGACATAATCCACAAGACAAAACATTGTCATCCAAATCCCCAGAGCTTCATTCCAAATTACATTTCATGCACAAATCTGGTTGTGGTCAGTTCATCGTTAGGCTGCTGTAAATTAAAGGGCGAGGTGTCCTGCTGTGCAACGTTCATCATCCAGAGCAGGTCTAATCTGGGATTACACGTTTGACTGTCTGCAGAATGAGACCTGCAGCTCAGTGTTACAGTCAGGTTGATGTGAAGCAGGTGTAAGACGGCACAAGAGGAGGGTTTCCTCCTGCAGGAAACGTCACGGAGCTCATCCATGCCCCAACTCTCATCCACCTCAAGGGCGCTACTATATGTAAATAACAAATAGAGAAGCAGTGAAGCTATGCAGCAGATGACTGAAGGGCTTCTGAAAAGGCTCCACTGAAGAGGACGGTACAGCATTCACGCTGCACTCAGTGGCTCAGTGTTTGAGGAGATGCAAACGAATGTGGAACAGCCACAGGTACAGTCCACCTGTTCTGCTTTAGGGTTTCAGCTCCTGAGCTGCGAAGGATGAAAAGCTTTTAGCTTTCAATAAATGAGTGTGTAACTGTAGGAGTTACACATTCACAGCCCCCCCCCACACACACACAGCTTTGCCTACAATCACTTCAGCTGCTACTTGACACTGAAGCCTGAGGGGAAACTATAAAACAGCTTGTAATGGCAACTATCACTCTGAAACAAGGAATTTATAACCTTGAACATAAAGTGAATGTTTGGACTGAATTAGACTGTACAGGTGCATCTAATACAGCGGCCAGCGAGTCTATTAAAAAGGCTTCATCCATTTTCTGTTGAGCTAAATACATAATGAAGAGGCTTAATGCAGCACAGGGGACTTTAAGAATCACTCCAGGGACCATTAACGTGCTTCTGGAGAGACATTTTTGAACGCGAGATGCGACCTCCTGCTGTTAACTGCTGTGTTAATGCACCTACAGAGGACATCAGAGGACAGCGAACGACCACCGGCTTTCACTCCATCACTCCTCCCTGTGCTCCAGGACAAGCGCGTTCATCAGTACATCTGTACATCAGACGCCACAGGTTTCAGTTCCAGGCTCCAGCGGCGTTGGGCCGGGGCCGTCGGCCACACGGTGAACAGCTGTTTCCTTTGTGCCACTGTCACGACCTGCAGGCAGCCCGGTAACCGTGTGAGGGAATCCCCTGAGATCAGGTGATGGTGGAGGCCAGGTCATTGGATGCTGCAGCGCCGACATCATGATTGGGACCATTATCGGTATCGGAACCACTCAGAAAGCGGAGGAAAGGTTTTAAAGGCCAATGCATGAACTGAACCTGGAGACAGACTCTGGTAGAGTCTCTCAGAGGGACAGATAAAGAATGTAGGGCATGTGTTTAGAGAAAGGCAGAGAAAGTTTTTAACTAATAGGAAGTTTAAAATGACTCAGGAAATCAAACAATCAGATAGAAGAAAAACTTTGAGGCAGAGAATTTAGGAGAACGAAGGGTTGAGAAGACAAAAGCTGGTTTAAAAGTAACGGAGAAGGAAACGAAGATGGGAGGGCGATGGGGGGGCGTAATTCAAATCCCCAGCGCATAAAAAGGAGGAGGGATGGGGTTGGGGGGAGGGGGGTACATGCTTATGTTCTACTGGAAAAGACTGAATGAGTAGAAAAGATTCTAAGCAGAAGTCTTGCTCAGCATCTGTACGCAGGGAAAAAAGACCACAACTGTGTCAGTGTGTTTATTCAGCGGAGAGTGGCCGGCTCCTCGCTCGTCTGTGGGGGCCCTGCAGACTCCAGCCGGACCATGAATAAGAGGATTAGCCGAGCGCTGGGAGAGCCAGGACGTCCACAGGCTGCGGGGGCCAGAATGAGCGACAACACCCGACCCCCGCCCACACCCTGAGACCCAGTCCTGATGCCAGCGAGGCGCGTAGCCGCTCCTCAGACTGGGGCCACGGCGGGTTAATCTGACCACGGTCTGGCCTTTTACAAGAACAACCTGCAGCTCAGTTACACGGGATTATACAATAACTGAAAGAAAATCATTTAATTTAAAAAAAAAAAAATTGAAATGCTAATACGGAGCAGCCACTGGTTGAAGCTTCCTTTGAGTAATAATCCAAGGAAAGCAGAGCATCCCACAGGGCTGACGGTCAAGCGGGTCGAGGCCAAGTTAAACAAATTTGACCGTGCTGGACTTTGTCTTGTCAAACTAACGCCTGAGTTGCCGTGTAACCTGAAGCTGGTCTCCGCAGAGCGAGCGCTCCACCTGACAGGCCGAGCGCAGGGCAGCGAAGCACGCCGTGAGCTTATTAATCCTGAGAGCTGGAGCATGAGCTCTCTACACTTCACAGGTCTGAGCGCTGCTCAGTCAGAGAGGAGCACAACTGTCAGAACACATCCACCACTGCTGCTGGATCCCATTCATCTTTAGGACCTGTGCTGTTGTTGGGATTGAGCTACAGATCCTCACAACAAAGACCTCTGACTTGTATGTAGATGATCTGTATTTATTTTAATAGCACATATCATTTATTTGTATATTTTTACATTAGGACTAGATTTTCAGGTTTTCCCCTCATCTATGCAGCTTGGCGGGAGTTCAACATCACCACAGACATCACTAAGTATTCCCTGCAGTTGTTGCTCTGAGTTTTTGAGGCGTTGGTGCAAAAGTGCTTCAATTACTGTATCTCCTGCCTGTAAGAGGGTTTTTTGACAGGTAAGAACTGTTCGGATTGCAGCAAAGAGCTGCAGAGGCTTTGAGCTTCGGGAGGCTCAGACTACACACAGTGATTCATCAAAGTGCTTCTTCTAGTTTCATACACTACTGAACTTCCATAAAAAACTCAAACTCGGACCACCAAGTGCAAATCAAAGCGCTTTGTCACATCGCTGCAGGTCTTGGACGAATCCACCTTAAAGTGCCTCCAAACTGCTGCTGGGAGTGTTCGGCACCGGGGAGACGGAGCTGTGGCAAACGAAGCTCATCAGTCGAACCGAGGCCTCGGGGCTCCGCTTCCTGCTCATCGATCATCTTTGCCATTTATAGTTAAAAAGGGAGAGAACAAAAGGCTGCGGATTATCTACAGGCTGAGTCCAGCAGCCCTAAAAGGAGAGAAGGGTAAAAGAAGAGGAGCTGCAGCGAGGAGGATGAAGCTCGCACACCAGGAATGAGGGGAAAGAGACCAGGAGTAAAAACCCAGCCGTCAGAAGCTGTGCTTGCAGATGTTTCTCGTGTTGACTGACTACTCTGTGTCTCCTATCGACACGCTTTCACCTTCAAACCGCTGCATGAACCTCCCCTCTGCGTCTGTGCCAGGCCGTCGCCCTCGTAGCCCGCGGCCCAAAACACTCCGGACCGGGATGTTTAAACAACGAGGCGTGTTTACAGGAAGAGGAAGATTTACAGGGAAACAGAGAAAAGGTCGACTCAGGCGCAGCAATTAGAGACATATTTGTTTTAAAGTCCGCTTAGACGAGCCGGCCGAGCTTTGAGTTACAGCGGGGAACGGGATGAATAATGGTTCATTATGCCTCAGTGCAGCAGCAGGTTCAGAAAAGGCATTTGTTAGCGATGCAGGGTGGGGGTCTGCTCCTCCATCATCAGCAAAGCCACGAACCAGCATCCAGCAGCTTGTGTTTACACTGCTGGTCATGACCAAAGCCAGGAGATGGTGAGAGCGTGAGGAGCCCTCATCATGAGGTGAAAAGAAGTTCTGATGCACACGAAGGTGATGATCATTCAGTTGATTGACATCAGAAGCATCTGGAAGGGTTTTAGAAATAAGGAATAAGAAGCAATAATGACCTGGAAGACCATAGAGGATACCCAAACTAGATGATGATAAGCCCTGATGATGATGACGACGATGATGATGATCCACAACATCTAGTCTGAGTAACAACTGAGAAGGAAGGTCCACGTCACTCGTCACTGTGAGCTCCATCCTCCTTTTGTTTGAAGACAAAAGCTGATTTCCAGTGTGATCCACGCAGCTGCCGTTGCGGTTACTAAGGCCAGAACCTGACCGGTACCACCGCAGGTTCTCCCACATCCGAGCCTCCAGCTGAAGCTCCAGCACACGGGTTTCTAATTTAACCGTACACGCGGTGACGACACAGTTTGTCAAAGGCCCAGAGAAAAGCTTCCCCAACAGAAAAACGACTTAATTAAGCAGCGGGTTGAATGGGCGAAGGGTGGGCGCCAGCGCTGTATCCCACAGGAAAGACAATGAGGGAGGAAGTGTGCGTGTAAAGCCTCCTTATTTATATGACAAACCTCTCTCGCTTGTATTTGCCGTTTAGCTTAGGCTTCAGAGGGAACTGATTTTCTTAACGTCGTTTGTAAGAAGATAAAGTTTAAAGATTATTTACTGAATGAATGTGAGGATTATGAAGCTGCATTCAAGTCATGTACTCGCCCCGAGCTGCCAGGAGAACAGGCTGTAAACACCACACAGAGCCACAGATACTGGTGGAGGTTAGGTTTCACCTATTTTTAAATCCCGTGGAGACACTTTCTGCCTTTGGAGAATTTCTTGTTCCTCATGTTTGTTCCTTTTTTAATTGAATGAGGTTCTCACCCAGAGACAAATCGGTTTACAATTTTCTAATATGAAGATAAATCCTCAGAAAATACACGGATGGAAACATTTTGGTATCTTAGTTTATCTAAGATTTCCTTAACTTGTCAATATGGACTTAACATCCAAACTTATTTATTGCTTCAGAATCAACCAGGTGCCTTTTGGCCTAAACCAGTGACCATGGAGCCACTCGAGCCGCATTCATGCCTTCCAGACTCGACTCACAACTACACGCACTGAGAATGTGACCACATTGAGAGAAAGCTTTCTTCCCCAAACGTTTCCAGCTGGTTTCAGTCTAAATTAGAGAACTAATTATGATCAGGTCCAGCTGTGATCGTGGAGGAGGACAAAAACACCCGAACAGCGAATGTGAGCCCCTGGCGTCAGATATTTCTACAAATCATATCCTGGATGCAACCGTTCCTGCATTGCAGTAACTGCTTAAATGACCCTGAGTTTGCAGCTGTGCAGGAGGTCCACGAGCCGCTTAAACCACAATCTGTGATTTGCAGCGAACTGTCTAAAACCACCATCTGTTTAAAGGAGCAGCGCAGCCTCCATCCCTGCAAGCCTTCACCTGTCCTCCGTCTCCCAGCAGGGGGTCCCGCCTCCTCGCCGCAGCCTTCAGCTGATGTCAGCTCGCAGCAGGACGCCGCCCTGCAGGAGCCGAGGCCTGCGGCCGGAGCCTAATTGCTTTTACACCTGCACGGCTCCGCCGAGCGGCTTCGGTGCAGCCGGACGAGCATCACGCGTGCAATCAGCAGCTCATTAACACACAGGCACTTGGTGACTGTGCCGTGGGGACGCGTGACTATTTTGAGGAATGACCTAATTGAAATCAGCAGCAGGGGGTGAGACACAGAGGAAATTATGGATTTTACAGTTTGTCCTTCTGCGACCTTGACACAGTTGTGCTAGATTTTCTCTGCTAATAAGACAAATGAATGACCGCAGATATTGAACTCACTGTCAGAGCAACAAACATCTGAATACGTCTTTGGGGAGTTTTCTAATGAACACAGCATGTCACACTATAACTACACGTCTCCTGTTATATGATGATGGTGTGCAGGACACTTTATGGAGTGTCTGCTTTTACAACGCTGGAACTGGTGAACTCTGGGTAATTGCCCATTTATCTGAACGGGAGGTTAACTACAGTAGCACATCTGTATGCGATAGAGAGCACATCTGGCAGTTATCAGTTCTGGGTTTGTCCCAAAAATGCCGCGACTCTGCCTCCACTCAGACGTGACTGCTGTAATTGTCAGAGAATAACAGGCTTAACCTTTCACGGCTTTCACATGCCCCCGGTCCACAGCTCATCCCTTGAGCTCGACCCGAGGCCCAGGAGCAGGACCCCAACGCAGAGCCCCAAGCAGACAGTTCTATCACCTGAAACACAGGAACCCAACCACAAAACGAAGCCCTTTTATTAACCAGACGAAGTCCAGCTGCCTTTGTTTAAGTCTAAAGAAACTATTCAAGCATCTTACTTTAGTGCTAACGTGAGGAAGCTCAGCTCCACTTGTTCGGCAGCTGAAGCTAACTACCGCAGCTACGGCGCTAGCTGAAGCAGCAGCCGCGACACGGGGCTGTGCAGCCCGACCTCCTGCTACTGCGGCCTTGTAATGTCAGCGATCGAGCAACTTAAGCTCATTCTGCTGCTGCACTCAGTGGAGGCTGATCTGGATAAGAGGATCAGTCTAAGGCCTGAAATGTAAATGTAAATGTTCTGTAAATACTTGAAAAGCCCCGTTGAGGCCCGTCGGCCCCTTTTGTGTACGCCAACATCTGCCTAAAGCGTCTCCACATTCACCTGCTTGGATCCAATGAATGGGGAAGAAAGGGGGCGAATCGACCCTTCTACTCAAAGGGCTCCGAGCGACCCGCGTCCTCCACGCAGGCCTTTTATCGCTGGCCTTTTTCTGCATCGCTTTAAGATTTCACAATCAGACGTTGGAGCGACGAGGGCCATCGAACGACCCCGATCGAAGGGAGACCACACACTTGCAGGGAGCCGAGCACGGGAGAAAACGGGGAGGAGAAGTGGATGACAAATCAAATGGCTCTCCACCAGCTACTCTACAGGGGCTCCGCTTGTTCGTCTCGCAATGGGCTCCGCAATGAGTGGCCCCTCTTTCATAGGCATGATGGGCCACCCGGATCTGCCCCGTCATCCATTACGGAGTTCACTGGGCACCGAGGGGGGAGGACGAGGCAAAGGTGGGGGATGTCGGTGGCAGAGAGCCAAGCAGACACCAGCAAAGACAAGATGGTCGGCTAAAAACAAAAAAACTCATCCCTCACCCACCCAGAAACAAGAGGGAAGACAAATGAGATGGAGGAGGATTAAAAATTGCTGAGGGGAGGGGTTGGGAGGAGTAATGGGGGGGACAAACAGTAAAAAGATGAAGGCAGGAGGCTCGGAGAGGGGCAGAATGTGGGACAACAGGGAGGAGGAAGATGTGCAGCAGCATCAGCACAGAGAGAGGGAAAGAAAACGAGAGATTAAAAGGTGAAGGCAAGAAAAGCTGCACAAGATTGAAGAGCAAGGAACAAAGAGACGTGGTCGACAGGAAGTAGCTGCAAAGCACCAAACTCCTGCACGGCTCATTGTTCAAACCCAATTAAAAACCAGATTAGATCTCAAACGTTTCTTTTTTACTGAAAATTTAATTTGTAAAAGTACAAAAGAATTACAGTTTTTTTTTTCCTGAGTGTTGCATTATTGTTTAAATCCATCATCTTAATTTTTTAGAATTGTAATGAAAAAGTTAAAAGGTTCAAGTTCAAGACTGCTTTTCATGGACGCTCACTGTTGGATTAATATTTTTACAGAAGCAAACTAAACTACAAACAACTGACATCATGAGAACAAGCAGGACGTAAAGTGAAGTCAAAGTCATTTGAACAGCACCACTTTCAGACTCCATGAAGGCATTTCATTGAGTCCATCTTTTCTCCCCTTTTGTCCTCCAGCAGCGGTTTCAGACACCATTTACATACATTTTGCATTATTCAACAAGCACAGCTCTGATTGGCTGGAGGTGTGGGCCCAACGCGAGCTCATGCATAATGCTCATGATCTTTACCTGGACGTGTCTGGAGCGAAGCTACAGTTAGAGACGCGCCCTGTCTCACAGGTCAAGATGAAAGAAGCGCTGCCGAGGAGGAGCTTCGTATCTGGAGGCAGCGTATCATCACAGACATTAGACTTCACCAGACGAGAATGAAGGCTGCTGAAGGCAGGAGAGCTGCTCAACCTGTGCTTCTGAGGCCTCTAACCCCCCCCCGTGCCATCATGCCTGGTGCTTTAATGCCCCCGTCCTCTCTTCTCTGCACCCCCACCCCTTCTCGCACCACCGTCTTCCTGTCGTCGCCCTCTCTCCCACTGTTAAAGAACAAATCTCCCCTCTGACAGCATGATTCTGGCCCAGGAAGGCGCCGCGGGGCCCGCGGGCCTCCGCGGGCCGACCTGCACGATTGTTCCCCTCCATTCAGAGAGGAGAGCAGAGCGCCTCGGCTGGATTCAAACCTGCGGCCCCCGCGTGGAGCCCAGTCAATGCCGCTGAGCCTAATACCCACTAATCTGCTCGTCCAAGCCTCGATGCCATGAGGGGAAATCTGGACAGACTCGAGTGTCTGCCCAGTGGAAGCTGAGTGGGACGGAGGTGGATGGAGGACGCGACAGGACGGTGGAACAGGAGCTGGTTGCAAACTTTCCTCAAACAGGATCCGTGAAGGTTAGAATTCCTGAAGCCAATCAATTCTGAGATTGGCAAAAGTTTAATATTACCCATTATGTTTTCAAAATAAGAGCCTAGTTTCTAAAACTCTGAGCTGGTGATAAATCTGACGCACACGAACCTGCACAAAACTCACAAAGCTGAACATTAAGATCAATGCCCTGAAAAACATCAATACTCAGTTTGTGCCAGTCAGAGATGACCCACTTTGCCCCAAACATTATGGACCAACAGGACCTGGTTGTACAGACGAAACTCAACACAACCGTGGTATCAGAAGCTGACCTGCGCCAGACGAGCTGTCAGACCTGTCAGAGTCGGACCTTTGGAGCTAAAAAGGCAGGTGTTCCTAATAAACAGGCAGCAGCTCAGAGTCAGAGACGTCCAGCGCTTCCTGGTACCTCTGTGTTCCCTTCCCGCGGCTCAACGTGGGCTCTTTCAGCGCGAGAATCGGTCCGGTCCGGCTCAAAGGGCGGCCGAGGCGCCGTCAGCCTCTGACGGACAGACTGCCCGACTGTGACGGCCATCTGTCTGCACACTCGCTGTTAGACAACAAGAGGCCCGGAGACTCCGGGAGCCCAGACGGAGCACCGGGCACGACTGGCACGTCCATTCACAAATATCTTTTGGGAAGACAGATGGTGCCGCGTTCCCTCCTCATGCGTCTTTTCTTCCACCATTCCTGAGCTGCCTCCTCTGTGAGCTGGCACCTGCTCTGTGCCACCAAATCCCATCAAAGCCCAATTTACAAAAAACAACCCCAATGAGAGCGGGGGAGGGGGGGGGGGGGTTCTGCAGGTACCGAACCATCAGACCCAGGCTCACTGGCCGGGCCACAAAAGGGTTCCCATCCCTTCAGCAGAAACTGGCTCGGACCAGCTTCTCCCCCTGATCTTTGTTTCACGTCTCACCCCACGAAAAGATTCAACCAAGCAGATCAGTGTCCTCGCTGGCACTGGACCGACCCGACTGGACCGACGCCGACTGGACCGACGCGCTGGGAAGGCGAACTGGAGGATAGGAGCCGGAAACCTCTCCCAGTGTTCAGGCTTATGGTGACAAATCCTGATTCATCTCCACTGACTTCCTGAAGCTCCTCAACCGTGCGTTTGATCGGACAACAGCTTCAGTGTCTGAACAAAAAGTCCCCGTTTGGATA
Organism: Betta splendens; assembly: GCF_900634795.4. Taxonomy (NCBI): domain Eukaryota; kingdom Metazoa; phylum Chordata; class Actinopteri; order Anabantiformes; family Osphronemidae; genus Betta; species Betta splendens. The sequence continues at coordinate 16,890,256 of NC_040886.2, read as the reverse complement.
AAATGCATGAGAGACTGTGGTGGACGCACAGGTTGACACTTCCTTCTACACATTAACAGCAGGAAAACGCATGTCTTGAAGCAGGGACAACCTTTCTTTAATTATTAAAATTAATGGTTGACACGATTTAGTGAGTGAAAGCCAACAACAGAACCTCGGTTCCGTGACTCCAGGGCCCAGGACGGTAGCACCAAGCGCTTGAAAACATGCGGCCGCTCGTCAAAGGAGCCTGAACGCACCGTCCGGCAGCTGAGTCCACTCTGCAGAAGGTCCCCACGTACAGTACGCGCTCAGCGACGACAGACGCCACCACAAACCCAGTCAGCTGCATTGGGCCCAATGCAGAGACCTGCTGCTGTGTGTGAAGGGATGTTCTGCTGAAGCCAGCGATTCAAAACACACACAAGCCAGAAAGTAAGTGAAGGATTCATCCACAATAAGAGATAATTACTCCTGAGCCTCATCCTGAAGGACTAATTAGGCCAAAGGCATCACTGGGGGTTTAATTGCTGGCCCTGATAGAAGGTTCGTCACCAGGGGACCAGGACACAGGCTGCTTCTTGTTGCCTGGGAAAAAACCCTGCAAGCTGTGGAGTCATTTTTAAAACCAGAGGACGGGAAGATGTGAACAGGGACCAAAGTCCAAACAGAAGCCACTTGAAACTGCAACAAGCCGTGTTTACCCGCAGTGACACGTGACAGACCTTCCATCATGCGTTCACGCACGTTGACGTATTTTCCCTTATGTCTGAATACACACTGTAACAGTGTCTGCGTCGGTCCGTTTCTGGGGGGCTTTATAGGATTACTGCTGTTGTGGACGCCACATATGGAGCCCGTGACACTCCTAATAAGCCGGTCAGCCCACCGTGTCCAAACTTCTCTTTTCATGCTTGACAGCTCCAGTTTGGGGCCGAAATGTGACGCCCTCGGCCTCGCAAACGTTTTAATCTGCGCTCCCACAGAGCGACGGGAGCGCATCCGCAGACACGACGGTCACGCGAGCTCATCTGCTGAAGACGACGTGGGTTCGTGGGTTCGTCGAGTGGTTCCAAAGACGCGTTTACGCGCCGCGCGTTCGCCTCAAAGTAGAGCTGAGCCCGTTTCCGAACCCCACAGAACTTTTGCTGGGCTCGTCTCGTCCGCACACCTGCGGCTCCTGCGCAATCACCGTAAAGTTGGCGCAGCGAGTTCAAAACCACTCGGTCTCAGTAACGCGCGCACGACCGTCGCCGTTTAAGTGGTTCTGGTTCTGGTTCACGTCGGGACCACGGCGTGGACGGAGGCTCACCTTGCTGGAAGGAAAGAATGAGGAGCGCGGCCGGCAGCAGCCAGCGGCCCGTCGCCTCCATGTCGCGGAAAACGCACGCAGATGGGGCAAATCAGCAAAGCGGACGCTCGTGCGAGGGGGGCAGGTCGCGCAGCCTCACAGCTCCATGCCGCTGCGCTCGTGCCGCTCCGCTCCGTGCTCGTCTCGGTGTCGTACCCCGGGTGACGGTGCGCCGCTCCGCTCCGCTCCGCTCCGTCCGTGCGTCCGCTCTCCTCCGCACCGACTGACTGACTGAGCAGCAGCCGCCAGACGGGAGCTGTGCGCCGCCCACAGCTCGCAGCGACGCCGGCCTCGCTTCCTCCGCGCACACATGGCTGCCAATTCTGATTTTGTGCCTATAATAATAATAATAAAAATAATAATAATTAGTCAAAGCAACGGAGGTGAACAGAAATAGAGAAATATACAAAAGAAAAAGGGAAAATGGAGTTGATAGAAAAGCTGAATTATTAGGAAATTAAAACAACAAATAAGTAAATAATTCTATAATTAACAAACAGGCACCAAAATAAAAAAAGGAAAAATTGGCGATTTAATCAGGGCTTTTTTTAGGCCATGGATCCAGAATCCCCCTAGAACCCCACCCGCAATACAAGACCTGGATCAGAAAATTCGCCCCCGTAGAGACGAATCAATCTGTGAGGCCAAACTAATCAGCTCATGTTTGGCTGTGAGTTTATTAAATACTAATTAAAAAATATAAAGTTAAATATTCTAGGGATTGAACGTTAAATCCAGCAAAAATCTGTCAATTCGGAAGATACCAAATTAAAGTCAGTCTTATCTGAATTTTATTTCTTTTAATTTATATTTAAATTCTTGTTATTGTTAAAAAAAAAAAAGAAAGGTGGCCATGGTGACTTTGATTAATTAAATATACCTGCGGGTCATGATTGGTGCAACAATTAGCAGAATCTGAAGCAGACGAAGGGCCTCAGCTTCGGCCCGTGTCGACTGCAGCCGTCGGCCTGCAAACGGCAGCGAGTCATTAACACAGCGTGAGGAGTGAATGAGCAGGAGTGTGGTTTTGTTTTTAAGAGTGTGCGCTGGAGTTCACAGAGCGGACGACCCCTGACCCCACAGAGACACTTTCACTTCACTCTGAAATAGAGACCTAAACATCGGCAGTGACCTGGAAATCACAATGCACTCTGGGAATGTGGAAGTGTGTGTGTGCTATAAACCTCAGCTCTGGAGACTTTGTTTAATTTAAGTCGTAATTTCTATGATTTATTTTCAGAACCTAACCTTGAATTAACGCTATATCATCTGTATTTTATATTTTATCCTGGGAAATGTGAAAAATTCCCAGGAAAAAAGCAGGATCTCACTTGTCAAAGATCCATGACCCCAGGCAGAGTTTCCACCAAATCAAAAACCATATTGAAGCCACTAAACGTGGACCGTGATGTGTGACCTCTTGGTGATGAGTTCACCGAGCTTTGCCTGTTGTTTGCTGTTTTCTCTCCAGTTGGATTCACCGTCAGTGAATCAGCCAACGTTAGGATGAAGTTTCTCTCCGCTCGGCTTCAACCACTGGCTCAGATTTTTGAAACTTCACAATAAGCGTCCGCTCCGCCCACCGCTTTATCTCTGCGAATACATTTGCATAATTTACTCTGGATTATCTTTAATTTATGCAGAAAGCGCTTTCCACTTGTTAGGTTGAATGTTTCCAAGGGGGCTAATATAATTAGTTGTACTCCCACAGAGTAGCCATTCAGTGCATTTTGAGAGCCTTCAGACACTGTTCCATGATTTTTCTACAAACTGAGCTCAGGCTGGGACGGATTTTTCTCTCCATCATGAGCCTTTGACCCCAAAAATGATCTAAGGGAAACTAACAGATAGTGAGAAAATATTTAGTTTTATTGTTTTAGCCGTTTTGTCATTTTTCTGGCGGCTGCTGTTCACACTATCAAATAGGATTCAGACGATCAGACTGTGATTCAGTGAAGGGGAAAAAGCTTTGAATCCAAACAGCAGCACATCTCAGCAACTCAAAGAAAACTGTGACTGACTGTACGACTCCTAGCATCCAGCTCCCACATCTGTTTACAGGAAACACACGACAGCGCACTGTACAGGTACAAGCTGTACCTCTGTTACCATGGCAACCACCGTTTGATCTGAACAGCGGTCACCTTGACCTTTGACCTTTTGACCGCCAAACAAATCAATTGGTTGTGGAAATTCGTGCTAAAACGTCACCAGGACAGTTCATTGTTTACTTCCAGAGCAAACGCAGCAGACGGTTCCACCCTTGGATGATGTTACGTGGGAAAAAAGCGCCGGCCATTGAAAAGAATGGACAAGAGCAGATCCCCTGAGGGCGGGTTCCCAGCACGTTTTCCAGGACATCAGATTAGAGCGTTGAAATTTTACTGTTTGTAGCTCTGACCTTTATTTCTACACAGGCACTTTGTGCTCCTGCAGCTCCACCCTGTTTCAAGTCAACGCAGGTCCACACATCCAAACATGCAGAACGCTGACGGACGGCACGAGGAAGCATTCTGAAGAGAACTCCTGAAAGAGAAGCAAAGAGAAGAGAAGCAAGTAGAAAAAGTTGAATTATGAAAATGAAGAGAAAAACTCATATAGTAGATTAGAATAAAGTGTAATGAGTGCATCAGTACTTTCTATTGAGGAAATGCTGCCCTGTATGTTATTGTGTGCAGCTCCGGGGCTGAATGTGTTTTCGGACTGGGGATAATCTTCCCCCACTATCAATGCATGGATTGAGGTAATGAGGTCATGCCACACAGAACAGACTGGGTGTCATTACACACAACCCACCCCACCCGCTGCGCCACCAGCCCCCCTTCCCCTGCCACCTCGCCACAGAGGTCAAAGGTCAGAGTCTGGAGCTGGTAAAAGCAGGGATCAGGCAGGTTCACAGCCCTGTGGGGATCCGCATCGAGCCCACATGGTGCCTTTGTCACGTCACAGCCGTGTCGACAGGATCCACGGATCAGGTCAGGTTCAGGAAGATCAGTCAAACACATCAAACACGGACGTTCCACTAGAAGCAGCATCGGTCCGGGCTCAGCAGAAACCTGTGGAGACTGAGTCACGAATAGGAAACAGGCTGAGCTGAGCCACTGAGGAGGGAAGTCAGACAACGCTCACAGCAAAGAGCTCCTCACTGATCACATCAGCTCACCAGAAACTCAGCAATTGAATGAAAATGTCCCGAGGAGACACATGTGCACCTCCTGCGTGGCCCCCACCGCGCTGTTTACTTTCTGCCCAGGCCTTGTTGATTTAGGTGATGGGAACCAGCCGCTCCGCGCTGCCTCCCACTTTGAAGTCCCGCTGTCATTGTTGGGACGGCTCTGAATCGCAGCCGTCCGGCGGGCCGGGCCGGGCCGGGCCGGGCCGGGCCGGCCCGTTGGTTGGTTGTTTGGCAGCCATTGAACCTTTGCAAAGATTAACTGTTATTACCGGGGTCTTTGTGCGAGCGGCTGCTCTCTGCATACCAGCAGCGGAACAAAAAGCCTGCTCTCCAGCCTCTCCAGTGGAGGACGCTTCAGAAAACAGCAGGTCTGATTGGCTTTTATCTGCACGCTGACGAGAGTACGAGAGCACTAAGTGGCCTCTCAAGCGACAACAAGGTCCTTTTTAGGAGACAAGAGGTCCGATATGCACTGTATTAGCCTCGACCATCACACACACAGGCGCACAATGGAAAACAGTCTATTTTGGGAGTCTCAGGGTCACAGATCACCTTAATAAAGAGGCAGGAATGTGTTGAGGCTCGTCTGTGTTCACTCCAGCTATATGATCTCTGACTCTCTTCATGCGCTCTCCTGTAGCTCTAATGAGCTTTGCATTCAGCCATTTATTCATGCCGTCCTGTCTGCATTCGAAACACATGGCGAGTCACACGTTGCCAACACACACGACCTCTGACCCTCGCCGCGGCCGGCGACGCGTTGCGTTTGAGCTGCTGAAGGCGGAGCTTGAAGTCGCTGTGAGTTTGAGCGCCAGACTTGTTGAGCTGTCGCCTGAAGGACGAGGATCATATAAATAAACAGTCAATTAGTGATGGGGCCGAATCAGGAACTTTGGCAAAAACAGATGGGTGAGTTCTGGGAAACGTAGTGGTGGAGCAGAGTCTTTCTCTTTTATATAAAAACAATCAAAAACTGGAATTATATCAAAATATAATTTCAAACAGAACCTGCTACTTCTGGGACAGTGCAGCCACGTCGGCGTTGGAGTCCAGGAGGTTGAACTGCACCAAGCGAAACCCCTGAAAGCTAAATGACGCGACCTGAAGGTTTATTTGATCTGTGCTGATTTGGTAAATGTGTATTTTGTGACTCCAGCGGCGCAGAGATAAGTGACTCTACTCACTGTCATTAGCGTTCTTTTCTGCGTGTAACAAAGAAACCGGTTCTACTGCGGTCGACTTTCCACCTGTTGAACCAAGTCCAACTTGTTGAGGGTTTTCATTCATGTTAACACTAGCGAGCAGCAGCATTTGAGGTGATTGTACGTGGTCGTCACTCCTCTCACAGGACGTAACAGTGTTTCTCCTCCCTGTATGCTTTCACACAGTCATTTACTTAAGGAATCAGCATTAAACCTTTTTCAAAAGGTTTTTCAGGAACATGTTTAAATGCTTCCCTGAGGAGTCGAGGTCTTGTCTCACACTTTTCCAGGAGCCTTTGGGTAAAGCTCAGCTCTGTGGTATATTTTCCTTATTTCATAACAGAGATAAGCTGAAGTGCTGAGCTACTGCAGAGCTTGGTTTTCCCTTGTTTGGACCAGACGTTCATGGGACGTGATGCGCGGTGTATTTAAACACAGGCAGTGGTGTTATAAATCTAAGCAACATTCTAATTATACATAGAATGCAGATTTTCATCTTGCATAAACTGAGATTGGATGCATATGTAGTGTCCGCCACGGCCAGCAGGGGGTGGATTCCACGTCGTCCCGTCTTCGGTGTGACAGATTTGGTTGTAAACCTTGAATGAATTCCTCCTACAACAGATCGATTTTTCAAAGCCATCTTGGCCTTTTCTGAATAAACCTTCCCGCTGCTGGCTTGCTGGCGGCTCCGGGCACAACAGAGCCACCTGACAGAGCTGCCGGCCAGCAGAGGTTCACCTCAATGACTCTGGAAAGCTGCTTTTAGCGTGTCCTGCCTGCAACCAGGAGAGCAGCGACGAGAAAGGCCCCGAAGAAAGAGCCTGTAAAGAGCAGCTCAGAGCTGCAACTCCGAGTTACCTAGCAACATGCCCTCCGAGATGGAACCCGGGGTTCCTCCAAACTGTCTGGATCTGCTTTCGGCCCTTTCTGCTGGGTTTTATTGTCGCCTTACTGAACACAATTTGGGGTCGGTGTGTTTATTCTTGCACAAGTTCCTGTTGGTGTCTATAATCCCCAGTCACACACACATTTCACCCGATGAATCTCCAGCAGCAGCAGCAGAATTTGCATGTGCGGGTTTTTTTCACTGTAATCTCTCTCTCTCTCTCTGTGCCTCAGACCTGTTGAATCCTAAACCTCACAGTTCTCTCATTCTTCCCTCCTGTGAAAAAAAAGAACAAGACAAAAGCATGAATGCATAATTAATATAGTGAAGCTGCATTTTTAATTGTTGCTGCTCTTCAAAGTTGCCCAGCGGCATTGTCTCTGGGTTCGGGCCGGCTGCTTCCGATGGCAGAGCCTCATTCAGGGCTTTTTAGGGCCCGAGTGCTGCAGAAGCACCGGCAGACAACGGCTCCAAGCTCGCCTCCTTTCTCAGGGTGTCTGTCCACACAATGGACTTCCTTAGCCTGCACACAAAAGAGGCTGGCGCATGAAAAAACAGCCAGATTCAATGGCATTCCTCTCCACAATACACGGAGAATATGTGCTTCTCTCCTCTCTCTCTCTCCTGTCGCCTTTCAGCATCGGGTGATATATTAAGATGACGTGTAAAGATCAGGAAGTGATATATTCCTGCGTCGAAATGAAGTTAGCAGAGTAGAAACACAAAAAGAAGCCAAAGTTCGAGATTGGTGCTGTTTCACTGAAACACGAGACATCACCTTTAGAGCTAAGTTACTTTGTAAAATGATAAAATGTACTAGTGCAGTTAAATGTCCTACATTCAAAACTCAGTGATTTGCCATGAGGTTCTAAGTCGTTAACTCCTCAAGACCTGGAAGCAGAATTCACTCCGTGACAGAGGTGCACGAACTCCATTTTCTCACGATGCCGGTCACACCCTGCAGATATTAACTCCCCGACCACCCCTCCGTGCGTGTGGGGGGGGGGGTGAGGCTGCTCCTGCGTTCTCAGGGTGGGAGCTGGGGCCCGCTGGCACGCTGGCGAGCAGCTTACCACCCCAGGCTGCTGCAGCCACAAAGGGCCGCGACGGAGGGAGATGTGGTCGGGTGAACGTCACCAGCACCCGCGGCCTAATCCTGCCGCCCCGTACATCTGCACCGGGCCCATTTCAAAAGCCAGACCCTCTTTTCTGCCTAAAGTCCTCCCTCCTCCTCATCATGCGCCACCTCTTTTCTTTTCTCTCAGCGTTATTCTGCAGCGGGAGAAAGGACGGGCTTTTGTCGTGGCCCATAGTGTCACACAGACACAAGACCTGAGGCTGCCAGTCCTCAAATGGAAGCTCTCTCCGGGCCTTTCACTGCGCTCACTTTGCTCATGTCGACTCGGGGAAAGAGGGGGAAACTCTTATTTTAGCACGTGAAAAGGCTCCAGACGGGACACGAAGGCCGGCTCTTCACATCAGACACAATTGACTCTGAAAGCCGGCGTTTCTCTGAGAGTAGTAGGGAGTGTCTGCTGGGATGTTGGCATCGTGTTTTAATTGAATTTGACTGTCAGCAGGTCTCAAAGGGCTCCAAACAAGCTGCGTTTCACAAGATAAACTTGTTATGAAAATGCTCCTGCTGCAGTAAACCAGGGACAGACGTGAAGAGAAGGTCAAGTTGCTTCTGTTAAAGGAGCCTTTGCTTCTAAGCTAGTCTTTGCTAGACTAAGAGGGCTAAAAGGCGCACACAACACAGCAAATGTGTCCTATTATGGTTTGGTTCTAAAAGTAGGTAAGTGGACATTGTTGTTGGCAGCCGTGCATTTTGGGTAATGACAAGTTCTGGTACTAATCTTGGTTGTGTGAATGTCTTTTCAGTCTTTTCACCTGTTTTGATTTGAGACACAGAACCAAGTTAGAGGATGATTAACATAAAAATAATCATAAAAAACTGCATATCTTAAAGTAGTAATAGCACTAAAATGTATTTTGATTTTTATATTAACAATTTGTGGGTTTTGTTTGATGCAAAAAATAATAATTACCTGTTAAGGTGCGTTCCAGAGGAAGTGGAAGCAGACCTCGCCCTCTGGTGGAGTCATCACACACTACAGATACAGATAAATTAGGATCCACTTCTCTTTTTCATTGCATATAAAAGTTAGTAAACGAGGTCATGCATAATGAAATTTAAAAAGAATGAATCAACTCTGCTGCACTTTGATTAGAATAGATTAGGTTTTGTCTTAGCTGGGTTTTAGTAGAGCTTTTAATAGAGCGTCATTAGTAGGATGTTGGAGTGTTGGTCTCCTGGGGTTTCGTACATAGAATATTTTCTTTTATGTCCCTTAAAAAGAAAACATGCAGCGTGTCTAATGAATCCTAACCAACCTGTATTTAGAGGTGGAGCAACACACAATGCTCTAATATGTCATTTCCCTAAATGAAACTGAAACCTCGATCCAGCAGAACAGCAGCAAGGTCAAAAACTCTTCGTCCCCAACTCCGATCATTCTAAACTCTTCCCCTCAGAGGAGTCTCGCTCAGACACTGGTGAGTACAGCTGAGGCTACTTACACTTAGACTTCAAGTTTGTCCTTAAACAAACAAAAGTTGTGCTCTACACACGCAGGAAGTTCCTTTGGCTGCTCGTTTTTGCTCTTAGAGAATGGTCTAAGAACAATCAGTTCAGAGGATCAGTTGAACCTTTATGGAGATATTTTATTCTTATTCATTCTTACATTTAGCTTCATTGTGTGGCTTCCCTCCTCACATCGTAGCTATGGCTGCTGCCACCTGCCTGCCAGCTGAAGATCAGCTGCTGTGCTCCATCTGTCTGGATGTGTTCACTGATCCAGTGACTTTATCCTGTGGACACAACTTCTGCAACACCTGCATCACTGCACACTGGGATACTAACGTCCCCCATCACTGTCCTGTCTGTAATCGGCTTTTCCACTTCAGACCTGAGCTGCATGTTAACACTCTGATCTCTGAGATGGCTGCTCAGATCCGACATGGAGCTCATCAGGAAAGCAGGAGCTCAGAGCAACACGCTGCCAAACCAGGAGACGTTCCCTGTGACGTCTGCACTGGACCTGAACTAAAGGCCCTGAAGTCCTGCCTGGTGTGTCTGACCTCCTACTGTGAGACTCACCTGGAGCCTCATCTGACAAAGTCAGGACTGAAGAGACATCAGCTGATCGACCCTGTGAAGAACCTGGAGGACAGGATGTGTAAGAAGCACGACAAACTGCTGGAGCTGTTCTGTAAGAGCGACCACATGTGTGTCTGTATGATGTGTGCTATGTTAGACCACAAGACACACGATGTTGTTGCTATGAAGGACGAATGTGAAGGAAAGAAGTCAGAGCTGGTCAAGACTGAAGCTGAAATCCAGCAGATGATCGAGAAGAGACGAGTGAAGATTGAGGAGATCCGACGCTCAGTGGAGCTCAGCAACAAAGCTGCAGACAGAGAGATGGAAGAAGGTGTTCAGGTCTTCACTGCTCTGAAGGAGACTGTGGAGAGAAGCCAGGCTGAGCTCATCAAGACCATCACAGAGAAGCAGAGGACAACAGAGAAACAGGCTGAAGGCTTCATCACAGAGCTGCAGCAGGAAATATGTGATCTGAAGAAGAGGAGCTCTGAGGTGGAGCAGCTCTCACGGTCTGAAGACCACCTCCACCTCATCCAGAGCTTTCCATCAGTTAACACTGCTGCCACTGCACCCACCAAGGACTGGGCTGAGGTCACTATCACTCCTCCTTCGTATGAGGGGACAGTGGTGAGAGCTGTCAATCAGCTGAAAGAGACCCTGAGTGAACAGATGAGGCTGCTCTATGAGGTTGAGCTGAAGAGGGTCCGGCGACACGCAGTCCCTGTGACTCTAGATCCTGATACAGCACATCCTAGGCTGATCCTGTCTGATGATGGAAAACAAGTCGCATATGGTGACATAACCAAAGATCTCCCCCCCACTCCGAAGAAATTTTCATATTGTGCTTGTGTTTTGGGAAAACAAAGCATCTCTGCAGGCCAAGTTTACTACGAGGTTCTGATTAAAGGGAAAACTGCCTGGGATCTAGGAGTGGCTGAAGAGTCGGTCAACAGGAAGGGACAGATCAAAGCGAACCCCCAGAACGGTCTTTGGACGATAAGTTTGAGGGATGGCAGAAGATACTATGCTCCGGCTGGACCAACAGTGCATCTGTGTTTGACGTCTCAGCCCGAGAAGGTGGGGGTGTTTGTGAGCTATGAGGAGGGGCTGGTCTCCTTTTATGATGCGGACACCGCAGCTCTGATCTACAGCTTCACCGGCTGCTCCTTCACTGGGAAACTCTACCCGTTCTTTGGACCCAGTCCTAGCGATGCTGGTGTAAACTCCGCTCCTCTGATCATCTGCTCTGTCAATCAGGAAGAAGGGATTCAGCATCACTGAATGGTGAAGTACTGTATAGTAGCTCTAAACCCAAACCTGTTGTGCTGACACATGGTCTTAGAGGGTTTCAGCTAATTTCTATAGATTACCATCAATATACAGTAGATGCTGATATATTCATATTTACAGTTCACAGTCGCAACACAAATTACATGTGTGGATAGTTTGATAAGATCACAGTTACCATAAGTTTAAAAAGTGCTAATTTGTTGTAGGTGAAAACAGCAGTAACCAATACTACAGACAACCTGCAGCATGAACATAGCGGACGTTAATAATAGTTGGTACCTGGCATCGCTACTGAAGGAGCGTCCACGGTGTCCCCACTGAGCCTACATGAACGTAACACCAGTCAAAGAGTGGAGGGATGTGCGTCCTGGCTGTAAGAGACAGGTTGTGGCTTTTTCCTGAGGAAAAACGTGGGATGATAAAAGAACGGAACAAAAGTGACATTAAATGATGACCGACTGAGTCAACGGAGCCTTTTTCCTTTTTGGAAAACCTTTAACTGCTGTGATAAAATAAACAATTTACTGCTTTAAATCAAAGCAAAGCATTTTATTAGACGCAATATTCAATATCAAAATACAAAAGTCACAGAATTCTGCTCTCCCCAGTACATTGCATGCAAAGGTAAGGTGTAAATGAATACAAACCTTGTATTATACCATGAATGACAGATTAAACCTTAGAGTCTGCTCATCACACAAATCATGTGAGTTTACAATTGTTCTTTAGAAACAATAACTACATCCCAGCTGATGTTCTGCAAACATACAGTATGCATTTTCCAATACAATCACACATAAACGATACATCTGTAAACAAAGTATTTAAGGATACATCATTTTGATAGTAGTTACAATATAAAGAGCTTTTAGGAAAAAGGAGAACGCGTTGAAATGAACAAGACAGAACATAACAGGTAATTACAAAGGAATCACTGTTACGGCAGATATACACTGCTCAGGTGCAGGTTACAAATAAATTTTAAACCTCATTAGAGCAAAGTCATATTAAGCCCTGAGGCCAAATACAGTGCTGCCCAGTCCTCAGGGACCATTAAACCAACAGCTGCTCATCAGTCAGTGTGTGAATTTATTTTACTGCCAAAGGTTTACATTATTTCTCGTGTCGCTTTGGTTTCATATTTTGAGTAAGTGCATGATGCATGATCAGCATTCACCCTAAAAACAAATTCATCCTCACTCTAAATTAAAGTGAAAATGAACTTTGTATAAGCATGGCATCAATAGAAATGTATGGAAATGTATAAAATGTGGCTCTTAAAAGTAGAAACCATCATGAACATTATGAGCTTATATATATACTTTATATATTAAATCATGATACCACAGTGGTTCTTCCACGACATCAAGGAAGTTAGTTCCACAGAGAAGTGACTGTGGAAACACATTATAACAATTATTTCTCATTGTCTCTGGGTTACTTCCAGATAAAGCTAAACACAAACCCCAGATTCAGATGAATATTAAAAAACAAACTGAAAACCAACCAGTCAAAACAGATTAGAATTAACTGTGATTCGTCTGCAAATTGTTTCTCACTGGACTGAAATTCTCAGACTTTTCACAAGAACAACAAAAATCCTGAAAAAATACCAATCGGTGATTTATATATTACAGGATCAGGATGTACGCTCATTGTGGACAAACAGCCGTGTACTGTGCACACACATGCACGCAGGAGAGCAAGTCTACACAAAATAAAAAAGCCAGCAATCATTCATCATCTTCATTCATGCTCTCCACCTGTACAGGGACTTGATGGACGCCGTCCTCAACTCCATTTACACTCAAAATGAACCACATGACACACGCTGCAGGTGAAAGCCAAGTTAGCATGTGGAGATGTTTGTGCATTAATGGGGAGAGGAGGGGGGCCGGTAACAGCCTCAGATCGACTCAAGGTCTACACATTGTAAGGTTAAACTGTTTGCAGCCACTTGTTCCAAAAGGAAGAATCATTGATATCAACACATTCTTATTAATATGAACTGCCTTTTTGTTTATCGTTTCTAGCCCTGACAATATATAGACCATGGCCCCTTAAACAGAGCTCAGCCCACCATTAGTTGTTTGCTTGGAAGGCTCCCTGGGCAGCAGAAGATGCTGCAGTAGAAGCGGCTGTTTGAAAGGTCTTACTGGTGAAGACGCCCTGTGAGAATTCCTGCTGGGCCTTAGTGAAACTGGCCCCAGTCCGGCGGTACATGCTGTGGACCTGAGGAGGAAAACGCAGAGAGGGGGTGAGAGGTGGAAAACTTGATAATGAGAACTAGGAAAAGTCTGATGAGACGCAGATCAATACAGAAGCACTGACAACAATTTTTATATAGACACTTATAAAGAGGATGATAACAAGAAAGGGTTCACTTAATAAACATGGCAAAGATGACAGAAAAGTTAATTGAAACTCACCATTTTAAGTAGGATGACAGACAGGATGGCACATATGGTGAAGAGGATGGCCACTATTATCATGATGGCCATCACTGCTATGTTTGAGATCATCTCGAAAGCAGAGAGCCAACCGCTGCAATTAACAAACACCAATAACATCAGATGATTGAGATCACACTTGAGGTGATGCATTTATTAGGTGCATTGTACTTCGTAGTACAGGAGGACAACAAGTAGATAACAATTAATTAAATTTAAAAAAGAAAAGAAAAATGTTTTGTATGCATGTGTTATCTTCACACACGCACACAGCAGTGAGCTGAACATGTACAGGCAGAATCCCTGGAATTCAACAGTTAAAAATGTTACGACACTACACGACCGAAGGCAGCACAGAAAAGGGTTCACAAGGAATCAGCTCCTGGGTCGGGAGTTTGCTTAAGGCATTTAAAAAGGAGCAATGTCAGGTTCAGAAGCAATTATTTACCAAGCACATAAAATACTGAACACCGGGAAAATGTAGAAGACACAACGCAGACAAGAGAAGTATGAGGGAACCTAATGAAAGCCAGAAACAGGGGGAAACCCAACCGCCTCCTGTGGCCAATGCAGAGACCATGAACCATGTGTTAAGTTCAGTTTCTGTCATGTTAAATGAAATTTAAAAGCCACCAATTTGTTCTGTTGATTTTCCCTTTATATCATTTTCTAGTATCTAGTATAAGGACAAACGACAGAATGAGCGGCAGAGCGCAGCACAAACTTACAGAGTTACCAGCAGACAGAGATGCAGCAGACTAGAGGCTGAAGGATGGAAAGTCTGTCAGAAAAGATGGAAGACGCAGAATAAGAGACAAAGAGAAGAGAGCGAAGAGCAGCTAACTTCATGTTTGAAGCACATCTTACAGACGCAGGCCACGGTGGACACAAGTTTGACAAAGTCAGTTGATGAAGCCCCAGAACATCACGTGGTTTGGGACCCACCTGTTCCCCCAGCGCGGGATGCCTACAGACTGGATGATGAAGATCACCACTTGGAAGAAAAACACGAAGAAGAAGAAGAAGAAACTGAAGGAGCTGTCAGTCCTGAAAAACAAACGACAAAAGACATTTTCTCAAACAAACAAAACGCTGTATAGTAGCAGCTTCAACTCAGCACAGTTTCATAAATAGGACCCTCTAAAATGACAACACAGCTAAACCGACATCTGTCATTCGCTGTTACAAGTGGCCACAGGTGAAAGAGAGACACAGTAAACTCCCCTCTGTCAGGCTTTCTTACCTGAAGGCCTTGTAGATGGGCCTGTACCAGCAGAGGAAGGAGCAGGGACTGAACACGATGAACCAGAGAATAGACATGCCAAAATCCACTCCATGCGTTGTGTCAGTGATGAAGGCAGCCAGACACGCCAGCAGGTTGAGGAACAGGGTTACACAGCTGACTGGAGAAACAGAGCAGAAGGTAAAAAACAAATGCATAGAAACATACACAACAGCTCTTACAACAACATTAACATATGAATTATTAGAACACGTTTAAAGGCATCTGTGGACTTACACATCCAGAGATAATAAAGCATCTTGCAGACTCTCTGGTACTCTGGGGGGATTTCCTCTGAGAAGTCCTGGTAGAAGCATGGACTGATGGGGCAGCTTTTGGGAAGAGGAGGCCAGTTGTTCTCTTTACCTGTCAGCACAGAAACAATGTCTGTCCTCAAAACAAGATCACTACAGTACAAGTAAAACGCTGCACACTGAGGAGCAGAGAGATGCTGTATATATTCCATCATAGCTCATCATTAACGCTGTAATTGTCCACATATAAAACCTGTGTGATAAATTAGTGTAATAGGCTTGCTTGTATGTGATTAAATGCAGAGCAGATTAAATGTCAAAGCCTATTCCACAGCCTTTGTGCAGGGTTGGCATATTTTAAATAGCAAACTTAGGCTTCTCTTCTTTATATACTGCACAGTTTCCCTGTCTCAGTATTCTGTGCTTCTCCTGATACTACAGCAGAGGTGGGGTTGTCTTTAATGACCTGTCTGGGATCTGTTCTGGATCTCCCGCTCTCTGCGGTCCAGCTCGGCAGCTTTTTTCTCCAGCTCCTCCTGCTGCCTCAGCAAGTTGGCCTGAGCTGCAGTAGCCGTCGCCTGAAGGAGGAGAGGCAAAACATTACTAACACTGAATATACAGGATTCATTTGTTAATCCAAACAGCAAAAATCACAGACTAGCTCTCTCTTTTTTTACATTACATAACGTTAACATTCCACATTTTATTAGGGTGGAACTGTTTTAGCAAGTAATCCAATGAACAGCTACAAGATCATCGCTTGGATTAGATAAAAACTGGTCATGTAAAGTCTCAGATATTTAATCATTAAACGTTTTGTGAGAATAATTATGTTTAACAAACCAAATCCACACAACCTGTTTATTATTACTACACTATAGCAGAGGACTGTAATATTGCGGGGGAGTATTTTTAATAGCAGACAAATGAAAGTGTTCTTTCAGATATGGCCCACCTGTGGACTGGGCACTGTAGATGGCTGTAATACAGCAGGCTGGTAGGGAAAGGCAGAGGCTGGAGTGGTAGGATTAGTTAGGCCATCCTGGAAAATAATATGAATAAAAGCAGTAAATAAGAAAAAGAAATACTAACAGTAAAACAGGGAAGAGAAGGATAAAACATTAAGGCGTCTTACTGAAGCATGTCCAGGGAAAGTGCTGTACCGGTCCACTGGTTCTATGGTGGAACTGGTTACTTGTGTGACAGAAGGATCCTGGAAAACCAAAAAAAGATGAAGATAATTTATGCATACTAACTAATTATATTACTTGTACAATGTATTGCCACTAAATTCATGTGATTAACAGTGTAGCCTCACTTCCTTTTATTTGCTCCTGACACGTTCCCAGCAGAAAATGAATTATGGCAAAACAACTTCTTGATATTACAACATACACAACACTATAAACAACTAAAATGGGATTGTAACAGTAATAGTGAATGGGTGTGGAGACTGACCAATAGAGCTAGAACGTTTAAGAGCACACAGAGAAGAAGAGGGGGATACCTCCGCCTTCAACAAGGTCACAGCAGTCAGACTTTTTATATTTGAGCGTTATTACACTAAAACTATGTTAAGGGTTGGCAACAAGTTAACAGTCACATGATCACAGACCACAAATTTGTATGAAGATTAACGGATCCCCACTATAACAGCCAACATATCTGAGCTGCTGATTATTTATTCACCCACTTCCACGCCCAGTAAACAAACAGCGGCCACAGCTGTTGTACAACGTGTAGCTCTACTGTCTACTCCTGATGGTCAACACGATATAGTGTGTGGACTGTTAGAAAATTATTCAGTTATTTAGATAATCCGTTAACTAAGAGGTTTAGCCTGATTTAACTACACTGCCACCTGTAGATTGAAAACCCGACCAGCTGAGATTTGGTAATGCAGGAAGTGGTCCAAAGTAAGCAAGTGCATTTCCTATGCACAGTTGTGGGGTACTAAACCGGACAACTTTTATTAGGGCCTATTGTCACAGACATGTAGAGAACTTAGGACTCCCACGAAAAGGAACGGTTTCCCCTCTCGTATACTCATGGGATGGTGTGAGTGGGATGAGTAGCACTTAAGATGACCTACGTAGCAAAGCCTAATATTTTTGCTTCCTGTAGCTAAAATAAGAAAGTCTAGAAAGGTCAAATCACATTCCAGCATTAGACACAAATACTTGTAATGTGGCTAATTAGTAGTTCACACGATCTCATTTGGCAAAAGTTTTAACTTCCTGCAATGTAGCTCAAAAGAAACCCCGCCCCCGTTTCTTAAAACCAGTTGCCGATTGGTCGAAGAAGTGTCAAGCCCAGCTCGACAAATGGCTTCCAAGAACGGAGTTAAAACCCTCCCCGATATCCACCGAGCAAGTTTCCTTTTTACAAATATGTCCGCACACAAATTCTCCTGATGATAAGCGTCTCGAGAAAATCTAAAAGCTGCACACTTACATTGAAAGGGTTGTCGTTGGAGTCTGCGAACGGGTTGATATCAAATTCCGACATCCTGAACACACTGCAGGCTGTTTTATCCGATCTCAAAGGGAAAAGGACAACAAACTCTAGCCTGTCGCTTCGGCGTTAACCACTTCCTCGAATGAAGTCGTCGCGCAGGCGCACTGAGAGCTGCACGGTAGCGTGTACGTCAGTTGACACACATACTGTCACGAAGCAAAAGCGCGCCACCTATTATTGTCAAATAAGGCTGTCGCTTCTCCTAAAGCTGTAATTTAAATCGTTTTGACCTACGTAATGATTAACGCTAATTATACAAATAGAAAGTTTTAAAAAAACAAATTGTTTGTTAAGTAACGTGCTGCTACGAAACGTTAGTTACATTTTAGATTACTTTAAAGTTTAAGATGAAATGTTGGAACGAGGTTTTTACCAAGATAATAGCATTCCTTACAACTAGAAGAAAATAGAGTAAAGACTTCAAGAAATAAAATACAATAATATTCTATATTTGTTTATTTTAATGGTTGACATTACCCTGATCAAGGACGACAGAAGAAACTTGACTAAACCCGACGCATTTGTTATTTGATTTGCTGATTGTCCTGGATGTATACATTAAATTTTAAATAAAGATACATATTGTGCATGCTTTGCTTTTCTAAGAAAGCGTCGCCAAACCAAAAACATATTTCTTTCTTAAACATGTAGACTAAATTTCAAATAGCAGGTTTTTGTTTATATTTAGAATTTATAATAGCATTTTAGCAAAAGCAATACAATTTTTTGTTACTTTTATGAACGTTAGAGTAAAAACATTCCTCGCGCAGCTCGTGACGTCACTGGCGGCGGACATCGGACGAGGTAGTCATGGAGGAAGTGAGAGGTGAGTGAGAATCCCTTGAACCCGATTAAATCCTCATCTGTGAAGAGGTTATGGCTGCTTATGTTCATATACATGACACTGTACCCGACAGAGATAATTAACATGAGTTCGCGTGTTTTAATAGCCACTAGTTAGCGAACATCCACATGATTATTTCAGCCGGCGTTTTGCTTCTTTAACGGGATGCTGTCGAAGCAGCGCGGTTCGCATTAGTGTAAAACACCGAAGCATGTTGATCGCCTTGTAAAAGCCCGCAGCTACAGACGGAGTGTAGGATTCAGCCATTGACTCCCTCGGAGGCGTAACAACCGGCTTACCGTGTTTCTGCTGACACGGAGCACTGTCAAACAATGCAGCCGTAGCTGTTCTTCCTCTCCTGTTTTAAACCATGTAGATAGACTAGATGCATTTAGCTGACTTAAATTCTCCCGGTCGTTTCTAATAATAATGTTATAATATTATATTAATAGTGTACGTGTTTACAATGATGTATTGTAATTGTCTCATCTATATTTGTTGTGACTTTTTCATTTAAAATATTCATACACCCATTTCATTTACGTCTCAGTGTTTCCCCTGACCTGTGCTGTGCAAAATTATGCATGGGGAAAGATTGGGCTGGACAGCGAGGTGGCCAAGCTGGTGGTCGGTGGGGACCCAGTGGCTGTCATAGAGGAAGGCAAGCCCTATGCAGAGGTAAGGTCATTACTGAGTACTTCCAGAGTACCGTACTGGTCCCTGAGTCTGGTAAGACAATACTGTCAATACAGGGTCCCAACCAGCTGCAGCGAAGCACGGGACTCCATGTTGGCAGGGCGACATGTTCTCTCCATGCCTTTCAAGTCTTGCTTTATTTAGCTACAGCAGCTCTGCTGACTTCACTGCAAAGGTCAGTAGTTCAGGTCATGACAGTGACATTTTCTTGTCGTCATGACTACTAATGAAGACAGTATTTTAGAGTTGTATTTATTAGTACTTCATTAGTACACACCCTTAGTTTCCAGCCAGACTCGGAATCCGTCCACGCTTACACCCACTAAGTAAAATGACTGACTCCACATAATGTGATGTCTTCCAGCTGTGGATGGGTGCTCACCCAAAAGGAGATGCCCAGATTAAAGACAACAGGATCGCACAAACCACACTGGGCCAATGGATTGCCCACTTCCCTGCCTGCTTGGGTTCTAAGGTCAAAGACACCTTCCAGGGTCAGCTACCCTTCCTCTTTAAAGTCCTTTCTGTCAACACTGCTTTATCCATACAGGCCCACCCCAACAGGGTGAGTGAATACACACCTACTGTACACAGTGCATGCACCCGCCCTGCCCGCCCTCATTACTCATCCTATTCCTTTTCTCCCTGTGGTTTGGTCAGGACTTAGCTGCTCGTCTCCATGCTCAATTTCCGGAGCATTATCCAGACAACAACCACAAACCGGAGATGGCTATTGCCCTCACCCGCTTCCAGGGCCTCTGTGGCTTCAGACCAGTGGAGGAGATCCTAGGTTTTCTTAAATGTGAGTCCCACTGGGTCATAATGGGATATTACTTTGCCTACAAAAGTATTTTGGAGATTAAATCAAGGAAAAATTGATTCCTAGTTTTCTGCGTATCTACATCCATCAGGTGTCCCAGAATTCCACGCTCTCGTGGGCAACGAAGCAGCAGAAGAGCTGCGGTGCAGTGTGGGAGACGCAGTTCGTACAAGCCAGGCGCTGAAAAAGTGCTTTACCAGACTGATGAACTGTGAGAAGAAGGTCTTCGTAGACCAGCTCAACATGCTGGTGAAGAGAGTCACTGATGAGGGTGAGGACATAGAAAAGAAGCTAGTCACTAGATCGCAATACAAAATATTCTAGTTTTATATTTTGAATTTTAGGCTATAGAATCCATTAAACCACATGCAGGATTTGTAGTTACCTTGTGACCATTACTCTATAACCCGTCAGCCTAGTATGGAGTACCACTGGGTTACAAAGTGAGCTGTAACCATTAGTGGCACAAACTCAAACACCATAACACTTAAAAAGCATTAGACTAATAGCTGATGGCGAGGTAGGTTGTTCACTGCCAGCATCCTTTAAGAAGATTCTAGCCGTTTTATGTACATTGAGCACAGACCTCTATAATGTACAAGAACCCTTATCTTAAATTTCAACAAAATTAAAAATTGGTTTCAAGTTTTTCTGTTTGCATTTAGAAAATCTCTGCTATCAGTTGCTGCATCGGAGAAGGGTGTTATTCTCTTGAATATGTCACTTGTCTAATTTTTCTGCCTCCAGGTGGTACCAACTTTTTCCAGTGCTTCAAAACAGATTTACAGGAAGCATTTACTTAAACACGTTTTATTGACATAATGACTGGTTTGACCTGTGCAGGAGCAGCAGGGAAGGAGACGTCAAGCAGCAACGGGGACCTGTTGCTCCGTCTTCACTCCCAGTATCCCGGAGACATTGGCTGTTTCTCCATCTACTTCCTCAACTACGTGGTCCTGGAACCAGGACAGGCCATGTTCCTGGGAGCCAACGAACCTCACGCATACCTCTATGGAGGTCAGTAGGTGCTTTTTGTTCACTCAGGAGGTCTTTATCGTTGTCTACTAATGCTCTTCTAATATCTACGGGTTCCTCCAAACAGATTGCATCGAATGCATGGCCTGCTCAGACAACACAGTGAGAGCTGGTCTCACACCAAAATACATCGACGTCAACACGCTGTGTGAAATGCTGAGCTACAGCCCTGCTTCTGCCAGCTCCAAAATCTTCCCGTCTGTCCAGGACGCCGCAGACCCGTGTGTGTCACTGTATGACCCCCCAGTGCCAGACTTTACGGTCATGAGGATACAGGTGTGAAACTCCACTTTACTAGATGATAGGCAGTCACAGAATAAATAATTAGTAACTTACATATGTTTAAACGCTCCCCCGTGTTCTGTCTGATCGGTCGTGCAGATCCCAGCCTCAGTGAAGCAGTACACCGTGGCTCCGGTCGACAGCGCTAGCATCCTCCTGGTCATCGAGGGGGAGGCCACGGCGACCTCCGCCGCTGCTCTCTCCGACGTCAGCCTGAGACAGGGCACCGTTCTGTTTGTGTCGGCCAACGAGTGCGTCTCCCTGCACGTTACCTCTCCGACCAGGATGACCATGTTTCGTGCCTGCTGCCTCCTGTAGAGAGACCGTGACTGTGTGAAATCTTCACACTAACGGTTTGTTACTTCTCTGGGTTGTCTCAGCAAGGTCTACGGTGTGTTATGGATCAAACTCTTTTCAGTAGGTAATTTGCTAAAGAAGCTTTCAGACTTGGTATGCGAGTACCTGCCAGGCCCAAACCCAACGTCTGAACACCAGCCACAGTAATGTTTAGCTTTAAAGTCCAGCACCATTTACTTGGATTCTTTTGGAGTCTTTTTTATCTGTAGTGGTGCAAGTACAACTTCTCATCCTTCACTTTGAAGAAGGGAGAATTCATCCAAATTCTTCTTAGGTGCTGCACACATACGAAGACTAGCAACTAAATGCACTAAAATGTCTGTTTACTCAGTACACACAACTTAATCTTACACAGTCCAGCAATTCATTCTTAAAGGAAATGGTTAAACTTGATATCATACAGTTCCAACCACTCTTTAACACATCAATAATAACTGAACATCACCTTCACTGCTTTAGACGGCACTTTAACTAGGACCTCATAAATAATAAACCGAGTGCAGATCTGAGACTATAAAGTACACACAACACTAGATTAGATCGCGTGACCCTCACTTGTTGAAGAACCCAATTGTTTTCCTGAACTTTAAATAGCAAACACGTCAAGTAAGATCTGTCTTCTTGGAAACTGGAGCTGGGATGGCACAACAGCCTCTTATGAAACATTTACAGTATGAGCTGCTCTGGAGAGGAAGTTTACATGTGAAGGCCTATAACTTTATGACAACAGAGCAGTCTGTCTGCAGAGATATGTGATAGGAAGTTCCAACATAACCACTAAAGTGATTTACTGCTGCTGATAAGACTTTACGATGAAGTCATTTAGTGTTGTGGATATTTTTACCCTTTATTCTATATACAGCTATAGATTATTTTTCCGATTAAAATAAAAAGGTACCACATAAACAAGACTCATACAACCAGCAAACTCAGCATGTCTGTTTATGAGCCAGCAGTTCTATGGGGGGGTCAACCCCCCATTTTATCATTTTAACCTGATTAAATATCCAAAGAGATATTATGTAGTGTAATACTGAGATGCCTGTGCATGTTTAACTGGCAGCAATAATACTGAAGAGGGATGTCCTCAACTGGATTTTCCCTGCTGAGTGTTGCTGCTTTTAACTGTTAACAACGCATGTTTATGGCCTGTGAAGTTCCCAAGCTGTGCTTAAATCGGACGGTTAAGAAACTAATACACAAGAGGAGCGGACAACTAGAAGCCTGCATGGAAGCCAGGGACACAGATCGGTTACAATGCCAACTTATAATTTAAAAGCTAACTCCCCCACATCTTGTAGTGCTTTAACACTTTGCTGCATTCAGTTTGAGTATTACAGAAAAACCATGTACAGTATACTAAGAATTTGGATCAACAGTACAGGTTATAACAGCTTACCTGGTACTGTCTAACACGTTTGTACATAATGTCAGCATGTACTGCATATTATCCCAGTTCATACATGGGTCAACCCAGATTGTTGTTGTAATAGTTTTTTTGTAGTCTATCTTGATTGAAATATTTAATGAATGCTTTATCAGCCTGCCATCCTACCACTGATGATTTCAGTCTTTACTGTTTAACCTGGTCAAATCAAAGAATAATAAGGGATAACAGGGGCTTAGTAAAGAAATGACTACATCTTTTTGTACCATTACCTCCAATTCATGTGTCTGAACGTGCAGAGCCTCCAGCTATTTTGCTAAAAACCTGTCATAGTCCAAGTGTTTTTTCCCGTAGAAGTCACATTTTGAATCTGCATCTTTTTTTTGTTTGAACATTAGTTACTGATCTAGTTTTAAAGCACCCAAGTTTTACTACTGTACGTTGAGGCCTTTGCACAGGAGTTATTTAATTTTTAGTTTTCTTTAAGACATAAAGACCAGTGTCTCACTTTGTTTCCTTTATCTATTCCTAATGTGTCTTGGAATATTAGGCATGGATTTGCATTTTTGAATATGGTGATGCTGTAGCATGGAACTACAGTAAACGTGTCCTATATGTAAAAGTGGTTGAATAAAGCCTTGTTCCGTTACTACACTGTTTGGGATAATCTTTCTATACTCACTGTTTAAACACCTGAAGATAAAAACATCACGAAAATTATATACAATTCATTTATTAGCAACTTTCTTAGTCTCCAATAAAACTACTTCTTGAAACAAGCAAAATTACAAATAAACCAACAGTTTCTCCAGTGACGAGTGTATGGTCAACAATGTCCAATCTGATCCACGAGCCTATGATTCTGTGCCAATGAAAGCACATTTTTTAAGAGTCAGGAGGAAGTTCACAAACTTCCTGTATGTGGAATAAAGAGGCAAAGATGCAAGAGTCCACTGTGTTGCCCTGTTTGGTTTTAAGAAAATATGTACAAATATTCCAACCAAGTTTAATAATTTATTGACATTAAATGTGTAATTCTTTGTCCTTTGCTTTGCCTTCGGTGATATTGACCATCGGACTGAGGTGCTCCCACAGGGGGCGCTGTCCTTGTGCTTTACAGGGCACTTTGTCCTTTTTTCCAGAAGCCACAGCTGGCTTGCTATCCATGGTGTCCAAGCTAAAAGTATGCCTACAGACCAACTCTGGAGAGGGTTGGAGGACGCGATAAAGTGCTTGTAAAGCCCGAACATCTTCCAAAGCATCATGGGCCTTGTAGTTCACACCCACTAGCTCCCTCACCAGGTTCTCCTGTCGAAAACTCTGAAGACAACGGTCCTTCAGCATCTCCCGGGACAACGGTAGGGTGTCAACACAGCCAGAGATGGACGACTCAAACTCTGCTCTGAGGTTCAGTTCATGAAGTGCTCGAACCAGCAGAGGACAGTCAAAACGCCGACTGTTGTGCCCGATGACAAGAGGACGTCCGAGCATTTGAAGGAAGGCTATGAAGGACACCAGGACCTCGCGCAGGGAGTTGGTGAGGACAAGCTGACGATGGAGATACAGTTTTTGTCTGCGTACCCTGAAACCTGTCACTTTGGCTGCTCCCTGCTCCATTCGACATCGGGGGATGACGTAGAGGTTGAGGGAATGGCCTCCACTCACTGCAGCCAGCTGGATGATCTCACAGCTCTGACCTGGTGAAATCGTGGCATACGGTGGCGTCATAAGGTTTCAGGCCTCCGGAGTCACGCAGCATTTAGTGGGTTTATAGGAAATGAATGAAGATGAAAACGATGTGAGCAACATTTGGTTTGTTTTAACACTGGCTTTTGAAACCCATTTTTAGGACTTATTACATAATCATTTGGCAAAATATTTCTTTATATTATGTTAAACAATTTGTTAAACAATTTGGTTTATCAAGGAGCCACCGAAAATATATATAATGCAACAAACAAGGCTGAATTTAACAGTGAAAACTAACCTAAACAATATAAATACATCTAAGTACTCAGCATAAACGTGCTCATCATGATGACAGAACTCTCTCAGGAATCATGACAATTTAATATTACGACCAGAACCGATAACAACTAGGCCTACCTAATGTTCTAAAATGTAAAAATAAATCAAACACAAATAGGTTGGAACGCAAGCTGTTGGCAGTTAAAATGTCAACTAGTGTTTTACTGTAATAGTAGTAGTAGTAGTAATAGTAGTAGTAGTAGTAGTAGTAGCAGCAGCAGTAGCAGTAGTAGTAGTAATAGTAGTAGTCGTCGTGCTAAGACACTTTGAATTACAGAATATACACGAGTTAATTAAAAGCACCGTACGGGAAGATAATGAGTCATTAATCTCACCCAGTCCGGTTGTCTCCAGGTCAAAGAAAACCAGCGGCGGCTCCGATAAGTGAGCTCTGTCCGAGACCGACTGCTGCATCGCGTCAGCAGCAGCTCCTCAAACCCTGACCTTCAGTCAAACACACACCTGGTCCATAGAACGTGAGAAACGCAGCAGTAACCGGCAGATCGAAGACCAGCTCGGATTTCCCGCCACAGTCTTCAAGCATCTGGGCGAGACCGGATTCTTCTTCTGCGAAAAAGTTCAGGTCACATTTTGAGGTGTCGGGATCGTGTCGCCCCCTTCAGGACAAAATTAAATGCACACCTTCCCAGTAACTGCCCCAGATACAGCACCTCGTTTTCATTAAATAGAAAGTAAAAGTGCATTAAATCTGTTTCTCACAGAAGAATAAGCAATAAGAACAAGCATAGAAAGTGAAGTTTAATGGTTCCTGAAAAAAACATGCTGCATCAGATGGAATGACAAAAATAAAACATTTCCTATCAAATACAGTACAATAGACAAAGCTAAAACCTAAATTACAAGCTGTAAATCATTATACAGTATGAACATGACACATCAGCAAGGTATCTGTAATTTAATATGATTCTGTTACCAACTGTCAGCCTGACTGTCAGAGATTCTGTCATTCACTTAAAACTTAAATAAGTTTATATTTTAAAAAGCATATTTTTGTTTTTGCAGCTCTTTCACAACACCCTTTTTGCATCATAGGTACATCGTGAGACACTTAGTTTGTTGGGATTCCATCTCTTGTACAGCTCCTGCAGCATCCTGGCGTCATCCATGGCATTGTGTGCATTGTAGGTCTTTTTCAGGAAGTGCTGGACCATATACTCCTGAGAATAACGCGGCAGACGGAAGAGGTTCTTGCTTAGCACGAAGGTGTCTACGTAACCATACACGACCTCTTGGAACTTCGTCTGGAGGGAGCAGTTCCGCATCAGTCTTGTAATTACTGGTGCATCAAACCGCATTGCACTGTGGGCGGCGAGCAGCACAGGATGACGGAAGGAGCGGAGGAAGGTGATGAATGAGGTCAGAGCCTCCACCAAAGGGGTAGTGGCCACTGGGTTCCCATGGAGGAACAGGTGGTCATCACTGACGGTGAAGCCGGTGACCTGCTTGGCGCTGGCAGTGAGGGGGCGCCGGGGGAGAGTGTACACGTTAAAGGTCCTCTCTCCACAAATGGCCGACAGCTGGATAAGATCACAAACCGCAGTGTCTGGAAGGGGGTGAGGGATGGGAAGTTATTTAAAAAGTCAGAAAACATTTGAGTGCAGTTCAGTGCAGAAGACAAAGGATGCAATGTCACAACTAATAAGCTGTAACATAATGCTAATTTATTATATAAGCCTCACTGATCATTTTTATTACAAATACACACACACACACACACACACACACACACACACACACACACACACACACACACACACACACACACACACACACACATATATAACGTGGCAAAGTACAGAATTTAAAGTATCAAAGTAACTAAATGTCTGTAAGGAAGGAAAAATAGATCAAAGAAAACAAATTACAGTTGGTTTGCGGTTAATTTGTGTACCTCAGTGTGACGTCTTTGGTTCAGCGTGTAATGAATGATTCACTGAATCTCAGGCTATTTCATGGACTGTGTCACGTCTGACTGCATGCGACTAGACACCAACAACATGAAAACTGAACCGCCCTCTTAATAGCCCTGATAAATGACGCATACCTGATTCCAGGTGGAGCCGTCAAACTGGCTTGATAAAAATATTAATATATTATAATGTTGTCAAATTATATTTTATGCCCTAGTATTTCAATACTTTAGTTTTTGGTTGTTTTATACTTATACTCCACTACAATGTAAAGGGAAACATCAT
The DNA here is from genome assembly GCF_900634795.4 of Betta splendens. Classification (NCBI taxonomy): domain Eukaryota; kingdom Metazoa; phylum Chordata; class Actinopteri; order Anabantiformes; family Osphronemidae; genus Betta; species Betta splendens. The sequence continues at coordinate 16,863,039 of NC_040886.2, read as the reverse complement.
ATTAATCAAAGTTTATATACTAATTTAGATTATCCCTACATTAATAATAATTAATTATCATATCATTTTTAAATAGGTTTTAAATAGTTTGAGTATTAAAATAGTCAAAACACTGGATAACAGTAGATGTCTACATATGAGACAGAATAAATAAAAATAAGAATATTTAAGAGAGAAAACCTTAATCCAATTATTGTATTGTACAGTAACATAAGGTGACGTTACCTAATCCAGTTGTCTCCAAGTCAAAGAACACGATAGTCTTGTTATCAGACATCTGTAGGAAGTAGCAGAGATGAAATTCATCTGTGATGTTTTAAATCTCTAAAAGTTCAGTGGTTGATATTTGATCGTAGCCAACCATCAGCGTGGAGGATGAACCCACCTTGTCAGAGCTGGACGTGGATCAGCTGATTCCTGACACCGCACTCACGCAAAGTCAGCTGTGAATCCGTATTTATCCGCGTCGGGGAGGGACCAACGGGTGATTCACGGCCAGAGCACCTGAAACACACAGAAACCCCGTTAGACTCCACTTTACTTTCATTTTGGTGAAAGAGAAACTGGTTGTGTTTCCCCGTTCCGGTGTATCACGTCCTCGTCGATCCCCCGTCAACATATGGCGGCAGGTGAACAAAGACGGTGAACACGGATCATTCCCCGGTGTTCGTTTAGTTTCACTTCTGACCCGCTGCATGACGGGAAAGGCGGCCTTTGTTGTGGCAACAAGACTCTTCCAGAGGTTTGGAAAAATCAGTTAAACCAATGGACACACAAAAACGCAAACAAACCTAAAATAGGTGAAGGTCAAAAAAACGGGGAAACACTATATAATTTAAATACTCTGTTTAGGAAATGTTTAGTAAAATCTTCAGGACATTGTGTAACTTGTTAATAGCAACGGGTAAAGATAAGGGAAAGACCTAAACTCAGGCTCATTCAAGTTGTGTTCAAGTGGACAGTGTGTGATGGTTTTTGAGTGTGTGCTCATTTGGACCCGGTTCCGAAGAACCTCACTGCTCGTTCTGAGGATTCCGTTCCTCACAGCCGTTCTTGTACCTCAGAGCCCGCGCTGCCCTGATGATGTCACAGGCCTCGTCCAGCTGTTCCAGCTGTTCCAGCGTCTTCCAAGGCGCTGGACGGACGGACGGATGTGGACTCTTGGAAAAACTGACTCCACACATTTCTCTGAGAACTCAGGAATCATGACAATTTTTGTCTGTGACCCAAAAAATGACACAACTCATTTCTCTTTGCCTGTAGTTTTGCTTTTTTATTAAGCAGATGAATTTCCCCCAGTAAAATCCTTTTTTCTTACAACCATAGACATGTTTGTGTCGATAAAAAAAGAAATAACACAAAATGCACCTTATGCATAACTGTGTCCAGATGCAAACAAAAAGATGCACATTTTCTTTTCTGGCTGGTAGCACAACATGACAGACTGAGAGTGGCCTGTTGGAACACTGCCATGATTAGTAGTAGATAATGAACCGTACGCAGGATAATATATCCTTTAATAAACACATTTATAACGGATCTTTTAAACCAATGTACACTCCAAATGCATGATCATAAATAGTACATACGCTGTGTATAAAAGAGGAACAGAAACAACCAGAGAAAGCACAGCATGCCTTCCAGTGACAGGTACATTCACGTTTTTTTGTGTGTTTTTTTTGTTTTTGCCACATAGACGTGTCCCTTTAAACATCCCCTGAACGACATTTCACCAGGAATTAGTCACATCCTTTCAGCTCATCTCTGAGTGGAAGAAAGACAACACAGAGATCAGCACAGTCCTTAAAGAGAGAGACCTCCAGCTTCAGGGAAAATCAGGACTGACACTGACTGTGTCCCGAAAGTCATCGGACGCAGCGAGCGAGGGGAGATATTGCAGCTTTATTACGGCGACATCATTGCTGTAAAGCTACTGAGTAAAACCAGGAAAGTGAATCTTCACACTGGACAGAGACAGAAGGAGGACAGGATCATGTGGAAAGATGTGGACGTGAGCTGCTACGTGTGTTTACAGGTCAAATGCTACTTGTTACAGACAGAGGCAGGAGCGAGGAGGCGGAGCTACTGTGGAACGGGTGACTGGCAGGACGTGGACGCTCCCACAGTGGACGGGTGGAGGTTCCCCCACGGATCCACCGAGGCCGTTACAAGTCACAACCGTTTCACTTTTCCAATGAGGGGAAACACTGGTGTATGTGTGAGTGGAGACGACGGCACGCGACGCGGTGGCAGTGAGGGTTCATTCGTTCAGGCGTGTGCACGCGCGCAGAATAAAATGGCTTTCAGCACGAAGAAACCATAATTCAATATCAACACCGAAAACAAGTTGATAATAATAATAACACCTTTAATACAGCAATAATATATATTAAAAAAATTCAAGTCGTGGCGTAGTAACACTGATGTCTCTGAATGAAACGCATGAAAAGCACAGACGGAAACGCTGGCGGCCGCCGGCGCCGTGAGCGCGGGCCGCGTACGGTGCGCGTGGAACCCAGCACGCAGCCCAGCGCCGCTGCTCTCCTTCAGTTTCTGTTCCCCAGGACGCTCGAAACGGGCCCCGCTCTTTGTGAGAAGACGGAAACTTAAGGGAGCGTAAAGCAAAACCAACAGAGAAACAAAAGTGGAACTTCACTGCAAAAGGAGACCGACTGAAAGGAGAAGGACCCACGAGCAGCACTGGAGTTTCTATGTACATGTCTTCATCTGTAATAATAATAATAATAATAATACACATTTCTGTACAGTTTCTACAGACTGATAGGAAACAGTGTGACGGAGAAGCATGCAGGCTCTTGGCTGGTGTCCTGTGTAAACGTGGAAAGCAGACGTAGCTCGGCGCTGCTTCGTCTGCTATCGCTCTGTATGGCTACATTTCTTCTGGGTGGCTTCACCCGACTGCCCACATGCTGAAACATAGAGACGAGCGCTGTGAAATGAGGCTTTGCAGGCGTGGGTGGGTTCTGCCGGGCCTCCGTTCCTTCCCTAGCGGCCCCCGATGCTCCAGCGGGGGTCCGACGTCAGTCCGGGTTCGACTGCTCGGGGGAGGAGGGGGGTGTGCACTCCCTCCTCTGTGTTCTGCAGACTGGGCTCCTTCCCTCCTCTGCTTCACACCATGAACTCGTTGCTGCCGTACAGAACCAGCGGCTGCGGCCCTGAGCTGAAGTCCGAATCCCTGCGGTGGCCGCCCGAGGGCTCGCGCGGCGAGCTGCGGCTCAGCCGGAGCCGGTGCCGCGTCTTGCCGGCTCTGGGGCCGCCCTCGGCCTCGGCCAGCGGGGCCCCCAGCCCGCAGGAGGTCAGCAGAGGCCCGGAGGAGGAGGAGCGAAAGCGGTAGTGGGGCGACGGAGAGCCGGAGGCGTTGGGGGAGAAGGAGGAGGAGGGGTGGCAGGAGGAGGAGACGCTGGAGGCGGAGTCTGCGGAGTCCTGGGAGTCGGGCTGGCGTCTGAGAGGCCGCCTGCTCTGGTCCGACTTCCTGGAGCGACCGGTGCCATGATCTGTGGCGAGGACAGATCCTGATTAAAACCAATACCATTAACTGAACAGTTAAGATGGGGGGGGGGTGTAGAAACACACCGGAGGGGTCGCAGGTCGCCCCCTCCAGCTCCATGGTGATGTTTTCCGAGCTGTCGGCGGTGCCGATGGAGGCCTCGGACTCGGGCGTCTCATCGTCGGACGCCCGCGGCTCCAGGATGAGCATCTCATATGTCAGCTCCTCCCTGTCGACACACAGACGTTGTCTGATGCTTTATGCAAATTCTTCACATCAGGTCGTTTACATTTAAACCGCCGCATTTAAATGAACAGCGTAACAGGAAATAATTTTGAGTTTTTAGCTCGATGCAGAGAAAAGCCCCGCGGCCGCTGCTGTGCGTGAGCGTTGGCTTTCTCAGCTGGTCATGCGTGGAGGCGACGTCATACTTCTCCTTCTGCAGACTCTCGATCTGCTCCGTGAGGATGCGCTCCTCCTGCTGCATCGCCAGCTGCTGCTGCTCGTTGGGGCCGCCCTCCGCCGCGTCCTCTCCTGCTCCTGCTCCCGCCGCGCTCTCTCCGTCCACCACGGGGGGCGCTTTGGGGCTGAGCGGGGGCGAGGACGCGTGGCTGCCGCTCGGACGAACGCGACTTTTGCCCTGAGGGATTCACACAGAACGCAAGGAGTCAGAGTGTGACCAGCAAACAGCGACAGCGCGGAGCTCAGACAGAGGACGGACCAAACAGGACGGAGCAACACCACTGCTAAACTGTGAGATACAGTGTCCACACGTACTCACACAAGCACACGCACGCACACACACACATACACACACACACACACACACACACACACACGCACACACGCACACACAGAAACAGACACACGCACACACACACACGCACACAGAAACACACGCACACACACACATGCACACACAGAAACAGACACACGCACACACACACACACACACACACACACACACCCAGAAACACACGCACACACACACACACACACACGCACACACGCACACACAGAAACAGACACACGCACACACACACACGCACACAGAAACACACGCACACACACACACGCACACACAGAAACAGACACACGCACACACACGCACACACACACACACACACACACACACACACGCACACACACACACGCACACAGACACACACACACACACACACACACGCATGCATGCACCACACACGCACACACACACACACACACACACACACACACACACACACACACGCACACACACGCACACACACACACACACACACACACACACACAGAAACACACGCACACACACACACACACACACACACACACACACACACATAGACCTACACACACACACACGCACAGAGACACACACGCACACACACACAGAAACAGACACACGCACACACACACACACGCACAGAAACACACGCACACAGACACACATGCACACACACGCACACAGACACACACGCGCACACACACACACACACAGAAACACACGCGCACACACACACACGCACACACAGAAACACACGCACACACACACACACACACACACACACACACACATAGACCTACACACACACACACGCACACATACACAGAAACGCATGCACGCACTACGCACACACACACATACACACATACACCTACACACACGCAGACAGACACACACGCGCACACACGCACGTACACACACACACGCACGCACACACACTCAACACGTAGTATCGTACCTTAAGTTTAGCTGTGTTAGGCTGCATGTTATTCAAATGTGAAGCAGAAACAGAAAGGTCAGTGGAGCTGATGTGAGCGTCCACCTCAGACAGACGTCAAAGACACAACTACAGTCTGGCAGAAGCTACACTGTGCAAAAAGTCCCTTAGTCTTAGGAAGCATCGCTGTAGCTATGTACCTAATAAAGTGGCCACACAGATAGAATTCATATAATTTGCTAATTACAGTCATAAAAGCAACCAGCTGATCACACAACGTCACACCCTGACTCTACTCTGTACCTGCTGAAGTCCACATTACACAACGACGTCACAATTCTCTGCAGCGACAATGAGACAGTGTCTGAATGTAAACAAGCGCTGCAGGTACAGACAGATGTGATTTACAGACACATGAGTGGACGGGTCGCAGTGACGGACGGACGGTGGGCACACGCATACATACGTACGTACCGGGGTGGCACAGCGGCTTATGCTCATAAACCTAACAGCAATTAGTACAGGTTTCTGGAAGGAGGGGTCGGGGGAGGGAGGAAGGAAGGACAGATTAGGGTTAGGGAGCGGTGAAGGTCATCAGGCACACGTGGAGATTGCACATGTTTACATTAGAACAGGTCCATCAGCTTTTGCCCGTGCAACAAAAGCACAGCAAACGCTGCCGATGGGAGACGTGAATGAACACAGAGGAATGACCTCCTGCCATGGAGCCATGGCAGCTGCAGGGAGCTGAGAACTGTAGTGATGGGTGAGAGGAACCTCCACCTCGGCGTCCGAAGTGGGAGGTTCCTGTCAGCATCTGTAGCACCAACATGACTATTACAGCCCCATCTTACCATGGACCTCCTGATGTGGGTCAGTCTGCTCTTGGCTTTGGTCTCTGCAAACTCCAGGCTGCTGATGTCCTTCAGACGAGCCTTGTATTTGCCCATCTGCTCGTTGATGATCAGCTCCACGCACCTGCAGAGGAAAAGGATCCCGTTACAAAGGCACAGTGTGCGGAGGCTCGCTCGCTGCTGCTGCTGAAGCCTGGACAGGCTGTCCACTCACCTCAGGGCAAAGACATACGTCTTAGGATTTATTCAAGTACGAAACGCTGATTTAAATATCGACCGACTCTCTGTGATGCGACCTGTTGTAGTTTTAGCATTCATGCAACTCAGCATACAACAACTCGACGTCGATCATAACAGATGAAGTCGTGTCAAAGCTGGAAGTCGAGAGATTTTGAGGTCTAAAAACGGACAAATAATTAACTGCCTGAAGAAACACAGCGTGATGACATCACAGCATCCCAACAACCAGGTTTAGGCTTTTATGACGTTTTTTTGTGGCTACTAATAGGAAATCTCACGTCCATGAGAACGTCCCAACAGAAGCACTGGACCGGCTCAGACGCTGGACTCACGCGGTGGTCTTGCTGATGTCTTGGACGCTCTGCAGCGGGTCGATGGAGTCCGGGCAGCGGAGGACGCAGGGAGCAAAGACGATGGCGAGGGCGTTGGCCGACATTCTGTTGGTCTCCTCCTGCAGGGCGATCCTGTAACACACGTGCAGTCTCAGCAAGGACCGCACTCACCGACCGAGGCTCGGCTGCGGCCGCGCGGACCCCCATCGCTCACCTAACCAGGTGGAAGATGAGCCGCTCCAGCGTGCTGAGGTGCGTCCTGCTGAGCTGGTCGATCACAGAGTACACCCCTCGGATCACCTCGCGCTTGTCCGGTTGACCTGACGGGGAGAGGAACACGCAGCTCGAGCAGCCATTTCTAAACGGGCTTTTCAGCCAGAGGAGCCCGCGAGGAGGAAGCGCAGGCGCTTACCCATGGCCCTGAGGAACTCCTCGTACAGTTCAAAGGTCATGAGAGGGCTGGGCAGGTCGCGGAGCCACTGTTTGAGAACGCTGGCGATGACATGGATGTTGTAGTCGTCCAGGTTCACGCTGCTCACATCTGGGACAGTGAGACAAGGTGAGGCACGTTAACAAACCCTCAGCCCACTCGCTGGGACCCGGCTCGTCCTACCTGTGTCCAGCCCCTGACGAAGCTCTTTGATCTTATTGGTGGAGCCAGACTTCCTGTAGATGCCCTCCGTGTACAGGCCGTGCATTTCGATGTAGTTGATGAGTTTCTCCACCAGCTGCGGCACCATCCGCTCCTCGCTGGTCAGACGGGACAACTCCACACCGAACTGCCGAGACGACAGCTCCGGATCGTACTAGTGGACCAAAACACGGAGAGCTGTTGGTGCTACTGAATCTCATCAACGAACCCCAAGCTATCAAGCAGAGACCTCTCCACCCACCTTCTTACAGCACTTTGTCGTCATCTTGGAGCAGCACTTCCGATGGCAGGCGTAGCGACACACTGCAGACAACAGAGCACAGTCAGAACGGCTGCATTTGAGGAGGCGGTGGCTAGTTTGTGTGAAGTCGGCACCCTGGAAGTGCAGATGCAGCTCAGTAACCAGATATAAGAGCAGGTGTAATCGAATTCTTCCGACACACAGGGAGGAAGGGCTTCTTCAGTGTGTGAAGAGCAGGAGGGCGTAATGTGCTGCGTGCACGGAAATAAGAACTATGCACCCGGTGTAAGTGAGTTAGGAGAACATTAGGAGCTGATGCAGTTTGCTGGCGATACTGGGCAGAACCAGAAACCAGACACAAATTGGATGTGGAGCAGATCAGAGTCACGCGAAGGCAGAGTGAGAACCCCGCGTTGACGGAAGCTGGGAGCTGCCGTTCGTGTCCTCACGTTTGCAGACGCAGGCTCGGTCCATCATCCAGATGAGGGAGGAGCAGTACTCGCAGTAGGTGGGGATGCTGTACTGGGTGGACTTGAAGATGTGGCCGTTGTGCTCCTCAACCTGCAGATAGCAGCATCGACACGTGAGCTCAGAGTGCGCGTGAGAACCACACAGTTGCTTTGATGCTTTGAACTCACGATGTCGGTTTCCTTCTTCCTGGACTTCTTGCGCTCGCGTTTCGGAGCCTGAAATGAGACAGAGCTCCGGTCTTCAGGTGTTCAGTGCAGTCGCGTACCTGTCCTGCCTCCCTCAGTCCCTACAGCTCACCTTTCCAATGGTTCCCTCCATGGGCTTGTACTCAGTCATGAACTCGTCCAGGAACACCTTGAAGGTGTTGACCCACACTTTCACGGGCGACTCGCTCCAGTCCCTCTGCTCCAGACGCATCGTCTTCTCCAGGATGTGTTCGAACAGCGCGTACAGGTCCTTGTAACGGATGCTCTTCCCGTCATCCATCTGTAGACGAGGGCAAAGGAATGTCTGACACGTCCTAAACAGGGGCTCTGCTAATCTGTGGTAACACTGGTTCAGGACTCACAGCCAGAGCAGTCGAGTACGAGTTGAAGATGTTGATCCTGAACTCCTTCAGCGCTTTCTTGAAGACCACGTCCACCATAGTGTCCTTCTTACCGTCCTCAGAGTCCAGGTCAGCGATCTAGAGGCCCACAAAGGAGACAACAATGGGTCTAGTAGTGGGCAGCATTTATCAGCTAACATGCGTCATATGTAAGATGAATAACAGTATAGGGGGCTCGAACCTTCTTGATGAGGAAGTCGTTCATGCTGCGGTAGTCATGCGCTGAGGAGAGGATGTGCAGGCCGTCGCTCTGCCACTGAGCGGGCTCCAGAGTTATGCTGCTGATCTTCACACTGCGGCGCCTCCTCATCTTTGGAGAGGGCTCCTTGTTCTCCTTACTGTCCCTGACCCCCCGCGAAGAAGCCGCCTCCAAGTCTGGACTGTGAGAAGGAGACGAACCATCTGGGACAAAGTGACACGTACAGAGAGGTGCAGAGTTAAAATGCTAGTGCTGCTGTTCTGTTGTCCTCCTGCAGGTAGACATCAACTCATCGCCTACAGATCTGCAGATTTTGTGATTTGTTTCACCTTCAGCTCTGTCTCCTGCTTCACTCCTGCTCGTCTGCTTCTCTCTCGACAATTTTTTCTCGCTGTGTTTTGTCTTACTCCAGAAACGCATCTTCCCTCTCATCCTGCTAAGGAACAAACACAAGAAATCATTTTAAAATAAGTCTTTTGTTTAGCTTTAAATACAAAGTTAAATATTCTTAAATATTATAAAACTGAATGTATGGGAGACATTCAGCTCTATGGATGTGCAGTAAAGAGAGACTCTGGACTTACCTGCCATCCTGACTTGGGGTCTTCCTGAGGATTTCCACCTTGCCCAGATCCCCTGACGACATGGTTTTATGGATTTTCTTTGTATCTTTGTGGGAAGACTGAAGAGCAAAGAACAACAACCAGGTGAGAACACAGGAGGTGGTTCTTAACAATGGGCACAAGAAGTACATTTCTGTTCATTTCTTCTGGCTCTGGCTGAATCTAACTGTCTACACGGACAGAAGCCATGCTGTTAGAGAATGACATCGTTAGTGACGCGTTACTTTGCTCCAAGTGTAAACAACCCAGCATGCAGGAGCAGCATTCGTGCCGTGCAACATTAGGGGCGCTGGTTGTGTGCATAGACGAGATCTTTGTCCGCAGTCTGTCACTCCTCAAAAAGATACAGAAGACACAGAATATCTGCTTGAGCGATGCCTGATGCTCATTCAGAGCATCCAGGATGACAGTGTGCTAGAGTAAAGCAAACCTCTGTTTGTTCAGACAATAGCGGCAGCGGAAAAGTCTAACAAAAGCGGGGTTAGCAGTGTTAAAATGCTTGGCCGGGTCCAAGCCAAAGTGGACCAGAGTGGAAGGCGGGGCCAAAGTGGACAGGAACTTGGTTTGGAGGTCAGGGGACCTATGGAGATCCGGCATTTTACCATTTCTGAGTCACTGTGACAGTCAGCCTCGGGATGGGCACGTGGGGGAGTCAGGGAGGGGGGCAGCGTGCGGGAGTGGGCGGGGACGTAGTATTCATCGTCGTCGTCTGACTGCGTCGCCCCCTCAGAGTTACAGCGGGTGAGGAAGTCGGAGCGCGTCCGGGACATTCGAGCTTTCTTTTTAGGGCCGGGGCGGCCCACCTGCTTCCGGGTAACCACAGGAACATCAGGTCAGCCGCTACGCGTGGTGTGTGTGTGCGAATGAATGCATTGTAAATAATAATACTACTCGTCCAGTCTGCAGCGTGTGTGTGTGTGTGTGTGTGTGTGTGTGTGTGTGTGTGTGTGTGTGTGTGCATTTCCCACCTCTCTGTTTTTGGATCCACCAGATTTGGAGTCGTCCCTGTACATAGACAAAGATCTTTCCTGGTTCACCAAGTCCTTGTCTGACCTGCGGGACAGAATAGGATGTTTGAAGTAACTTGACTGAAACTTTACTAAATGTTATAACTCCAGAGAAGCAGGTTTGTGGCTTCTTCAGATAAAATGTTTACTCACTTGGAAAATGGCAGCTTGCGTCTGGGAGGAGAGAACACAGGAGGACTGGAGGGTTTCTCCACCATGTTCACAATCACAGTCTGGCCTGAGCTCTTCTTCTGGGCTTTTGGTGGTTTCGTATCCAGGACCGGGCTGGGAGCCGCCTGCGTTGGCCGGATCGGCTTCTTCTCCTGCTGAACAGGGACGACAGCAGGCTTGGGCTCCAGGACGATCTGGATGTCGACCTCTGAGGAGCAAATCCCTGATACCTCTGGACTTGACTCGTGAATGGATGAAGGGGGGACTTTCGATGACCTGTCGTCTTTCTGTGTGGAAATCCCAGGAGGCTGCTCCATTTGTGGCCCCACCTCCAAACCCACAATGGGGGTGATTTGAGAACTGGATGCTGCTGCTCCTGTTTGAGAGGCCTTTCCTAGGATTTGGGCTGCCAGCAGCTCCCCTTCCTCCACAGGGCTCTCCTTCTGCATGCTGATTAAAACCACCACAGGCCTCCGAGACGTGGACTCCCTTCTTTCTTTGTAGGATTTTCTGGGGCTTTCCGATCTTGGTTCATGAACTGGACTTTGGTCAGAAGCGATATAGAAGGTTGCCCTGGGAGCCTCCTTCACTGGCTTTTCATTATGGTTTGAATCTCTCAGCCCCTCATGTAGTTGAACATCTACCAACTGCGGTTCTTCGTGAGGTGCCGCTGTTTGAGAACCAAACCCTCCAGAACCTTCAGTGTCCATGTCCTCCATGCTGAGAAACTCAAAACTTCCATGACTGGTGGGGGAGCCCTGAGGTGAATGTCTGTGATCGTCGCCCAGTTGAGAGGTGCTGCTACCGGGGACCGAGTGCCCCCCCACGCTGGTGGTCCGGACCTTCAGAAGCTCTAGGCTAAACTGTGCCTGCTCCAGCTCTCTCATCCGTCTGCTCTCTCGCTTTGACCGGTGCTTATGGCTCGTCTCATCTGTGCTCCTACTTCTATTCGAGTCTTCTCTTTCTGTCTCTCCCACACCAGATGACACAGCCCTGGAGTCGTGGGAAGGTTCTGCAGCCGTGTCCTGTCCTGACGAGCTCAGGTCCTTAGTGGTTCCTGGCTCCATGTCTGCTGATACACTCAGCTGCTGTCGTTCATGCTGCTCCTTAAAGTCTCTGAACCTGGAGATGTTATTACTCAAAAATTAGATGTATAACAGCCACTGCCATACAAACATAATCTTATCATTATGAAACCAACACAAACAGCTGAACATATAGAACAATATGAACAATAGAGTCAGGAGGAACTGCAGGAGGTGGTTTGTGCTTCCCCTCACCTGAGTCGAGCCAGGAAACCCCTGCCCCTCGCTTGCAGCTGCTTCACGGCCCAGTGTGTTTGACGGTAGCGCTTCCTGTCCCTGAATCCTCTCCAGGCCGTCTGAAGCGTCAGCGCTGCCAAAGACCTGCGATGGCGGCACTTCCTCCAGCTCCTCTGTATGATGACGGCAGAGTCTCGCCACTGCAGGAACCTCCTGCGCTCCCTGTAGCTCCTCCAGGCCGCCTGCAGGCAAACCACAGCCCCCTCTTCGATGCCCGAGTCGATGGTGGACTGTCTGAGGAGGCGGCATCGCCACCACCGCTGCAGAACAGCACAAAAAGAGAACATTCATCGCAAGGTACAGTCAGGAAATACAACACAGGCTTATCAATATTTAGGTGTTGGGTTTCCAGCTTTGAGACCAGTGCTAAAACTAATTTTGAACTGAAAGTCAATACTTCCAGAAGACAAATATAATATATGAAATGGAATCTGTTGTACAGGCAGAAATGCTTATGACCTCTAATAGAGAGGCTATTTTTAGAGTATCCGTCTTTGAGAATCTGAACTCAACCATTAATCACTAAAAGCTGAAACAGTCCATGTTGCCTTAATGGAACTTCTTAAATTGTTAACATGATTGATGAGACACTTACAGCAGTACATCATTGTTATTTCTATTTTATTCTTCAAACGACCACAGTGACCAGTGCAACTCACCTGGATGACGCGGGCCGACAGCCTCATGTTGACGAAGTGCTTCCTCTGTAGCACGGCCCTGAAGCGGCGCTGCAGCGTGACGATCCGCCTCAGGACTTCCTGATGGAGCAGGCTCTGCAGCCGCTGACGCTCCACCTCCCGCAGGAACACCTGCATCAAACAGGAAGCGTGACCTCGCGGCAGTGCAGCAGACGCACGCATGATGAGCTGGCGTCCAAAACCTGTACAGTACCATTGTGTTCCCCACTTGATACCCGGCGGGCGGCAGGTGGATCCGCCTGAAAAACTCCCTGATGCCTGATTTGGTGGGACTGGTGCCTCGAGGCAGCAGCACATGAAAGTGACGCACGAAATCCTAAAGGAAAGTGAATGTGCGTCACAGATTTAAAGAGTAATCCCAGAAACAATAGCTGCATCTCAACATCTACTGCAGCCAAATAACAATTACAGCCACAGTTGGACTGAACTATATTAGTCCAGTCTCAACAGTCCAACGTGGCTCTGACTGTGGGTGGTTGCCTGGCAACGGGAGGATTACCTGGAAGGTGTACTTGATGCTGTATCCTGACTGGCGGATGCGCACGGTTTCCAGCATCCCCGTGTATCTGAGCTGTCTGAGCACCAGGCTGTCGTTGAACCGCAACGGCAGCTAAGGAAGAGAAGGAGAGGGAGTGAACCCGACACCCTGACGGCTGCACTCGTTCATCATGAGTAGCTTCCACGGCAGACGTTACCTTCTCAGCATTGGATCGGATACACTTGACAAAGTATGGCTCCGACTGATCCAGAGTCTCCATCAGTTTATTGAGGGAAGCCTGCAGATAAAGCCAATGAAATCCCATGATTTCATAACAGTACAAGTCATTTTTTAATTTGCTGGGTAACAACTGTTGTTGTAATTGTGATTCTCTACCAGCAGGGGGCGGCAGGTGGCAGCACTCACCTGGAACTGTGCACTGATGCTGGGCGGTTTCTTCTTCTTGTGCAGGTGAAGCAGAGACTTGGTGATGCGGTCGTGGAGCGTCACGCTGCTCAGGTGGCGCAAAGACTTCACGTCCAATAAGTGCTGCCGACGCAAAAGCGGGCAAATCATCAACCTGCGTATAAACCTATACATTAAAAACAGAACTCATGCTGCTAGATTCTTACCTTAGGGAGGGTTGGTTTGCTTTTGCAGTTCCTGTTCCTCCTGAATGGGATGAATTGTTTTTGTTAGAAGGTATTCGACACAAAATCCAAGGAAAAACAAAGTGAGAGAACAAAAGCTGGTTTATGTCCAGTTAGATGTACTGACCCACAGGTTCATCCATCAGCGTATAAACATGGCAACTGATGTGAAACCAGTCGCTATCACTGGTTCTGTTATGTTTTTTGTTTCTTTTTTCTTTTTAGCTCTTATGGTTTAATTTATTGCTATTTTTAACAATATTTTTGCCTTTAATACTGGTCATTTTTTCTTGTTTTGAAGATTTTGTTCCTCTTTTTACATATCTTTCTAAAAAGATAGTAGTGACTTTATGTTTGTGTTTGTGGTCATTTGCTTCTACTATCTACTACGGGTTTTGCTTCCATTTATCTTCAGTACTGTCGGAATCGAATCAATGACTCTTTCTAGCTCTATTATTTTATTGTGGTCATTTGGGCACTGTGACATTGTAACAGCATTAACTGTTGTGGCACAGTTGTGGCTCAGATGATGTTTATTGTGTTAGTGTGTGTGTCTCACTCACAGTAGGATGCCCTGAGCTCTTTCTAAGAGCTTGCTGTTGCTTGAGTTGAGGAAGATCCCGTCTTCTTCCAAGGCGGGACTTCCCATGGAGGAGAGACGGCCCGACCTGGAGCTGCGACCATTACATGCACCATAGCCATCCCTGCACGGGGTGGAAGTGAAAGATAAGACATGGTGCACAAAACCTGACGTGATAAAATGCTGTTCTGTTCCTGTACTCACCAGCTGGCTTTTTCATTCAGGGCGTTGGTGCCTTGAAGGTCTGACAAAGGCGTCCTGGGATTTTTCCTAGTGATACCTGGATAAAGGGGTTGATGAGATGAACAATATGAAAGAGTCAAACCTCTCATGCTGCATTTTTCATAGCTCACTGGACTATTCTTTACTTTGAAGGCTGGTGTTTCCATTCCCAGATTGTACCTGCCTGAGCATTGAGTTTATGCATGTTAGGTTTTCTTCAGTGATAAAAAGGAACTTGTCCCTGAGTAGATGAGTTTATCCGAGCAGCACTGAGACAGAACTGAACAGAACGTGATTTTAAGTTTCTTACTGTATTTCTCATCTTTGCATCTTTGAAGGATCTCAAGGCTCCTCTGGTGAACTGGGTGGTGGAGGAAACTGAAGCTGTCGACAGATTTGACAACAGCACAGGGAACTGCTGCATCATTCCCTAATCAGGAAAAAATGAGAGCAGATGGACAAGAGAAGGAGACTGAATGCTTTGCAGTGAAGCATTTCTACATTAGTTTGTGCAGGAAGCAAAAAGGGAAATAAAAAGAAGAGAAGGACAAGATAAAAAGGAAAAGAAGGTGAATTCAGGAACATCAAAAGAGAAGCAGGAGACGCGAACAGTAACACAAGCGAAGGAGGTGAGGCAGAGAGAATTCTCCAAGTGAAAACAAAGATAAAAAGCTCCCACAGATGCAGCGACAGTTTCAAACACTGCACAGTAACAACCCTCCCAGTCTGGGGATCCCTCTTCACCCTCCACAGCGGCAGCAGCGCTCCAAATTAAAACACCCAAAACACCCAGAGCCATCGCTGTTTGGGGCTGATTTAACTTTTCTTTCTAGTAAATTATTGTAGTTTTGCAAGTCGATTCTGTAGCAGACGAGGCCGTCTGAATTCAAGACCTTTGCTCACCAGTCTTCTTGTGGGTGTGTCTGCGGCCGGCCTCCCTGAACGCCACCATGGCTCGAAAGTAGGCTCGCAGTACAGCCCAGCGGAAAGTCGCCACAGGGTCGATACCCATCAGGCCACAGATGAAGGCGTTCTTGCTGCTCTTCAGTAAGGCCACGACGTCGGGCCGCATGTGGTCGGTGTTCTTCTCCCTGAAGTCCTGAATGAACCACACACATGCCTTTACCTTTAACGATGCGCTCTGTGTTCATTAAACATCAGGGAAGGAAAAACGCGTATTTGTATCCTAGATCTATAGACTGTAGACCATATATTTTCTCTGAAGGAGTCGCCTCCTGAGCCAACGTTAGACACTCTATCCAACAAACAAACCCCTTGGCTCTCACACATGCGGGTCCGTCTCCACGTCCACCGCAGCCGACGCTTAGAGATTCATATTATACAGTGAAACAACAATATGCTCGAGACGTTCCAGCACATGTGCTTCGTATCAAAACGCAGCTGGGAGCTGAACGGACAATTAGATTTAGCTGGAAAAATAAGTCGACGGAACACCGAGCGAGTCGGCTGCAGACGTCCAGCTTCGGGGGCGTGAAGATATTTCCCTGTGCAGAACATCGTCTTTACCAAACTAAAAGTAAATGTAAGGTTTTCTACATGAAATCACTCTGAAAGAAAGGAGCCGGCAGCAGGTGTCACTTCCATTGAAGATCAAAGATGGTTTCATCAACTGACCTCTGACCCAAGATTGTGCTGAGTCATTTATCACGTTGGCTTCCTTTGAAACTCCATTTGGTTGTATTGTCAGTTAGACGCTGCAGCCACTTTAACCAAGACACTGGAGGATGGAACACGAAACGCGCAGGAGCCGCACGGCGACGCGCCTCACCTTGACGCCGTACTTGACTTTGCCGGCGTAGTGGCTGATGATGAACGCCGGCTCCATGACAGCAGGGAACTCGATGTAGCTGTTTCCCTCATGCTGGCGCTTGAACTTGTCCAGTAATGTCTGATTGGAGGCCTGGGGGAAACTGGGCAAACAGGAGTTTAAATGTTAAAGCCAAAGCAAATAAATTGTTTTTAAAATGACAGTAATTTGTTTCTTGTCTGTCCAAGGCAGTAGTTGATCACGTCATGAAGCTAGGAGGCATCACCACACCCAACCACCACTCAATTTAACGATTACTTACTTTTATTTTCGTCTCCTTTTCTCTGCAGAGCAGCTGATTATTATACCCTGCACTTCTCAGTAGCATCTTGTCTAAATTTAAGGAAACCTGATTCCTTTCCTCTGATCCGGCTTCAAGCTCTGCCACAAACCCAGCGATGCGTCTCAGTACGGCAGCTTGTCGTGCTGTCGTGGTTGGTCATTTGACCCCCATCAGACTCTTAAAGATCAGGACTCTTAAAGTCCTTCACAGTTGGAACCTCTCGCTCACACACTGCTGCATTACTGTATCCACAGGCTCTTAAGGCTTGATGCTGTTACTGAAATGAACCCCCACTCTCAGCCCTTGTCCTGCAGTAACCTAATCCACTTCTCCAGAGGCCCTGAAGCCCAGCTGTGAATGATGACATGTCCAAGTGTCTTTTTTTCCCTGTGTAATCATTTAGCATGAAGCTCCTTCCTGTGACAGCGTCGCCCCCAGGAGACTCCCTGTCCCCCTCCGCTTTTTTTCTTGAGTCATCCTCTTTGTGACCTTAATTCTCCAAAATTGGTCTTCACTGCATCCCCCCCGAACTCACACACACCGGGCTGTTCCAGGCATTATTAGATCCAGATGAACCAGCTACACTAAGTGGCAAGTAAGATGACAGCTAACACAGACAAACGCGAGCGTGTGCTAACCGCCCAATCTACATATTACAGGGGGGTGAGGGAGCGCTGCATCTGATTTACAGTTTACAGGAGATTTCACAAGCAACGAGGCAAAGATAAAACTACAACGTGACCCAGAGGTGCTGGTTCAATTAAGCCCTGGTAAAAGTCCCCGTGTTGGTATCAATCGCACTAATGAGCTGGAGGCCTGCGTGGGGAGCTGTTGGTGTTTCCTATTGACCAGTTGGGTGCAAAGCGTGCCTGAACCCAGCAGACCCAAAAGCACGCAGGTTGTTCTCTCCCATATAAACACACTGCACTTACAGCTTACAGTGCTTTGCTGGATGTTTTATTCTAGAGCGTCTCGAGCGAAGATCACGCAGCTGCCAAAAACATTATTGTTCATCATCTGGGAGAAGCATTATTACCACTGGCTACAAAAACATAATCTCATGTACAGGAACTAAGAAATACGTTCCTAGCGACTAAACTCTAGGGGAGATGTTGTTTTTGTAGCAAATGGTAATAATATTATTATTATAGTATGTTCGGCGGCACCATATTTTATGGATAAATGACATCAGCAGCTCACTGGGTTGAATGGTTTCAAAGTCAGATCAAGTTTAGGTGGTAAAAGCCAGAAAACATGTTATATGTGAGGGGACGTTCCATTTTTCCCTAAACTTTGGCTTTAACCATGAAGGCGCTTTAGTGATGCTGTAGTCACTGAAGAAAAGCGTTCATGTGTTTTAGCTGAAACGAACCAGTTGTCTGTTTAGACATTTTATCAGTTATTGTAAATATCAGCGTTTTTCTAAAAACATAATTTAATTTTGGGAAAAACGAAAATGTGGACTGGTTGCAATTTTGTTTTCTACAAATTTTGTTTTCAGTCATTAGTCAGATTCCCTTTAAATCGAACCAGTTCATCATGAAAGCATTTATACAAGCATTCAGTTTCTTTGCTTATTGAGTTTCAGAACAATTGATGATAACGTGATACGAGTCCTATGATCTCAGCAGCCGTTCGATGACCCATCACGGCTTAGATTCAGTTTTCAGAAAGTGGGGCTGCACAGAGCTGCAGTGTCTGACGGACCGTTGCCTACGGTGTCGGCTGTGCTGCAGGTGGCGTACTTGCACTCCTCGTCCAGCAGGTGGAACAGAGCGGTGGGCTTCTTGCTGATGAGGTTGATGCAGCCGCTGTTGTCGCTGTAGTCGATGTTGTGCCAGGTGATGCCCTCGGCCCTGTACTCCTCCTGCAGCAGAAGACCTCAGGTCAGTACACGCGAAGCAGCCGGGCCACTGGAGGTGACGAAAGCCGCAGCGTCGACCTTGAGATAACCTTCGCCTACAGCGCATTAAACTGCCTCAACCCTTTGAGACTTGATGGGAACATTCCAATAAAACAGGAGCACAGCTGACATGCATGTGTTTTCACACAGCAGCAACAGCTCACGGCTGTTTGCATGACTACTCCAGAGCAGGTCACGTCACCATTATTCAACGCTGACAGATTCATGTCAAGTTTTCACCTGCCAGTTCACAAACCTGCTCCCAACTTGGCCAAAGGGCACCTTGGGTGTGATCATTAAAATGAATGTAACATAGGACTCATCATTTATGGATGCTCTTCATTAAACAGGCAGGAAACCTATGGGAACACCTGGCTACGACCGCGGCCAGTTAGTGAGGCCTATTTACCCCCAGGGGCCAATAACAGCTGAGGTCTATGACCCCTGTCACCTCAATGCCCCGGAGGGAGAAACCAGTAAGAAGCACTAAGTACAGCCTCACTTCCAGTTAGGATGAAATGTGGAAAAACTGGCCCACCCCCCGGCTCCCTGGAAAGCTACCGTAGAGGTCCAGTACAGTACATTTGGGCCAGGTATGTAAACAGTTGCCGCTCTAATAACTGCTGGTGAGGAGCGTGCACACTCAGCAAATGCTCCCTGAATAAATACAACAGTGAATCTGCAAGGTCAGAAAGACAGAGAGCTGAGCAGAGAGAGAGGAAAATGAGGATGGAGCAGCATCAGGTGAAGCAAAAACACAATGGATGCTGGTTTAAGATGCTTTAAGCTTCCGTGATGCTGATTCTATCTACAACTGTTCGCATGGGCCTGGAAAGTGAAGCTGTAGTACATGTATGCGCTTTAAAAATGCCAAATATTTTGACAATGCTACGCAATGCAAAGCATCCAAAGCATCCAAAGCCACGCTGGGACATAGTTTCACGTGTGCGATACGTCTGCGCCGCTTGTTTAGGCTGCTGAATCGCGGAGGAGGCATTCGGAACACGCGGCGTCTTCAGTTTCCTTCTGTGGTGGACGACTGATCGAGCAAAACCCGAACGGAGCGTTGAAAAGGCGGCACACGCGTGTGTCATCACGCCGCGGTTCATCTGCCTGATCCTGTTGTGTCTGAGTCTGTGTCTGAGCCTGCGAACATGTGTTGACTCAGTGAGAGAGGAAGACGATCAAAGAGGGAAACGCACACACTCATCAGCTGTTTCATGCATATTTACATCCTCGTCTCGGCCCGGCAGACGAGGAGCACCGAGCTGTGGGTCAGCACGGAACCACGCGGAACCACGCGGAACCACGCGGAACCGGTGCCTCAGCCGCGGTTCAGCCAAGCAAAGGTTGTCACAATAAAGAGGCAGACATTCAAAAAATGCAAATGAGATAACATCACCTATCGCAACAACCCTGGCTGTTACGGAGAGTTATTATTAGAGTAGTGTCACAATAAGACAAATACACATTATTGTTCTTGGCCTTTGCAGTGCATTCTGGGTTATGACATGGGCACAGAAACAGGACTGACGATGTTAACCATCGTAATGCTAATTGTTAGCACTGATGCTAACCAGGTAGATGCTATTGCTGTGCTCTGGCTTGAAAGTGCACAACAGATGACAATATGGGAGCGAAGATCAGTGCAACCATGTGACATAATTACCCAGAATGCTTTGCATTGCCAATAATGCCAACATTGACTTAGCAGTTACTAGTAGCATTTAAACACGATGCGCAATGACTAACACACGTTTAGTGGACTTCACATCACATTTATGGAACATTGCTCTGATAACACACAGGTTTTACTGGCCAGCGTTCCTTTAAACAATCACTTTAGGGACTTCAACAGCAGACGCTGGAACATAAAGTAGACGCAGACCGAGATGCGGAATCGCCAGCCTTAAACCAATCTGCCAGCACTAAAAGCATTACAACTTCCTGCTGGGATGTGAAACCAGGGAGTTGTGCTGTGGTTGATGAGGTTAGTCAGGATTTGTGGCCCGTCCCTCCATCCATTAGTCAGCTCCCAGTCTGTTTTCTGCTGCGTAACGCAGTGCAGCGTTCAAGCGTGGCTGGTTTTGGCCGCGCGCCTGATGTGGAGGTGAGGCCCTGTCTGTTTGTGTGCAGCGCTCCCTCTCCCCCGCCATCGCTCTATTCCTTCTGTTTACTCCCCCGTTAGCCTCCGTCTGTCTAGTTATGACAGCACTGCGTTTTTCCCTGCGCACACTGGGGAACAGCGCTGTAATCATGGAAGCTGGAGCAGGTTCTGGTGGTTTCTGACGCATCGAGAGAGAGATGTACAAACTGAGGGAGACAGATTTTGAAAAAAGAGACGCTCGGCGCTGGGAGGGGAGTTCGCTTGTTATGGTTCTGAGCCTCAGCGTGACTCAGAAATGATGTCAAGGGGTGAACTGGGTCGTATGATTGGAATACAGGGCGTGGAGCGAGGAAGGTCTGCATTAAAACGTCAACATTACTTTACCCATGCTTAAATAATTAGCCGCCACAAGTGCAGTATTAGGTTTCACCTGACTGTCCCACAAGTCTTTCATTAACGTGTGCTGCATATCATCAAGCACAGATTCACACGTTGAGCCTGAACACTGGTCCTCCTGCACCGAGGCTCTATTAGCTTTGGCTGGTGTTCCACATGTAAACACATGCTGCTGATAAGACCAACTGATGGAGACGAAGCCCGAAGGAAAGAACCGTAACAGGGAGGAAAATATCACTCTGCTGGATGTCAGCGCAACAGCACCCAGCGCCTTGGGCTCGTCTCCACAGGACAGTCATACGCTGCTCCAAATGAGCTGAATGAAGGTTCACAGACACGGTGGTGAAACCTCTGCATCGCCTCTGAGGCTCAGAATTAGACCTGATCCGAGGTCGGACGTGAAACGTGAAAGAAGTGCCTCACACTGAGGGTAGAGGTGGGTCCGAGGCACAAACTCACAGCTTTTTCAACAACACAAATCAGCAGAGATCTGGCAACCTTTGATTAGGAAGCCTAGAGCTGGCAACCCCACCTCAGCTGTAGCAGCCACGGCACGGAGAGGCCCAGTGATTAAAGCATAATAAACAGGGGCTCTGCTGAAACAATGGACGCCCGGTCCAGGGAGGGCGAGGGTCTCAGCAGCAGCATCCTCACTCCTCCCCCCACTGACACGCTGCCTCCTCCTCCTCCTCTGTGGACACACTCCCTCTGCCCCGTGAGGGTCGGTCGGACGGAGGGAGCAGCTCACAGCTACTGTGACACAATTCGCCAGATTAATCGTTCAAAATCCCTCTTTTCTCTCTGTTTTTTACTCTTTCGATTTTCCCTGGTGACGTGTGAACAAATAAAACCTGCACATGGGAGTTTGTATGTGATGACGTGGGTTTAGTGGCTACAGGACGTCCCGTAGCCGGCCGGAGATTACTGCTTATGTCATAGACAGTAAAATAAAGATGAAATTACATAAAGAAAGAGAAAGTGAGGCCATTCAGACGTATAAACAAACCAAGGTGGGACCACAGATTATAATCCTGATTATCCTGATGGTAAAAAGGTCTGTATTGTAATGTATTTAGAGGAGGAAGTCATTTGTTTTCACCCGTCTAATATACAAAGAAGCACAGAGGTTTACGACACAAACCCATTCTCTGCTCCATCAGCTCAATCAGCTACAGGCACAAAGGCGATTCTGAGGAATGTGTAAGAGCCACAATGATGACGCCGGCGTCACTGACACAGTGTAGAGGATCACGTACGCATCACAACATGTCAATAACACACAACGCAACTCCCACTCTACCTGTTCCAGTTTGAAGATGTGCTGGTTGAAGTAGTGCTGGAGCCGCTCGTTGGCAAAGTTGATGCAGAACTGCTCAAAGCTGTTGTTCTCATAATCCTCAAAGCCGAAGATGTCCAGGACTCCTATGGACAGGATCTGGGGGAAACACAGACAGCTCACTCTCTTCCCATAGCTTTTTAATACTTATCAGACAAAATAACTAAACAACAAAGATTCTCTCTTTATATTTAGAATAAAAAGGCAGCACATCTTTTTCATCCTATTCTCAGCAACATCAGCTTCAGCCCAGTTGCCCCCTGGGGTGGGATTCATCTCATCATATATTATTTACATTCTCCATCTGAACAGGGCAAAGAAAGCAGTTCATTATGAAATGGACTGTAAAAGCTGCTTCTAATTTCATTTTATTCCAAACAGCAAGGTTTTATTTCTCTCTCAAGGATAATGTTTTATTCTGACGTAAAAGCTGCTCTCGCCAGAACAACGACATAAAGTGCAACCTCATCGACCCCTCGACGGCTCTGTCAGATGATGTCAGCGCCCACGCACACGTGCACGGAGCGCTGGGACAGCGGAGGAACCACCGGGGGGAGCGATGCCATCTGCCCCCACGTTCCTGGCACTCGCTCTCACACGCTCACACAAAAACGATCTGTGTCCCGATCCGTTAGACGCCCCCGGTGGCCGCGGCTGCCAGCTGCCGCTCCAACACACACACACACGGGCACACACACACACACACACACACACAGTGATATCACATACCACACCACCGCCGCTGGGATTAGGACAAGAGATAATGAACAAAGGCAACGTGCAGCAGGAAAACTGGATATTAAAGCAGGAGGAAACTGGCTGTTCTGCATAAAGTTAGAGCTGAAGACACTTGTTTATGAGGTACAGGCAGCAAACAGTCCTCCAGAACCCATGAACCTTCAGAGGCCGTAGCGGTTGTTTTTATTGTATTCATGAGGTTGAGCTCCCTAACCAGCTAAATGCAAATCAGGTTCAGAGCAGCTAACGAAGCGTCAGAACCGAGATCGCTCATAAAACGGACGCCTCTGTTTTTAGAAAGCTGTTTTATTTGGACATAAACAAGTGGACATGTGCAGCCGGCTTCACAGCTTTAAACCGCAGCTGTCGGGTGAATGGACGAGGTCAGTGCAACCACAGTTTGCCCACGTGGCTGTTGGCTCACTGTGAGGAGACGGAAGCTCTGAAAGGCTGTTGTTATTTTTTCACCAGATAGATGTGAGGGTGTGAGTGTTCCTGTGTAGCATCACTACAGCGATGTGATGCCCGCTGCACATCCACTAACGCGGCTTGAGTCTGTGAGTGAGTCTCTCCCACCTTTGACTTGTCCTCCAGGTCCTTGTTGTTCAGCAAGGCGTGGTTGGTCCGGAACACGATCCAGTCGAACAGCGCGCTGTACAGGGACTTGGCCATGGAGTCTCTGACTGTGCCCGCCTACACACACACGCACGCACGCACGCACGCACGCACGCACGCACGCACGCACGCACGCACACACACACACACACACACACACACACACACACACACAGTAAACTACTGATCAAAAACATCTGAGTTTAATCAGGACCAGGAGCCGGACTCTGAGCACGTGCGATCCCTCTCTCTCCTCTGGTGCTTAACAAGTGTTGAAAGAACACACAGTTTAAAAACGCTTTACGTCGTCTTGTGCCGTAACCAGGTGTGAAAGCAGAGGGAAGCAATTAACCAATAGTAATAAACTGAACAAAATGTGAAAATGATAAATAAATAACAAAGGTTTGTACGATGGGACGAGTACAGTACTGTTTGCAGTCACTGTGCTCAAATACGTGAGGCCTTAAGTACCTCCAGACCTGCGGATCACTGCAGCCATATAAAAGCCAACTGCCGCGGGAGGGGGGGTATTATTACGCCTCGACAAGCCAAAGATCAACAGCGCTCGCGCTTTAGACGGCAGTGAAAGGCATGTTAAGCTAACATGAGCAGGCTTTAATGCGGCGTTAGACACCGCAGCACGTTCTTTGGCAGCACAAACGTTATTCCTGAGCGACGAGTGGAACAAGATGAAGGATCTGAAACACGGCCTCGACCGGGGCAAACTGTTTACCATCACGTCCCCCCCCAGAGCGGTGCTGTGTTACAACACGGCACTAATTTGAAAAGACCGTGGAGTGTAACACAATCAGCAGCCGAACAGTAAAGAAATGAGGAGCCTACGTGTAAAACCTGTGTCAACGTCTGGCAATGGAAAACAAAACCCAATTAGACCTTAACGAGGGCCCTCGGATCCTGAGCACTAGACTGGGTGAGCGCCTTCAGGAAGGTAGGTGACAGTAAATACAGCGCATGGTCTGATCACGCTGGCTTCTCACCAAACCACAGCATTTACACATCTATCAAACACCTGGTGTGATTCATTCCTCCATTTTGTAAGCGTGTGTCACTTTAAAGGGCCTATAATTAACTTCAGGAGGTCATAGAGCCAAAACAACCTCCCCACATACATCAGCTCCATTGGACTAAAAACCTTCTGGGAGCTGATAGACAGCACGTCCTGAAACAGCAAAGACTCCTTTCATGTGCTCAATAGAAAGAGTCCAAATGTCCTGATGATGTCACCCGGAGCCTAACTATGCGCCTCAAAACCCGCCTCTTCACTTGTGCATTATTGATCGTTTGGGGTATTTTTAGCCCGTGACGACGCCGCTCCCACGGAGTTACGCAAGGTCCCTATGAATTATACAATAACTCAAAAAACGTCTCAGAACTCGGGGGAACGGCAGATTTGAAGTGAACTGTCGGCCCAGTAATTGACATATAACTTAATTATTAAGCGCATTCATGAACTGGAAGCAAAAGTGCGGAAAATGTTTTATTGGACGGCCACGAAAAGACCAATGTTCATGAAACTTCATGAAACGGTCCTGGGCCGCGCCGGTGTCTGTGATTTAAAACTCTGCAGAAGTGAAGCTGTTGTTTTCTCAGGTATTTATTGATTTAATTCACCTGAAAAGCACAGGAGGTGTGAGCGCACACGCGTCACCAGAAGCATTAACGCCGGCCATAATGTATGAATGAGCGCCCCCCCCCCCCCGTATCCGCCCTCCAAACAGGAAGGAGGAAGTGGTGGAGACAGATTATCTAGAGCCACATCACAAATGTCAAATGAGAGCAGCTTTTCTTGACACACGCAGGTGAACGCACACTGTGTGTGTGAGCGGAGGCCGGAGCTGGATGGAAAGTCCCAGAAGTTGATGACTCAACGATCTTTAGCCTCAACATTAACTCAACAAAGGCAATTCACATCAAAGTGTAGATAATATGACTGGGATGAAATCCTAAAAGATGCTCATACGCCTTCGACTTCTACTCAAACATCCTTGTTTCTAGAAGCTGAGGTCAAAGCTGAGGGTTCAGTGCTGTGGCCTCGTTTACTGTAAACATTGTGCCCTTAATGAAATAGTATTAGATCTGTAGGTCCGTGTGAAAACTCTCTTTCAACGTGTAGGAAACAAACAAACAAAGTGGCTCTGATGAGGTGTTTTTAGGATTTAGCTCCTCACCCCCCGAGAACCAGCAGCTCCTCACCTACCGAGAACCAGCAGCTCCTCACCCCCTGATCACCAGCTCCTCACCCCCTGATCACCAGCTCCTCACCTACCGAGAACCATCAGCTCCTCACCCCCTGATCACCAGCTCCTCACCTACCGAGAACCATCAGCTCCTCACCCCCTGATCACCAGCTCCTCACCCCCCGAGAACCAGCAGCTCCTCACCCCCTGATCACCAGCTCCTCACCCCCTGATCACCAGCTCCTCACCTACCGAGAACCAGCAGCTCCTCACCCCCTGATCACCAGCTCCTCACCCCCCGAGAACCAGCAGCTCCTCACCCCCTGATCACCAGCTCCTCACCCCCTGATCACCAGCTCCTCACCCCCCGAGAACCAGCAGCTCCTCACCCCCTGATCACCAGCTCCTCACCCCCTGATCACCAGCTCCTCACCCCCTGATCACCAGCTCCTCACCTACCGAGAACCATCAGCTCCTCACCCCCTGATCACCAGCTCCTCACCCTCCGAGAACCAGCAGCTCCTCACCCCCTGATCACCAGCTCCTCACCCCCTGATCACCAGCTCCTCACCTACCGAGAACCATCAGCTCCTCACCCCCTGATCACCAGCTCCTCACCTACCGAGAACCATCAGCTCCTCACCCCCTGATCACCAGCTCCTCACCCCCCGAGAACCAGCAGCTCCTCACCCCCTGATCACCAGCTCCTCACCCCCTGATCACCAGCTCCTCACCTACCGAGAACCATCAGCTCCTCACCCCCTGATCACCAGCTCCTCACCCCCCGAGAACCAGCAGCTCCTCACCCCCTGATCACCAGCTCCTCACCCCCTGATCACCAGCTCCTCACCTACCGAGAACCATCAGCTCCTCACCCCCTGATCACCAGCTCCTCACCCCCTGATCACCGGCTCCTCACCTACCGAGAACCATCAGCTCCTCACCCCCTGATCACCAGCTCCTCACCCCCTGATCACCAGCTCCTCACCCCCTGATCACCAGCTCCTCACCTCCTGCGAGAACTTGAAGCACAGTTTCTCCGCTGGAACTCTCACTACTCTCATCATGACGCTGGAACCATCCCAGACGATCTGTCCCAGCCGGGCCCACCCGCTGGAATCAGGGGGGTCTTTAGGGCAGATATTCGTGAATGGCCTGCCCTCGTTCTGCAGCGGGTCAGACGCCTCGTTGCTGTGGCTGGACGGGACTTTCTCAGCCGCTCTCATCCAAGTAGGAAGAAAAGCATTTCTGCGAAGAAGCAGCAGCGCGTGCCAGGTTCCTTTTTTCCACATTTCCCTTGTATAAAAACAGGCGTGTTATGGATTCCACAGGTGGCCTCATCTGGCTCCCACGGCCTCTAACACGGGGCAGGGCTGCACTTTCATTACCCTCACTGTGTGTGTTTCACTTCTTGTGTGTCTGTTTGGAGAGGGTTGATTCAGGACACTTTGTCTCCTCCTCCGTTAAAGCGACTGCGTGAGCGCTCGAGCACTAGAAAGACTTGAGAGCAGACCACTCCATCGTCCCCTCTCACGTCTCCCTTTAACCCTACGCGTGTGATGAAGCCAGATATACTGTAGGAGTTTTAGAGCATGATACGCCTTATTTAGTACAATTACCTGTAAACATCTTATTTTCCAGCTAGATTCAAATATTTTTAATAGCTGTCCTTATCATCCTCTTCATCAGTGCCTGGATTGTGTCTGCCTCACTATGAAATCCAGTCATCTCAGCGATAAGACGTCTTTGAGAGGACCAGCAGGGAGCCTCCATGGCACGACACACGAAGCTGCAGGACAGGCTGTGGATGTTGATCACACTGTCTGAGCCTGTGCTACACAGCCAGTCTAGAAAGGGACTGAATGAGTATGAGACATGTGAGTTTAGAAGGAGGAGAATGAGGCTGAAGCAAACACAGACACTCAGAATGAGGGTTTCTGGCCTCTGTACTGTATATTCCAGTGGAGGTTGCACATTCCTGAGACAACACCACAGGACTGGGGGGATGGGGGTGTGATGGAGAGCAGGGGAAGCCATTGTTGGGCTGAATTAACCAGGAGGTTGAATGGGGAGGGAGAAACTTATCTCAGTGTAGCACTTCCTCTCCACATTCAAAGTCAAGGCTTAAAAGCAGATCATATTAAAATTCAGCGCGCCACATATCTGAGGTGTGTGTAGGTCAGCGGGGGCATCGTGGAGGCACATTTCACAGGCTGCGAGTCCACAGGGCTGCGTAGACAGGATTAAGTCGCACCACAGAACAGGAAATAGGAAGTTGCAGAGGAAGAGACCCCTATCAAAAGAGTCTTAGACACAGGCGATGGGGGCTGGGAGGAGTGGGAGGGGGGACGAACTCCCCGAACAAGCTGCAAAGCATGCAAACACAAGCGCAGACTCTCCTCCGCAGCCCACGCAGCTCAAGAAAGCACACAGCTGCACTGCGAGATGGACTGAACTTACAGCAGGTCAAAGCGGATGCTGTAGCTCTGAGTGTGTGAGCGAGTGAGCGAGTGAGTGAGTGAGTGAGTGAGTGAGTGAGTGAGTGAGTGAGTGAGTGAGTGAGTGAGTGAGTGAGCGAGCGAGTGAGGTGGCAATAAGAAACCAGAATGACTCATGAGGGAGTTGCCAGCAATAGGCCATTAGATAGGGAGATGAGATAACGTGTGTTTGGAGGTTTCAGCTGCTGTGTGTGGGTCGGCTGTAAAGGTCACCTCGGCCAGTTTATAGGGCACGATGAGCCTCTCGCCGACGGTCACAGTCTTCCTGGTCGTCAGAGCTTCAAGCAGCATCTCCTCTTTAACCTGCAGGAGAAAACAGACAACAGGGACGATGTAAAAACAGGACACGACCCCGTGGAGCTAGAAAAACACCATCAACAAGTACAACAGGAGACTGAATCAGCCTTGTCACCAAAAACATAGGAGACCGCTGGGTACCGAGGTGATTTGTGGGGAATTGTTCCATAATAGTGGTTATTAAAGTGATTCAATATCGTGAGGACTAACAAGAGCGAGATGAAAACAAATGGACTCAAGCTCCTTAAGCCCCTAATAACGCTGGATCCTACATTTCTTATAACATAACCATCCTTTCATTAGACCTTTCCAGCCTCAGATCAGCCGGAGCTTTTCGGAGTCCGTGGCCTTGAGCTTCACAAAAAATTATAGTCTCCACTTGTAGTTTCCGAGCCAAAGTCAAGACAACTCAAGCTACATCATTAGAGGTTATTTTCCCAGAACTGACAGAGCTCCTACAGGAAACCAGCGGACAACTGGTTTGAGAGGCTGCGCATCGGACCACGTGACGGCCGAACTGAGCAGCGCCGTTTAAAGATGCAAAAGCAGGGAACGCGGCTCCGCTCTGCTGACGTTGGGGAGTGTGTTACATAAACCCATCCCTGGGCGAGCGAAGCCGATAATGTCCCCGTGCTGGGCTGAGATTAGCAGCTGGGGACAGAGCACACGGGCGCCGTGACCTTGCACCGGGCACCGGGCTCTGAACTGGGCCGGGCGGCCCGTTCACGACGGGGCCACGCTGGGAGAAGCAGATGTCACTGCACACGTCTCCATCCGCAGGGATTAGGGGAGTGGGCTGAACAGCTGCCGCTGAGGCCGAGGCCGAGCGCCCGTGAACGCGCCAGGACTTCTCTGAGCCGCTGCCTGATGTCTTCATGTATGAACGGCTGGGAATGCTAGACTTAATACTATTATGGATGTAGTTTGTCATCTGCCTCCTTTGTATTGTAAGTAGTTCGGCATAAACTGAGGGGGAGGCGGGTGGGGGTGGGGTGGGGGGGGCATAATCAGACTCATTTCACACTGCCTGCTAATCCCTCTGCTAAGAGCAAAGCCAATTCTGCAGCCTGGTGATTTGTGTTTAGTCGCTACATTTCCATCTATTAGTCGCTTGGTAACAGACTTTCTGCTCTGTCTATGATCCCAAATCTAAATCCATTAAACACGCTTTTTAAACACTGGTTCGAGGTCAGGGATCTGTTTTACTGGTAGCAGATCTAAAGATGTGCATGAGTGATTTAGAACTGAATCATAACAGTCCTGTCCTTCTAATTATTACTAGAGAAACAGATACTTTGTAATGAGTCAAATGCTAAAAGCCTTTTCATCTTCAGACGCTGACGCAGAGTTCAGGTTTTAGTGGGAACTCGGCCCCTGTGAGCGGTTCGGGTTTCCGGTTCACGCAGGAATGTGTGCGGTCGGGTCCAGTCACTCAGCTCCACAGCTGCCAGGATCCCGTCTGTCAGCTGTCTGTCAGCTGGGGGCTCCACCCCCACGGGAAACAGGAAGTCCCAGTCGGTTCACTTCCTGTTCTCTCTCGGGTCCACGCTCGCGCTGAACCGTCCTCCTTGAGATGCGCTCGTGCAAATGAGGTCCTCGCTGTGAACTGGAGTCCAGCCCCGAGTCACTCACAGCCGCATTTAGCAAACCTCAGCAGCCTATTTTAGCCATTTAGCACCTTCTGTCATGCATCATCAATGAAACATGAGGGCTGAGCATTCTGGCCTCAGGTCTATACCTTCAAACATCCCAACAAATCCAATTCAAAGGCAAGTGCACTTTGAAGTGCAAACCACAGTGAGCGCTGGACATTTGCTGGAATGTGCAAACTAAATGAATGAATGGCACTTTTCGTTGTTGAGCCGAAGCTTCTTAAATGTTACCACATGCTCTTTAAGTGCTGTGTCATTGTAAATCTTTTTATTAAGGCTTTGGTTTCCTTTCTGCTCCCACTGAACGTCATGGCGCTGCCGCGCTGCCTCTGGGGGCCGGCGAGGATGCTCGGAGGAACGCCGGCAGCCTCGGCGCAGTCATAACATCCCCGCTGTGCTGTTGACAGGAGTCTCCGGGTACAACAAGCACATCCGGCTCAGCGTCAGCGTCAACGCGGCTCTGAACCTGAACAGCACGTGAACGTTTGAACGGTCTGTCCTTTTACAATGAAGAAACGCGTGTAAAATCCAACTGTAGCTCACTGAGATTTAGATTTAACTATACATTGATGCTGTATGAAGAAAAACAACACAAGGACCTGTTGGTTTCGGGGGGAAACTCAACCATGCAAGAGCTCTGAAAATAGCCTCTGCATAAACTCCGTACTTTGATAAAGTACTGGTTGTTTAGACATCGCTCTCTCTGAAGCACCTCTTAACTCCTGCTCAAAGAGCCCTCAGCTCCTCTGTAAATCCCAAATACCAAGTCTGGCATTTCTTCCAGTTTACAAAGCGGATGCTACGTGTTTTTTTAAGGTTCACCGAGTCCATGCAGTTCTGAGGATCTCCAGTGAGCATGTGATGGAAGAACTTTGGGAGAAAGAGACTTTTAGGGAGAATAAACAAGGCCTGTGGTAAAGCTTGGTTCCCATTCTTCATTTTTATTATCCTGCAAAGTATTTAGAGTGTAGCGTTTCAGCATAAGTCCGCGAGCAGCGGGTTCAGACCCAGGCAGTGCGCACGGTGCTTCGTGCTGGAATCCCTGATGAAAAGTGGATTAAAGCGAACCCAGCTTCTCAAACGCGTGTACCCGTTTGCTGATCCACCAAGCGGCCGCTCACCTCCAGCAGCTCCGACACGATGGGCAGCGCCTCGGGGTTGCAGATGTCGATGGAATCGTCCCGGTAGGTCTTCTTCTTGTAGCGGATGTTCCCCAGGTGCAGGATCGCTGACAGCAGCGAGAAGATCCTGACGGAAACAAATGTGCTCCTTATGTTTCACACTGGAGTGTTTGGGCGTTCGGTGCTCGGCCTCCTGTCACACCGTGCAACGTTTCTGCCATTAAATAGTCTCTGACTCTCATCTAAATATTTATCTTTGAACGCTTTTTGCAGGTTACTGTGGAAACTCTACTTTTTACCCTTAACAAATGGCTTCACTTTCTAAACTAATGCAGATGTGCATTGCAGCCTCCAACGCGTAGTTTACGGTCAGAGTCTCCCACTGCTCTCTGAGGCCCGTGGCCCATTAGAGTCAGTGTCAGAGCAGCGTTGGGGCTTCGCTGATCTTACTGTTTGCGTGTGGCAGGCAGGAAGCCGACCATCTCCATCGCCAGCTGCAGACGCTCAAAGTCATGTTTCAGATCCTCTCCCTCCACTGTGAAGCAGTCCTGCTGGTGTTGGGTGGAAACACAGCACAGGAAGAAGCATCAGCACCACAAAGCATCATCAGAGGGACAATATGGGGCATCACAAGAAAAGTAAACCAACACCAGGACAGTTAACAGGCACTGACAATGCTGTCGAGTCAATTTGACTTTTTACCATTACATTATTCGATTGTTTTTAATGCATCACTTACATATTGTTCACTACGTCCGATACGAGGAATCATTTTGTTTTATAGTTTATAGATTGAGCTGTAGTACTGTACTATACTACACTGTGGAGTAAAGGTGGTTTCCACCGCTGCATTAGTGATAATTACTCACGTTCCTTTTGTTGTACTCTATTAAGTGAGCATGTTTCTTATCAGTTTGAAGGAGAAATCTCCTCATAGGGAAACTAGACGATCTGCCCTGAGCGCCTGGTTTCTGGCGAGACGCTGAGAAGCGTTTATGAATGAATCCCGTTTCTGAATGAATGAACACATGAAGCAATGAGTGGCTGAGGTAGCGACAGAGCGAGCGCTGTTCACAATGTGCACGTCGCCTGCCGGTGCGTCTCCTCCGTGTCTCTGCTGCGGCAGCGAGCGCGTCCCAGGCTGTAATTAGCACATACCACGGCGAGCAGCCGGTGACAGCGAGCACAGGAAGCCACAGTCCACACGCCGCTGCCGCCGCGGCGCTGCTGCGTTGTTTTACTGGGCTCCGAGCGGCGAAGCCAGCGAGCGTGTTTCTCCACTGAGCGCCTCCAGTTGCAACAAAGAGGTTTTTGAGGCCGAAACCCGGGAAAAGACCCGTTCAAATTTGTGGCTTTGCTGGACTTCAGCGCCAAGCGGCCCGACGTGATACGATGAGGGAAGTTGTGAAAATAAAGAGATCAATTTTGGCCAGTTGTGAGGGAATGCTTTGGTCAAAAACCCAAACCCAGCTCGTGGTTCGTAGAAACATGAGATTCTTGGGTGCAGTAAAGGAATGAGTAGGAAACAATCTGTTCTTCTCACTTGTCTTAAACAAGGACTCTTTTTCACTTCGGAACGTGGATTGTGTGATTTTATACCACTCGCTGGCTGCCGCTCCAGTCGGAGCCGTGCTGAGTCTGCACACGGAGCTCATCCTGCTCAGCCGCTCGACTCAATCATCATTTATTCTACTCCTCGCGTCGAGGCCCGGTTACATAACTCCACGCGACTCTGTCACCAGGCAGAACCACAATCAGCCAAACAGGCACAGAAAGCGAAGCCACAATGATGAAACACAGAGTCACACACCCGACAGATGCAAACATCCACAAAATGTTTGGTCTGTGGGATCTTCAGTCCTGTCGTTCACATTTGTTTTCTTTTCTATTCTCCGCTCCAGACGACACATCTGGAATCTGGGTGCTGGGATCTGTATTTACTGCATGTGCCCAGTGGCCAGTGCTGGAGGTCAGAGGTCAAAGAGCCCCAGGGACGGTTAGCGGCGGAGACACCTGTCAGGCCTGTCAAACCTTCTGTGTGTGTGTGTGTGTGTGTGTGTGTGTGTGTGTGTGTGTGTGTGTGTGTGTGTGTGTGTGTGTGTGGTCATCTTGTTGGACAGAGGGGTCATAGACAGACGAGGTCATTGACTGACCCCTGAGAGACTGTGTGAGAGGGGGGTGCTAGCTAGCGGAAGGGCTAGCTTAGCTCTGCAGTGGGAAGCGCCGCTGCTAGCAGACGCGTGTGCAGACACTCCACCAGTCTACACCGCTACGTGTTTCCAGGCTTTCAGTCAGCAAAGGTTTTAGGATGATGGTTCAACAGTTGGGAACACCAATGAAGCAACAACACTAAAGTGTTTTGGTTTGTCAGCTCAGAATCATCCTTCAGGAACTCTGTTAAGAGCTAGAAATCCCAACTGAACCTACTACAATAAACCTCACAGGGAGGAAGTAAACAGTGATCCAGCACAAAGATCACAGTTCCAACTAAACCTGATCGTTTCCTCCCAGGGCTCCTGAGGTCTGCTGCTCTGACTTCCCGTCCAGCTTCTCCCAGCGGAACAACTGGGCCCAGAACTGACGTTTAGGCTGGTCGAACACTGTCAGGATCGACCTTCTCCAAATACTACAAACCCTGGAAGAACGCGTGGGCTCATGGTTCCAAGTGGCCTCTCTTTAGTGTGATTGGAGTATAGTTTCTCAGTTTTTTTGCTATTTTGTTTGTTGTCCTATTTTGTTTTACAAAAACAAATTACTAAAAAGAATGGTCAAGATTTGTCCCTACTGTCCTGAAACATCTGCAGCTGCTCTTCTGCATCTGCAATAACCAAATTTATAGTGATTTCCAACAGCAACCCTTAGTCATCAAAAAAACACACATACTTCCTCACTGTTGATCCAGATGTTTACTGTTCCAACAACCTGCCTGATGCCAATAAATCCCGGCCATCACTCCGTGGAGCGATCTGAAAAGTCCCCATGAATGCTTTTAATGCAGGACGTGTTCAGTCAGTGCTGGTGGGAATCCGCTGGGAATCAAAAACGAAGACAGCTTTTCACAGTCACGTCTTCAGGCTTACGAGAGGTGACGGGGAATTTCTCTAAACACATGACTGAGGTCTGACTAACTGCTGGAAAAAGGCTGCAGCGAGTGTCCTCGGAAAACCTTTCCTGGACAAAGGAACCGCTTGAAAAAACGTGGAAGACAAAGAGCCGGCGCTGAGAACTGACAGATGGGTTGCACTGAAACAAGCCCAGTGTCGTGTCGAGTGTTTGCTCTCAATTCAAAGTGGAGAAGACGCTAAACCCTGAGCACCCCATCAAATCCCACTGACCAAACATTAGCCATTTCAGGTGGAGGCTGACAAGACGGAGGCAAGCGAAAAGAAGCAGCGACGCACGCACACACACACACACACACACACACACACACACACACACACACACACACACACACACACACACACACACACACACACACACACACACACACACACACACACACACACACACACACACACACACACACGATGGACCAACACTTTGAGGGAAGCTTCAGGATGTGTGATCACCTCAAAGTAGGTTAAAGAGGTTGGCAACAGAGACACACAGGGAATAAAATGACTGTTTGCATGTACTGCATGTGTGATTTAATAAATCCTGAACCTCCCCTTCAAAGATCATTTTCAGCAAAGCATCCAACAGCCAACGCTAGTTTAAAGGGGCTCCTGTGTGCGCTCCACAGTGTCACACCGAGGACGTCCCTTTAAACAGCCAGCGTCCCTTTAAGAGCCGGGGTCAGTTCAGGGCACCGCCGCGTTCAGGCGTGCGTGGACAGCAGAGAAACAACAGAACGAGAGCAAGAACCCAGAGAACCACGACACACCCACGGGCACAGACGCACACAAACACCTCGTCACCCACATGGATACTGACCAGCTCGCTCTCATAGTAATTGTCCCAGGGGAGTTTGTGTGATTTCTTTGTCATCTGGAAGCAAGACAGAGTGGGTTAACAAGGCATGAGCAGGAATCCTGACATGAGAGGCTACACATGCTTCTACAGAGGCTGAAACGCCCACCAGTCCTCACAAAGTGATACTGAAAGACAGTCCTGTACAGGAGTACAGCAGGTAAACCCAGCTCAGAGCAGCAGGCGACTCCGTCTCAGCGCTAAACGTGGAGAATCATTTTGCTTCTTTGTGACACCGTTTGTGTGAGAAGTGTGTCCTCGTATGTGTGTCAC
Organism: Betta splendens; assembly: GCF_900634795.4. NCBI lineage: Eukaryota > Metazoa > Chordata > Actinopteri > Anabantiformes > Osphronemidae > Betta > Betta splendens. Next base: position 16,827,248 of record NC_040886.2, on the reverse strand, counting down.
GGACACGCGCGCGCGCACACACTCGCAGGCGAACGCGCGCGTGCACAGGCGCACGTCGCCCCGTCGCACGAGAGCTCCGCGGCCAGATTAGCTGCCGAGTCTCGCTGTTGCCATGGAAACAGGGCTGCATAGTAACGAGCGGCCGGGCAGGAGGAGGCGGGGGTTTGTTGTCGTGGGGACGAGGGGGAGTTCAAATGAAACCGCTACTTTTCTGGGGGAGGCCGGCAGAGATGAACAAAGGACGTGCTGCGCCGCCGCCGCGCCGTCGAGCCGCCGCAGGAGGAGGACGGGTTCGTACGAACGCATCACAGACGCACACATACGGAGGCGTCTGGCATCAGTAAACACTGCCATCCCCACACACACAAACATATGAGGCATCTTCATAGGCTGATGCAATCAACACTCAGGAAGCAGTTATGGAGGAAACAGGCTCCAACGGAGCGGAGCGGCTCCACGCGACACCCGGCTCTAAGTCCTATACAAACACATTCCTGCGAGAGCGGACCTGATTGAGGTAGTGGTACTCCTCAGGTTGGAGCAGGTGGAAGGACTTCCTCTCCTCTTCACTGGCTCCAGCCAGCAGGTAGTAGAACACGTGGTAGTTCCTACAGACACAAACACAGCGAATTAAAACCGCGCTCAGCTGCTTCCACGTGGCCGCGTTCCGCTGAGAGACAGGCGAACGGCGCAGGACTGTGACCGCAGCACATTTCACAGCTCGGCGCTGCAGCCTGAGAGGAGCGAGCTGACCTTTGACCCGGCAGCTTCCGCCGAAGCAGCGCTGCAGTGTGTGTGGGCTGGAGGTATGAAGCTGTGATTAGCCATGACAAAGGATGGGGCTGTGTCATGGTATTAATGGAAACGAGCTCCGGCTCTCACCACGGAGACGCTTAGAGCTTGATGGAGGGGTGGAAAGCTGGGAATCCCAGGGAGGATATTAAAGAGTCCAACACTGTGTTGGTAGATGGCTGGAAGGATGTTTTTAACTAAAGCCTGCGCGAGAACAGATGTGATGCGTGATTCTGGACTGTGGGCAGTTCAACAGAGGAGATGTGGGATTAGCAGCGCTCTGGATGTAACAAACAGGAAATACCGCGGAATGAAACTTTAAAACACCTTTAGGCGGAAGCTGGAGCGTATAATGTTCAGTACATGGTTTCTAGCTAAATAAGAACAGGCGCCTAAAGCTGTTTGGAGACAACTGATTTCACTCCAGTGTTTATTACTAAATATGACACGAGCCTCTTCGGTTCCAGCCGCTCTGAAACCTTCATTCGCACGTCCAAAAGCAAAACTGTGAAAAATGACATTCACTGAGTCAACGTGTGAATTATTCCTTGGCTGGAACTCGGGAACTCCGCCTGCATCCACTCAAACATTTAATCTGCCCTATATTCTTGACAAAAAGCAATAAAAATTCAGATTTTTTTTATTATTGGGCGTCGAGCTTGAAAACAAGGCAAAAGTCTCAACAACCATAAACATGATGTATGAAAAGCCGGCTTGGACTCTTTTCTGATTTCCCTACTCAAACACAGCCATAAATCCTGCAGCATACCTGGAGCGCTGCCTCCCTCCCTCCTGCCGAGGTCGTACAGAGGCAAACTGTCGTCAAACGCGCTTCACGATTCAAGATAGTTTGTACTTTATCATCATCTCGCCACCTGTCGGCTGCAGGTCTGAGCGTCTGGGAAGTCCCTTCTTTAACCAGCGCCTGTCATCAGGATGAAATAGAGCCCGAGGGCCAATCAGGGGAGAGGGTCGGCGGCCGCGGGGGCTTTTACCTTGTTTTTCTTATCATGCAACGCAAAGACGAGCTGGCGGAGGACGCAGATGTAGAATCTGTCCCTCAGACGTGCACTGATGCTAATCATAAAACACAGCGTCCCTTTTTGCAAAAAAAAAGGCTGAAAGGCGAGCTGATGGTTATTTCAGCGCTGGGCCGACACATCATCCGTTTGGAGGAAATGGAAGCGCTCTCAGACAAACAATGCACGAGTGCAGATATGGATCCGTCATCTCATCTGTTAAACCAGAGGGACTCTGGCTGTGTGTTTGTGGAGTCACATCACCAAAGGCCGTCGCAGGTTCGTGATTTTCATATCTCCGGTGCTGATTCTCCGCTCACCTCTCGTTGTGTTCCTGATAGACCAGGCGAGACTTCTCCAGCAGGTACTTCTCCACGTACGCTCTGTGAGGTCAGTACAGACAGCGCAGTCAGGAAACGAAGGTTCAGGCCCCGCGTTGTGTGTCTGTTCACGGTTCACGCTCTGTCTGACTCACCCCCTGACGGTGCCGCTCTCCTGGTAGTTCACCTGGATGAACTTGCCGAAGCGGCTGGAGTTGTTGTTGTGGGCTGTCTTGGCGTTCCCAAAGGCCTGAGGAGAGAAATCCAAAAGGTCGAGATGTGAATGTAACGAGCAGGTAGAGCAGGCGAACGCTAATTACTCATCTCATGACATCATCTCCCCAAAGCATCGTTAATAAAGAGACGACGCCTTCAGGTCGACACACGGCAGACGCTAAGACGGAACCGAACTCTGGCAACGTTTGAAAAATGTGTTGGATGGAAAGAGATCAAGATGGGTCAGTAAGAGACACACACACACACACACACACACACACACACACACACACACACACACACACACACACACACACACACACACACACACACACACACACACACACACACACACACACACACACACACACACACATTTCATCATTAAGAGCCTCCGGGGATTCATTCAGGTCCTTATTAGCAGACTGATGAGCCCCGGTGGAGCTGGTTAGAAAAGCAATGTGAGAAGATTAAAGACAAAGAACTAGGACATAGGAAATAAGGAGGCTGAAGAAGCAGAGGAGAGATGCAAGGACAACAAGGTGAGAAAGAGGAAGCAAAACTAGTCAAGGAGTGAAAACAAAGCAAGGAGAGGAAAGGGGGAAACATAACATAAGCCGGGAACAGCAGAGGTGGAGAGAAAATAAGGAAGGAGAGGAGGTGAGGGAAGGAGAAAAGAAAGGACAAAATGAACAGCAGCAGAGGAAACTGGAAATACAGGAAGAAAACTATCTAAAAACGGAAATCAGAAAGGAAAAGGAGCACAGGTAACAGGAGGAGGAGATGAGGTGGAGCTGAAAATGTCCATATTTCAACATCACGCTTCACAGAAGCAGCGGTGAAACTTCAGGCTGATGCAATCAGTATGTGGGGTTATGATAAATGACTAAATAAGAAGCAGCGGGGAGACGGAGCGCAGGCGGGGGAGGAGACGAGGAGACGAGGAGACGAGGAGAGGGAGGTGGGCGTCACATAATGCATTGTGGCTGCTGGGTGAACGCTGCAGCTCTGGAACAACGAGGAGCAGGAGTCACATCCTGGAACCACAGCAACCTCTGCGTCGTGTTGGTTGTAGGCGGCTCATCAGCCGCCACCAAACCCAGAAACAGAGGCAGAGCTGCTGATACGAGCCCTCGCGCGGCAAAACGCTCCCACTTTAAAGTTTTAGAGGAAGAGCCGCTTCCTGAAGTGATTTGAGTGAAACGAGATCGGCTCGAATGGAAACTGTCAACAACAATCGGAGCTCCGCTGGCGAAGGGAACGCGGGCAGAGATGGCTGTTACTGAGTGCGTTGAGCTTTTAATCCAGGCCGGTGTGTGTGTGTGTGTGTGTGTGTGTGTGTGTGTGTGTGTGTGTGTGTGTGTGTGTGTGTGTGTGTGTGTGTGTGTGTGAGAGAGGGAGATTAATGAGCACGTCTCCAGTGTCTTGGTGATTTACTCTGAACTCTGCTCCGTGGTCGACGCCTGCTGGGACCAAACCCGCTGCGAATGTGTGATTACTGTACCGACGGTGCGCCGACAGACCAGACGTGAGAGAGACAGAGAATAAAGAGGCAACTGGATGAGACATTAAGAAAGACACATGCATATTTACAGTAACGGGACTGTATTAGGTCCACAGGAGGATGAGGTGTGAGTGAACATCACAGAGGACTTCCTGTTCAGGTCCATGTGAGACATCTGAGGATGTACCTATTATTGTTGCTATGGCGATGGAGCAGCCAAGAAGCCACCCAGACACAGACGAATAATAAAGAATAAACTACACGCGTGGTTTTGGAGGAATCAGAAAAACAAACTCACATGACGTCACGTGAGTGGTTCCCATGGACTCAAAGACCCATTAACCCCGCGTTCCCCACACGCAGCCCGCGGTGCCGTATGGAGCCCAACGACCAACACAAGGGCCGCCAACAGCTCAGCACAGCGTCCATTTGCTCCAATCAAAGGCGCAGCTTAATCAGCCGTATGTTGGATTTCATGTGGAGGCGGATGTGCCGACTCGGCTAAATCTGGACGTGACTGTGTGTGTGTCAGTGTGTAAACAGCAGCGGCGGCTTCATGAACCGTCGCGGCCGTCGCCCCCCGTGGGCCCTTCCACGCTGTCACAGTACGTTAGCTGCTCGCTCCCCGGCCTCCGGGGGCGTGGCCTGTTTCAGTACTGGGTCCCGTTAGCGTTAGCGCCGGGGACACGGTGGGCGTGGCCTGTTTCAGGACTCGGTCCCGTTAGCGTTAGCTCGTGGGCCTGTTACTGAGACCTGCTGTACCATCAGCCTCACACCAGCGCTAGGAAGCTGCTCGCCTCTCTCTCCTCCTCGTGTGCGTTCCCCAGTGCAGCTGGAGCGTTTCCCCCAACACTCTCAAAAACCATTAGATGACCTACATCATGAAAAACAAGTGGAGACGGGCCAAAGCCACTGGCTCGGCTCCATTAGCCCGCTCTCCTTGCGGAGCGCTGAGCGGTCGGAGCGCCGCCGGTGGCCGAGCGATGGCGGCCGCTGCTTCAAGCGTGAAGATCCAGGTCAGAAGGTGTGGACGTTGTGTGTGGAGACCGGGTCAGCGCTCAGGAGCAGTCACTCCACAACCGGGCCGGCTCGGCACGCGCACACGTTACAGCATCGTTTCATACACACAAACAGCAGCGAGTCTCTCTTTGGATCCCAGTCAAGTGAATCTGATCTGTTATTGTGCTGATAGTTTTATTTGAACAGTAATTCATCTTTAGTTGCAGCCTTTAATTCACTGCAGTGGGATTTTCTGCAATACATCCAGTCATAACATTTCTTGGTACTAAAATGAGACCAGCCTGTATAGAACAGACCAGACTGTTGAAATGAGGAACCCGAGGAACTGAATATTAATTAATGAGTAGATTGATTAGACAACAGTCAGTTTGTACAGTATCGTTCTGGAATATGTTCTGAGTTCCACGTTGGTTTGGGCGGTTCTGGGCACGTGGAGCCCCGTTACAGAGGGTTCTGCTCCATCGCTCCCACCAGCAGCGTTTGCTGGAGCTGGAGGCGCCTTGAAGGTAAACGCAATCTGTGCAATCTTCCCTTTAAAGCTGCAGAAGCAAAAAGGTTCTGTTGTCTACGACAGTAACTGCATCGCTATGTTTTGGTTTCATGCCCCTTCTTTTCCTTCCATCTTTACTTGCTTCTAACATTTCTCCGCTCGTCTCTACAGTAAATTCCTCCCAGACTCTCTCCCTCTCGTTCTTCTCCCCCGTGATTTTGCTTCACTTCGCCGGACGGGAGCTCTTTTCTAGGAAAAAGGCGGCGTGGACAGGGCCGGTTACGTAAGGAGCGAGGGGTCACACGGTGAGGAGGCCTCCTAACAGCAGCAGCATGCGTGGAGAGCAGGTGACAGTTGGGTGATGGAGAAGCCAAAGAATGCGAAGCGCTCCGTGGACGCGGCCTGAAAACATGCAGGGGAGCATGACGCACTCCTGCTCAGCAGCTGTCCAGCTGCTGTTTAACTGTCAACTGGTCGTTTACACCAGTTCCTGGCTGCACGTCGGTCTCACTCTCATTTGAGGCTGCACTTAATTAATGAGCTTAATTAATGAGTCAGTCACTGGCAAATTGAAAACAGAGGGGCCGACCTGACAGCGAAGCATGAATGAAGCACGAATGGCTGGATTTTCTACAGAACCAAACTGGAAGCGCACCTCCCAAACAGCCTAATGACTCAATTAAACCCCAGCCGTCTTTAAAAATGTGAAGAATGTCTCAATTTCCTAAAGATGTCCTCCCTCAGGCTCCCCCAAAATCAGACACCGACTGGTGGGTTCACGGTCTCAGGGAGGAGACTTCACGGTTCAAACGTGGACCTCGTGGTGTTTTATCTGTGGGTTTGCGTCTCACATGTCTTCACGCTCCAGGAAATGTGCTTGAAGTCCCACGTAGCTGAAAACATCTGCACGTGTGGAGAGATGTTACGTAGGAGAGCACATGAAGAGGACTAATTATTCACACGCACACACACACACACACACACACACACACACACACACACACACACACACACACACACACACACACACACACACACACACTGCCGCTCTCTCTCTCTCCATAAATGGTTGCTGTCACTACAGTGCTGGGCCACATCTGGATCCCATTGGCCCCAGGAAAGACTGAACACACGGGCCCAATAAAAGGCGCCCTCCACTACACAGGACCATCAACGAGCCTCCACCACTGTCAATGAGGAGGTGGAGCAAGAGAAAGAGGGACAGTGATAAAGAACGGAAAAGAGGAGATAAAGAAGAGTAGGAGACTGGGTAATGAATGACAAGAGGAGCAGCGAGAGGAGTAGAGAACAAATCATACGAATGGGAAAGGTCTGACTAAATTAAAGACGAATGAGGGCGGTTCAATCATTTCCTGTGAGCTGTGATTGGCTAATTAATGGGGGACTAGCCCCTCCCACACATCGTGACAATTTACTGCTGCTTACAGTGACACAGAGGCTAAAAAACACTTCATACACAGCTCAAGTGGGGAGGCACTTAGCATAGCTTAGCATAAAGACTGGAAACGGAGGGAAAGCGTTAGCCTGAGGCAGTGCTGCATAAACATAGTCACTGAAAGTTTAACACAAACAGTTTTTTATCATGTAACACAGAGACTCGTCTGCACACCTGATGCAGCGTTTACTGTATGCATCAGAGCATCGGTTCAGCCTCCGCTCATAAACCAGCATCACTGCCAGGACAGCGATGAGACGTTCAACCTCAGCTACAAGCTGCACCCGCAACAAACAGGCAGATGCCCAAAGCGCCTGCGCTCCCACCCAGCCTCTACAGTAACACAACCTCCACACGCGTCTGCAGCACGAGCTGTGACGGAAACAAAATGGAACTCTGTGTGCGAGGTGCTGTGGGAAAATCCCACGGACGAGTGTGTTGAAGTGTTAATCCCTGGAGAGCTGGACTCCTGCACGCTGCAGTGAGAGATGATTAATTTGGGGATTTGAGTGGGAGGAGAGTGAGCGAGCATTAGTGAGAGTGTGTGTGTGTGTGTGTGTGTGTGTGTGTGTGTGTGTGTGTGTGTGTGTGTGTGTGTGTGTGTGTGTGTGTGTGTGTGTGTGTGTGTGTGTGTGTGTGTGTCTGGAGGCAGCACTAGTGTGCGAAACACAGATGTTTGTGGAGCAACACTGGAGAGATGCTCACTGGCTGCAGGTCAGTGAATCCAATACAGCAAATCTGACATTATTTCTACTTGTCTAAGTTGAAGCTGTGAGAAAGATGATCGTGCTTCTACATGATTATTAATGAGGTCACACGATGCTTTTAATGTTACTTAAAAGGGGAATCAGAGAATTAGTATCTTTTCATTTTGGACACATCACCTGATGAATGACGTGAGAAACATCTGTCTCCCTGTTAAAAACCACAGAAACAAACATAAAAATGTTCAGGCCCACAAAGTTTGTACTGAATATAATGATATAAGCAGGCAACACAAACGATACTTGGCTCTGAATAGGTGATTGCATTCAGACATCCTGCAGAAGGCCCCAGCATAGGTGTGTGTGTGTGTGCTTGTATTTGTGCATGTATGTGCATGTGTATGTGTTTGTGCGTGTGTGTATGTGCATGTTTGTGTGTGTGTGTGTGTGTGTGTGTGTGTGTGTGTGTGTGTGTGTGTGTGTGTGTGTGTGTGTGTGTGTGTGTGTGTGTGTGTGTGTGTGTGTGTGTGTGTGTGTGTGTATGTGTGTATTTGTGCGTGTGGGGCCTCTGTGCTTGTGTGCGGTTGTTTACTGGGGGTTTGCAGGGAAAGGAACACTGGTCACACCTCAGGCATTTCCTCCCTCTCGCTTTTTTCTCTCGCATCTTCCTCCACTTTTAGGTTTGCCTCATTAAGTCGAGTTTAACATAATGTTACTTGTTTCCTTGTCACTAGTGCTGTTAAACACACGTCCCACAGTTTAAAGAAGACTGACCTTGAATGTCTCTCTGGTGTCTCTTTTTCAGTTCTTGTTTCTATTGTTATTTTTATGTTCTCTACATAAAGAACTCGACTGCTTCTCTTTTACCTGTGTGACTTCACCATTTCTATAAACGTCGCTGTCATTACATAACCTTTAACACGTTTGTTGCTGAGCTTCAACAGCTCGCAGCTTAACGGACCTGCTGATTCTTCATCAGCTCAGATGATCTCATGATGAGCCAGTGAAGCCGGCGCGTTTGCTGATGTTTAGGTTCGATCCAAACAAAAAGGCACTGGATGAGAACCTGCATGTGAGCGAAGGCGCTGATGGGAGTGAAGACGAGGATGAGGATGAAGAGGTGACAGAGGGTTAGGCCAACGGGGAGGTGGGCAGCTGGTTGCTGGTTCGAATCCCACACGAGCCACTTGCTTTGCTCACTGGGAGTCAGAACTGGTAGAAATCCCAAGCGTAGGATTCACAATCTCTCTGCACTTGAACGGAGCCGTTTTCCATATTTAGGTCAAATCTTTCTTGAGGCAAATTAGAGTAAATCCCTCTTAAAAAATGTGCTAGAATTTCTTCTTGAATCGAACACATAAACTGTAGTTATATACAACATAATAAGTACAGGTATTTGAAGAGAGTGGGGCGTTTTCCCCGGGGCTGAAGCACTGACCTGCATCAGCTGTGGATTTGGGGAACACAATAAAGGCTTGGTTTTTCCCCCTGCGAAACGTGTGTCGACTCGAGGAGGAAACTTCAAACGCTGCAGATGAAGTCACCTTCTTTCAGTTTCTGCATCATTTCCTCTTTGTGCAAATGAGCAGACGCTCGTTTGTCTAATATTAGACGCTCCTCCGCTCGCTCTTCCTCTTCTTTGCACGGCTTTCATTAGAACCCTTCCTGCCTCCGAGCTTCATTACGTCCTGCGTCATTTACTTCGGATCTTATCTCTCGCTGTGTTTTCTTTTCAACTTGCCGTGTTTGGCAGCGGCGTTACAACAAGCCACTGGAGCGTGTCCTCGCGCTGCATGCATGCTAACGCTACACCCGGCTGATACTACAGCAGTACTGCTGCAGTACTGCCAGTACTCGCAGTGTTTTGAATGCACCTGTCTCCTCGCGCTGCAGCAGCAACACGTCCGTGAAGCCGGGACTCGGAACAAGTCCGAGCACGAAATGATGGATGTCGAGCAGCTCGGTCCACGACACGAAACGCACCGTGAGAATCAATCACGTCCGACCGCCCGGAACCTCTGCGGGGACGGCACTCATGCAGCTGGAAATTTTTCTACACGCTTGATGAATCGGCTGTGGACGTCGGCAAATGTCCGGAGCAGAAATATTTTCCATTTAAAGTAATGCTAGGAGAAAGTTTCACCATTGCAGCAACTGGCCGTGGCGGCAGGTGAAGCATTAGCTCAATGCTAAAACTGGTTTCACAAGCGCTCCTGGAGCTGCTTTGTGGCCCGGACAGTTGTCCCCAACCAGAACCTCACGTTTGTCTCAAACCAAAGCTCAGTGGACTCTGACGGGACTCCGACCCGGGCCCTTTGAACGCTGCGGTCGTTAGGACGAAGCCGGGCTCTTTAGCGTTTACGGGCAGGAAGCGATAAACGCTGCAGACGGCAGCAAACGGCCTGTAAACGCCTTGAAAGGATCCTCACGGAAGTCTGAGCTCCAAGGGCACTCGCACACGTCTTTATGCTGCTTGTTTACAAGGTGAACGAGCCGCTGAGGGGGCGAGAGGCGGCTCGCTATGCTCGAAGAACCGCTTTTGTGCTGGAGAAGAGGTCCCTTCAGTAAAACCTGCCCACGGTTCCACTAAACCCCAAAAACTGGGGCACTCTGCGTCTACGAGCAAGCAGTTTCTCCCGTCACCCCTCCCCTCGCTTCCTCTCGCTCCTGTCTGTGATGGCGTGGAGGTGCTGAGGTGGGGTGGGTGGGATGCGGAGGAGCTGGAGGCAGGAGGCAGGCTGCTCTTTCATCTTCTCTCTGTGGGGCTGTTGCGTTGGAGATGCAGCACGGTACAGGAGGCGGCATACGATCCTGCTACAGAGCTGAGGGAATCATTTCTAATCCTTCGGTCTCCTCGGCCCGCGCCCAGGTCCACTACAGCTACAGACAGGGCCCCTGCAGAGCAGCCAGCCGTCCCCGAGCAGAGCACTCACTGTGGAGCTGCGGCCACATGTCACATGACATGAAAAATACACAGTCCTCAGCCACCGTGGAGCGGAGGCCTGGTGCATTGACTAAAACCCTGCTTAAAATGTCCACACGGTCAGGAGCTAGTGTCCGGACCACAGGTGTCGGCCCACTGAGGACCGAACCGCTGAGGACAGAACCGCTGAGCACAGAACCACTGAGGACAGAACCGCTGAGCACAGAACCACTGAGCACAGAACCACTGAGGACAGAACCGCTGAGGACAGAACCGCTGAGGACAGAACCACTGAGCACAGAACCACTGAGGACAGAACCACTGAGGAGCCAAACGGTGTCACCTCAAAGGAAAGCAGCGCATTCAGCCTCGTTTAGCAGAGCTCGTTTCTGCGACGCTCATAAAAATGGGAAGGATCACTTCAGGAAGAACAGGAGATCACAGAGCAAAGGGCTGATTAATGTAAGCAAACGCACTACAGAGGCTTTAGTAAGTGAAAGCACAGAGACGTGAAGGGAAAGACACAGACGATAAATAAGCAATTTACAGCAAGAAAGAGCAGGAAGAATGGTGGTGATTTAATAAACATGCTGCGCTTTGAGAGTGTAGAGGATCAAATGCAGCAATTATACAGAGCAACGTGTGTGTGTGTGTGTGTGTGT